>NW_028225385.1:0-530930 GCF_052327205.1 Somniosus microcephalus | reverse complement strand
AGGAGAAGGAGAAGGTGAAGTTAGGAGGGTGAATCAGAAGAAGCAGAAGAAGGAGAAGGAGCAGGTGATGTCAGGGGGATGAAGCAGAAGAAGTAGAAGAAGGAGAAGGAGAAGGTGAAGTCAGGACGGTGAAACAGAAGAAGCAGAAGAAGGAGAAGGAGAAGGTGAAGTCTGGAGGGTGAATCAGAAGAAGTAGAAAAAGGAGAAGGAGAAGGTCAAGTCTGGAGGGTGAATCAGAAGAAGTAGAATAAGGAGAAGGAGAAGGTGAAGTCTGGAGGGTGAAGCAGAAGAAGTAGAAGAAGGAGAAGGAGAAGGTGAAGTCAGGAGGGTGAATCAGAAGAAGTAGAAGAAGGAGAAGGAGAAGGTGAAGTCAGGAGGGTGAATCAGAAGAAGCAGAAGAAGGAGAAGGAGAAGGTGAAGTCTGGAGGGTGAATCAGAAGAATCAGAAGAAGGAGAAGGAGAAGGTGAAGTCTGGAGGGTGAATCAGAAGAAGCAGAAGAAAGAGAAGGAGAAGGTGAAGTCTGGAGGGTGAATCAGAAGAAGTAGAAGAAGGAGAAGGAGAAGGTGAAGTCTGGAGTGTGAATCAGAAGAAGCAGAAGAAGGAGAAGGAGAAGGTGAAGTCTAGAGGGTGAATCAGAAGAAGCAGAATAAGGAGAAGGAGAAGGTGAAGTCTGGAGGGTGAATCAGAAGAAGCAGAAGAAGGAGAAGGAGAAGGTGAAGTCTGGAGGGTGAATCAGAAGAAGTAGAAGAAGGAGAAGGAGAAGGTGAAGTCTGGAGGGTGAAGCAGAAGAAGTAGAAGAAGGAGAAGGGGAAGGTGAAGTCAGGTGGGTGAATCAGAAGAAGTAGAAGAAGGAGAAGGAGAAGGTGAAGTCAGGAGGGTGAATCAGAAGAAGCAGAAGAAGGAGAAGGAGAAGGTGAAGTCTGGAAGGTGAATCAGAAGAATCAGAAGAAGGAGAAGGAGAAGGTGAAGTCTGGAGGGTGAATCAGAAGAAGCAGAGGAAGGAGAAGGAGAAGGTGAAGTCTGTTGGGTGAATCAGAAGAAGCAGAATAAGGAGAAGGAGAAGGTGAAGTCTGGAGGGTGAATCAGAAGAAGCAGAAGAAGGAGAAGGAGAAGGTGAAGTCTGGAGGGTGAATCAGAAGAAGCAGAAGAAGGAGAAGGAGAAGATGAAGTCTGGAGGGTGAATCAGAAGAAGTAGAAGAAGGAGAAGGAGAAGGTGAAGTCTGGAGGGTGAAGCAGAAGAAGTAGAAGAAGGAGAAGGAGAAGGTGAAGTCAGGAGGGTGAATCAGAAGAAGTAGAAGAAGAAGAAGGAGAAGGTGAAGTCAGGAGGGTGAATCAGAAGAAGCAGAAGAAGGAGAAGGAGAAGGTGAAGTCTGGAGGGTGAATCAGAAGAATCAGAAGAAGGAGAAGTAGAAGGTGAAGTCTGGAGGGTGAATCAGAAGAAGCAGAAGAAAGAGAAGGAGAAGGTGAAGTCTGGAGGGTGAAGCAGAAGAAACAGAAGAAGGAGAAGGAGAAGGTGAAGACTGGAGGGTGAATCAGAAGAAGTAGATGAAGGAGAAGGAGAAGGTGAAGTCTGGAGGGTGAATCAGAAGAAGTAGAAGAAGGAGAAGGAGAAGGTGAAGTCTGGAGGGTGAATCAGAAGAAGCAGAAGAAGGAGAAGGAGAAGGAGAAGTCTGGAGGGTGAATCAGAAGAAGCAGAAGAAGGAGAAGGAGAAGGTGAAGTCTGGAGGGTGAAGCAGAAGAAGTAGAAGAAGGAGAAGGAGAAGGTGAAGTCAGGAGGGTGAATCAGAAGAAGTAGAAGAAGGAGAAGGAGAAGGTGAAGTCAGGAGGGTGAATCAGAAGAAGCAGAAGAAGGAGAAGGAGAAGGTGAAGTCTGGAGGGTGAATCAGAAGAATCAGAAGAAGGAGAAGGAGAAGGTGAAGTCTGGAGGGTGAATCAGAAGAAGCCGAAGAAGGAGAAGGAGAAGGTGAAGTCTGGAGGGTGAATCAGAAGAAGCAGAAGAAGGAGAAGGAGAAGGTGAAGTCAGGAGGGTGAATCAGAAGAAGCAGAAGAAGGAGAAGGAGAAGGTGAAGTTAGGAGGGTGAATCAGAAGAAGCAGAAGAAGGAGAAGGAGCAGGTGATGTCAGCGGGATGAAGCAGAAGAAGTAGAAGAAGGAGAAGGAGAAGGTGAAGTCAGGACGGAGAAGCAGAAGAAGCAGAAGAAGGAGAAGGAGAATGTGAAGTCTGGAGGGCGAATCAGAATAAGTAGAAGAAGCAGAAGGAGAAGGTCAAGTCTGGAGGGTGAATCAGAAGAAGTAGAAGAAGGAGAAGGAGAAGGTGAAGTCTGGAGGGTGAAGCAGAAGAAGTAGAAGAAGGAGAAGGAGAAGGTGAAGTCAGGAGGCTGAACCAGAAGAAGTAGAAGAAGGAGAAGGAGAAGGTGAAGTCAGGAGGGTGAATCAGAAGAAGCAGAAGAAGGAGAAGGAGAAGGTGAAGTCTGGAGGGTGAATCAGAAGAAGTAGAAGAAGGAGAAGGAGAAGGTGTTGTCTGGAGGGTGAATCAGAAGAAGTAGACGAAGGAGAAGGAGAAGGTGAAGTCTGGAGGGTGAATCAGAAGAAGCAGAAGAAGGAGAAGGAGAAGGTGAAGTCTGGAGGGTGAATCAGAAGAAGCAGAAGAAGGAGAAGGAGAAGGTGAATTCTGGAGGGTGAATCAGAAGAAGCAGAATAAGGAGAAGGAGAAGGTGAAGTCTGGAGGGTGAATCAGAAGAAGCAGAAAAAGGAGAAGGAGAAGGTGAAGTCTGAAGGGTGAATCAGAAGAAGTAGAAGAAGGAGAAGGAGAAGGTGAAGTCTGGAGGGTGAAGCAGAAGAAGTAGAAGAAGGAGAAGGAGAAGGTGAAGTCAGGAGGGTGAATCAGAAGAAGTAGAAGAAGGAGAAGGAGAAGGTGAAGTCAGGAGGGTGAATCAGAAGAAGCAGAAGAAGGAGAAGGAGAAGGTGAAGTCTGGAGGGTGAATCAGAAGAATCAGAAGAAGGAGAAGGAGAAGGTGAAGTCTGGAGGGTGAATCAGAAGAAGCAGAAGAAAGAGAAGGAGAAGGTGAAGTCTGGAGGGTGAAGCAGAAGAAACAGAAGAAGGAGAAGGAGAAGGTGAAGACTGGAGGGTGAATCAGAAGAAGTAGAAGAAGGAGAAGGAGAAGGTGAAGTCTGGAGGGTGAATCAGAAGAAGTAGAAGAAGGAGAATGAGAAGGTGATGTCTGGAGGGTGAATCAGAAGAAGCAGAAGAAGGAGAAGGAGAAGGTGAAGTCTGGAGGGTGAATCAGAAGAAGCAGAAGAAGGAGAAGGAGGAGATGAAGTCTGGAGGGTGAATCAGAAGAAGTAGAAGAAGGAGAAGGAGAAGGTGAGGTCTGGAGGGTGAATCAGAAGAAGCAGAAGAAGGAGAAGGAGAAGGTGAAGTTAGGAGGGTGAATCAGAAGAAGCAGAAGAAGGAGAAGGAGCAGGTGATGTCAGGGGGATGAAGCAGAAGAAGTAGAAGAAGGAGAAGGAGAAGGTGAAGTCCGGACGGTGAAGCATAAGAAGCAGAAGAAGGAGAAGGAGAAGGTGAAGTCTGGAGGGTGAATCAGAAGAAGCAGAAGAAAGAGAAGGAGAAGGTGAAGTCTGGAGGGTGAATCAGAAGGAGTAGAAGAAGGAGAAGGAGAAGGTGAAGTCTGGAGTGTGAATCAGAAGAAGCAGAAGAAGGAGAAGGAGAAGGTGAAGTCTGGAGGGTGAATCAGAAGAAGCAAAATAAGGAGAAGGAGAAGGTGAAGTCTGGAGGGTGAATCAGAAGAAGCAGAAGAAGGAGAAGGAGAAGGTGAAGTCTGGAGGGTGAATCAGAAGAAGTAGAAGAAGGAGAAGGAGAAGGTGAAGTCTGGAGGGTGAAGCAGAAGAAGTAGAAGAAGGAGAAGGAGAAGGTGACGTCAGGAGGGTGAATCAGAAGAAGTAGAAGAAGGAGAAGGAGAAGGTGAAGTCAGGAGGGTGAATCAGAAGAAGCAGAAGAAGGAGAAGGAGAAGGTGAAGTCTGGAGGGTGAATCAGAAGAATCAGAAGAAGGAGAAGGAGAAGGTGAAGTCTGGAGGGTGAATCAGAAGAAGCAGAGGAAGGAGAAGGAGAAGGTGAAGTCTGGAGGGTGAATCAGAAGAAGCAGAATAAGGAGAAGGAGAAGGTGAAGTCTGGAGGGTGAATCAGAAGAAGCAGAATAAGGAGAAGGAGAAGGTGAAGTCTGGAGGGAGAATCAGAAGAAGCAAAAGAAGGAGAAGGAGAAGATGAAGTCTGGAGGGTGAATCAGAAGAAGTAGAAGAAGGAGAAGGAGAAGGTGAAGTCTGGAGGGTGAAGCAGAAGAAGTAGAAGAAGGAGAAGGAGAAGGTGAAGTCAGGAGGGTGAATCAGAAGAAGCAGAAGAAGGAGAAGGAGAAGGTGAAGTCTGGAGGGTGAATCAGAAGAATCAGAAGAAGGAGAAGGAGAAGGTGAAGTCTGGAGGGTGAATCAGAAGAAGCAGGAGAAAGAGAAGGAGAAGGTGAAGTCTGGAGGGTGAAGCAGAAGAAACAGAAGAAGGAGAAGGAGGAGGTGAAGACTGGAGGGTGAATCAGAAGAAGTAGAAGAAGGAGAAGGAGAAGGTGAAGTCTGGAGGGTGAATCAGAAGAAGTAGAAGAAGGAGAAGGAGAAGGTGAAGTCTGGAGGGTGAATCAGAAGAAGCAGAAGAAGGAGAAGGAGAAGGTGAAGTCTGGAGGGTGAATCAGAAGAAGCAGAAGAAGGAGAAGGAGAAGATGAAGTCTGGAGTGTGAATCAGAAGAAGTAGAAGAAGGAGAAGGAGAAGGTGAAGTCTGGAGGGAGAATCAGAAGTAGTAGAAGAAGGAGAAGGAGAAGGTGAAGTCTGGAAGGTGAATCAGAAGAAACAGAAGAAGGAGAAGGAGAAGGTGAAGTCTGGAGGGTGAATCAGAAGAAGTAGAAGAAGGAGAAGGAGAAGGTGTAGTCTGGAGGGTGAATCAGAAGAAGTAGACGAAGGAGAAGGAGAAGGAGAAGTCTGGAGGGTGAATCAGAAGAAGTAGAAGAAGGAGAAGGAGAAGGTGAAGTCAGGACGGTGAAGCAGAAGAAGCAGAAGAAGGAGAAGGAGAAGGTGAAGTCTGGAGGGTGAATCAGAATAAGTAGAAGAAGGAGAAGGAGAAGGTCAAGTCTGGAGGGTGAATCAGAAGAAGTAGAAGAAGGAGAAGGAGAAGGTGAAGTCTGGAGGGTGAAGCAGAAGAAGTAGAAGAAGGAGAAGGAGAAGGTGAAGTCAGGAGGGTGAATCAGAAGAAGTAGAAGAAGAAGAAGGAGAAGGTGAAGTCAGGAGGGTGAATCAGAAGAAGCAGAAGAAGGAGAAGGAGAAGGTGAAGTCTGGAGGGTGAATCAGAAGAAGTAGAAGAAGGAGAAGGAGAAGGTGCAGTCTGGAGGGTGAATCAGAAGTAGTAGAAGAAGGAGAAGGAGAAGGTGAAGTCTGGACGGTGAATCAGAAGAAACAGAAGAAGGAGAAGGAGAAGGTTAAGTCTGGAGGGTGAATCAGAAGAAGTAGAAGAAGGAGAAGGAGAAGGTGAAGTCTAGAGGGTGAATCAGAAGAAGCAGAAGAAGGAGAAGGAGAAGGTGAAGTCTGGAGGGTGAATCAGAAGAAGCAGAAGAAGGAGAAGGAGAAGATGAAGTCTGGAGGGTGAATCAGAAGAAGTAGAAGAAGGAGAAGGAGAAGGTGAGGTCTGGAGGGTGAATCAGAAGAAGCAGAAGAAGGAGAAGGAGAAGGTGAAGTTAGGAGGGTGAATCAGAAGAAGCAGAAGAAGGAGAAGGAGCAGGTGATGTCAGGGGGATGAAGCAGAAGAAGTAGAAGAAGGAGAAGGAGAAGGTGAAGTCCGGACGGTGAAGCATAAGAAGCAGAAGAAGGAGAAGGAGAAGGTGAAGTCTGGAGGGTGAATCAGAAGAAGCAGAAGAAAGAGAAGGAGAAGGTGAAGTCTGGAGGGTGAATCAGAAGGAGTAGAAGAAGGAGAAGGAGAAGGTGAAGTCTGGAGTGTGAATCAGAAGAAGCAGAAGAAGGAGAAGGAGAAGGTGAAGTCTGGAGGGTGAATCAGAAGAAGCAGAATAAGGAGAAGGAGAAGGTGAAGTCTGGAGGGTGAATCAGAAGAAGCAGAAGAAGGAGAAGGAGAAGGTGAAGTCTGGAGGGTGAATCAGAAGAAGTAGAAGAAGGAGAAGGAGAAGGTGAAGTCTGGAGGGTGAAGCAGAAGAAGTAGAAGAAGGAGAAGGAGAAGGTGACGTCA
Organism: Somniosus microcephalus; assembly: GCF_052327205.1. Classification (NCBI taxonomy): domain Eukaryota; kingdom Metazoa; phylum Chordata; class Chondrichthyes; order Squaliformes; family Somniosidae; genus Somniosus; species Somniosus microcephalus. The sequence goes on along the minus strand of NW_028225385.1, from coordinate 524,657 downwards.
GGAGGGTGAATCAGAAGAAGTAGAAGAAGGAGAAGGAGAAGGTGAAGTCAGGAGGGTGAATCAGAAGAAGCAGAAGAAGGAGAAGGAGAAGGTGAAGTCTGGAGGGTGAATCAGAAGAATCAGAAGAAGGAGAAGGGGAAGGTGAAGTCTGGAGGGTGAATCAGAAGAAGCAGAGGAAGGAGAAGGAGAAGGTGAAGTCTGGAGGGTGAATCAGAAGAAGCAGAATAAGGAGAAGGAGAAGGTGAAGTCTGGAGGGTGAATCAGAAGAAGCAGAATAAGGAGAAGGAGAAGGTGAAGTCTGGAGGGAGAATCAGAAGAAGCAAAAGAAGGAGAAGGAGAAGATGAAGTCTGGAGGGTGAATCAGAAGAAGTAGAAGAAGGAGAAGGAGAAGGTGAAGTCTGGAGGGTGAAGCAGAAGAAGTAGAAGAAGGAGAAGGAGAAGGTGAAGTCAGGAGGGTGAATCAGAAGAAGCAGAAGAAGGAGAAGGAGAAGGTGAAGTCTGGAGGGTGAATCAGAAGAATCAGAAGAAGGAGAAGGAGAAGGTGAAGTCTGGAGGGTGAATCAGAAGAAGCAGGAGAAAGAGAAGGAGAAGGTGAAGTCTGGAGGGTGAAGCAGAAGAAACAGAAGAAGGAGAAGGAGGAGGTGAAGACTGGAGGGTGAATCAGAAGAAGTAGAAGAAGGAGAAGGAGAAGGTGAAGTCTGGAGGGTGAATCAGAAGAAGTAGAAGAAGGAGAAGGAGAAGGTGAAGTCTGGAGGGTGAATCAGAAGAAGCAGAAGAAGGAGAAGGAGAAGGTGAAGTCTGGAGGGTGAATCAGAAGAAGCAGAAGAAGGAGAAGGAGAAGATGAAGTCTGGAGTGTGAATCAGAAGAAGTAGAAGAAGGAGAAGGAGAAGGTGAAGTCTGGAGGGAGAATCAGAAGTAGTAGAAGAAGGAGAAGGAGAAGGTGAAGTCTGGACGGTGAATCAGAAGAAACAGAAGAAGGAGAAGGAGAAGGTGAAGTCTGGAGGGTGAATCAGAAGAAGTAGAAGAAGGAGAAGGAGAAGGTGTAGTCTGGAGGGTGAATCAGAAGAAGTAGACGAAGGAGAAGGAGAAGGAGAAGTCTGGAGGGTGAATCAGAAGAAGTAGAAGAAGGAGAAGGAGAAGGTGAAGTCAGGACGGTGAAGCAGAAGAAGCAGAAGAAGGAGAAGGAGAAGGTGAAGTCTGGAGGGTGAATCAGAATAAGTAGAAGAAGGAGAAGGAGAAGGTCAAGTCTGGAGGGTGAATCAGAAGAAGTAGAAGAAGGAGAAGGAGAAGGTGAAGTCTGGAGGGTGAAGCAGAAGAAGTAGAAGAAGGAGAAGGAGAAGGTGAAGTCAGGAGGGTGAATCAGAAGAAGTAGAAGAAGAAGAAGGAGAAGGTGAAGTCAGGAGGGTGAATCAGAAGAAGCAGAAGAAGGAGAAGGAGAAGGTGAAGTCTGGAGGGTGAATCAGAAGAAGTAGAAGAAGGAGAAGGAGAAGGTGCAGTCTGGAGGGTGAATCAGAAGTAGTAGAAGAAGGAGAAGGAGAAGGTGAAGTCTGGACGGTGAATCAGAAGAAACAGAAGAAGGAGAAGGAGAAGGTGAAGTCTGGAGGGTGAATCAGAAGAAGTAGAAGAAGGAGAAGGAGAAGGTCAAGTCTGGAGGGTGAATCAGAAGAAGTAGAAGAAGGAGAAGGAGAAGGTGAAGTCAGGAGGGTGAATCAGAAGAAGCAGAAGAAGGAGAAGGAGAAGGTGAAGTAAGGAGGGTGAATCAGAAGAAGCAGAAGAAGGAGAAGGAGAAGGTGAAGTCTGGAGTGTGAATCAGAAGAAGCAGAAGAAAGAGAAGGAGAAGGTGAAGTCTGGAGGGTGAGTCAGAAGAAGTAGAAGAAGGAGAAGGAGAAGGTGAAGTCTGGAGTGTGAATCAGAAGAAGCAGAAGAAGGAGAAGGAGAAGGTGAAGTCTGGAGGGTGAATCAGAAGAAGCAGAATAAGGAGAAGGAGAAGGTGAAGTCTGGAGGGTGAATCAGAAGAAGCAGAAGAAGGAGAAGGAGAAGGTAAAGTCTGGAGGGTGAATCAGAAGAAGTAGAAGAAGGAGAAGGTGAAGTCTGGAGGGTGAAGCAGAAAAAGTAGAAGAAGGAGAAGGAGAAGGTGACGTCAGGAGGGTGAATCAGAAGAAGTAGAAGAAGGAGAAGGAGAAGGTGAAGTCTGGAGGGTGAATCAGAAGAATCAGAAGAAGGAGAAGGAGAAGGTGAAGTCTGGAGGGTGAATCAGAAGAAGCAGAGGAAGGAGAAGGAGAAGGTGAAGTCTGGAGGGTGAATCAGAAGAAGCAGAATAAGGAGAAGGAGAAGGTGAAGTCTGGAGGGTGAATCAGAAGAAGCAGAATAAGGAGAAGGAGAAGGTGAAGTCTGGAGGGTGAATCAGAAGAAGCAAAAGAAGGAGAAGGAGAAGATGAAGTCTGGAGGGTGAATCAGAAGAAGTAGAAGAAGGAGAAGGAGAAGGTGAAGTCTGGAGGGTGAAGCAGAAGAAGTAGAAGAAGGAGAAGGAGAAGGTGAAGTCTGGAGGGTGAATCAGAAGAATCAGAAGAAGGAGAAGGAGAAGGTGAAGTCTGGAGGGTGAATCAGAAGAAGCAGAAGAAAGAGAAGGAGAAGGTGAAGTCTGGAGGGTGAAGCAGAAGAAACAGAAGAAGGAGAAGGAGAAGGTGAAGACTGGAGGGTGAATCAGAAGAAGTAGAAGAAGGAGAAGGAGAAGGTGAAGTCTGGAGGGTGAATCAGAAGAAGTAGAAGAAGGAGAAGGAGAAGGTGAAGTCTGGAGGGTGAATCAGAAGAAGCAGAAGAAGGAGAAGGAGAAGGTGAAGTCTGGAGGGTGAATCAGAAGAAGCAGAAGAAGGAGAAGGAGAAGATGAAGTCTGGAGGGTGAATCAGAAGAAGTAGAAGAAGGAGAAGGAGAAGGTGAAGTCTGGAGGGTGAATCAGAAGTAGTAGAAGAAGGAGAAGGAGAAGGTGAAGTCTGGACGGTGAATCAGAAGAAACAGAAGAAGGAGAAGGAGAAGGTGAAGTCTGGAGGGTGAATCAGAAGAAGTAGAAGAAGGAGAAGGAGAAGGTGTAGTCTGGAGGGTGAATCAGAAGAAGTAGACGAAGGAGAAGGAGAAGGAGAAGTCTGGAGGGTGAATCAGAAGAAGTAGAAGAAGGAGAAGGAGAAGGTGAAGTCAGGACGGTGAAGCAGAAGAAGCAGAAGAAGGAGAAGGAGAAGGTGAAGTCTGGAGGGTGAATCAGAATAAGTAGAAGAAGGAGAAGGAGAAGGTCAAGTCTGGAGGGTGAATCAGAAGAAGTAGAAGAAGGAGAAGGAGAAGGTGAAGTCTGGAGGGTGAAGCAGAAGAAGTAGAAGAAGGAGAAGGAGTAGGTGAAGTCAGGAGGGTGAATCAGAAGAAGTAGAAGAAGAAGAAGGAGAAGGTGAAGTCAGGAGGGTGAATCAGAAGAAGCAGAAGAAGGAGAAGGAGAAGGTGAAGTCTGGAGGGTGAATCAGAAGAAGTAGAAGAAGGAGAAGGAGAAGGTGCAGTCTGGAGGGTGAATCAGAAGTAGTAGAAGAAGGAGAAGGAGAAGGTGAAGTCTGGACGGTGAATCAGAAGAAACAGAAGAAGGAGAAGGAGAAGGTGAAGTCTGGAGGGTGAATCAGAAGAAGTAGAAGAAGGAGAAGGAGAAGGTGAAGTCTAGAGGGTGAATCAGAAGAAGCAGAAGAAGGAGAAGGAGAAGGTGAAGTCTGGAGGGTGAATCAGAAGAAGCAGAAGAAGGAGAAGGAGAAGATGAAGTCTGGAGGGTGAATCAGAAGAAGCAGAAGAAGGAGAAGGAGAAGGTGAAGTTAGGAGGGTGAATCAGAAGAAGCAGAAGAAGGAGAAGGAGCAGGTGATGTCAGGGGGATGAAGCAGAAGAAGTAGAAGAAGGAGAAGGAGAAGGTGAAGTCAGGACGGTGAAGCAGAAGAAGCAGAAGAAGGAGAAGGAGAAGGTGAATTCTGGAGGGTGAATCAGAAGAAGTAGAAGAAGGAGAAGGAGAAGGTCAAGTCTGGAGGGTGAATCAGAAGAAGTAGAAGAAGGAGAAGGAGAAGGTGAAGTCAGGAGGGTGAATCAGAAGAAGCAGAAGAAGGAGAAGGAGAAGGTGAAGTAAGGAGGGTGAATCAGAAGAAGCAGAAGAAGGAGAAGGAGAAGGTGAAGTCTGGAGTGTGAAGCAGAAGAAGCAAAAGAAGGAGAAGGAGAAGGTGAAGTCTGGAGGGTGAATCAGAAGAAGTAGAAGAAGGAGAAGGAGAAGGTGAAGTCTGGAGGGTGAAGCAGAAGAAGTAGAAGAAGGAGAAGGAGAAGGTGAAGTCTGGAGGGTGAATCAGAAGAATCAGAAGAAGGAGAAGGAGAAGGTGAAGTCTGGAGGGTGAATCAGAAGAAGCAGAAGAAAGAGAAGGAGAAGGTGAAGTCTGGAGGGTGAATCAGAAGAAGCAGAAGAAGGAGAAGGAGAAGGTGAAGTCTGGAGGGAGAAGCAGAAGAAGTAGAAGAAGGAGAAGGAGAAGGTGAAGTCTGGAGGGTGAATCAGAAGAAGTAGAAGAAGGAGAAGGAGAAGGTGAAGTCTGGAGGGTGAATCAGAAGAAGTCGTAGAAAGAGAAGGAGAAGGTGAAGTCTGGAGGGTGAATCAGAAGAAACAGAAGAAGGAGAAGGAGAAGGTGAAGTCTGGAGGGTGAATCAGAAGAAACAGAAGAAGGAGAAGGAGAAGGTGAAGTCTGGAGGGTGAATCAGAAGAAGTAGAAGAAGGAGAAGGAGAAGGTGTAGTCTGGAGGGTGAATCAGAAGAAGTAGACGAAGGAGAAGGAGAAGGTGAAGTCTGGAGGGTGAACCAGAAGAAGCAGAAGAAGGAGAAGGAGAAGGTGAAGTCTGGAGGGTGAATCAGAAGAAGCAGAAGAAGGAGAAGGAGAAGGTGAAGTCTGGAGGGTGTAACAGAAGAAGCAGAATAAGGAGAAGGAGAAGGTGAAGTCAGGAGGGTGAATCAGAAGAAGCAGAAGAAGGAGAAGGAGAAGGTGAAGTAAGGAGGGTGAATCAGAAGAAGCAGAAGAAGGAGAAGGAGAAGGTGAAGTCTGGAGTGTGAAGCAGAAGAAGCAAAAGAAGGAGAAGGAGAAGGTGAAGTCTGGAGGGTGAATCAGAAGAAGTAGAAGAAGGAGAAGGAGAAGGTGAAGTCTGGAGGGTGAAGCAGAAGAAGTAGAAGAAGGAGAAGGAGAAGGTGAAGTCTGGAGGGTGAATCAGAAGAATCAGAAGAAGGAGAAGGAGAAGGTGAAGTCTGGAGGGTGAATCAGAAGAAGCAGAAGAAAGAGAAGGAGAAGGTGAAGTCTGGAGGGTGAATCAGAAGAAGCAGAAGAAGGAGAAGGAGAAGGTGAAGTCTGGAGGGAGAAGCAGAAGAAGTAGAAGAAGGAGAAGGAGAAGGTGAAGTCTGGAGGGTGAATCAGAAGAAGTAGAAGAAGGAGAAGGAGAAGGTGAAGTCTGGAGGGTGAATCAGAAGAAGTCGTAGAAAGAGAAGGAGAAGGTGAAGTCTGGAGGGTGAATCAGAAGAAACAGAAGAAGGAGAAGGAGAAGGTGAAGTCTGGAGGGTGAATCAGAAGAAGTAGAAGAAGGAGAAGGAGAAGGTGTAGTCTGGAGGGTGAATCAGAAGAAGTAGACGAAGGAGAAGGAGAAGGTGAAGTCTGGAGGGTGAACCAGAAGAAGCAGAAGAAGGAGAAGGAGAAGGTGAAGTCTGGAGGGTGAATCAGAAGAAGCAGAAGAAGGAGAAGGAGAAGGTGAAGTCTGGAGGGTGTAACAGAAGAAGCAGAATAAGGAGAAGGAGAAGGTGAAGTCAGGAGGGTGAATCAGAAGAAGCAGAAGAAGGAGAAGGAGAAGGTGAAGTAAGGAGGGTGAATCAGAAGAAGCAGAAGAAGGAGAAGGAGAAGGTGAAGTCTGGAGTGTGAAGCAGAAGAAGCAAAAGAAGGAGAAGGAGAAGGTGAAGTCTGGAGGGTGAATCAGAAGAAGTAGAAGAAGGAGAAGGAGAAGGTGAAGTCTGGAGGGTGAAGCAGAAGAAGTAGAAGAAGGAGAAGGAGAAGGTGAAGTCAGGAGGGTGAATCAGAAGAAGTAGAAGAAGGAGAAGGAGAAGGTGAAGTCAGGAGGGTGAATCAGAAGAAGCAGAAGAAGGAGAAGGAGAAGGTGAAGTCAGGAGGGTGAATCAGAAGAAGTAGAAGAAGGAGAAGGAGAAGGTGAAGTTAGGAGGGTGAATCAGAAGAAGCAGAAGAAGGAGAAGGAGCAGGTGATGTCAGGGGGAGGAAGCAGAAGAAGTAGAAGAAGGAGAAGGAGAAGGTGAAGTCAGGACGGTGAAACAGAAGAAGCAGAAGAAGGAGAAGGAGAAGGTGAAGTCTGGAGGGTGAATCAGAAGAAGTAGAAAAAGGAGAAGGAGAAGGTCAAGTCTGGAGGGTGAATCAGAAGAAGTAGAATAAGGAGAAGGAGAAGGTGAAGTCTGGAGGGTGAAGCAGAAGAAGTAGAAGAAGGAGAAGGAGAAGGTGAAGTCAGGAGGGTGAATCAGAAGAAGTAGAAGAAGGAGAAGGAGAAGGTGAAGTCAGGAGGGTGAATCAGAAGAAGCAGAAGAAGGAGAAGGAGAAGGTGAAGTCTGGAGGGTGAATCAGAAGAATCAGAAGAAGGAGAAGGAGAAGGTGAAGTCTGGAGGGTGAATCAGAAGAAGCAGAAGAAAGAGAAGGAGAAGGTGAAGTCTGGAGGGTGAATCAGAAGAAGTAGAAGAAGGAGAAGGAGAAGGTGAAGTCTGGAGTGTGAATCAGAAGAAGCAGAAGAAGGAGAAGGAGAAGGTGAAGTCTAGAGGGTGAATCAGAAGAAGCAGAATAAGGAGAAGGAGAAGGTGAAGTCTGGAGGGTGAATCAGAAGAAGCCGAAGAAGGAGAAGGAGAAGGTGAAGTCTGGAGGGTGAATCAGAAGAAGTAGAAGAAGGAGAAGGAGAAGGTGAAGTCTGGAGGGTGAAGCAGAAGAAGTAGAAGAAGGAGAAGGGGAAGGTGAAGTCAGGTGGGTGAATCAGAAGAAGTAGAAGAAGGAGAAGGAGAAGGTGAAGTCAGGAGGGTGAATCAGAAGAAGCAGAAGAAGGAGAAGGAGAAGGTGAAGTCTGGAAGGTGAATCAGAAGAATCAGAAGAAGGAGAAGGAGAAGGTGAAGTCTGGAGGGTGAATCAGAAGAAGCAGAGGAAGGAGAAGGAGAAGGTGAAGTCTGTTGGGTGAATCAGAAGAAGCAGAATAAGGAGAAGGAGAAGGTGAAGTCTGGAGGGTGAATCAGAAGAAGCAGAAGAAGGAGAAGGAGAAGGTGAAGTCTGGAGGGTGAATCAGAAGAAGCAGAAGAAGGAGAAGGAGAAGATGAAGTCTGGAGGGTGAATCAGAAGAAGTAGAAGAAGGAGAAGGAGAAGGTGAAGTCTGGAGGGTGAAGCAGAAGAAGTAGAAGAAGGAGAAGGAGAAGGTGAAGTCAGGAGGGTGAATCAGAAGAAGTAGAAGAAGAAGAAGGAGAAGGTGAAGTCTGGAGGGTGAATCAGAAGAATCAGAAGAAGGAGAAGTAGAAGGTGAAGTCTGGAGGGTGAATCAGAAGAAGCAGAAGAAAGAGAAGGAGAAGGTGAAGTCTGGAGGGTGAAGCAGAAGAAACAGAAGAAGGAGAAGGAGAAGGTGAAGACTGGAGGGTGAATCAGAAGAAGTAGATGAAGGAGAAGGAGAAGGTGAAGTCTGGAGGGTGAATCAGAAGAAGTAGAAGAAGGAGAAGGAGAAGGTGAAGTCTGGAGGGTGAATCAGAAGAAGCAGAAGAAGGAGAAGGAGAAGGAGAAGTCTGGAGGGTGAATCAGAAGAAGCAGAAGAAGGAGAAGGAGAAGGTGAAGTCTGGAGGGTGAAGCAGAAGAAGTAGAAGAAGGAGAAGGAGAAGGTGAAGTCAGGAGGGTGAATCAGAAGAAGTAGAAGAAGGAGAAGGAGAAGGTGAAGTCAGGAGGGTGAATCAGAAGAAGCAGAAGAAGGAGAAGGAGAAGGTGAAGTCTGGAGGGTGAATCAGAAGAATCAGAAGAAGGAGAAGGAGAAGGTGAAGTCTGGAGGGTGAATCAGAAGAAGCCGAAGAAGGAGAAGGAGAAGGTGAAGTCTGGAGGGTGAATCAGAAGAAGCAGAAGAAGGAGAAGGAGAAGGTGAAGTCAGGAGGGTGAATCAGAAGAAGCAGAAGAAGGAGAAGGAGAAGGTGAAGTTAGGAGGGTGAATCAGAAGAAGCAGAAGAAGGAGAAGGAGCAGGTGATGTCAGCGGGATGAAGCAGAAGAAGTAGAAGAAGGAGAAGGAGAAGGTGAAGTCAGGACGGAGAAGCAGAAGAAGCAGAAGAAGGAGAAGGAGAATGTGAAGTCTGGAGGGCGAATCAGAATAAGTAGAAGAAGGAGAAGGAGAAGGTCAAGTCTGGAGGGTGAATCAGAAGAAGTAGAAGAAGGAGAAGGAGAAGGTGAAGTCTGGAGGGTGAAGCAGAAGAAGTAGAAGAAGGAGAAGGAGAAGGTGAAGTCAGGAGGGTGAACCAGAAGAAGTAGAAGAAGGAGAAGGAGAAGGTGAAGTCAGGAGGGTGAATCAGAAGAAGCAGAAGAAGGAGAAGGAGAAGGTGAAGTCTGGAGGGTGAATCAGAAGAAGTAGAAGAAGGAGAAGGAGAAGGTGTTGTCTGGAGGGTGAATCAGAAGAAGTAGACGAAGGAGAAGGAGAAGGTGAAGTCTGGAGGGTGAATCAGAAGAAGCAGAAGAAGGAGAAGGAGAAGGTGAAGTCTGGAGGGTGAATCAGAAGAAGCAGAAGAAGGAGAAGGAGAAGGTGAATTCTGGAGGGTGAATCAGAAGAAGCAGAATAAGGAGAAGGAGAAGGTGAAGTCTGGAGGGTGAATCAGAAGAAGCAGAAAAAGGAGAAGGAGAAGGTGAAGTCTGAAGGGTGAATCAGAAGAAGTAGAAGAAGGAGAAGGAGAAGGTGAAGTCTGGAGGGTGAAGCAGAAGAAGTAGAAGAAGGAGAAGGAGAAGGTGAAGTCAGGAGGGTGAATCAGAAGAAGTAGAAGAAGGAGAAGGAGAAGGTGAAGTCAGGAGGGTGAATCAGAAGAAGCAGAAGAAGGAGAAGGAGAAGGTGAAGTCTGGAGGGTGAATCAGAAGAATCAGAAGAAGGAGAAGGAGAAGGTGAAGTCTGGAGGGTGAATCAGAAGAAGCAGAAGAAAGAGAAGGAGAAGGTGAAGTCTGGAGGGTGAAGCAGAAGAAACAGAAGAAGGAGAAGGAGAAGGTGAAGACTGGAGGGTGAATCAGAAGAAGTAGAAGAAGGAGAAGGAGAAGGTGAAGTCTGGAGGGTGAATCAGAAGAAGTAGAAGAAGGAGAATGAGAAGGTGATGTCTGGAGGGTGAATCAGAAGAAGCAGAAGAAGGAGAAGGAGAAGGTGAAGTCTGGAGGGTGAATCAGAAGAAGCAGAAGAAGGAGAAGGAGGAGATGAAGTCTGGAGGGTGAATCAGAAGAAGTAGAAGAAGGAGAAGGAGAAGGTGAGGTCTGGAGGGTGAATCAGAAGAAGCAGAAGAAGGAGAAGGAGAAGGTGAAGTTAGGAGGGTGAATCAGAAGAAGCAGAAGAAGGAGAAGGAGCAGGTGATGTCAGGGGGATGAAGCAGAAGAAGTAGAAGAAGGAGAAGGAGAAGGTGAAGTCCGGACGGTGAAGCATAAGAAGCAGAAGAAGGAGAAGGAGAAGGTGAAGTCTGGAGGGTGAATCAGAAGAAGCAGAAGAAAGAGAAGGAGAAGGTGAAGTCTGGAGGGTGAATCAGAAGGAGTAGAAGAAGGAGAAGGAGAAGGTGAAGTCTGGAGTGTGAATCAGAAGAAGCAGAAGAAGGAGAAGGAGAAGGTGAAGTCTGGAGGGTGAATCAGAAGAAGCAGAATAAGGAGAAGGAGAAGGTGAAGTCTGGAGGGTGAATCAGAAGAAGCAGAAGAAGGAGAAGGAGAAGGTGAAGTCTGGAGGGTGAATCAGAAGAAGTAGAAGAAGGAGAAGGAGAAGGTGAAGTCTGGAGGGTGAAGCAGAAGAAGTAGAAGAAGGAGAAGGAGAAGGTGACGTCAGGAGGGTGAATCAGAAGAAGTAGAAGAAGGAGAAGGAGAAGGTGAAGTCAGGAGGGTGAATCAGAAGAAGCAGAAGAAGGAGAAGGAGAAGGTGAGGTCTGGAGGGTGAATCAGAAGAATCAGAAGAAGGAGAAGGAGAAGGTGAAGTCTGGAGGGTGAATCAGAAGAAGCAGAGGAAGGAGAAGGAGAAGGTGAAGTCTGGAGGGTGAATCAGAAGAAGCAGAATAAGGAGAAGGAGAAGGTGAAGTCTGGAGGGTGAATCAGAAGAAGCAGAATAAGGAGAAGGAGAAGGTGAAGTCTGGAGGGAGAATCAGAAGAAGCAAAAGAAGGAGAAGGAGAAGATGAAGTCTGGAGGGTGAATCAGAAGAAGTAGAAGAAGGAGAAGGAGAAGGTGAAGTCTGGAGGGTGAAGCAGAAGAAGTAGAAGAAGGAGAAGGAGAAGGTGAAGTCAGGAGGGTGAATCAGAAGAAGCAGAAGAAGGAGAAGGAGAAGGTGAAGTCTGGAGGGTGAATCAGAAGAATCAGAAGAAGGAGAAGGAGAAGGTGAAGTCTGGAGGGTGAATCAGAAGAAGCAGGAGAAAGAGAAGGAGAAGGTGAAGTCTGGAGGGTGAAGCAGAAGAAACAGAAGAAGGAGAAGGAGAAGGTGAAGACTGGAGGGTGAATCAGAAGAAGTAGAAGAAGGAGAAGGAGAAGGTGAAGTCTGGAGGGTGAATCAGAAGAAGTAGAAGAAGGAGAAGGAGAAGGTGAAGTCTGGAGGGTGAATCAGAAGAAGCAGAAGAAGGAGAAGGAGAAGGTGAAGTCTGGAGGGTGAATCAGAAGAAGCAGAAGAAGGAGAAGGAGAAGATGAAGTCTGGAGTGTGAATCAGAAGAAGTAGAAGAAGGAGAAGGAGAAGGTGAAGTCTGGAGGGAGAATCAGAAGTAGTAGAAGAAGGAGAAGGAGAAGGTGAAGTCTGGACGGTGAATCAGAAGAAACAGAAGAAGGAGAAGGAGAAGGTGAAGTCTGGAGGGTGAATCAGAAGAAGTAGAAGAAGGAGAAGGAGAAGGTGTAGTCTGGAGGGTGAATCAGAAGAAGTAGACGAAGGAGAAGGAGAAGGAGAAGTCTGGAGGGTGAATCAGAAGAAGTAGAAGAAGGAGAAGGAGAAGGTGAAGTCAGGACGGTGAAGCAGAAGAAGCAGAAGAAGGAGAAGGAGAAGGTGAAGTCTGGAGGGTGAATCAGAATAAGTAGAAGAAGGAGAAGGAGAAGGTCAATTCTGGAGGGTGAATCAGAAGAAGTAGAAGAAGGAGAAGGAGAAGGTGAAGTCTGGAGGGTGAAGCAGAAGAAGTAGAAGAAGGAGAAGGAGAAGGTGAAGTCAGGAGGGTGAATCAGAAGAAGTAGAAGAAGAAGAAGGAGAAGGTGAAGTCAGGAGGGTGAATCAGAAGAAGCAGAAGAAGGAGAAGGAGAAGGTGAAGTCTGGAGGGTGAATCAGAAGAAGTAGAAGAAGGAGAAGGAGAAGGTGCAGTCTGGAGGGTGAATCAGAAGTAGTAGAAGAAGGAGAAGGAGAAGGTGAAGTCTGGACGGTGAATCAGAAGAAACAGAAGAAGGAGAAGGAGAAGGTTAAGTCTGGAGGGTGAATCAGAAGAAGTAGAAGAAGGAGAAGGAGAAGGTGAAGTCTAGAGGGTGAATCAGAAGAAGCAGAAGAAGGAGAAGGAGAAGGTGAAGTCTGGAGGGTGAATCAGAAGAAGCAGAAGAAGGAGAAGGAGAAGATGAAGTCTGGAGGGTGAATCAGAAGAAGCAGAAGAAGGAGAAGGAGAAGGTGAAGTTAGGAGGGTGAATCAGAAGAAGCAGAAGAAGGAGAAGGAGCAGGTGATGTCAGGGGGATGAAGCAGAAGAAGTAGAAGAAGGAGAAGGAGAAGGTGAAGTCAGGACGGTGAAGCAGAAGAAGCAGAAGAAGGAGAAGGAGAAGGTGAAGTCTGGAGGGTGAATCAGAAGAAGTAGAAGAAGGAGAAGGAGAAGGTCAAGTCTGGAGGGTGAATCAGAAGAAGTAGAAGAAGGAGAAGGAGAAGGTGAAGTCAGGAGGGTGAATCAGAAGAAGCAGAAGAAGGAGAAGGAGAAGGTGAAGTAAGGAGGGTGAATCAGAAGAAGCAGAAGAAGGAGAAGGAGAAGGTGAAGTCTGGAGTGTGAATCAGAAGAAGCAGAAGAAAGAGAAGGAGAAGGTGAAGTCTGGAGGGTGAATCAGAAGAAGTAGAAGAAGGAGAAGGAGAAGGTGAAGTCTGGAGTGTGAATCAGAAGAAGCAGAAGAAGGAGAAGGAGAAGGTGAAGTCTGGAGGGTGAATCAGAAGAAGCAGAATAAGGAGAAGGAGAAGGTGAAGTCTGGAGGGTGAATCAGAAGAAGCAGAAGAAGGAGAAGGAGAAGGTAAAGTCTGGAGGGTGAATCAGAAGAAGTAGAAGAAGGAGAAGGTGAAGTCTGGAGGGTGAAGCAGAAAAAGTAGAAGAAGGAGAAGGAGAAGGTGACGTCAGGAGGGTGAATCAGAAGAAGTAGAAGAAGGAGAAGGAGAAGGTGAAGTCTGGAGGGTGAATCAGAAGAATCAGAAGAAGGAGAAGGAGAAGGTGAAGTCTGGAGGGTGAATCAGAAGAAGCAGAGGAAGGAGAAGGAGAAGGTGAAGTCTGGAGGGTGAATCAGAAGAAGCAGAATAAGGAAAAGGAGAAGGTGAAGTCTGGAGGGTGAATCAGAAGAAGCAGAATAAGGAGAAGGAGAAGGTGAAGTCTGGAGGGTGAATCAGAAGAAGCAAAAGAAGGAGAAGGAGAAGATGAAGTCTGGAGGGTGAATCAGAAGAAGTAGAAGAAGGAGAAGGAGAAGGTGAAGTCTGGAGGGTGAAGCAGAAGAAGTAGAAGAAGGAGAAGGAGAAGGTGAAGTCTGGAGGGTGAATCAGAAGAAGTAGAAGAAGGAGAAGGAGAAGGTGTAGTCTGGAGGGTGAATCAGAAGAAGTAGACGAAGGAGAAGGAGAAGGAGAAGTCTGGAGGGTGAATCAGAAGAAGTAGAAGAAGGAGAAGGAGAAGGTGAAGTCAGGACGGTGAAGCAGAAGAAGCAGAAGAAGGAGAAGGAGAAGGTGAAGTCTGGAGGGTGAATCAGAATAAGTAGAAGAAGGAGAAGGAGAAGGTCAAGTCTGGAGGGTGAATCAGAAGAAGTAGAAGAAGGAGAAGGAGAAGGTGAAGTCTGGAGGGTGAAGCAGAAGAAGTAGAAGAAGGAGAAGGAGAAGGTGAAGTCAGGAGGGTGAATCAGAAGAAGTAGAAGAAGAAGAAGGAGAAGGTGAAGTCAGGAGGGTGAATCAGAAGAAGCAGAAGAAGGAGAAGGAGAAGGTGAAGTCTGGAGGGTGAATCAGAAGAAGTAGAAGAAGGAGAAGGAGAAGGTGCAGTCTGGAGGGTGAATCAGAAGTAGTAGAAGAAGGAGAAGGAGAAGGTGAAGTCTGGACGGTGAATCAGAAGAAACAGAAGAAGGAGAAGGAGAAGGTGAAGTCTGGAGGGTGAATCAGAAGAAGTAGAAGAAGGAGAAGGAGAAGGTGAAGTCTAGAGGGTGAATCAGAAGAAGCAGAAGAAGGAGAAGGAGAAGGTGAAGTCTGAAGGGTGAATCAGAAGAAGCAGAAGAAGGAGAAGGAGAAGATGAAGTCTGGAGGGTGAATCAGAAGAAGCAGAAGAAGGAGAAGGAGAAGGTGAAGTTAGGAGGGTGAATCAGAAGAAGCAGAAGAAGGAGAAGGAGCAGGTGATGTCAGGGGGATGAAGCAGAAGAAGTAGAAGAAGGAGAAGGAGAAGGTGAAGTCAGGACGGTGAAGCAGAAGAAGCAGAAGAAGGAGAAGGAGAAGGTGAAGTCTGGAGGGTGAATCAGAAGAAGTAGAAGAAGGAGAAGGAGAAGGTCAAGTCTGGAGGGTGAATCAGAAGAAGTAGAAGAAGGAGAAGGAGAAGGTGAAGTCAGGAGGGTGAATCAGAAGAAGCAGAAGAAGGAGAAGGAGAAGGTGAAGTAAGGAGGGTGAATCAGAAGAAGCAGAAGAAGGAGAAGGAGAAGGTGAAGTCTGGAGTGTGAAGCAGAAGAAGCAAAAGAAGGAGAAGGAGAAGGTGAAGTCTGGAGGGTGAATCAGAAGAAGTAGAAGAAGGAGAAGGAGAAGGTGAAGTCTGGAGGGTGAAGCAGAAGAAGTAGAAGAAGGAGAAGGAGAAGGTGAAGTCTGGAGGGTGAATCAGAAGAATCAGAAGAAGGAGAAGGAGAAGGTGAAGTCTGGAGGGTGAATCAGAAGAAGCAGAAGAAAGAGAAGGAGAAGGTGAAGTCTGGAGGGTGAATCAGAAGAAGCAGAAGAAGGAGAAGGAGAAGGTGAAGTCTGGAGGGAGAAGCAGAAGAAGTAGAAGAAGGAGAAGGAGAAGGTGAAGTCTGGAGGGTGAATCAGAAGAAGTAGAAGAAGGAGAAGGAGAAGGTGAAGTCTGGAGGGTGAATCAGAAGAAGGAGTAGAAAGAGAAGGAGAAGGTGAAGTCTGGAGGGTGAATCAGAAGAAACAGAAGAAGGAGAAGGAGAAGGTGAAGTCTGGAGGGTGAATCAGAAGAAGTAGAAGAAGGAGAAGGAGAAGGTGTAGTCTGGAGGGTGAATCAGAAGAAGTAGACGAAGGAGAAGGAGAAGGTGAAGTCTGGAGGGTGAACCGGAAGAAGCAGAAGAAGGAGAAGGAGAAGGTGAAGTCTGGAGGGTGAATCAGAAGAAGCAGAAGAAGGAGAAGGAGAAGGTGAAGTTTGGAGGGTGTAACAGAAGAAGCAGAATAAGGAGAAGGAGAAGGTGAAGTCAGGAGGGTGAATCAGAAGAAGCAGAAGAAGGAGAAGGAGAAGGTGAAGTAAGGAGGGTGAATCAGAAGAAGCAGAAGAAGGAGAAGGAGAAGGTGAAGTCTGGAGTGTGAAGCAGAAGAAGCAAAAGAAGGAGAAGGAGAAGGTGAAGTCTGGAGGGTGAATCAGAAGAAGTAGAAGAAGGAGAAGGAGAAGGTGAAGTCTGGAGGGTGAAGCAGAAGAAGTAGAAGAAGGAGAAGGAGAAGGTGAAGTCAGGAGGGTGAATCAGAAGAAGTAGAAGAAGGAGAAGGAGAAGGTGAAGTCAGGAGGGTGAATCAGAAGAAGCAGAAGAAGGAGAAGGAGAAGGTGAAGTCTGGAGGGTGAATCAGAAGAATCAGAAGAAGGAGAAGGAGAAGGTGAAGTCTGGAGGGTGAATCAGAAGAAGCAGAAGAAAGAGAAGGAGAAGGTGAAGTCTGGAGGGTGAATCAGAAGAAGCAGAAGAAGGAGAAGGAGAAGGTGAAGTCAGGAGGGTGAATCAGAAGAAGCAGAAGAAGGAGAAGGAGAAGGTGAAGTTAGGAGGGTGAATCAGTAGAAGCAGAAGAAGGAGAAGGAGCAGGTGATGTCAGGGGGATGAAGCAGAAGAAGTAGAAGAAGGAGAAGGAGAAGGTGAAGTCAGGACGGTGAAGCAGAAGAAGCAGAAGAAGGAGAAGGAGAAGGTGAAGTCTGGAGGGTGAATCAGAAGAAGTAGAAGAAGGAGAAGGAGAAGGTCAAGTCTGGAGGGTGAATCAGGAGAAGTAGAATAAGGAGAAGGAGAAGGTGAAGTCTGGAGGGTGAAGCAGAAGAAGTAGAAGAAGGAGAAGGAGAAGGTGAAGTCAGGAGGGTGAATCAGAAGAAGTAGAAGAAGGAGAAGGAGAAGGTGAAGTCAGGAGGGTGAATCAGAAGAAGCAGAAGAAGGAGAAGGAGAAGGTGAAGTCTGGAGGGTGAATCAGAAGAATCAGAAGAAGGAGAAGGAGAAGGTGAAGTCTGGAGGGTGAATCAGAAGAAGCAGAAGAAAGAGAAGGAGAAGGTGAAGTCTGGAGGGTGAATCAGAAGAAGTAGTAGAAGGAGAAGGAGAAGGTGAAGTCTGGAGTGTGAATCAGAAGAAGCAGAAGAAGGAGAAGGAGAAGGTGAAGTCTAGAGGGTGAATCAGAAGAAGCAGAATAAGGAGAAGGAGAAGGTGAAGTCTGGAGGGTGAATCAGAAGAAGCAGAAGAAAGAGAAGGAGAAGGTGAAGTCTGGAGGGTGAATCAGAAGAAGTAGAAGAAGGAGAAGGAGAAGGTGAAGTCTGGAGGGTGAAGCAGAAGAAGTAGAAGAAGGAGAAGGAGAAGGTGAAGTCAGGAGGGTGAATCAGAAGAAGTAGAAGAAGGAGAAGGAGAAGGTGAAGTCAGGAGGGTGAATCAGAAGAAGCAGAAGAAGGAGAAGGAGAAGGTGAAGTCTGGAGGGTGAATCAGAAGAATCAGAAGAAGGAGAAGGAGAAGGTGTAGTCTGGAGGGTGAATCAGAAGAAGCAGAGGAAGGAGAAGGAGAAGGTGAAGTCTGGAGGGTGAATCAGAAGAAGCAGAATAAGGAGAAGGAGAAGGTGAAGTCTGGAGGGTGAATCAGAAGAAGCAGAATAAGGAGAAGGAGAAGGTGAAGTCTGGAGGGTGAATCAGAAGAAGCAGAAGAAGGAGAAGGAGAAGATGAAGTCTGGAGGGTGAATCAGAAGAAGTAGAAGAAGGAGAAGGAGAAGGTGAAGTCTGGAGGGTGAAGCAGAAGAAGTAGAAGAAGGAGAAGGAGAAGGTGAAGTCAGGAGGGTGAATCAGAAGAAGTAGAAGAAGAAGAAGGAGAAGGTGAAGTCAGGAGGGTGAATCAGAAGAAGCAGAAGAAGGAGAAGGAGAAGGTGAAGTCTGGAGGGTGAATCAGAAGAATCAGAAGAAGGAGAAGTAGAAGGTGAAGTCTGGAGGGTGAATCAGAAGAAGCAGAAGAAAGAGAAGGAGAAGGTGAAGTCTGGAGGGTGAAGCAGAAGAAACAGAAGAAGGAGAAGGAGAAGGTGAAGACTGGAGGGTGAATCAGAAGAAGTAGAAGAAGGAGAAGGAGAAGGTGAAGTCTGGAGGGTGAATCAGAAGAAGTAGAAGAAGGAGAAGGAGAAGGTGAAGTCTGGAGGGTGAATCAGAAGAAGCAGAAGAAGGAGAAGGAGAAGGAGAAGTCTGGAGGGTGAATCAGAAGAAGCAGAAGAAGGAGAAGGAGAAGGTGAAGTCTGGAGGGTGAAGCAGAAGAAGTAGAAGAAGGAGAAGGAGAAAGTGAAGTCAGGAGGGTGAATCAGAAGAAGTAGAAGAAGGAGAAGGAGAAGGTGAAGTCAGGAGGGTGAATCAGAAGAAGCAGAAGAAGGAGAAGTAGAAGGTGAAGTCTGGAGGGTGAATCAGAAGAATCAGAAGAAGGAGAAGGAGAAGGTGAAGTCTGGAGGGTGAATCAGAAGAAGCCGAAGAAGGAGAAGGAGAAGGTGAAGTCTGGAGGGTGAATCAGAAGAAGCAGAAGAAGGAGAAGGAGAAGGTGAAGTCAGGAGGGTGAATCAGAAGAAGCAGAAGAAGGAGAAGGAGAAGGTGAAGTTAGGAGGGTGAATCAGAAGAAGCAGAAGAAGGAGAAGGAGCAGGTGATGTCAGCGGGATGAAGCAGAAGAAGTAGAAGAAGGAGAAGGAGAAGGTGAAGTCAGGACGGTGAAGCAGAAGAAGCAGAAGAAGGAGAAGGAGAATGTGAAGTCTGGAGGGTGAATCAGAATAAGTAGAAGAAGGAGATGGAGAAGGTCAAGTCTGGAGGGTGAATCAGAAGAAGCAGAAGAAGGAGAAGGAGAAGGTGAAGTCTGGAGGGTGAAGCAGAAGAAGTAGAAGAAGGAGAAGGAGAAGGTGAAGTCAGGAGGGTGAATCAGAAGAAGTAGAAGAAGGAGAAGGAGAAGGTGAAGTCAGGAGGGTGAATCAGAAGAAGCAGAAGAAGGAGAAGGAGAAGGTGAAGTCTGGAGGGTGAATCAGAAGAATCAGAAGAAGGAGAAGGAGAAGGTGAAGTCTGGAGGGTGAATCAGAAGAAGCCGAAGAAGGAGAAGGAGAAGGTGAAGTCTGGAGGGTGAATCAGAAGAAGCAGAAGAAGGAGAAGGAGAAGGTGAAGTCAGGAGGGTGAATCAGAAGAAGCAGAAGAAGGAGAAGGAGAAGGTGAAGTTAGGAGGGTGAATCAGAAGAAGCAGAAGAAGGAGAAGGAGCAGGTGATGTCAGCGGGATGAAGCAGAAGAAGTAGAAGAAGGAGAAGGAGAAGGTGAAGTCAGGACGGTGAAGCAGAAGAAGCAGAAGAAGGAGAAGGAGAATGTGAAGTCTGGAGGGTGAATCAGAATAAGTAGAAGAAGGAGAAGGAGAAGGTCAAGTCTGGAGGGTGAATCAGAAGAAGTAGAAGAAGGAGAAGGAGAAGGTGAAGTCTGGAGGGTGAAGCAGAAGAAGTAGAAGAAGGAGAAGGAGAAGGTGAAGTCAGGAGGGTGAACCAGAAGAAGTAGAAGAAGGAGAAGGTGAAGTCAGGAGGGTGAATCAGAAGAAGCAGAAGAAGGAGAAGGAGAAGGTGAAGTCTGGAGGGTGAATCAGAAGAAGTAGAAGAAGGAGAAGGAGAAGGTGTTGTCTGGAGGGTGAATCAGAAGAAGTAGACGAAGGAGAAGGAGAAGGTGAAGTCTGGAGGGTGAATCAGAAGAAGCAGAAGAAGGAGAAGGAGAAGGTGAAGTCTGGAGGGTGAATCAGAAGAAGCAGAAGAAGGAGAAGGAGAAGGTGTAGTCTGGAGGGTGAATCAGAAGAAGCAGAATAAGGAGAAGGAGAAGGTGAAGTCTGGAGGGTGAATCAGAAGAAGCAGAAAAAGGAGAATGAGAAGGTGAAGTCTGAAGGGTGAATCAGAAGAAGTAGAAGAAGGAGAAGGAGAAGGTGAAGTCTGGAGGGTGAAGCAGAAGAAGTAGAAGAAGGAGAAGGAGAAGGTGAAGTCAGGAGGGTGAATCAGAAGAAGTAGAAGAAGGAGAAGGAGAAGGTGAAGTCAGGAGGGTGAATCAGAAGAAGCAGAAGAAGGAGAAGGAGAAGGTGAAGTCTGGAGGGTGAATCAGAAGAATCAGAAGAAGGAGAAGGAGAAGGTGAAGTCTGGAGGGTGAATCAGAAGAAGCAGAAGCAAGAGAAGGAGAAGGTGAAGTCTGGAGAGTGAAGCAGAAGAAACAGAAGAAGGAGAAGGAGAAGGTGAAGACTGGAGGGTGAATCAGAAGAAGTAGAAGAAGGAGAAGGAGAAGGTGAAGTCTGGAGGGTGAATCAGAAGAAGTAGAAGAAGGAGAAGGAGAAGGTGATGTCTGGAGGGTGAATCAGAAGAAGCAGAAGAAGGAGAAGGAGAAGGTGAAGTCTGGACAGTGAATCAGAAGAAGCAGAAGAAGGAGAAGGAGAAGATGAAGTCTGGAGGGTGAATCAGAAGAAGTAGAAGAAGGAGAAGGAGAAGGTGAGGTCTGGAGGGTGAATCAGAAGAAGCAGAAGAAGGAGAAGGAGAAGGTGAAGTCTGGAGGGTGAATCAGAAGAAGCAGAAGAAGGAGAAGGAGAAGGTGAAGTCTGGAGGGTGAATCAGAAGAAGCAGAAGAAGGAGAAGGAGAAGGTGAAGTCAGGAGGGTGAATCAGAAGAAGGAGAAGGAGAAGGTGAAGTTAGGAGGGTGAATCAGAAGAAGCAGAAGAAGGAGAAGGAGCAGGTGATGTCAGGGGGATGAAGCAGAAGAAGTAGAAGAAGGAGAAGGAGAAGGTGAAGTCCGGACGGTAAAGCAGAAGAAGCAGAAGAAGGAGAAGGTGAAGTCTGGAGGGTGAATCAGAAGAAGGAGAAGGAGAAGGTGAAGTTAGGAGGGTGAATCAGAAGAAGCAGAAGAAGGAGAAGGAGAAGGTGTAGTCTGGAGGGTGAATCAGAAGAAGCAGAAGAAGGAGAAGGAGAAGGTGTAGTCTGGAGGGTGAATCAGAAGAAGCAGAATAAGGAGAAGGAGAAGGTGAAGTCTGGAGGGTGAATCAGAAGAAGCAGAAAAAGGAGAAGGAGAAGGTGAAGTCTGAAGGGTGAATCAGAAGAAGTAGAAGAAGGAGAAGGAGAAGGTGAAGTCTGGAGGGTGAAGCAGAAGAAGTAGAAGAAGGAGAAGGAGAAGGTGAAGTCAGGAGGGTGAATCAGAAGAAGTAGAAGAAGGAGAAGGAGAAGGTGAAGTCAGGAGGGTGAATCAGAAGAAGCAGAAGAAGGAGAAGGAGAAGGTGAAGTCTGGAGGGTGAATCAGAAGAATCAGATAAAGGAGAAGGAGAAGGTGAAGTCTGGAGGGTGAATCAGAAGAAGCAGAAGCAAGAGAAGGAGAAGGTGAAGTCTGGAGAGTGAAGCAGAAGAAACAGAAGAAGGAGAAGGAGAAGGTGAAGACTGGAGGGTGAATCAGAAGAAGTAGAAGAAGGAGAAGGAGAAGGTGAAGTCTGGAGGGTGAATCAGAAGAAGTAGAAGAAGGAGAAGGAGAAGGTGATGTCTGGAGGGTGAATCAGAAGAAGCAGAAGAAGGAGAAGGAGAAGGTGAAGTCTGGACAGTGAATCAGAAGAAGCAGAAGAAGGAGAAGGAGAAGATGAAGTCTGGAGGGTGAATCAGAAGAAGTAGAAGAAGGAGAAGGAGAAGGTGAGGTCTGGAGGGTGAATCAGAAGAAGCAGAAGAAGGAGAAGGAGAAGGTGAAGTCTGGAGGGTGAATCAGAAGAAGCAGAAGAAGGAGAAGGAGAAGGTGAAGTCTGGAGGGTGAATCAGAAGAAGCAGAAGAAGGAGAAGGAGAAGGTGAAGTCAGGAGGGTGAATCAGAAGAAGGAGAAGGAGAAGGTGAAGTTAGGAGGGTGAATCAGAAGAAGCAGAAGAAGGAGAAGGAGCAGGTGATGTCAGGGGGATGAAGCAGAAGAAGTAGAAGAAGGAGAAGGAGAAGGTGAAGTCCGGACGGTAAAGCAGAAGAAGCAGAAGAAGGAGAAGGTGAAGTCTGGAGGGTGAATCAGAAGAAGTAGAAGAAGGAGAAGGAGAAGGTCAAGTCTGGAGGGTGAATCAGAAGAAGTAGAAGAAGGAGAAGGAGAAGGTGAAGTCTGGAGGGAGAAGCAGAAGAAGTAGAAGAAGGAGAAGGAGAAGGTGAAGTCAGGAGGGTGAATCAGAAGAAGTAGAAGAAGGAGAAGGAGAAGGTGAAGTCAGGAGGGTGAATCAGAAGAAGCAGAAGAAGGAGAAGAAGAAGGTGAAGTCTGGAGGGTGAATCAGAAGAATCAGAAGAAGGAGAAGGAGAAGGTGAAGTCTGGAGGGTGAATCAGAAGAAGCAGAAGAAAGAGAATGAGAAGGTGAAGTCTGGAGGGTGAATCAGAAGAAGTAGAAGAAGGAGAAGGAGAAGGTGAAGTCTGGAGTGTGAATCAGAAGAAGCAGAAGAAGGAGAAGGAGAAGGTGAAGTCTGGAGGGTGAATCAGAAGAAGCAGAATAAGGAGAAGGAGAAGGTGAAGTCTGGAGGGTGAATCAGAAGAAGCAGAAGAAGGAGAAGGAGAAGGTGAAGTCTGGAGGGTGAATCAGAAGAAGTAGAAGAAGGAGAAGGAGAAGGTGAAGTCTGGAGGGTGAAGCAGAAGAAGTAGAAGAAGGAGAAGGAGAAGGTGAAGTCAGGAGGGTGAATCAGAAGAAGTAGAAGAAGGAGAAGGAGAAGGTGAAGTCAGGAGGGTGAATCAGAAGAAGCAGAAGAAGGAGAAGGAGAAGGTGAAGTCTGGAGGGTGAATCAGAAGAATCAGAAGAAGGAGAAGGAGAAGGTGAAGTCTGGAGGGTGAATCAGAAGAAGCAGAGGAAGGAGAAGGAGAAGGTGAAGTCTGGAGGGTGAATCAGAAGAAGCAGAATAAGGAGAAGGAGAAGGTGAAGTCTGGAGGGTGAATCAGAAGAAGCAGAATAAGGAGAAGGAGAAGGTGAAGTCTGGAGGGTGAATCAGAAGAAGCAGAAGAAGGAGAAGGAGAAGATGAAGTCTGGAGGGTGAATCAGAAGAAGTAGAAGAAGGAGAAGGAGAAGGTGAAGTCTGGAGGGTGAAGCAGACGAAGTAGAAGAAGGAGAAGGAGAAGGTGAAGTCAGGAGGGTGAATCAGAAGAAGCAGAAGAAGGAGAAGGAGAAGGTGAAGTCTGGAGGGTGAATCAGAAGAATCAGAAGAAGGAGAAGGAGAAGGTGAAGTCTGGAGGGTGAATCAGAAGAAGCAGAAGAAAGAGAAGGAGAAGGTGAGGTCTGGAGGGTGAAGCAGAAGAAACAGAAGAAGTAGAAGGAGAAGGTGAAGACTGGAGGGTGAATCAGAAGAAGTAGAAGAAGGAGAAGGAGAAGGTGAAGTCTGGAGGGTGAATCAGAAGAAGTAGAAGAAGGAGAAGGAGAAGGTGAAGTCTGGAGGGTGAATCAGAAGAAGCAGAAGAAGGAGAAGGAGAAGGTGAAGTCTGGAGGGTGAATCAGAAGAAGCAGAAGAAGGAGAAGGAGAAGATGAAGTCTGGAGAGTGAATCAGAAGAAGTAGAAGAAGGAGAAGGAGAAGGTGAAGTCTGGAGGGTGAATCAGAAGTAGTAGAAGAAGGAGAAGGAGAAGGTGAAGTCTGGACGGTGAATCAGAAGAAACAGAAGAAGGAGAAGGAGAAGGTGAAGTCTGGAGGGTGAATCAGAAGAAGCAGAAGAAGGAGAAGGAGAAGGAGGAGTCTGGAGGGTGAATCAGAAGAAGCAGAAGAAGGAGAAGGAGAAGGTGAAGTCTGGAGGGTGATGCAGAAGAAGTAGAAGAAGGAGAAGGAGAAGGTGAAGTCAGGAGGGTGAATCAGAAGAAGTAGAAGAAGGAGAAGGAGAAGGTGAAGTCAGGAGGGTGAATCAGAAGAAGCAGAAGAAGGAGAAGGAGAAGGTGAAGTCTGGAGGGTGAATCAGAAGAATCAGAAGAAGGAGAAGGAGAAGGTGAAGTCTGGAGGGTGAATCAGAAGAAGCAGAAGAAGGAGAAGGAGAAGGTGAAGTCTGGAGGGTGAATCAGAAGAAGCAGAAGAAGGAGAAGGAGAAGGTGAAGTCAGGAGGGTGAATCAGAAGAAGCAGAAGAAGGAGAAGTAGAAGGTGAAGTTAGGAGGGTGAATCAGAAGAAGCAGAAGAAGGAGAAGGAGCAGGTGATGTCAGCGGGATGAAGCAGAAGAAGTAGAAGAAGAAGAAGGAGAAGGTCAAGTCTGGAGGGTGAATCAGAAGAAGTAGAAGAAGGAGAAGGAGAAGGTGAAGTCTGGAGGGTGAAGCAGAAGAAGTAGAAGAAGGAGAAGGAGAAGGTGAAGTCAGGAGGGTGAATCAGAAGAAGTAGAAGAAGAAGAAGGAGAAGGTGAAGTCAGGAGGGTGAATCAGAAGAAGCAGAAGAAGGAGAAGGAGAAGGTGAAGTCTGGAGGGTGAAGCAGAAGAAGTAGAAGAAGGAGAAGGAGAAGGTGAAGTCAGGAGGGTGAATCAGAAGAAGTAGAAGAAGAAGAAGGAGAAGGTGAAGTCAGGAGGGTGAATCAGAAGAAGCAGAAGAAGGAGAAGGAGAAGGTGAAGTCTGGAGGGTGAATCAGAAGAATCAGAAGAAGGAGAAGGAGAAGGTGAAGTCTGGAGGGTGAATCAGAAGAAGCAGAAGAAAGAGAAGGAGAAGGTGAAGTCTGGAGGGTGAATCAGAAGAAGTTGAAGAAGGAGAAGGAGAAGGTGAAGTCTGGAGGGTGAAGCAGAAGAAGTAGAAGAAGGAGAAGGAGAAGGTGAAGTCTGGAGGGTGAATCAGAAGAAGTAGAAGAAGGAGAAGGAGAAGGTGAAGTCAGGAGGGTGAATCAGAAGAAGCAGAAGAAGGAGAAGGAGATGGTGAAGTCTGGAGGGTGAATCAGAAGAAGCAGAAGAAGGAGAAGGAGAAGATGAAATTTGGAGGGTGAATCAAAAGAAGTAGAAGAAGGAGAAGGAGAAGGTGAGGTCTGGAGGGTGAATCAGAAGAAGTAGAAGAAGGAGAAGGAGAAGGTGAAGTCTGGAGGGTGAAACAGAAGAAGCAGAAGAAGGAGAAGGAGAAGGTGAAGTCTGGAGGGTGAATCAGAAGAAGCAGAAGAAGGAGAAGGAGAAGGTGAAGTCTGGAGGGTGAATCAGAAGAAGCAGAAGAAGGAGAAGGAGAAGATGAAGTCAGGAGGGTGAATCAGAAGAAGCAGAAGAAGGAGAAGGAGATGGTGAAGTCTGGAGGGTGAATCAGAAGAAGCAGAAGAAGGAGAAGGAGAAGATGAAATTTGGAGGGTGAATCAAAAGAAGTAGAAGAAGGAGAAGGAGAAGGTGAGGTCTGGAGGGTGAATCAGAAGAAGTAGAAGAAGGAGAAGGAGAAGGTGAAGTCTGGAGGGTGAAACAGAAGAAGCAGAAGAAGGAGAAGGAGAAGGTGAAGTCTGGAGGGTGAATCAGAAGAAGCAGAAGAAGGAGAAGGAGAAGGTGAAGTCTGGAGGGTGAATCAGAAGAAGCAGAAGAAGGCGAAGGAGAAGATGAAATCTGGAGGGTGAATCAGAAGAAGCAGAAGAAAGAGAAGGAGAAGGTGAAGTCTGGAGGGTGAATCAGAAGAAGTAGAAGAAGGAGAAGGAGAAGGTGAAGTCTGGAGGGTGAATCAGAAGAAGCAGAAGAAGGAATGGAGAAGGTGAAGTCTGGAGGGTGAATCAGAAGAAGCAGAAGAAGGAGAAGGAGAAGGTGAATTCTGGAGGGTGAATCAGAAGAAGCAGAAGAAGGCGAAGGAGAAGTTGAAGTCTGGAGGGTGAATCAGAAGAAGCAGAATAAGGAGAAGTGAAGGTGAAGTATGGAGGGTGAATCAGAAGAAGCGGAAGAAGGAGAAGGAGAAGGTGAAGTCTGGAGGGTGAATCAGAAGAATTAGAAGAAGGAGAAGGAGAAGGTGAAGTCTGGAGGGTGAAGCAGAAGAAGTAGAAGAAGGAGAAGGAGAAGGTGAAGTCAGGAGGGTGAATCAGAAGAAGTAGAAGAAGGAGAAGGAGAAGGTGAAGTCAGGAGGGTGAATCAGAAGAAGCAGAAGAAGGAGAAGGAGAAGGTGAAGTCTGGAGGGTGAATCAGAAGAAGCAGAATAAGGAGAAGGAGAAGGTGAAGTCTGGAGGGTGAATCAGAAGAAGCAGAATAAGGAGAAGGAGAAGGTGAAGTCTGGAGGGTGAATCAGAAGAAGCAGAAGAAGGAGAAGGAGAAGATGAAGTCTGGAGGGTGAATCAGAAGATGTAGAAGAAGGAGAAGGAGAAGGTGAAGTCTGGATGGTGAAGCAGAAGAAGTAGAAGAAGGAGAAGGAGAAGGTGAAGTCAGGAGGGTGAATCAGAAGAAGTAGAAGAAGGAGAAGGAGAAGGTGAAGTCAGGAGGGTGAATCAGAAGAAGCAGAAGAAGGAGAAGGAGAAGGTGAAGTCTGGAGGGTGAATCAGAAGAATCAGAAGAAGGAGAAGGAGAAGGTGAAGTCTGGAGGGTGAATCAGAAGAAGCAGAATAAGGAGAAGGAGAAGATGAAATCTGGAGGGTGAATCAGAAGAAGCAGAAGAAAGAGAAGGAGAAGGTGAAGTCTGGAGGGTGAATCAGAAGAAGTAGAAGAAGGAGAAGGAGAAGGTGAAGTCTGGAGGGTGAATCAGAAGAAGCAGAAGAAGGAGAAGGAGAAGGTGAAGTCTGGAGGGTGAATCAGAAGAAGCAGAAGAAGGAGAAGGAGAAGGTGAAGTCTGGAGGGTGAATCAGAAGAAGCAGAAGAAGGCGAAGGAGAAGTTGAAGTCTGGAGGGTGAATCAGAAGAAGCAGAATAAGGAGAAGTGAAGGTGAAGTATGGAGGGTGAATCAGAAGAAGCGGAAGAAGGAGAAGGAGAAGGTGAAGTCTGGAGGGTGAATCAGAAGAATTAGAAGAAGG
Source organism: Somniosus microcephalus (assembly GCF_052327205.1). NCBI lineage: Eukaryota > Metazoa > Chordata > Chondrichthyes > Squaliformes > Somniosidae > Somniosus > Somniosus microcephalus. The sequence goes on along the minus strand of NW_028225385.1, from coordinate 498,887 downwards.
AGAAGGAGAAGGTGAAGTCTGGAGGGTGAAGCAGAAGAAGTAGAAGAAGGAGAAGGAGAAGGTGAAGTCAGGAGGGTGAATCAGAAGAAGTAGAAGAAGGAGAAGGAGAAGGTGAAGTCAGGAGGGTGAATCAGAAGAAGCAGAAGAAGGAGAAGGAGAAGGTGAAGTCTGAAGAGTGAATCAAAAGAAGCAGAATAAGGAGAAGGAGAAGGTGAAGTCTGGAGGGTGATTCAGAAGAAGCAGAATAAGGAGAAGGAGAAGGTGAAGTCTGGAGGGTGATTCAGAAGAAGCAGAAGAAGGAGAAGGAGAAGATGAAGTCTGGAGGGTGAATCAGAAGAAGTAGAAGAAGGAGAAGGAGAAGGTGAAGTCTGGAGGGTGAAGCAGAAGAAGTAGAAGAAGGAGAAGGAGAAGGTGAAGTCAGGAGGGAGAATCAGAAGAAGTAGAAGAAGGAGAAGGAGAAGGTGAAGTCAGGAGGGTGAATCAGAAGAAGCAGAAGAAGGAGAAGGAGAAGGTGAAGTCTGGAGGGTGAATCAGAAGAATCAGAAGAAGGAGAAGGAGAAGGTGAAGTCTGGAGGGTGAATCAGAAGAAGCAGAAGAAAGAGAAGGAGAAGGTGAAGTCTGGAGGGTGAAGCAGAAGAAACAGAAGAAGGAGAAGGAGAAGGTGAAGACTGGAGGGTGAATCAGAAGAAGTGGAAGAAGGAGAAGGAGAAGGTGAAGTCTGGAGGGTGAATCAGAAGAAGTAGAAGAAGGAGAAGGAGAAGGTGAAGTCTGGAGGGTGAATCAGAAGAAGCAGAAGAAGGAGAAGGAGAAGGTGAAGTCTGGAGGGTGAATCAGAAGAAGCAGAAGAAGGAGAAGGAGAAGATGAAGTCTGGAGGGTGAATCAGAAGAAGTAGAAGAAGGAGAAGGAGAAGGTGAAGTCTGGAGGGTGAATCAGAAGAAGCAGAAGAAAGAGAAGGAGAAGGTGAAGTCTGGAGGGTGAATCAGAAGAAGTAGAAGAGGGAGAAGGAGAAGGTGAAGTCTGGAGGGTGAATCAGAAGAAGTAGAAGAAGGAGAAGCAGAAGGTGAAGTCAGGAGGGTGAATCAGAAGAAGCAGAAGAAGGAGAAGGAGAAGGTGAAGTCTGGAGGGTGAATCAGAAGAAGCAGAATAAGGAGAAGGAGAAGCTGAAGTCTGGAGGGTGAATCAGAAGAAGCAGAATAAGGAGAAGGAGAAGGTGAAGTCTGGAGGGTGAATCAGAAGAAGCAGAAGAAGGAGAAGGAGAAGATGAAGTCTGGAGGGTGAATCAGAAGAAGTAGAAGAAGGAGAAGGAGAAGGTGAAGTCTGGAGGGTGAAGCAGAAGAAGTAGAAGAAGGAGAAGGAGAAGGTGAAGTCAGGAGGGTGAATCATAAGAAGGAGAAGAAGGAGAAGGAGAAGGTGAAGTCAGGAGGGTGAATCAGAAGAAGCAGAAGAAGGAGAAGGAGAAGGTGAAGACTGGAGGGTGTATCAGAAGAAGTGGAAGAAGGAGAAGGAGAAGGTGAAGTCTGGAGGGTGAAGCAGAAGAAACAGAAGAAGGAGAAGGAGAAGGTGAAGACTGGAGGGTGTATCAGAAGAAGTGGAAGAAGGAGAAGGAGAAGGTGAAGTCTGGAGGGTGAATCAGAAGAAGTAGAAGAAGGAGAAGGAGAAGGTGAAGTCTGGAGGGTGAATCAGAAGAAGCAGAAGAAGGAGAAGGAGAAGGTGAAGTCTGGAGGGTGAATCAGAAGAAGCAGAAGAAGGAGAAGGAGAAGATGAAGTCTGGAGGGTGAATCAGAAGAAGTAGAAGAAGGAGAAGGAGAAGGTGAAGTCTGGAGGGTGAATCAGAAGTAGTAGAAGAAGGAGAAGGAGAAGGTGAAGTCTGGACGGTGTATCAGAAGAAACAGAAGAAGGAGAAGGAGAAGGTGTAGTCTGGAGGGTGAATCAGAAGAAGTAGACGAAGGAGAAGGAGAAGGTGAAGTCTGGAGGGTGAATCAGAAGAAGCAGAAGAAGGAGATGGAGAAGGTGAAGTCTGGAGGGTGAATCAGAAGAAGTAGAAGAAGGAGAAGGAGAAGGTGAAGTCTGGAGGGTGAATCAGAAGAAGCAGGAGAAGGAGAAGGAGAAGGTGAAGTCTGGAGGGTGAATCAGAAGAAGCAGAATGAGAAGGAGAAGGTGAAGTCTGGAGGGTGAATCAGAAGAAGTAGAAGAAGGAGAAGGAGAAGGTGAAGTCTGGAGGAAGAATCAGAAGAAGTAGAAGAAGGAGAAGGAGAAGGTGAAGTCTGGAGGTTGAATCAGAAGAAGTAGAAGAAGGAGAAGGAGAAGGTGAAGTCTGGAGGGTGAAGCAGAAGAAGTAGAAGAAGGAGAAGGAGAAGGTGAAGTCAGGAGGGTGAATCAGAAGAAGTAGAAGAAGGAGAAGGAGAAGGTGAAGTCAGGAGGGTGAATCAGAAGAAGCAGAAGAAGGAGAAGGAGAAGGTGAAGTCTGGAGGGTGAATCAGAAGAATCAGAAGAAGGAGAAGGAGAAGGTGAAGTCTGGAGGGTGAATCAGAAGAAGCAGAAGAAAGAGAAGGAGATGGTGAAGTCTGGAGGGTGAATCAGAAGAAGTAGAAGAAGGAGAAGGAGAAGGTGAAGTCTGGAGGGTGAATCAGAAGAAGCAGAGGAAGGAGAAGGAGAAGGTGAAGTCTGGAGGGTGAATCAGAAGAAGCAGAAGAAGTAGAAGGAGAAGGTGAAGTCTGGAGGGTGAATCAGAAGAAGCAGAAGAAGGAGAAGGAGAAGGTGAAGTCTGGAGGGTGAATGAGAAAAAGCAGAATAAGGAGAAGGAGAAGGTGAAGTCTGGAGGGTGAATCAGAAGAAGCAGAAGAAGGAGAAGGAGTAGGTGAAGTCTGGAGGGTGAATCAGAAGAAGTAGAAGAAGGAGAAGGAGAAGGTGAAGTCTGGAGGGTGAAGCAGAAGAAGGAGAAGGAGAAGGTGAAGTCAGGAGGGTGAATCAGAAGAAGTAGAAGAAGGAGAAGGAGAAGGTGAAATCAGGAGGGTGAATCAGAAGAAGCAGAAGAAGGAGAAGGAGAAGGTGAAGTCTGTAGGGTGAATCAGAAGAATCAGAAGAAGGAGAAGGAGAAGGTGAAGTCTGGAGGGTGAATCAGAAGAAGCTGAAGAAAGAGAAGGAGAAGATGAAGTCTGGAGGGTGAAGCAGAAGAAACAGAAGAAGGAGAAGGAGAAGTTGAAGACTGGAGGGTGAATCAGAAGAAGTAGAAGAAGGAGAAGGAGAAGGTGAAGTCTGGAGGGTGAATCAGAAGAAGCAGAAGAAGGAGAAGGAGAAGATGAAGTCTGGAGGGTGAATCAGAAGAAGTAGAAGAAGGAGAAGGAGAAGGTGAGGTCTGGAGGGTGAATCAGAAGAAGCAGAAGAAGGAGAAGGAGAAGGTGAAGTCTGGAGGGTGAATCAGAAGAAGTAGAAGAAGGAGAAGGAGAAGGTGTAGTCTGGAGGGTGAATCAGAAGAAGCAGAAGAAGGAGAAGGAGAAGGTGAAGTCTGGAGGGTGAATCAGAAGAAGCAGAAGAAGGAAAAGGAGAAGGTGAAGTCTGGAGGGTGAATCAGAAGAAGCAGAAGAAGGAGAAGGAGAAGGTGAGGTCTGGAGGGTGAATCAGAAGAAGCAGAAGAAGGAGAAGGAGAAGGTGAAGTCTGGAGGGTGAATCAGAAGAAGCAGAAGAAGGAGAAGGAGAAGGTGAAGTCTGGAGGGTGAATCAGAAGAAACAGAAGAAGGAGAAGGAGAAGGTGAAGTCTGGAGGGTGAATCAGAAGAAGTAGAAGAAGGAGAAGGAGAAGGTGTAGTCTGGAGGGTGAATCAGAAGAAGCAGAAGAAGGAGAAGGAGAAGGTGAAGTCTGGAGGGTGAATCAGAAGAAGCAGAAGAAGGAGAAGGAGAAGGTGAAGTCTGGAGGGTGAATCAGAAGAAGCAGAAGAAGGAGAAGGAGAATGTGAAGTCAGGAGGGTGAATCAGAAGAAGCAGAAGAAGGAGAAGGAGAAGGTGAAGTTAGGAGGGTGAATCAGAAGAAGCAGAAGAAGGAGAAGGAGCAGGTGATGTCAGGGGGATGAAGCAGAATAAGTAGAAGAAGGAGAAGGAGAAGGTGAAGTCAGGATGGTGAAGCAGAAGAAGCAGAAGAAGGAGAAGGAGAAGGTGAAGTCTGGAGGGTGAATCAGAAGAAGTAGAAGAAGGAAAAGGAGAAGGTCAAGTCTGGAGGGTGAATCAGAAGAAGTAGAAGAAGGAGAAGGAGAAGGTGAAGTCTGGAGGGTGAAGCAGAAGAAGTAGAAGAAGGAGAAGGAGAAGGTGAAGTCAGGATGGTGAATCAGAAGAAGTAGAAGAAGGAGAAGGAGAAGGTGAAGTCAGGAGGGTGAATCAGAAGAAGCAGAAGAAGGCGAAGGAGAAGGTGAAGTCTGGAGGGTGAATCAGAAGAATCAGAAGAAGGAGAAGGAGAAGGTGAAGTCTGGAGTGTGAATCAGAAGAAGCAGAAGAAAGAGAAGGAGAAGGTGAAGTCTGGAGGTTGAATCAGAAGAAGTAGAAGAAGGAGAAGGAGAAGGTGAAGTCTGGAGGGTGAATCAGAAGAAGCATAAGAAGGAGAAGGAGAAGGTGAAGTCTGGAGGGTGAATCAGAAGAAGCAGAAGAAGGAGAAGGAGAAGGTGAAGTCTGCAGGGTGAATCAGAAGAAGCAGAAGAAGGAGAAGGAGAAGGTGAAGTCTGGAGGGTGAATCAGAAGAAGCAGAATAAGTAGAAGGAGAAGGTGAAGTCTGGAGGGTGAATCAGAAGAAGCAGAAGAAGGAGAAGGAGAAGGTGAGGTCTGGAGGGTGAATCAGAAGAAGCAGAGGAAGGAGAAGGAGAAGGTGAAGTCTGGAGGGTGAATCAGAAGAAGCAGAAGAAGTAGAAGGAGAAGGTGAAGTCTGGAGGGTGAATCAGAAGAAGCAGAAGAAGGAGAAGGAGAAGGTGAAGTCTGGAGGGTGAATGAGAAGAAGCAGAATAAGGAGAAGGAGAAGGTGAAGTCTGGAGGGTGAATCAGAAGAAGCAGAAGAAGGAGAAGGAGAAGGTGAAGTCTGGAGGGTGAATCAGAAGAAGTAGAAGAAGGAGAAGGAGAAGGTGAAGTCTGGAGGGTGAAGCAGAAGAAGGAGAAGGAGAAGGTGAAGTCAGGAGGGTGAATCAGAAGAAGTAGAAGAAGGAGAAGGAGAAGGTGAAATCAGGAGGGTGAATCAGAAGAAGCAGAAGAAGGAGAAGGAGAAGGTGAAGTCTGTAGGGTGAATCAGAAGAATCAGAAGAAGGAGAAGGAGAAGGTGAAGTCAGGAGGGTGAATCAGAAGAAGCAGAAGATGGAGAAGGAGAAGGTGAAGTCAGGAGGGTGAATCAGAAGAAGTAGAAGAAGGAGAAGGAGAAGGTGAAGTCAGGAGGGTGAATCAGAAGAAGCAGAAGATGGAGAAGGAGAAGGTGAAGTCTGGAGGGTGAATCAGAAGAATCAGAAGAAGGAGAAGGAGAAGGTGAAGCCTGGAGGGTGAATCAGAAGAAGCAGAGAAAGGGGAAGGAGAAGGTGAAGTCTGGAGGGTGAATCAAAAGAAGCAGAATAAGGAGAAGGAGAAGGTGAAGTCTGGAGGGTGAATAAGAAGAAGTAGAAGAAGGAGAAGGAGAAGTTGAAGTCTGGAGGGTGAAGCAGAAGAAGAAGAAGATGGAGAAGGAGAAGGTGAAGTCAGGAGGGTGAATCAGAAGAAGTAGAAGAAGGAGAAGGAGAAGGTGAAGTCAGGAGGGTGAATCAGAAGAAGCAGAAGATGGAGAAGGAGAAGGTGAAGTCTGGAGGGTGAATCAGAAGAATCAGAAGAAGGAGAAGGAGAAGGTGAAGCCTGGAGGGTGAATCAGAAGAAGCAGAGAAAGGAGAAGGAGAAGGTGAAGTCTGGAGGGTGAATCAAAAGAAGCAGAATAAGGAGAAGGAGAAGGTGAAGTCTGGAGGGTGAATCAGAAGAAGCAGAATAAGGAGAAGGAGAAGGTGAAGTCTGGAGGGTGAAGCAGAAGAAGTAGAAGAAGGAGAAGGAGAAGGTGAAGTCAGGAGGGTGAATCAGAAGAAGTAGAAGAAGCAGAAGGAGAAGGTGAAGTCAGGAGGGTGAATCAGAAGAAGCAGAAGAAGGAGAAGGAGAAGGTGAAGTCTGGAGGGTGAATCAGAAGAATCAGAAGAAGGAGAAGGAGAAGGTGAAGTCTGGAGGGTGAATCAGAAGAAGCAGAAGAAAGAGAAGGAGAAGGTGAAATCTGGAGGGTGAAGCAGAAGAAACAGAAGAAGGAGAAGGAGAAGGTGAAGACTGGAGGGTGAATCAGAAGAAGTAGAAGAAGGAGAAGGAGAAGGTGAAGTCTGGAGGGTGAATCAGAAGAAGTAGAAGAAGGAGAAGGAGAAGGTGAAGTCTGGAGGGTGAATCAGAAGAAGCAGAAGAAGGAGAAGGAGAAGGTGAAGTCTGGAGGGTGAATCAGAAGAAGCAGAAGAAGGAGAAGGAGAAGATGAAGTCTGGAGGGTGAATCGGAAGAAGTGGAAGAAGGAGAAGGAGAAGGTGAAGTCTGGAGGGTGAATCAGAAGAAGTAGAAGAAGGAGAAGGAGAAGTTGAAGTCTGGAGGGTGAATCAGAAGAAGCAGAAGAAGGAGAAGGAGAAGGTGAAGTCTGGAGGGGGAATCAGAAGAAGCAGAAGAAGGAGAAGGAGAAGATGAAGTCTGGAGGGTGAATCAGAAGAAGTAGAAGAAGGAGAAGGAGAAGGTGAAGTCTGGAGGGTGAATCAGAAGAAGTAGAAGAAGGAGAAGGAGAAGATGAAGTCTGGAGGGTGAATCAGAAGAAACAGAAGAAGGAGCAGGAGAAGGTGAAGTCTGGAGGGTGAATCAGAAGAAGTAGAAGAAGGAGAAGGAGAAGGTGTAGTCTGGAGGGTGAATCAGAAGAAGTAGACGAAGGAGAAGGAGAAGGTGAAGTCTGGAGGGTGAATCAGAAGAAGCAGAAGAAGGAGAAGGTGAAGTCTGGAGGGTGAATCAGAAGAAGTAGAAGAAGGAGAAGGAGAAGGTGAAGTCTGGAGGGTGAATCAGAAGAAGCAGAAGAAGGAGAAGGAGAAGGTGAAGTCTGGAGGGTGAATCAGAAGAAGCAGAAGAAGGAGAAGGAGAAGGTGAAGTCTGGAGGGTGAATCAGAAGAAGTAGATGAAGGAGAAGGAGAAGGTGAAGTCTGGAGGGTGAATCAGAAGAAGCAGAAGAAGGAGATGGAGAAGGTGAAGTCTGGAGGGTGAATCAGAAGACGTAGAAGAAGGAGAAGGAGAAGGTGAAGTCTGGAGGGTGAATCAGAAGAAGCAGAAGAAGGAGAAGGAGAAGGTGAAGTCTGGAGGGTGAATCAGAAGAAGCAGAAGAAGGAGAAGGAGAAGGTGAAGTCTGGAGGGTGATTCAGAAGAAGCAGAATAAGGAGAAGGAGAAGGTGAAGTCTGGAGGGTGAATCAGAAGAAGCAGAAGAAGGAGAAGGAGAAGGTGAAGTCTGGAGGGTGAATCAGAAGAAGTAGAAGAAGGAGAAGGAGAAGGTGAAGTCTGGAGGGTGAATCAGAAGAAGTAGAAGAAGGAGAAGGAGAAGGTGAAGTCTGGAGGGTGAATCAGAAGAAGTAGAAGAAGGAGAAGGAGAAGGTGAAGTCTGGAGGGTGAAGCAGAAGAAGTAGAAGAAGGAGAAGGAGAAGGTGAAGTCAGGAGGGTGAATCAGAAGATGTAGAAGAAGGACAAGGAGAAGGTGAAGTCAGGAGGGTGAATCAGAAGAAGCAGAAGAAGGAGAAGGAGAAGGTGAAGTCTGGAGGGTGAATCAGAAGAAGTAGAAGAAGGAGAAGGAGAAGGTGAAGTCTGGAGGGTGAATCAGAAGAAGCAGAAGAAGGAGAAGGGGAAGGTGAAGTCTGGAGGGTGAGTCAGAAGAAGCAGAAGAAGGAAAAGGAGAAGGTGAAGTCTGGAGGGTGAATCAGAAGAAGCAGAATAAGGAGAAGGAGAAGGTTAAGTCTGGAGGGTGAATCAGAAGAAGCAGAAGAAGGAGAAGGAGAAGGTGAAGTCTGGAGGGTGAATCAGAAGAAGTAGAAGAAGGAGAAGGAGAAGGTGAAGTCTGGAGGGTGAAGCAGAAGAAGTAGAAGAAGGAGAAGGAGAAGGTGAAGTCAGGAGGGTGAATCAGAAGAAGTAGAAGAAGGAGAAGGAGAAGGTGAAGTCAGGAGGGTGAATCAGAAGAAGCAGAAGAAGGAGATAGAGAAGGTGAAGTCTGGAGGTTGAATCAGAAGAAGTAGAAGAAGGAGAAGGAGAAGGTGAAGTCAGGAGGGAGAATCAGAAGAAGCAGAAGATGGAGAAGGAGAAGGTGAAGTCTCGAGGGTGAATCAGAAGAATCAGAAGAAGGAGAAGGAGAAGGTGAAGCCTGGAGGGTGAATCAGAAGAAGCAGAGAAAGGAGAAGGAGAAGGTGAAGTCTGGAGGGTGAATCAAAAGAAGCAGAATAAGGAGAAGGAGAAGGTGAAGTCTGGAGGGTGAATCAGAAGAAGCAGAATAAGGAGAAGGAGAAGGTGAAGTCTGGAGGGTGAATCAGAAGAAGCAGAAGAAGGAGAAGGAGAAGGTGAAGTCTGGAGGGTGAATCAGAAGAAGTAGAAGAAGGAGAAGGAGAAGGTGAAGTCTGGAGGGTGAAGCAGAAGAAGTAGAAGAAGGAGAAGGAGAAGGTGAAGTCAGGAGGGTGAATCAGAAGATGTAGAAGAAGCAGAAGGAGAAGGTGAAGTCAGGAGGGTGAATCAGAAGAAGCAGAAGAAGGAGAAGGAGAAGGTGAAGTCTGGAGGGTGAATCAGAAGAATCAGAAGAAGGAGAAGGAGAAGGTGAAGTCTGGAGGGTGAATCAGAAGAAGCAGAAGAAAGAGAAGGAGAAGGTGAAGTCTGGAGGGTGAAGCAGAAGAAACAGAAGAAGGAGAAGGAGAAGGTGAAGACTGGAGGGTGAATCAGAAGAAGTAGAAGAAGGAGAAGGAGAAGGTGAAGTCTGGAGGGTGAATCAGAAGAAGTAGAAGAAGGAGAAGGAGAAGGTGAAGTCTGGAGGGTGAATCAGAAGAAGCAGAAGAAGGAGAAGGAGAAGGTGAAGTCTGGAGGGTGAATCAGAAGAAGCAGAAGAAGGAGAAGGAGAAGATGAAGTCTGGAGGGTGAATCGGAAGAAGTAGAAGAAGGAGAAGGAGAAGGTGAAGTCTGGAGGGTGAATCAGAAGAAGTAGAAGAAGGAGAAGGAGAAGTTGAAGTCTGGAGGGTGAATCAGAAGAAGCAGAAGAAGGAGAAGGAGAAGGTGAAGTCTGGAGGGTGAATCAGAAGAAGCAGAAGAAGGAGAAGGAGAAGATGAAGTCTGGAGGGTGAATCAGAAGAAGTAGAAGAAGGAGAAGGAGAAGGTGAAGTCTGGAGGGTGAATCAGAAGAAGTAGAAGAAGGAGAAGGAGAAGATGAAGTCTGGAGGGTGAATCAGAAGAAACAGAAGAAGGAGCAGGAGAAGGTGAAGTCTGGAGGGTGAATCAGAAGAAGTAGAAGAAGGAGAAGGAGAAGGTTTAGTCTGGAGGGTGAATCAGAAGAAGTAGACGAAGGAGAAGGAGAAGGTGAAGTCTGGAGGGTGAATCAGAAGAAGCAGAAGAAGGAGAAGGTGAAGTCTGGAGGGTGAATCAGAAGAAGTAGAAGAAGGAGAAGGAGAAGGTGAAGTCTGGAGGGTGAATCAGAAGAAGCAGAAGAAGGAGAAGGAGAAGGTGAAGTCTGGAGGGTGAATCAGAAGAAGCAGAAGAAGGAGAAGGAGAAGGTGAAGTCTGGAGGGTGAATCAGAAGAAGTAGATGAAGGAGAAGGAGAAGGTGAAGTCTGGAGGGTGAATCAGAAGAAGCAGAAGATGGAGATGGAGAAGGTGAAGTCTGGAGGGTGAATCAGAAGACGTAGAAGAAGGAGAAGGAGAAGGTGAAGTCTGGAGGGTGAATCAGAAGAAGCAGAAGAAGGAGAAGGAGAAGGTGAAGTCTGGAGGGTGAATCAGAAGAAGCAGAAGAAGGAGAAGGAGAAGGTGAAGTCTGGAGTGTGATTCAGAAGAAGCAGAATAAGGAGAAGGAGAAGTTGAAGTCTGGAGGGTGAATCAGAAGAAGCAGAAGAAGGAGAAGGAGAAGGTGAAGTCTGGAGGGTGAATCAGAAGAAGTAGAAGAAGGAGAAGGAGAAGGTGAAGTCTGGAGGGTGAATCAGAAGAAGTAGAAGAAGGAGAAGGAGAAGGTGAAGTCTGGAGGGTGAATCAGAAGAAGTAGAAGAAGGAGAAGGAGAAGGTGAAGTCTGGAGGGTGAATCAGAAGAAGCAGAAGAAGGAGAAGGAGAAGATGAAGTCTGGAGGGTGAATCAGAAGAAGTAGAAGAAGGAGAAGGAGAAGGTGAAGTCTGGAGGGTGAATCAGAAGAAGTAGAAGAAGGAGAAGGAGAAGATGAAGTCTGGAGGGTGAATCAGAAGAAACAGAAGAAGGAGCAGGAGAAGGTGAAGTCTGGAGGGTGAATCAGAAGAAGTAGAAGAAGGAGAAGGAGAAGGTGTAGTCTGGAGGGTGAATCAGAAGAAGTAGAAGAAGGAGAAGGTGAAGTCTGGTGGGTGAATCAGAAGAAGCAGAAGAAGGAGAAGGTGAAGTCTGGAGGGTGAATCAGAAGAAGTAGAAGAAGGAGAAGGAGAAGGTGAAGTCTGGAGGGTGAATCAGAAGAAGCAGAAGAAGGAGAAGGAGAAGGTGAAGTCTGGAGGGTGAATCAGAAGAAGCAGAAGAAGGAGAAGGAGAAGGTGAAGTCTGGAGGGTGAATCAGAAGAAGTAGATGAAGGAGAAGGAGAAGGTGAAGTCTGGAGGGTGAATCAGAAGAAGCAGAAGAAGGAGATGGAGAAGGTGAAGTCTGGAGGGTGAATCAGAAGACGTAGAAGAAGGAGAAGGAGAAGGTGAAGTCTGGAGGGTGAATCAGAAGAAGCAGAAGAAGGAGAAGGAGAAGGTGAAGTCTGGAGGGTGAATCAGAAGAAGCAGAAGAAGGAGAAGGAGAAGGTGAAGTCTGGAGGGTGATTCAGAAGAAGCAGAATAAGGAGAAGGAGAAGGTGAAGTCTGGAGGGTGAATCAGAAGAAGCAGAAGAAGGAGAAGGAGAAGGTGAAGTCTGGAGGGTGAATCAGAAGAAGCAGAGAAAGGAGAAGGAGAAGGTGAAGTCTGGAGGGTGAATCAAAAGAAGCACAATAAGGAAAAGGAGAAGGTGAAGTCTGGAGGGTGAATCAGAAGAAGCAGAATAAGGAGAAGGAGAAGGTGAAGTCTGGAGGGTGAATCAGAAGAAGCAGAAGAAGGAGAAGGAGAAGGTGAAGTCTGGAGGGTGAATCAGAAGAAGTAGAAGAAGGAGAAGGAGAAGGTGAAGTCTGGAGGGTGAAGCAGAAGAAGTAGAAGAAGGAGAAGGAGAAGGTGAAGTCAGGAGGGTGAATCAGAAGAAGTAGAAGAAGCAGAAGGAGAAGGTGAAGTCAGGAGGGTGAATCAGAAGAAGCAGAAGAAGGAGAAGGAGAAGGTGAAGTCTGGAGGGTGAATCAGAAGAATCAGAAGATGGAGAAGGAGAAGGTGAAGTCTGGAGGGTGAATCAGAAGAAGCAGAAGAAAGAGAAGGAGAAGGTGAAGTCTGGAGGGTGAAGCAGAAGAAACAGAAGAAGGAGAAGGAGAAGGTGAAGACTGGAGGGTGAATCAGAAGAAGTAGAAGAAGGAGAAGGAGAAGGTGATGTCTGGAGGGTGAATCAGAAGAAGTAGAAGAAGGAGAAGGAGAAGGTGAAGTCTGGAGGGTGAATCAGAAGAAGCAGAAGAAGGAGAAGGAGAAGGTGAAGTCTGGAGGGTGAATCAGAAGAAGCAGAAGAAGGAGAAGGAGAAGATGAAGTCTGGAGGGTGAATCGGAAGAAGTAAAAGAAGGAGAAGGAGAAGGTGAAGTCTGGAGGGTGAATCAGAAGAAGTAGAAGAAGGAGAAGGAGAAGTTGATGTCTGGAGGGTGAATCAGAAGAAGCAGAAGAAGGAGAAGGAGAAGGTGAAGTCTGGAGGGTGAATCAGAAGAAGCAGAAGAAGGAGAAGGAGAAGATGAAGTCTGGAGGGTGATTAAGAAGAAGTAGAAGAAGGAGAAGGAGAAGGTGAAGTCTGGAGGGTGAATCAGAAGAAGTAGAAGAAGGAGAAGGAGAAGATGAAGTCTGGAGGGTGAATCAGAAGAAACAGAAGAAGGAGCAGGAGAAGGTGAAGTCTGGAGGGTGAATCAGAAGAAGTAGAAGAAGGAGAAGGAGAAGGTATAGTCTGGAGGGTGAATCAGAAGAAGTAGACGAAGGAGAAGGAGAAGGTGAAGTCTGGAGGGTGAATCAGAAGAAGCAGAAGAAGGAGAAGGTGAAGTCTGGAGGGTGAATCAGTAGAAGTAGAAGAAGGAGAAGGAGAAGGTGAAGTCTGGAGGGTGAATCAGAAGAAGCAGAAGAAGGATAAGGAGAAGGTGAAGTCTGGAGGGTGAATCAGAAGAAGCAGAAGAAGGAGAAGGAGAAGGTGAAGTCTGGAGGGTGAATCAGAAGAAGTAGTTGAAGGAGAAGGAGAAGGTGAAGTCTGGAGGGTGAATCAGAAGAAGCAGAAGAAGGAGATGGAGAAGGTGAAGTCTGGAGGGTGAATCAGAAGACGTAGAAGAAGGAGAAGGAGAAGGTGAAGTCTGGAGGGTGAATCAGAAGAAGCAGAAGAAGGAGAAGGAGAAGGTGAAGTCTGGAGGGTGAATCAGAAGAAGCAGAAGAAGGAGAAGGAGAAGGTGAAGTCTGGAGGGTGATTCAGAAGAAGCAGAATAAGGAGAAGGAGAAGTTGAAGTCTGGAGGGTGAATCAGAAGAAGCAGAAGAAGGAGAAGGAGAAGATGAAGTCTGGAGGGTGAATCAGAAGAAGTAGAAGAAGGAGAAGGAGAAGGTGAAGTCTGGAGGGTGAATCAGAAGAAGTAGAAGAAGGAGAAGGAGAAGATGAAGTCTGGAGGGTGAATCAGAAGAAACAGAAGAAGGAGCAGGAGAAGGTGAAGTCTGGAGGGTGAATCAGAAGAAGTAGAAGAAGGAGAAGGAGAAGGTGTAGTCTGGAGGGTGAATCAGAAGAAGTAGAAGAAGGAGAAGGTGAAGTCTGGTGGGTGAATCAGAAGAAGCAGAAGAAGGAGAAGGTGAAGTCTGGAGGGTGAATCAGAAGAAGTAGAAGAAGGAGAAGGAGAAGGTGAAGTCTGGAGGGTGAATCAGAAGAAGCAGAAGAAGGAGAAGGAGAAGGTGAAGTCTGGAGGGTGAATCAGAAGAAGCAGAAGAAGGAGAAGGAGAAGATGAAGTCTGGAGGGTGAATCAGAAGAAGTAGATGAAGGAGAAGGAGAAGGTGAAGTCTGGAGGGTGAATCAGAAGAAGCAGAAGAAGGAGATGGAGAAGGTGAAGTCTGGAGGGTGAATCAGAAGACGTAGAAGAAGGAGAAGGAGAAGGTGAAGTCTGGAGGGTGAATCAGAAGAAGCAGAAGAAGGAGAAGGAGAAGGTGAAGTCTGGAGGGTGAATCAGAAGAAGCAGAAGAAGGAGAAGGAGAAGGTGAAGTCTGGAGGGTGATTCAGAAGAAGCAGAATAAGGAGAAGGAGAAGGTGAAGTCTGGAGGGTGAATCAGAAGAAGCAGAAGAAGGAGAAGGAGAAGGTGAAGTCTGGAGGGTGAATCAGAAGAAGCAGAGAAAGGAGAAGGAGAAGGTGAAGTCTGGAGGGTGAATCAAAAGAAGCACAATAAGGAGAAGGAGAAGGTGAAGTCTGGAGGGTAAATCAGAAGAAGCAGAATAAGGAGAAGGAGAAGGTGAAGTCTGGAGGGTGAATCAGAAGAAGCAGAAGAAGGAGAAGGAGAAGGTGAAGTCTGGAGGGTGAATCAGAAGAAGTAGAAGAAGGAGAAGGAGAAGGTGAAGTCTGGAGGGTGAAGCAGAAGAAGTAGAAGAAGGAGAAGGAGAAGGTGAAGTCAGGAGGGTGAATCAGAAGAAGTAGAAGAAGCAGAAGGAGAAGGTGAAGTCAGGAGGGTGAATCAGAAGAAGCAGAAGAAGGAGAAGGAGAAGGTGAAGTCTGGAGGGTGAATCAGAAGAATCAGAAGATGGAGAAGGAGAAGGTGAAGTCTGGAGGGTGAATCAGAAGAAGCAGAAGAAAGAGAAGGAGAAGGTGAAGTCTGGAGGGTGAAGCAGAAGAAACAGAAGAAGGAGAAGGAGAAGGTGAAGACTGGAGGGTGAATCAGAAGAAGTAGAAGAAGGAGAAGGAGAAGGTGAAGTCTGGAGGGTGAATCAGAAGAAGTAGAAGAAGGAGAAGGAGAAGGTGAAGTCTGGAGGGTGAATCAGAAGAAGCAGAAGAAGGAGAAGGAGAAGGTGAAGTCTGGAGGGTGAATCAGAAGAAGCAGAAGAAGGAGAAGGAGAAGATGAAGTCTGGAGGGTGAATCGGAAGAAGTAGAAGAAGGAGAAGGAGAAGGTGAAGTCTGGAGGGTGAATCAGAAGAAGTAGAAGAAGGAGAAGGAGAAGTTGATGTCTGGAGGGTGAATCAGAAGAAGCAGAAGAAGGAGAAGGAGAAGGTGAAGTCTGGAGGGTGAATCAGAAGAAGCAGAAGAAGGAGAAGGAGAAGATGAAGTCTGGAGGGTGATTAAGAAGAAGTAGAAGAAGGAGAAGGAGAAGGTGAAGTCTGGAGGGTGAATCAGAAGAAGTAGAAGAAGGAGAAGGAGAAGATGAAGTCTGGAGGGTGAATCAGAAGAAACAGAAGAAGGAGCAGGAGAAGGTGAAGTCTGGAGGGTGAATCAGAAGAAGTAGAAGAAGGAGAAGGAGAAGGTATAGTCTGGAGGGTGAATCAGAAGAAGTAGACGAAGGAGAAGGAGAAGGTGAAGTCTGGAGGGTGAATCAGAAGAAGCAGAAGAAGGAGAAGGTGAAGTCTGGAGGGTGAATCAGTAGAAGTAGAAGAAGGAGAAGGAGAAGGTGAAGTCTGGAGGGTGAATCAGAAGAAGCAGAAGAAGGATAAGGAGAAGGTGAAGTCTAGAGGGTGAATCAGAAGAAGCAGAAGAAGGAGAAGGAGAAGGTGAAGTCTGGAGGGTGAATCAGAAGAAGTAGTTGAAGGAGAAGGAGAAGGTGAA
Source organism: Somniosus microcephalus (assembly GCF_052327205.1). Classification (NCBI taxonomy): domain Eukaryota; kingdom Metazoa; phylum Chordata; class Chondrichthyes; order Squaliformes; family Somniosidae; genus Somniosus; species Somniosus microcephalus. The sequence continues at coordinate 483,790 of NW_028225385.1, read as the reverse complement.
GTCTGGAGGGTGAATCAGAAGAAGCAGAAGAAGGAGATGGAGAAGGTGAAGTCTGGAGGGTGAATCAGAAGACGTAGAAGAAGGAGAAGGAGAAGGTGAAGTCTGGAGGGTGAATCAGAAGAAGCAGAAGAAGGAGAAGGAGAAGGTGAAGTCTGGAGGGTGAATCAGAAGAAGCAGAAGAAGGAGAAGGAGAAGGTGAAGTCTGGAGGGTGATTCAGAAGAAGCAGAATAAGGAGAAGGAGAAGTTGAAGTCTGGAGGGTGAATCAGAAGAAGCAGAAGAAGGAGAAGGAGAAGGTGAAGTCTGGAGGGTGAATCAGAAGAAGTAGAAGAAGGAGAAGGAGAAGGTGAAGTCTGGAGGGTGAATCAGAAGAAGTAGAAGAAGGAGAAGGAGAAGGTGAAGTCTGGAGGGTGAATCAGAAGAAGTAGAAGAAGGAGAAGGAGAAGGTGAAGTCTGGAGGGTGAAGCAGAAGAAGTAGAAGAAGGAGAAGGAGAAGGTGAAGTCAGGAGGGTGAATCAGAAGATGTAGAAGAAGGACAAGGAGAAGGTGAAGTCAGGAGGGAGAATCAGAAGAAGCAGAAGAAGGAGAAGGAGAAGGTGAAGTCTGGAGGGTGAATCAGAAGAAGTAGAAGAAGGAGAAGGAGAAGGTGAAGTCTGGAGGGTGAATCAGAAGAAGTAGAAGAAGGAGAAGAAGAAGGTGAAGTCTGGAGGGTGAATCAGAAGAAGCAGAAGAAGGAGAAGGAGAAGGTGAAGTCTGGAGGGTGAATCAGAAGAAGCAGAAGAAGGAGAAGGAGAAGGTGAAGTCTGGAGGGTGAATCAGAAGAAGCAGAATAAGGAGAAGGAGAAGGTTAAGTCTGGAGGGTGAATCAGAAGAATCAGAAGAAGGAGAAGGAGAAGGTGAAGTCTGGAGGGTGAATCAGAAGAAGCAGAAGAAGGAGAAGGAGAAGGTGTAGTCTGGAGGGTGAATCAGAAGAAGCAGAAGAAGGAGAAGGAGAAGGTGAAGTCTGGAGGGTGAATCAGAAGAAGCAGAAGAAGGAGAAGGAGAAGGTGAGGTCTGGAGGGTGAATCAGAAGAAGCAGAAGAAGGAGAAGGAGAAGGTGAAGTCTGGAGGGTGAATCAGAAGAAGCAGAAGAAGGAGAAGGAGAAGGTGAAGTCTGGAGGGTGAATCAGAAGAAACAGAAGAAGGAGAAGGAGAAGGTGAAGTCTGGAGGGTGAATCAGAAGAAGTAGAAGAAGGAGAAGGAGAAGGTGTAGTCTGGAGGGTGAATCAGAAGAAGCAGAAGAAGGAGAAGGAGAAGGTGAAGTCTGGAGGGTGAATCAGAAGAAGCAGAAGAAGGAGAAGGAGAAGGTGAAGTCTGGAGGGTGAATCAGAAGAAGCAGAAGAAGGAGAAGGAGAAGGTGAAGTCAGGAGGGTGAATCAGAAGAAGCAGAAGAAGGAGAAGGAGAAGGTGAAGTTAGGAGGGTGAATCAGAAGAAGCAGAAGAAGGAGAAGGAGCAGGTGATGTCAGGGGGATGAAGCAGAATAAGTAGAAGAAGGAGAAGGAGAAGGTGAAGTCAGGATGGTGAAGCAGAAGAAGCAGAAGAAGGAGAAGGAGAAGGTGAAGTCTGGAGGGTGAATCAGAAGAAGTAGAAGAAGGAAAAGGAGAAGGTCAAGTCTGGAGGGTGAATCAGAAGAAGTAGAAGAAGGAGAAGGAGAAGGTGAAGTCTGGAGGGTGAAGCAGAAGAAGTAGAAGAAGGAGAAGGAGAAGGTGAAGTCAGGATGGTGAATCAGAAGAAGTAGAAGAAGGAGAAGGAGAAGGTGAAGTCAGGAGGGTGAATCAGAAGAAGCAGAAGAAGGCGAAGGAGAAGGTGAAGTCTGGAGGGTGAATCAGAAGAATCAGAAGAAGGAGAAGGAGAAGGTGAAGTCTGGAGTGTGAATCAGAAGAAGCAGAAGAAAGAGAAGGAGAAGGTGAAGTCTGGAGGTTGAATCAGAAGAAGTAGAAGAAGGAGAAGGAGAAGGTGAAGTCTGGAGGGTGAATCAGAAGAAGCATAAGAAGGAGAAGGAGAAGGTGAAGTCTGGAGGGTGAATCAGAAGAAGCAGAAGAAGGAGAAGGAGAAGGTGAAGTCTGCAGGGTGAATCAGAAGAAGCAGAAGAAGGAGAAGGAGAAGGTGAAGTCTGGAGGGTGAATCAGAAGAAGCAGAATAAGTAGAAGGAGAAGGTGAAGTCTGGAGGGTGAATCAGAAGAAGCAGAAGAAGGAGAAGGAGAAGGTGAAGTCTGGAGGGTGAATCAGAAGAAGCAGAGGAAGGAGAAGGAGAAGGTGAAGTCTGGAGGGTGAATCAGAAGAAGCAGAAGAAGTAGAAGGAGAAGGTGAAGTCTGGAGGGTGAATCAGAAGAAGCAGAAGAAGGAGAAGGAGAAGGTGAAGTCTGGAGGGTGAATGAGAAGAAGCAGAATAAGGAGAAGGAGAAGGTGAAGTCTGGAGGGTGAATCAGAAGAAGCAGAAGAAGGAGAAGGAGAAGGTGAAGTCTGGAGGGTGAATCAGAAGAAGTAGAAGAAGGAGAAGGAGAAGGTGAAGTCTGGAGGGTGAAGCAGAAGAAGGAGAAGGAGAAGGTGAAGTCAGGAGGGTGAATCAGAAGAAGTAGAAGAAGGAGAAGGAGAAGGTGAAATCAGGAGGGTGAATCAGAAGAAGCAGAAGAAGGAGAAGGAGAAGGTGAAGTCTGTAGGGTGAATCAGAAGAATCAGAAGAAGGAGAAGGAGAAGGTGAAGTCAGGAGGGTGAATCAGAAGAAGCAGAAGATGGAGAAGGAGAAGGTGAAGTCAGGAGGGTGAATCAGAAGAAGTAGAAGAAGGAGAAGGAGAAGGTGAAGTCAGGAGGGTGAATCAGAAGAAGCAGAAGATGGAGAAGGAGAAGGTGAAGTCTGGAGGGTGAATCAGAAGAATCAGAAGAAGGAGAAGGAGAAGGTGAAGCCTGGAGGGTGAATCAGAAGAAGCAGAGAAAGGAGAAGGAGAAGGTGAAGTCTGGAGGGTGATTAAGAAGAAGTAGAAGAAGGAGAAGGAGAAGGTGAAGTCTGGAGGGTGAATCAGAAGAAGTAGAAGAAGGAGAAGGAGAAGGTGAAGTCTGGAGGGTGAATCAGAAGAAGCAGAAGAAGGAGAAGGAGATGGTGAAGTCTGGAGGGTGAATCAGAAGAAGCAGAAGAAGGAGAAGGAGAAGGTGAAGTCTGGAGGGTGAATCATAAGAAGCAGAAGAAGGAGAAGGAGAAGGTGAAGTCTGGAGGGTGAATCAGAAGAAGCAGAATAAGGAGAAGGAGAAGGTGAAGTCTGGAGGGTGAATCAGAAGAAGCAGAAGAAGGAGAAGGAGAAGGTGAAGTCTGGAGGGTGAATCAGAAGAAGTAGAAGAAGGAGAAGGAGAAGGTGAAGTCAGGAGGGTGAATCAGAAGAAGTAGAAGAAGGAGAAGGAGAAGGTGAAGTCAGGAGGGTGAATCAGAAGAATCAGAAGAAGGAGAAGGAGAAGGTGAAGTCTGGAGGGTGAATCAGAAGAAGCAGAAGAAAGAGAAGAAGAAGGTGAAGTCTGGAGGGTGAAGCAGAAGAAACAGAAGAAGGAGAAGGAGAAGGTGAAGACTGGAGGGTGAATCTGAAGAAGTATAAGAAGGAGAAGGAGAAGGTGAAGTCTGGATGGTGAATCAGAAGAAGTAGAAGAAGGAGAAGGAGAAGGTGAAGTCTGGAGGGTGAATCAGAAGAAGCAGAAGAAGGAGAAGGAGAAGGTGAAGTCTGGAGGGTGAATCAGAAGAAGCAGAAGAAGGAGAAGGAGAAGATGAAGTCTGGAGGGTGAATCAGAAGAAGCAGAAGAAGGAGAAGGAGAAGGTGAAGTCTGGAGGGTGAATCAGAAGAAGCAGAAGAAGGAGAAGGAGAAGGTGAAGTCTGGAGGGTGAATCAGAAGAAGCAGAAGAAGGAGAAGGAGAAGGTGAAGTCAGGAGGGTGAATCAGAAGAAGCAGAAGAAGGAGAAGGAGAAGGTGTAGTTAGGAGGGTGAATCAGAAGAAGCAGAAGAAGGAGAAGGAGCAGGTGAAGTCAGGGGGGTGAAGCAGAAGAAGTAGAAGAAGGAGAAGGAGAAGGTGAAGTCAGGACGGCGAAGCAGAAGAAGCAGAAGAAGGAGAAGGAGAAGGTGAAGTCTGGAGGGCGCAGCAGAAGAAGCAGAAGAAGGAGAAGGAGAAGCTGAAGTCTGGAGGGTGAAGCAGAAGAAGCAGAAGAAGGAGAAGGAGAAGGTGAAGTCTGGAGGGTGAATCAGAAGAAGTAGAAGAAGGAGAAGGAGAAGGTGAAGTCAGGAGAGTGAAGCAGAAGAAGCAGAAGATGGAGAAGGAGAAGGTGAAGTCTGGAGGGCGAAGCAGAAGAAGCAGAAGAAGGAGAAGGAGAAGGTGAAGTCTGGAGGGTGAAGCAGAAGAAGCAGAAGAAGGAGAAGGAGAAGGTGAAGTCTGGAGGGTGAATCAGAAGAAGTAGAAGAAGGAGAAGGAGAAGGTGAAGTCAGGAGGGTGAAGCAGAAGAAGCAGAAGAAGGAGAAGGAGAAGGTGAAGTCTGGAGGGTGAATCAGAAGAAGCAGAAGAAGGAGAAGGAGAAGATGAAGTCTGGAGGGTGAATCAGAAGAAGTAGAAGAAGGAGAAGGAGAAGGTGAGGTCTGGAGGGTCAATCAGAAGAAGCAGAAGAAGGAGAAGGAGAAGGTGAAGTCTGGAGGGTGAATCAGAAGAAGCAGAAGAAGGACAAGGAGAAGGTGAAGTCTGGAGGGTGAATTAGAAGAAGCAGAAGAAGGAGAAGGAGAAGGTGAGGTCAGGAGGGTGAATCTGAAGAAGCAGAAGAAGGAGAAGGAGAAGGTAAAGTTAGGAGGGTGAATCAGAAGAAGCAGAAGAAGGAGAAGGAGCAGGTGAAGTCAGGGGGTGAAGCAGAAGAAGTAGAAGAAGGAGAAGGAGAAGGTGAAGTCAGGAGGGTGAAGCAGAAGAAGCAGAAGAAGGAGAAGGAGAAGGTGAAGTCTGGAGGGCGCAGCAGAAGAAGCAGAAGAAGGAGAAGGAGAAGGTGAAGTCTGGAGGGTGAAGCAGAAGAAGCAGAAGAAGGAGAAGGAGAAGGTGAAGTCTGGAGGGTGAATCAGAAGAAGTAGAAGAAGGTGAACGAGAAGGTGAAGTCAGGAGAGTGAAGCAGAAGAAGCAGAAGGAGGAGAAGGAGAAGGTGAAGTCTGGAGGGTGAAGCAGAAGAAGCAGAAGAAGGAGAAGGAGAAGGTGATGTCTGGAGGGCGAAGCAGAAGAAGCAGAAGAAGGAGAAGGAGAAGGTGAAGTCTGGAGGGTGAAGCAGAAGAAGCAGAAGAAGGAGAAGGAGAAGGTGAAGTCTGGAGGGTGAATCAGAAGAAGTAGAAGAAGGAGAAGGAGAAGGTGAAGTCAGGAGGGTGAAGCATAAGAAGCAGAAGAAGGAGAAGGAGAAGGTGAAGTCAGGAGGGTGAATCGGAAGAAGTAGAAGAAGGAGAAGGAGAAGGTGAAGTCTGGAGGGTGAATCAGAAGAAGTAGAAGAAGGAGAAGGAGAAGGTGAAGTCTGGAGGGTGAATCAGAAGAAGCAGAAGAAGGAGAAGGAGAAGGTGAAGTCTGGAGGGAGAAGCAGAAGAAGTAGAAGAAGGAGAAGGAGAAGGTGAAGTCTGGAGGGTGAATCAGAAGAAGTAGAAGAAGGTGAAGGAGAAGGTGAAGTCAGGAGAGTGAAGCAGAAGAAGCAGAAGGAGGAGAAGGAGAAGGTGAAGTCTGGAGGGTGAAGCAGAAGAAGCAGAAGAAGGAGAAGGAGAAGGTGATGTCTGGAGGGCGAAGCAGAAGAAGCAGAAGAAGGAGAAGGAGAAGGTGAAGTCTGGAGGGTGAAGCAGAAGAAGCAGAAGAAGGAGAAGGAGAAGGTGAAGTCTGGAGGGTGAATCAGAAGAAGTAGAAGAAGGAGAAGGAGAAGGTGAAGTCAGGAGGGTGAAGCATAAGAAGCAGAAGAAGGAGAAGGAGAAGGTGAAGTCAGGAGGGTGAATCGGAAGAAGTAGAAGAAGGAGAAGGAGAAGGTGAAGTCTGGAGGGTGAATCAGAAGAAGTAGAAGAAGGAGAAGGAGAAGGTGAAGTCTGGAGGGTGAATCAGAAGAAGCAGAAGAAGGAGAAGGAGAAGGTGAAGTCTGGAGGGAGAAGCAGAAGAAGTAGAAGAAGGAGAAGGAGAAGGTGAAGTCTGGAGGGTGAATCAGAAGAAGTAGAAGAAGGAGAAGGAGAAGGTGAAGTCTGGAGGGTGAATCAGAAGAAGTAGAAGAAGGAGAAGGAGAAGGTGAAGTCTGGAGGGTGAATCAGAAGAAACAGAAGAAGGAGAAGGAGAAGGTGAAGTCTGGAGGGTGAATCAGAAGAAGTAGAAGAAGGAGAAGGAGAAGGTGTAGTCTGGAGGGTGAATCAGAAGAAGTAGACGAAGGAGAAGGAGAAGGTGAAGTCTGGAGGGTGAATCAGAAGAAGCAGAAGAAGGAGAAGGAGAAGGTGAAGTCTGGAGGGTGAATCAGAAGAAGTAGAAGAAGGAGAAGGGGAAGGTGAAGTCTGGAGGGTGAATCAGAAGAAGCAGAAGAAGGAGAAGGAGAAGGTGAAGTCTGGAGGGTGAATCAGAAGAAGCAGAAGAAGGAGAAGGAGAAGGTGAAGTCTGGAGGGTGAAACAGAAGAAGCAGAATAAGGAGAAGGAGAAGGTGAAGTCAGGAGGGTGAATCAGAAGAAGCAGAAGAAGGAGAAGGAGAAGGTGAAGTAAGGAGGGTGAATCAGAAGAAGCAGAAGAAGGAGAAGGAAAAGGTGAAGTCTGGAGTGTGAAGCAGAAGAAGCAAAAGAAGGAGAAGGAGAAGGTGAAGTCTGGAGGGTGAATCAGAAGAAGTAGAAGAAGGAGAAGGAGAAGGTGAAGTCTGGAGGGTGAAGCAGAAGAAGTAGAAGAAGGAGAAGGAGAAGGTGAAGTCAGGAGGGTGAATCAGAAGAAGTAGAAGAAGGAGAAGGAGAAGGTGAAGTCAGGAGGGTGAATCAGAAGAAGCAGAAGAAGGAGAAGGAGAAGGTGAAGCCTGGAGGGTGAATCAGAAGAATCAGAAGAAGCAGAAGGAGAAGGTGAAGTCTGGAGGGTGAATCAGAAGAAGCAGAAGAAAGAGAAGGAGAAGGTGAAGTTTGGAGGGTGAATCAGAAGAATCAGAAGAAGGAGAAGGAGAAGTTGAAGTCTGGAGGGTGAATCAGAATAAGCAGAAGAAGGAGAAGGAGAAGGTGAAGTCTGGAGGGTGAATCAGAAGAAGTAGAAGAAGGAGAAGGAGAAGGTGTAGTCTGGAGGGTGAATCAGAAGAAGCAGAAGCAGGAGAAGGAGAAGGTGAAGTCTGGAGGGTGAATCAGAAGAAGCAGAAGAAGGAGAAGGAGAAGATGAAGTCTGGAGGATGAATCAGAAGAAGCAGAAGAAGGAGAAGGAGAAGGTGAAGTCTGGAGGGTGAATCAGAAGAAGCAGAAGAAGGAGAAGGAGAAGGTGAAGTTTGGAGGGTGAATCAGAAGAATCAGAAGAAGGAGAAGGAGAAGTTGAAGTCTGGAGGGTGAATCAGAATAAGCAGAAGAAAGAGAAGGAGAAGGTGAAGTCTGGAGGGTGAAGCAGAAGAAGTAGAAGAAGGAGAAGGAGAAGGTGAAGTCTGGAGTGTGAATCAGAAGAAGCAGAAGAAGGAGAAGGAGAAGGTGAAGTCTGGAGGGTGAATATGAAGAAGCAGAAGAAGGAGAAGGAGAAGATGAAGTCTGGAGGGTGAATCAGAAGAAGCAGAAGAAGGAGAAGGAGAAGGTGAAGTCTGGAGGGTGAAACAGAAGAAGCAGAAGAAGGAGAAGGAGAAGGTGAAGTCTGGTGGGTGAATCAGAAGAAGCAGAAGAAGGAGAAGGAGAAGGTGAAGTCAGGAGGGTGAATCAGAAGAAGCAGAAGAAGGAGAAGGAGAAGGTGAAGTTCGGAGGGTGAATCAGAAGAAGCAGAAGAAGGAGAAGGAGCAGGTGAAGTCAGGGGGGTGAAGCAGAAGAAGTAGAAGAAGGAGAAGGAGAAGCTGAAGTCTGGAGGGTGAAGCAGAAGAAGCAGAAGAAGGAGAAGGAGAAGGTGAAGTCTGGAGGGTGAATCAGAAGAAGTAGAAGAAGGAGAAGGAGAAGGTGAAGTCAGGAGAGTGAAGCAGAAGAAGCAGAAGATGGAGAAGGAGAAGGTGAAGTCTGGAGGGCGAAGCAGAAGAAGCAGAAGAAGGAGAAGGAGAAGGTGAAGTCTGGAGGGTGAAGCAGAAGAAGCAGAAGAAGGAGAAGGAGAAGGTGAAGTCTGGAGGGTGAATCAGAAGAAGTAGAAGAAGGAGAAGGAGAAGGTGAAGTCAGGAGGGTGAAGCAGAAGAAGCAGAAGAAGGAGAAGGAGAAGGTGAAGTCTGGAGGGTGAAGCAGAAGAAGCAGAAGAAGGAGCAGGAGAAGGTGAAGTCTGGAGGGTGAAGCAGAAGAAGCAGAAGAAGGAGAAGGAGAAGGTGAAGTCAGGAGGGTGAATCAGAAGAAGTAGAAGAAGGAGAAGGAGAAGGTGAAGTCTGGAGGGTGAATCAGAAGAAGCAGAAGAAGGAGAAGGAGAAGGTGAAGTCTGGAGGGTGAATCAGAAGAAGCAGAAGAAGGAGAAGGAGAAGATGAAGTCTGGAGGGTGAATCAGAAGAAGTAGAAGAAGGAGAAGGAGAAGGTGAAGTCTGGAGGGTGAATCAGAAGAAGTAGAAGAAGGAGAAGGAGAAGGTGAAGTCAGGAGAGTGAAGCAGAAGAAGCAGAAGATGGAGAAGGAGAAGGTGAAGTCTGGAGGGCGAAGCAGAAGAAGCAGAAGAAGGAGAAGGAGAAGGTGAAGTCTGGAGGGTGAAGCAGAAGAAGCAGAAGAAGGAGAAGGAGAAGGTGAAGTCTGGAGGGTGAATCAGAAGAAGTAGAAGAAGGAGAAGGAGAAGGTGAAGTCAGGAGGGTGAAGCAGAAGAAGCAGAAGAAGGAGAAGGAGAAGGTGAAGTCTGGAGGGTGAAGCAGAAGAAGCAGAAGAAGGAGCAGGAGAAGGTGAAGTCTGGAGGGTGAAGCAGAAGAAGCAGAAGAAGGAGAAGGAGATGGTGAAGTCAGGAGGGTGAATCAGAAGAAGTAGAAGAAGGAGAAGGAGAAGGTGAAGTCTGGAGGGTGAATCAGAAGAAGCAGAAGAAGGAGAAGGAGAAGGTGAAGTCTGGAGGGTGAATCAGAAGAAGCAGAAGAAGGAGAAGGAGAAGATGAAGTCTGGAGGGTGAATCAGAAGAAGTAGAAGAAGGAGAAGGAGAAGGTGAGATCTGGAGGGTCAATCAGAAGAAGCAGAAGAAGGAGAAGGAGAAGGTGAAGTCTGGAGGGTGAATCAGAAGAAGCAGAAGAAGGAGAAGGAGAAGGTGAAGTCTGGAGGGTGAATTAGAAGAAGCAGAAGAAGGAGAAGGAGAAGGTGAAGTCAGGAGGGTGAATCAGAAGAAGCAGAAGAAGGAGAAGGAGAAGGTAAAGTTAGGAGGGTGAATCAGAAGAAGCAGAAGAAGGAGAAGGAGAAGGTAAAGTTAGGAGGGTGAATCAGAAGAAGTAGAAGAAGGAGAAGGAGAAGGTGAAGTCAGGAGGGTGAAGCAGAAGAAGCAGAAGAAGGAGAAGGAGAAGTTGAAGTCTGGAGGGCGCAGCAGAAGAAGCAGAAGAAGGAGAAGGAGAAGGTGAAGTCTGGAGGGTGAAGCAGAAGAAGCAGAAGAAGGAGAAGGAGAAGGTGAAGTCTGGAGGGTGAATCAGAAGAAGTAGAAGAAGGAGAAGGAGAAGGTGAAGTCAGGAGAGTGAAGCAGAAGAAGCAGAAGAAGGAGAAGGAGAAGGTGAAGTCTGGAGGGTGAAGCAGAAGAAGCAGAAGAAGGAGAAGGAGAAGGTGATGTCTGGAGGGCGAATCAGAAGAAGCAGAAGAAGGAGAAGGAGAAGGTGAAGTCTGGAGGGTGAAGCAGAAGAAGCAGAAGAAGGAGAAGGAGAAGGTGAAGTCTGGAGGGTGAATCAGAAGAAGTAGAAGAAGGAGAAGGAGAAGGTGAAGTCAGGAGGGTGAAGCAGAAGAAGCAGAAGAAGGAGAAGGAGAAGGTGAAGTCAGGAGGGTGAATCGGAAGAAGTAGAAGAAGGAGAAGGAGAAGGTGAAGTCTGGAGGGTGAATCAGAAGAAGTAGAAGAAGGAGAAGGAGAAGGTGAAGTCTGGAGGGTGAATCAGAAGAAGTAGAAGAAGGAGAAGGGGAAGGTGAAGTCTGGAGGGTGAATCAGAAGAAGCAGAAGAAGGAGAAGGAGAAGGTGAAGTCTGGAGGGAGAAGCAGAAGAAGTAGAAGAAGGAGAAGGAGAAGGTGAAGTCTGGAGGGTGAATCAGAAGAAGTAGAAGAAGGAGAAGGAGAAGGTGAAGTCTGGAGGGTGAATGAGAAGAAGTAGAAGAAGGAGAAGGAGAAGGTGAAGTCTGGAGGGTGAATCAGAAGAAACAGAAGAAGGGGAAGGAGAAGGTGAAGTCTGGAGGGTGAATCAGAAGAAGCAGAAGAAGGAGAAGGAGAAGGAGAAGTCTGGAGGGTGAATCAGAAGAAGTAGACGAAGGAGAAGGAGAAGGTGAAGTCTGGAGGGTGAATCAGAAGAAGCAGAAGAAGGAGATGGAGAAGGTGAAGTCTGGAGGGTGAATCAGAAGAAGTAGAAGAAGGAGAAGGAGAAGGTGAAGTCTGGAGGGTGAATCAGAAGAAGCAGAAGAAGGAGAAGGAGAAGGTGAAGTCTGGAGGGTGAATCAGAAGAAGCAGAAGAAGGAGAAGGAGAAGGTGAAGTCTGGAGGGTGATTCAGAAGAAGCAGAATAAGGAAAAGGAGAAGGTGAAGTCTGGAGGGTGAAACAGAAGAAGCAGAAGAAGGAGAAGGAGAAGGTGAAGTCTGGAGGGTGAATCAGAAGAAGTAGAAGAAGGAGAAGGAGAAGGTGAAGTCTGGAGGGTGAATCAGAAGAAGCAGAAGAAGGAGAAGGAGAAGGTGAAGTCTGGAGGGTGATTCAGAAGAAGCAGAATAAGGAGAAGGAGAAGGTGAAGTCTGGAGGGTGAAGCAGAAGAAGTACAAGAAGGAGAAGGAGAAGGTGAAGTCAGGAGGGTGAATCAGAAGATGTAGAAGAAGGAGAAGGAGAAGGTGAAGTCAGGAGGGTGAATCAGAAGAAGCAGAAGAAGGAGAAGGAGAAGGTGAAGTCTGGAGGGCGAATCAGAAGAAGTAGAAGAAGGAGAAGGAGAAGGTGAAGTCTGGAGGGTGAATCAGAAGAAGCAGAAGAAGGAGAAGGAGAAGGTGAAGTCTGGAGGGTGAATCAGAAGAAGCAGAAGAAGGAGAAGGAGAAGGTGAAGTCTGGAGGGTGAATCAGAAGAAGCAGAATAAGGAGAAGGAGAAGGTGAAGTCTGGAGGGTGAATCAGAAGAAGCAGAAGAAGGAGAAGGAGAAGGTGAAGTCTGGAGGGTGAATCAGAAGAAGTAGAAGAAGGAGAAGGAGAAGGTGTAGTCTGGAGGGTGAAGCAGAAGAAGTAGAAGAAGGAGAAGGAGAAGGTGAAGTCTGGAGGGTGAATCAGAAGAAGCAGAAGAAGGAGAAGGAGAAGGTGAAGTCTGGAGGGTGAATCAGAAGAAGTAGAAGAAGGAGAAGGAGAAGGTGAAGTCTGGAGGGTGAATCAGAAGAAGCAGAAGAAGGAGAAGGAGAAGGTGAAGTCTGGAGGGTGAATCAGAAGAAGCAGAAGAAGGAGAAGGAGAAGGTGAAGTCTGCAGGGTGAATCAGAAGAAGCAGAAGAAGGAGAAGGAGAAGGTGAAGTCTGGAGGGTGAATCAGAAGAAGCAGAATAAGGAGAAGGAGAAGGTGAAGTCTGGAGGGTGAATCAGAAGAAGCAGAAGAAGGAGAAGGAGAAGGTGAAGTCTGGAGGGTGAATCAGAAGGAGTAGAAGAAGGAGAAGGAGAAGGTGAAGTCTGGAGGGTGAATCAGAAGAAGCAGAAGAAGGAGAAGGAGAAGGTGAAGTCTGGAGGGTGAATCAGAAGAAGCAGAAGAAGGAGAAGGAGAAGGTGAAGTCTGGAGGGTGAATCATAAGAAGCAGAAGAAGGAGAAGGAGAAGGTGAAGTCTGGAGGGTGAATCAGAAGAAGCAGAATAAGGAGAAGGAGAAGGTGAAGTCTGGAGGGTGAATCAGAAGAAGCAGAAGAAGGAGAAGGAGAAGGTGAAGTCTGGAGGGTGAATCAGAAGAAGTAGAAGAAGGAGAAGGAGAAGGTGAAGTCAGGAGGGTGAATCAGAAGAAGGAGAAGAAGGAGAAGGAGAAGGTGAAGTCAGGAGGGTGAATCAGAAGAATCAGAAGAAGGAGAAGGAGAAGGTGAAGTCTGGAGGGTGAATCAGAAGAAGCAGAAGAAAGAGAAGAAGAAGGTGAAGTCTGGAGGGTGAAGCAGAAGAAACAGAAGAAGGAGAAGGTGAAGACTGGAGGGTGAATCTGAAGAAGTATAAGAAGGAGAAGGAGAAGGTGAAGTCTGGAGGGTGAATCAGAAGAAGTAGAAGAAGGAGAAGGAGAAGGTGAAGTCTGGAGGGTGAATCAGAAGAAGCAGAAGAAGGAGAAGGAGAAGGTGAAGTCTGGAGGGTGAATCAGAAGAAGCAGAAGAAGGAGAAGGAGAAGATGAAGTCTGGAGGGTGAATCAGAAGAAGCAGAAGAAGGAGAAGGAGAAGGTGAAGACTGGAGGGTGAATCAGAAGAAGAGAAGAAGGAGAAGGAGAAGGTGAAGTCTGGAGGGTGAATCAGAAGAAGCAGAAGAAGGAGAAGGTGAAGTCAGGAGGGTGAATCAGAAGAAGCAGAAGAAGGAGAAGGAGAAGGTGTAGTTAGGAGGGTGAATCAGAAGAAGCAGAAGAAGGAGAAGGAGCAGATGAAGTCAGGGGGGTGAAGCAGAAGAAGTAGAAGAAGGAGAAGGAGAAGGTGAAGTCAGGACGGCGAAGCAGAAGAAGCAGAAGAAGGAGAAGGAGAAGGTGAAGTCTGGAGGGCGCAGCAGAAGAAGCAGAAGAAGGAGAAGGAGAAGCTGAAGTCTGGAGGGTGAAGCAGAAGAAGCAGAAGAAGGAGAAGGAGAAGGTGAAGTCTGGAGGGTGAATCAGAAGAAGTAGAAGAAGGAGAAGGAGAAGGTGAAGTCAGGAGAGTGAAGCAGAAGAAGCAGAAGATGGAGAAGGAGAAGGTGAAGTCTGGAGGGCGAAGCAGAAGAAGCAGAAGAAGGAGAAGGAGAAGGTGAAGTCTGGAGGGTGAAGCAGAAGAAGCAGAAGAAGGAGAAGGAGAAGGTGAAGTCTGGAGGGTGAATCAGAAGAAGTAGAAGAAGGAGAAGGAGAAGGTGAAGTCAGGAGGGTGAAGCAGAAGAAGCAGAAGAAGGAGAAGGAGAAGGTGAAGTCTGGAGGGTGAATCAGAAGAAGCAGAAGAAGGAGAAGGAGAAGATGAAGTCTGGAGGGTGAATCAGAAGAAGTAGAAGAAGGAGAAGGAGAAGGTGAGGTCTGGAGGGTCAATCAGAAGAAGCAGAAGAAGGAGAAGGAGAAGGTGAAGTCTGGAGGGTGAATCAGAAGAAGCAGAAGAAGGACAAGGAGAAGGTGAAGTCTGGAGGGTGAATTAGAAGAAGCAGAAGAAGGAGAAGGAGAAGGTGAAGTCAGGAGGGTGAATCAGAAGAAGCAGAAGAAGGAGAAGGAGAAGGTGAAGTCTGGAGGGCGCAGCAGAAGAAGCAGAAGAAGGAGAAGGATAAGGTGAAGTCTGGAGGGTGAAGCAGAAGAAGCAGAAGAAGGAGAAGGAGAAGGTGAAGTCTGGAGGGTGAATCAGAAGAAGTAGAAGAAGGTGAAGGAGAAGGTGAAGTCAGGAGAGTGAAGCAGAAGAAGCAGAAGAAGGAGAAGGAGAAGGTGAAGTCTGGAGGGTGAAGCAGAAGAAGCAGAAGAAGGAGAAGGAGAAGGTGATGTCTGGAGGGCGAAGCAGAAGAAGCAGAAGAAGGAGAAGGAGAAGGTGAAGTCTGGAGGGTGAAGCAGAGGAAGCAGAAGAAGGAGAAGGAGAAGGTGAAGTCTGGAGGGTGAATCAGAAGAAGTAGAAGAAGGAGAAGGAGAAGGTGAAGTCAGGAGGGTGAAGCAGAAGAAGCAGAAGAAGGAGAAGGAGAAGGTGAAGTCAGGAGGGTGAATCGGAAGAAGTAGAAGAAGGAGAAGGAGAAGGTGAAGTCTGGAGGGTGAATCAGAAGAAGTAGAAGAAGGAGAAGGAGAAGGTGAAGTCTGGAGGGTGAATCAGAAGAAGTAGAAGAAGGAGAATGAGAAGGTGAAGTCTGGAGGGTGAATCAGAAGAAGCAGAAGAAGGAGAAGGAGAAGGTGAAGTCTGGAGGGAGAAGCAGAAGAAGTAGAAGAAGGAGAAGGAGAAGGTGAAGTCTGGAGGGTGAATCAGAAGAAGTAGAAGAAGGAGAAGGAGAAGGTGAAGTCTGGAGGGTGAATCAGAAGAAGTAGAAGAAGGAGAAGGAGAAGGTGAAGTCTGGAGGGTGAATCAGAAGAAACAGAAGAAGGAGAAGGAGAAGGTGAAGTCAGGAGGGTGAATCAGAAGAAGCAGAAGAAGGAGAAGGAGAAGGTAAAGTTAGGAGGGTGAATCAGAAGAAGCAGAAGAAGGAGAAGGAGCAGGTGAAGTCAGGGGGGTGAAGCAGAAGAAGTAGAAGAAGGAGAAGGAGAAGGTGAAGTCAGGAGGGTGAAGCAGAAGAAGCAGAAGAAGGATAAGGAGAAGGTGAAGTCTGGAGGGCGCAGCAGAAGAAGCAGAAGAAGAAGAAGGAGAAGGTGAAGTCTGGAGGGTGAAGCAGAAGAAGCAGAAGAAGGAGAAGGAGAAGGTGAAGTCTGGAGGGTGAATCAGAAGAAGTAGAAGAAGGTGAAGGAGAAGGTGAAGTCAGGAGAGTGAAGCAGAAGAAGCAGAAGAAGGAGAAGGAGAAGGTGAAGTCTGGAGGGTGAAGCAGAAGAAGCAGAAGAAGGAGAAGGAGAAGGTGATGTCTGGAGGGCGAAGCAGAAGAAGCAGAAGAAGGAGAAGGAGAAGGTGAAGTCTGGAGGGTGAAGCAGAAGAAGCAGAAGAAGGAGAAGGAGAAGGTGAAGTCTGGAGGGTGAATCAGAAGAAGTAGAAGAAGGAGAAGGAGAAGGTGAAGTCAGGAGGGTGAAGCAGAAGAAGCAGAAGAAGGAGAAGGAGAAGGTGAAGTCAGGAGGTTGAATCGGAAGAAGTAGAAGAAGGAGAAGGAGAAGGTGAAGTCTGGAGGGTGAATCAGAAGAAGTAGAAGAAGGAGAAGGAGAAGGTGAAGTCTGGAGGGTGAATCAGAAGAAGTAGAAGAAGGAGAATGAGAAGGTGAAGTCTGGAGGGTGAATCAGAAGAAGCAGAAGAAGGAGAAGGAGAAGGTGAAGTCTGGAGGGAGAAGCAGAAGAAGTAGAAGAAGGAGAAGGAGAAGGTGAAGTCTGGAGGGTGAATCAGAAGAAGTAGAAGAAGGAGAAGGAGAAGGTGAAGTCTGGAGGGTGAATCAGAAGAAGCAGAAGAAGGAGAAGGAGAAGGTGAAGTCTGGAGGGTGAATCAGAAGAAACAGAAGAAGGAGAAGGAGAAGGTGAAGTCTGGAGGGTGAATCAGAAGAAGTAGAAGAAGGAGAAGGAGAAGGTGTAGTCTGGAGGGTGAATCAGAAGAAGTAGACGAAGGAGAAGGAGAAGGTGAAGTCTGGAGGGTGAATCAGAAGAAGCAGAAGAAGGAGAAGGAGAATGGGAAGTCTGGAGGGTGAATCAGAAGAAGTAGAAGAAGGAGAAGGGGAAGGGGAAGTCTGGAGGGTGAATCAGAAGAAGCAGAAGAAGGAGAAGGAGAAGGTGAAGTCTGGAGGGTGAATCAGAAGAAACAGAAGAAGGAGAAGGAGAAGGTGAAGTCTGGAGGGTGAAACAGAAGAAGCAGAATAAGGAGAAGGAGAAGGTGAAGTCAGGAGGGTGAATCAGAAGAAGCAGAAGAAGGAGAAGGAGAAGGTGAAGTAAGGAGGGTGAATCAGAAGAAGCAGAAGAAGGAGAAGGAGAAGGTGAAGTCTGGAGTGTGAAGCAGAAGAAGCAAAAGAAGGAGAAGGAGAAGGTGAAGTCTGGAGGGTGAATCAGAAGAAGTAGAAGAAGGAGAAGGAGAAGGTGAAGTCTGGAGGGTGAAGCAGAAGAAGTAGAAGAAGGAGAAGGAGAAGGTGAAGTCAGGAGGGTGAATCAGAAGAAGTAGAAGAAGGAGAAGGAGAAGGTGAAGTCAGGAGGGTGAATCAGAAGAAGCAGAAGAAGGAGAAGGAGAAGGTGAAGTCTGGAGGGTGAATCAGAAGAATCAGAAGAAGGAGAAGGAGAAGGTGAAGTCTGGAGGGTGAATCAGAAGAAGCAGAAGAAAGAGAAGGAGAAGGTGAAGTCTGGAGGGTGAAGCAGAAGAAACAGAAGAAGGAGAAGAAGAAGGTGAAGACTGGAGGGTGAATCTGAAGAAGTAGAAGAAGGAGAAGGAGAAGGTGAAGTCTGGAGGGTGAATCAGAAGAAGTAGAAGAAGGAGAAGGAGAAGGTGTAGTCTGGAGGGTGAATCAGAAGAAGCAGAAGAAGGAGAAGGAGAAGGTGAAGTCTGGAGGGTGAATCGGAAGAAGCAGAAGAAGGAGAAGGAGAAGATGAAGTCTGGATGGTGAATCAGAAGAAGCAGAAGAAGGAGAAGGAGAAGGTGAAGTCTGGAGGGTGAATCAGAAGAAGCAGAAGAAGGAGAAGGAGAAGGTGAAGTTTGGAGGGTGAATCAGAAGAATCAGAAGAAGGAGAAGGAGAAGTTGAAGTCTGGAGGGTGAATCAGAAGAAGCAGAAGAAAGAGAAGGAGAAGGTGAAGTCTGGAGGGTGAAGCAGAAGAAACAGAAGAAGGAGAAGGAGAAGGTGAAGACTGGAGGGTGAATCTGAAGAAGTAGAAGAAGGAGAAGGAGAAGGTGAAGTCTGGAGGGTGAATCAGAAGAAGTAGAAGAAGGAGAAGGAGAAGGTGAAGTCTGGAGTGTGAATCAGAAGAAGCAGAAGAAGGAGAAGGAGAAGGTGAAGTCAGGACGGCGAAGCAGAAGAAGCAGAAGAAGGAGAAGGAGAAGGTGAAGTCTGGAGGGCGCAGCAGAAGAAGCAGAAGAAGGAGAAGGAGAAGCTGAAGTCTGGAGGGTGAAGCAGAAGAAGCAGAAGAAGGAGAAGGAGAAGGTGAAGTCTGGAGGGTGAATCAGAAGAAGTAGAAGAAGGAGAAGGAGAAGGTGAAGTCAGGAGAGTGAAGCAGAAGAAGCAGAAGATGGAGAAGGAGAAGGTGAAGTCTGGAGGGCGAAGCAGAAGAAGCAGAAGAAGGAGAAGGAGAAGGTGAAGTCTGGAGGGTGAAGCAGAAGAAGCAGAAGAAGGAGAAGGAGAAGGTGAAGTCTGGAGGGTGAATCAGAAGAAGTAGAAGAAGGAGAAGGAGAAGGTGAAGTCAGGAGGGTGAAGCAGAAGAAGCAGAAGAAGGAGAAGGAGAAGGTGAAGTCTGGAGGGTGAATCAGAAGAAGCAGAAGAAGGAGAAGGAGAAGATGAAGTCTGGAGGGTGAATCAGAAGAAGTAGAAGAAGGAGAAGGAGAAGGTGAGGTCTGGAGGGTCAATCAGAAGAAGCAGAAGAAGGAGAAGGAGAAGGTGAAGTCTGGAGGGTGAATCAGAAGAAGCAGAAGAAGGACAAGGAGAAGGTGAAGTCTGGAGGGTGAATTAGAAGAAGCAGAAGAAGGAGAAGGAGAAGGTGAAGTCAGGAGGGTGAATCAGAAGAAGCAGAAGAAGGAGAAGGAGAAGGTGAAGTCTGGAGGGCGCAGCAGAAGAAGCAGAAGAAGGAGAAGGAGAAGGTGAAGTCTGGAGGGTGAAGCAGAAGAAGCAGAAGAAGGAGAAGGAGAAGGTGAAGTCTGGAGGGTGAATCAGAAGAAGTAGAAGAAGGTGAAGGAGAAGGTGAAGTCAGGAGAGTGAAGCAGAAGAAGCAGAAGAAGGAGAAGGAGAAGGTGAAGTCTGGAGGGTGAAGCAGAAGAAGCAGAAGAAGGAGAAGGAGAAGGTGATGTCTGGAGGGCGAAGCAGAAGAAGCAGAAGAAGGAGAAGGAGAAGGTGAAGTCTGGAGGGTGAAGCAGAGGAAGCAGAAGAAGGAGAAGGAGAAGGTGAAGTCTGGAGGGTGAATCAGAAGAAGTAGAAGAAGGAGAAGGAGAAGGTGAAGTCAGGAGGGTGAAGCAGAAGAAGCAGAAGAAGGAGAAGGAGAAGGTGAAGTCAGGAGGGTGAATCGGAAGAAGTAGAAGAAGGAGAAGGAGAAGGTGAAGTCTGGAGGGTGAATCAGAAGAAGTAGAAGAAGGAGAAGGAGAAGGTGAAGTCTGGAGGGTGAATCAGAAGAAGTAGAAGAAGGAGAATGAGAAGGTGAAGTCTGGAGGGTGAATCAGAAGAAGCAGAAGAAGGAGAAGGAGAAGGTGAAGTCTGGAGGGAGAAGCAGAAGAAGTAGAAGAAGGAGAAGGAGAAGGTGAAGTCTGGAGGGTGAATCAGAAGAAGTAGAAGAAGGAGAAGGAGAAGGTGAAGTCTGGAGGGTGAATCAGAAGAAGTAGAAGAAGGAGAAGGAGAAGGTGAAGTCTGGAGGGTGAATCAGAAGAAACAGAAGAAGGAGAAGGAGAAGGTGAAGTCAGGAGGGTGAATCAGAAGAAGCAGAAGAAGGAGAAGGAGAAGGTAAAGTTAGGAGGGTGAATCAGAAGAAGCAGAAGAAGGAGAAGGAGCAGGTGAAGTCAGGGGGGTGAAGCAGAAGAAGTAGAAGAAGGAGAAGGAGAAGGTGAAGTCAGGAGGGTGAAGCAGAAGAAGCAGAAGAAGGATAAGGAGAAGGTGAAGTCTGGAGGGCGCAGCAGAAGAAGCAGAAGAAGAAGAAGGAGAAGGTGAAGTCTGGAGGGTGAAGCAGAAGAAGCAGAAGAAGGAGAAGGAGAAGGTGAAGTCTGGAGGGTGAATCAGAAGAAGTAGAAGAAGGTGAAGGAGAAGGTGAAGTCAGGAGAGTGAAGCAGAAGAAGCAGAAGAAGGAGAAGGAGAAGGTGAAGTCTGGAGGGTGAAGCAGAAGAAGCAGAAGAAGGAGAAGGAGAAGGTGATGTCTGGAGGGCGAAGCAGAAGAAGCAGAAGAAGGAGAAGGAGAAGGTGAAGTCTGGAGGGTGAAGCAGAAGAAGCAGAAGAAGGAGAAGGAGAAGGTGAAGTCTGGAGGGTGAATCAGAAGAAGTAGAAGAAGGAGAAGGAGAAGGTGAAGTCAGGAGGGTGAAGCAGAAGAAGCAGAAGAAGGAGAAGGAGAAGGTGAAGTCAGGAGGTTGAATCGGAAGAAGTAGAAGAAGGAGAAGGAGAAGGTGAAGTCTGGAGGGTGAATCAGAAGAAGTAGAAGAAGGAGAAGGAGAAGGTGAAGTCTGGAGGGTGAATCAGAAGAAGTAGAAGAAGGAGAATGAGAAGGTGAAGTCTGGAGGGTGAATCAGAAGAAGCAGAAGAAGGAGAAGGAGAAGGTGAAGTCTGGAGGGAGAAGCAGAAGAAGTAGAAGAAGGAGAAGGAGAAGGTGAAGTCTGGAGGGTGAATCAGAAGAAGTAGAAGAAGGAGAAGGAGAAGGTGAAGTCTGGAGGGTGAATCAGAAGAAGCAGAAGAAGGAGAAGGAGAAGGTGAAGTCTGGAGGGTGAATCAGAAGAAACAGAAGAAGGAGAAGGAGAAGGTGAAGTCTGGAGGGTGAATCAGAAGAAGTAGAAGAAGGAGAAGGAGAAGGTGTAGTCTGGAGGGTGAATCAGAAGAAGTAGACGAAGGAGAAGGAGAAGGTGAAGTCTGGAGGGTGAATCAGAAGAAGCAGAAGAAGGAGAAGGAGAATGGGAAGTCTGGAGGGTGAATCAGAAGAAGTAGAAGAAGGAGAAGGGGAAGGGGAAGTCTGGAGGGTGAATCAGAAGAAGCAGAAGAAGGAGAAGGAGAAGGTGAAGTCTGGAGGGTGAATCAGAAGAAACAGAAGAAGGAGAAGGAGAAGGTGAAGTCTGGAGGGTGAAACAGAAGAAGCAGAATAAGGAGAAGGAGAAGGTGAAGTCAGGAGGGTGAATCAGAAGAAGCAGAAGAAGGAGAAGGAGAAGGTGAAGTAAGGAGGGTGAATCAGAAGAAGCAGAAGAAGGAGAAGGAGAAGGTGAAGTCTGGAGTGTGAAGCAGAAGAAGCAAAAGAAGGAGAAGGAGAAGGTGAAGTCTGGAGGGTGAATCAGAAGAAGTAGAAGAAGGAGAAGGAGAAGGTGAAGTCTGGAGGGTGAAGCAGAAGAAGTAGAAGAAGGAGAAGGAGAAGGTGAAGTCAGGAGGGTGAATCAGAAGAAGTAGAAGAAGGAGAAGGAGAAGGTGAAGTCAGGAGGGTGAATCAGAAGAAGCAGAAGAAGGAGAAGGAGAAGGTGAAGTCTGGAGGGTGAATCAGAAGAATCAGAAGAAGGAGAAGGAGAAGGTGAAGTCTGGAGGGTGAATCAGAAGAAGCAGAAGAAAGAGAAGGAGAAGGTGAAGTCTGGAGGGTGAAGCAGAAGAAACAGAAGAAGGAGAAGAAGAAGGTGAAGACTGGAGGGTGAATCTGAAGAAGTAGAAGAAGGAGAAGGAGAAGGTGAAGTCTGGAGGGTGAATCAGAAGAAGTAGAAGAAGGAGAAGGAGAAGGTGTAGTCTGGAGGGTGAATCAGAAGAAGCAGAAGAAGGAGAAGGAGAAGGTGAAGTCTGGAGGGTGAATCGGAAGAAGCAGAAGAAGGAGAAGGAGAAGATGAAGTCTGGATGGTGAATCAGAAGAAGCAGAAGAAGGAGAAGGAGAAGGTGAAGTCTGGAGGGTGAATCAGAAGAAGCAGAAGAAGGAGAAGGAGAAGGTGAAGTTTGGAGGGTGAATCAGAAGAATCAGAAGAAGGAGAAGGAGAAGTTGAAGTCTGGAGGGTGAATCAGAAGAAGCAGAAGAAAGAGAAGGAGAAGGTGAAGTCTGGAGGGTGAAGCAGAAGAAACAGAAGAAGGAGAAGGAGAAGGTGAAGACTGGAGGGTGAATCTGAAGAAGTAGAAGAAGGAGAAGGAGAAGGTGAAGTCTGGAGGGTGAATCAGAAGAAGTAGAAGAAGGAGAAGGAGAAGGTGAAGTCTGGAGTGTGAATCAGAAGAAGCAGAAGAAGGAGAAGGAGAAGGTGAAGTCTGGAGGGTGAATCAGAAGAAGCAGAAGAAGGAGAAGGAGAAGATGAAGTCTGGAGGGTGAAGCAGAAGAAGTAGAAGAAGGAGAAGGAGAAGGTGAAGTCAGGACGGTGAAGCAGAAGAAGCAGAAGAAGGAGAAGGAGAAGGTGAAGTCTGGAGGGTGAATCAGAAGAAGTAGAAGAAGGAGAAGGAGAAGGTGAAGTCTGGAGGGTGAATCAGAAGAAGCAGAAGAAGGAGAAGGAGAAGGTGAAGTCTGGAGGGTGAATCAGAAGAAGCAGAAGAAGGAGAAGGAGAAGATGAAGTCTGGAGGGTGAATCAGAAGAAGTAGAAGAAGGAGAAGGAGAAGGTGAGGTCTGGAGGGTCAATCAGAAGAAGCAGAAGAAGGAGAAGGAGAAGGTGAAGTCTGGAGGGCGAAGCAGAAGAAGCAGAAGAAGGAGAAGGAGAAGGTGAAGTCTGGAGGGTGAAGCAGAAGAAGCAGAAGAAGGAGAAGGAGAAGGTGAAGTCTGGAGGGTGAATCAGAAGAAGTAGAAGAAGGAGAAGGAGAAGGTGAAGTCAGGAGGGTGAAGCAGAAGAAGCAGAAGAATGAGAAGGAGAAGGTGAAGTCTGGAGGGTGAAGCAGAAGAAGCAGAAGAAGGAGCAGGAGAAGGTGAAGTCTGGAGGGTGAAGCAGAAGAAGCAGAAGAAGGAGAAGGAGAAGGTGAAG
Organism: Somniosus microcephalus; assembly: GCF_052327205.1. NCBI lineage: Eukaryota > Metazoa > Chordata > Chondrichthyes > Squaliformes > Somniosidae > Somniosus > Somniosus microcephalus. The sequence goes on along the minus strand of NW_028225385.1, from coordinate 461,962 downwards.
TCAGGAGGGTGAATCAGAAGAAGTAGAAGAAGGAGAAGGAGAAGGTGAAGTCTGGAGGGTGAATCAGAAGAAGCAGAAGAAGGAGAAGGAGAAGGTGAAGTCTGGAGGGTGAATCAGAAGAAGCAGAAGAAGGAGAAGGAGAAGATGAAGTCTGGAGGGTGAATCAGAAGAAGTAGAAGAAGGAGAAGGAGAAGGTGAGGTCTGGAGGGTCAATCAGAAGAAGCAGAAGAAGGAGAAGGAGAAGGTGAAGTCTGGAGGGTGAATTAGAAGTAGCAGAAGAAGGAGAAGGAGAAGGTGAAGTCAGGAGGGTGAATCAGAAGAAGCAGAAGAAGGAGAAGGAGAAGGTAAAGTTAGGAGGGTGAATCAGAAGAAGCAGAAGAAGGAGAAGGAGCAGGTGAAGTCAGGGGGGTGAAACAGAAGAAGTAGAAGAACGAGAAGGAGAAGGTGAAGTCAGGAGGGTGAAGCAAAAGAAGCAGAAGAAGGAGAAGGAGAAGTTGAAGTCTGGAGGGCGCAGCAGAAGAAGCAGAAGAAGGAGAAGGAGAAGGTGAAGTCTGGAGGGTGAAGCAGAAGAAGCAGAAGAAGGAGAAGGAGAAGGTGAAGTCTGGAGGGTGAATCAGAAGAAGTAGAAGAAGGAGAAGGAGAAGGTGAAGTCAGGAGACTGAAGCAGAAGAAGCAGAAGAAGGAGAAGGAGAAGGTGAAGTCTGGAGGGTGAATCAGAAGAAGTAGAAGAAGGAGAAGGGGAAGGTGAAGTCTGGAGGGTGAATCAGAAGAAGCAGAAGAAGGAGAAGGAGAAGGTGAAGTCTGGAGGGAGAAGCAGAAGAAGTAGAAGAAGGAGAAGGAGAAGGTGAAGTCTGGAGGGTGAATCAGAAGAAGTAGAAGAAGGAGAAGGAGAAGGTGAAGTCTGGAGGGTGAATCAGAAGAAGTAGAAAAAGGAGAAGGAGAAGGTGAAGTCTGGAGGGTGAATCAGAAGAAACAGAAGAAGGAGAAGGAGAAGGTGAAGTCTGGAGGGTGAATCAGAAGAAGTAGAAGAAGGAGAAGGAGAAGGTGTAGTCTGGAGGGTGAATCAGAAGAAGTAGACGAAGGAGAAGGAGAAGGTGAAGTCTGGAGGGTGAATCAGAAGAAGCAGAAGAAGGAGAAGGAGAAGGTGAAGTCTGGAGGGTGAATCAGAAGAAGTAGAAGAAGGAGAAGGAGGAGGTGAAGTCTGGAGGGTGAATCAGAAGAAACAGAAGAAGGAGAAGGAGAAGATGAAGTCTGGAGGGTGAATCAGAAGAAGCAGAAGAAGGAGAAGGAGAAGGTGAAGTCTGGAGGGTGAAACAGAAGAAGCAGAATAAGGAGAAGGAGAAGGTGAAGTCAGGAGGGTGAATCAGAAGAAGCAGAAGAAGGAGAAGGAGAAGGTGAAGTAAGGAGGGTGAATCAGAAGAAGCAGAAGAAGGAGAAGGAGAAGGTGAAGTCTGGAGTGTGAAGCAGAAGAAGCAAAAGAAGGAGAAGGAGAATGTGAAGTCTGGAGGGTGAATCAGAAGAAGTAGAAGAAGGAGAAGGAGAAGGTGAAGTCTGGAGGGTGAAGCAGAAGAAGTAGAAGAAGGAGAAGGAGAAGGTGAAGTCAGGAGGGTGAATCAGAAGAAGTAGAAGAAGGAGAAGGAGAAGGTGAAGTCAGGAGGGTGAATCAGAAGAAGCAGAAGAAGGAGAAGGAGAAGGTGAAGTCTGGAGGGTGAATCAGAAGAATCAGAAGAAGGAGAAGGAGAAGTTGAAGTCTGGAGGGTGAATCAGAAGAAGCAGAAGAAAGAGAAGGAGAAGGTGAAGTCTGGAGGGTGAAGCAGAAGAAACAGAAGAAGGAGAAGGAGAAGGTGAAGACTGGAGGGTGAATCTGAAGAAGTAGAAGAAGGAGAAGGAGAAGGTGAAGTCTGGAGGGTGAATCAGAAGAAGTAGAAGAAGGAGAAGGAGAAGGTGAAGTCTGGAGGGTGAATCAGAAGAAGCAGAAGAAGGAGAAGGAGAAGGTGAAGTCTGGAGGGTGAATCAGAAGAAGCAGAAGAAGGAGAAGGAGAAGATGAAGTCTGGATGGTGAATCAGAAGAAGCAGAAGAAGGAGAAGGAGAAGGTGAAGTCTGGAGGGTGAATCAGAAGAAGCAGAAGAAGGAGAAGGAGAAGGTGAAGTCTGGAGGGTGAATCAGAAGAATCAGAAGAAGGAGAAGGAGAGGGTGAAGCCTGGAGGGTGGATCAGAAGAAGCAGAAGAAAGAGAAGGAGAAGGTGAAGTCTGGAGGGTGAAGCAGAAGAAACAGAAGAAGGACAAGGAGAAGGTGAAGACTGGAGGGTGAATCTGAAGAAGTAGAAGAAGGAGAAGGAGAAGGTGAAGTCTGGAGGGTGAATCAGAAGAAGTAGAAGAAGGAGAAGGAGAAGATGAAGTCTGGAGGGTGAATCAGAAGAAGCAGAAGATGGAGAAGGAGAAGGTGAAGTCTGGAGGGCGAAGCAGAAGAAGCAGAAGAAGGAGAAGGAGAAGGTGAAGTCTGGAGGGTGAATCAGAAGAAGTAGAAGAAGGAGAAGGAGAAGGTGAAGTCAGGAGGGTGAATCAGAAGAAGTAGAAGAAGGAGAAGGAGAAGGTGAAGTCAGGAGGGTGAATCAGAAGAATCAGAAGAAGGAGAAGGAGAAGGTGAAGTCTGGAGGGTGAATCAGAAGAAGCAGAAGAAAGAGAAGGAGAAGGTGAAGTCTGGAGGGTGAATCAGAAGAAGTAGAAGAAGGAGAAGGAGAAGATGAAGTCTGGAGGGTGAATCAGAAGAAGCAGAAGAAGGAGAAGGAGAAGGTGAAGTCTGGAGGGTGAAACAGAAGAAGCAGAAGAAGGAGAAGTAGAAGGTGAAGTCTGGAGGGTGAATCAGAAGAAGCAGAAGAAGGAGAAGGAGAAGGTGAAGTCAGGAGGGTGAATCAGAAGAAGCAGAAGAAGGAGAAGGAGAAGGTGAAGTTAGGAGGGTGAATCAGAAGAAGCAGAAGAAGGAGAAGGAGCAGGTGAAGTCAGGGGGGTGAAGCAGAAGAAGTAGAAGAAGGAGAAGGAGAAGGTGAAGTCAGGACGGTGAAGCAGAAGAAGCAGAAGAAGGAGAAGGAGAAGGTGAAGTCTGGAGGGCGCAGCAGAAGAAGCAGAAGAAGGAGAAGGAGAAGTTGAAGTCTAGAGGGTGAAGCAGAAGAAGCAGAAGAAGGAGAAGGAGAAGGTGAAGTCTGGAGGGTGAATCAGAAGAAGTAGAAGAAGGAGAAGGAGAAGGTGAAGTCAGGAGAGTGAAGCAGAAGAAGCAGAAGATGGAGAAGGAGAAGGTGAAGTCTGGAGGGCGAAGCAGAAGAAGCAGAAGAAGGAGAAGGAGAAGGTGAAGTCTGGAGGGTGAATCAGAAGAAGTAGAAGAAGGAGAAGGAGAAGGTGAAGTCAGGAGGGTGAATCAGAAGAATCAGAAGAAGGAGAAGGAGAAGGTGAAGTCTGGAGGGTGAATCAGAAGAAGCAGAAGAAAGAGAAGAAGAAGGTGAAATCTGGAGGGTGAAGCAGAAGAAACAGAAGAAGGAGAAGGAGAAGGTGAAGACTGGAGGGTGAATCTGAAGAAGTATAAGAAGGAGAAGGAGAAGGTGAAGTCTGGAGGGTGAATCAGAAGAAGTAGAAGAAGGAGAAGGAGAAGGTGAAGTCTGGAGGGTGAATCAGAAGAAGCAGAAGAAGGAGAAGGAGAAGGTGAAGTCTGGAGGGTGAATCAGAAGAAGCAGAAGAAGGAGAAGGAGAAGATGAAGTCTGGAGGGTGAATCAGTAGAAGCAGAAGAAGGAGAAGGAGAAGGTGTAGACTGGAGGGTGAATCAGAAGAAGAGAAGAAGGAGAAGGAGAAGGTGAAGTCTGGAGGGTGAATCAGAAGAAGCAGAAGAAGGAGAAGGAGAAGGTGAAGTCAGGAGGGTGAATCAGAAGAAGCAGAAGAAGGAGAAGGAGAAGGTGTAGTTAGGAGGGTGAATCAGAAGAAGCAGAAGAAGGAGAAGGAGCAGGTGAAGTCAGGGGGGTGAAGCAGAAGAAGTAGAAGAAGGAGAAGGAGAAGGTGAAGTCAGGACGGCGAAGCAGAAGAAGCAGAAGAAGGAGAAGGAGAAGGTGAAGTCTGGAGGGCGCAGCAGAAGAAGCAGAAGAAGGAGAAGGAGAAGCTGAAGTCTGGAGGGTGAAGCAGAAGAAGCAGAAGAAGGAGAAGGAGAAGGTGAAGTCTGGAGGGTGAATCAGAAGAAGTAGAAGAAGGAGAAGGAGAAGGTGAAGTCAGGAGAGTGAAGCAGAAGAAGCAGAAGATGGAGAAGGAGAAGGTGAAGTCTGGAGGGCGAAGCAGAAGAAGCAGAAGAAGGAGAAGGAGAAGGTGAAGTCTGGAGGGTGAATCAGAAGAAGTAGAAGAAGGAGAAGGAGAAGGTGAAGTCTGGAGGGTGAATCAGAAGAAGCAGAAGAAGGAGAAGGAGAAGATGAAGTCTGGAGGGTGAATCAGAAGAAGCAGAAGAAGGAGAAGGAGAAGGTGAAGTCTGGAGGGTGAATCAGAAGAAGCAGAAGAAGGACAAGGAGAAGGTGAAGTCTGGAGGGTGAATTAGAAGAAGCAGAAGAAGGAGAAGGAGAAGGTGAAGTCAGGAGGGTGAATCAGAAGAAGCAGAAGAAGGAGAAGGAGAAGGTAAAGTTAGGAGGGTGAATCAGAAGAAGCAGAAGAAGGAGAAGGAGCAGGTGAAGTCAGGGGGGTGAAGCAGAAGAAGTAGAAGAAGGAGAAGGAGAAGGTGAAGTCAGGAGGGTGAAGCAGAAGAAGCAGAAGAAGGAGAAGGAGAAGGTGAAGTCTGGAGGGCGCAGCAGAAGTAGCAGAAGAAGGAGAAGGAGAAGGTGAAGTCTGGAGGGTGAAGCAGAAGAAGCAGAAGAAGGAGAAGGAGAAGGTGAAGTCTGGAGGGTGAATCAGAAGAAGTAGAAGAAGGTGAAGGAGAAGGTGAAGTCAGGAGAGTGAAGCAGAAGAAGCAGAAGAAGGAGAAGGAGAAGGTGAAGTCTGGAGGGTGAAGCAGAAGAAGCAGAAGAAGGAGAAGGAGAAGGTGATGTCTGGAGGGCGAAGCAGAAGAAGCAGAAGAAGGAGAAGGAGAAGGTGAAGTCTGGAGGGTGAAGCAGAAGAAGCAGAAGAAGGAGAAGGAGAAGGTGAAGTCTGGAGGGTGAATCAGAAGAAGTAGAAGAAGGAGAAGGAGAAGGTGAAGTCAGGAGGGTGAAGCAGAAGAAGCAGAAGAAGGAGAAGGAGAAGGTGAAGTCAGGAGGGTGAATCGGAAGAAGTAGAAGAAGGAGAAGGAGAAGGTGAAGTCTGGAGGGTGAATCAGAAGAAGTAGAAGAAGGAGAAGGAGAAGGTGAAGTCTGGAGGGTGAATCAGAAGAAGTAGAAGAAGGAGAATGAGAAGGTGAAGTCTGGAGGGTGAATCAGAAGAAACAGAAGAAGGAGAAGGAGAAGGTGAAGACTGGAGGGTGAATCAAAAGAAGTATAAGAAGGAGAAGGAGAAGGTGAAGTCTGGAGGGTGAATCAGAAGAAGTAGAAGAAGGAGAAGGAGAAGGTGAAGTCTGGAGGGTGAATCAGAAGAAGCAGAAGAAGGAGAAGGAGAAGGTGAAGTCTGGAGGATGAATCAGAAGAAGCAGAAGAAGGAGAAGGAGAAGATGAAGTCTGGAGGGTGAATCAGAAGAAGCAGAAGAAGGAGAAGGAGAAGGTGTAGACTGGAGGGTGAATCAGAAGAAGAGAAGAAGGAGAAGGAGAAGGTGAAGTCTGGAGGGTGAATCAGAAGAAGCAGAAGAAGGAGAAGGAGAAGGTGAAGTCAGGAGGGTGAATCAGAAGAAGCAGAAGAAGGAGAAGGAGAAGGTGTAGTTAGGAGGGTGAATCAGAAGAAGCAGAAGAAGGAGAAGGAGCAGGTGAAGTCAGGGGGGTGAAGCAGAAGAAGTAGAAGAAGGAGAAGGAGAAGGTGAAGTCAGGACGGCGAAGCAGAAGAAGCAGAAGAAGGAGAAGGAGAAGGTGAAGTCTGGAGGGCGCAGCAGAAGAAGCAGAAGAAGGAGAAGGAGAAGCTGAAGTCTGGAGGGTGAAGCAGAAGAAGCAGAAGGAGGAGAAGGAGAAGGTGAAGTCTGGAGGGTGAATCAGAAGAAGTAGAAGAAGGAGAAGGAGAAGGTGAAGTCAGGAGAGTGAAGCAGAAGAAGCAGAAGATGGAGAAGGAGAAGGTGAAGTCTGGAGGGCGAAGCAGAAGAAGCAGAAGAAGGAGAAGGAGAAGGTGAAGTCTGGAGGGTGAATCAGAAGAAGTAGAAGAAGGAGAAGGAGAAGGTGAAGTCTGGAGGGTGAATCAGAAGAAGCAGAAGAAGGAGAAGGAGAAGATGAAGTCTGGAGGGTGAATCAGAAGAAGCAGAAGAAGGAGAAGGAGAAGGTGAAGTCTGGAGGGTGAATCAGAAGAAGCAGAAGAAGGACAAGGAGAAGGTGAAGTCTGGAGGGTGAATTAGAAGAAGCAGAAGAAGGAGAAGGAGAAGGTGAAGTCAGGAGGGTGAATCAGAAGAAGCAGAAGAAGGAGAAGGAGAAGGTAAAGTTAGGAGGGTGAATCAGAAGAAGCAGAAGAAGGAGAAGGAGCAGGTGAAGTCAGGGGGGTGAAGCAGAAGAAGTAGAAGAAGGAGAAGGAGAAGGTGAAGTCAGGAGGGTGAAGCAGAAGAAGCAGAAGAAGGAGAAGGAGAAGGTGAAGTCTGGAGGGCGCAGCAGAAGAAGCAGAAGAAGGAGAAGGAGAAGGTGAAGTCTGGAGGGTGAAGCAGAAGAAGCAGAAGAAGGAGAAGGAGAAGGTGAAGTCTGGAGGGTGAATCAGAAGAAGTAGAAGAAGGTGAAGGAGAAGGTGAAGTCAGGAGAGTGAAGCAGAAGAAGCAGAAGAAGGAGAAGGAGAAGGTGAAGTCTGGAGGGTGAAGCAGAAGAAGCAGAAGAAGGAGAAGGAGAAGGTGATGTCTGGAGGGCGAAGCAGAAGAAGCAGAAGAAGGAGAAGGAGAAGGTGAAGTCTGGAGGGTGAAGCAGAAGAAGCAGAAGAAGGAGAAGGAGAAGGTGAAGTCTGGAGGGTGAATCAGAAGAAGTAGAAGAAGGAGAAGGAGAAGGTGAAGTCAGGAGGGTGAAGCAGAAGAAGCAGAAGAAGGAGAAGGAGAAGGTGAAGTCAGGAGGGTGAATCGGAAGAAGTAGAAGAAGGAGAAGGAGAAGGTGAAGTCTGGAGGGTGAATCAGAAGAAGTAGAAGAAGGAGAAGGAGAAGGTGAAGTCTGGAGGGTGAATCAGAAGAAGTAGAAGAAGGAGAATGAGAAGGTGAAGTCTGGAGGGTGAATCAGAAGAAGCAGAAGAAGGAGAAGGAGAAGGTGAAGTCTGGAGGGAGAAGCAGAAGAAGTAGAAGAAGGAGAAGGAGAAGGTGAAGTCTGGAGGGTGAATCAGAAGAAGTAGAAGAAGGAGAAGGAGAAGGTGAAGTCTGGAGGGTGAATCAGAAGAAGTAGAAGAAGGAGAAGGAGAAGGTGAAGTCTGGAGGGTGAATCAGAAGAAACAGAAGAAGGAGAAGGAGAAGGTGAAGTCTGGAGGGTGAATCAGAAGAAGTAGAAGAAGGAGAAGGAGAAGGTGTAGTCTGGAGGGTGAATCAGAAGAAGTAGACGAAGGAGAAGGAGAAGGTGAAGTCTGGAGGGTGAATCAGAAGAAGCAGAAGAAGGAGAAGGAGAATGGGAAGTCTGGAGGGTGAAACAGAAGAAGCAGAATAAGGAGAAGGAGAAGGTGAAGTCAGGAGGGTGAATCAGAAGAAGCAGAAGAAGGAGAAGGAGAAGGTGAAGTAAGGAGGGTGAATCAGAAGAAGCAGAAGAAGGAGAAGGAGAAGGTGAAGTCTGGAGTGTGAAGCAGAAGAAGCAAAAGAAGGAGAAGGAGAAGGTGAAGTCTGGAGGGTGAATCAGAAGAAGTAGAAGAAGGAGAAGGAGAAGGTGAAGTCTGGAGGGTGAAGCAGAAGAAGTAGAAGAAGGAGAAGGAGAAGGTGAAGTCAGGAGGGTGAATCAGAAGAAGTAGAAGAAGGAGAAGGAGAAGGTGAAGTCAGGAGGGTGAATCAGAAGAAGCAGAAGAAGGAGAAGTAGAAGGTTAAGTCTGGAGGGTGAATCAGAAGAATCAGAAGAAGGAGAAGGAGAAGGTGAAGTCTGGAGGGTGAATCAGAAGAAGCAGAAGAAAGAGAAGGAGAAGGTGAAGTCTGGAGGGTGAAGCAGAAGAAACAGAAGAAGGAGAAGGAGAAGGTGAAGACTGGAGGGTGAATCTGAAGAAGTAGAGGAAGGAGAATGAGAAGGTGTAGTCTGGAGGGTGAATCAGAAGAAGTAGAAGAAGGAGAAGGAGAAGGTGTAGTCTGGAGGGTGAATCAGAAGAAGCAGAAGGAGGAGAAGGAGAAGGTGAAGTCTGGAGGGTGAATCAGAAGAAGCAGAAGAAGGAGAAGGAGAAGATGAAGTCTGGAGGGCGAATTAGAAGAAGCAGAAGAAGGAGAAGGAGAAGGTGAAGTCTGGAGGGTGAATCAGAAGAAGCAGAAGAAGGAGAAGGAGAAGGTGAAGTTTGGAGGGTGAATCAGAAGAATCAGAAGAAGGAGAAGGAGAAGTTGAAGTCTGGAGGGTGAATCAGAAGAAGCAGAAGAAAGAGAAGGAGAAGGTGAAGTCTGGAGGGTGAAGCAGAAGAAACAGAAGAAGGAGAAGGAGAAGGTGAAGACTGGAGGGTGAATCTGAAGAAGTAGAAGAAGGAGAAGGAGAAGGTGAAGTCAGGACGGCGAAGCAGAAGAAGCAGAAGAAGGAGAAGGAGAAGGTGAAGTCTGGAGGGCGCAGCAGAAGAAGCAGAAGAAGGAGAAGGAGAAGCTGAAGTCTGGAGGGTGAAGCAGAAGAAGGAGAAGGAGAAGGCGAAGTCTGGAGGGTGAATCAGAAGAAGTAGAAGAAGGAGAAGGAGAAGGTGAAGTCAGGAGAGTGAAGCAGAAGAAGCAGAAGATGGAGAAGGAGAAGGTGAAGTCTGGAGGGCGAAGCAGAAGAAGCAGAAGAAGGAGAAGGAGAAGGTGAAGTCTGGAGGGTGAATCAGAAGAAGTAGAAGAAGGAGAAGGAGAAGGTGAAGTCTGGAGGGTGAATCAGAAGAAGCAGAAAAAGGAGAAGGAGAAGATGAAGTCTGGAGGGTGAATCAGAAGAAGCAGAAGAAGGAGAAGGAGAAGGTGAAGTCTGGAGGGTGAACCAGAAGAAGCAGAAGAAGGACAAGGAGAAGGTGAAGTCTGGAGGGTGAATTAGAAGAAGCAGAAGAAGGAGAAGGAGAAGGTGAAGTCAGGAGGGTGAATAAGAAGAAGCAGAAGAAGGAGAAGGAGAAGGTAAAGTTAGGAGGGTGAATCAGAAGAAGCAGAAGAAGGAGAAGGAGCAGGTGAAGTCAGGGGGGTGAAGCAGAAGAAGTAGAAGAAGGAGAAGGAGAAGGTGAAGTCAGGAGGGTGAAGCAGAAGAAGCAGAAGAAGGAGAAGGAGAAGGTGAAGTCTGGAGGGCGCAGCAGAAGAAGCAGAAGAAGGAGAAGGAGAAGGTGAAGTCTGGAGGGTGAAGCAGAAGAAGCAGAAGAAGGAGAAGGAGAAGGTGAAGTCTGGAGGGTGAATCAGAAGAAGTAGAAGAAGGTGAAGGAGAAGGTGAAGTCAGGAGAGTGAAGCAGAAGAAGCAGAAGAAGGAGAAGGAGAAGGTGAAGTCTGGAGGGTGAAGCCGAAGAAGCAGAAGAAGGAGAAGGAGAAGGTGATGTCTGGAGGGCGAAGCAGAAGAAGCAGAAGAAGGAGAAGGAGAAGGTGAAGTCTGGAGGGTGAAGCAGAAGAAGCAGAAGAAGGAGAAGGAGAAGGTGAAGTCTGGAGGGTGAATCAGAAGAAGTAGAAGAAGGAGAAGGAGAAGGTGAAGTCAGGAGGGTGAAGCAGAAGAAGCAGAAGAAGGAGAAGGAGAAGGTGAAGTCAGGAGGGTGAATCGGAAGAAGTAGAAGAAGGAGAAGGAGAAGGTGAAGTCTGGAGGGTGAATCAGAAGAAGTAGAAGAAGGAGAAGGAGAAGGTGAAGTCTGGAGGGTGAATCAGAAGAAGTAGAAGAAGGAGAATGAGAAGGTGAAGTCTGGAGGGTGAATCAGAAGAAGCAGAAGAAGGAGAAGGAGAAGGTGAAGTCTGGAGGGAGAAGCAGAAGAAGTAGAAGAAGGAGAAGGAGAAGGTGAAGTCTGGAGGGTGAATCAGAAGAAGTAGAAGAAGGAGAAGGAGAAGGTGAAGTCTGGAGGGTGAATCAGAAGAAGTAGAAGGAGAAGGAGAAGGTGAAGTCTGGAGGGTGAATCAGAAGAAACAGAAGAAGGAGAAGGAGAAGGTGAAGTCTGGAGGGTGAATCAGAAGAAGTAGAAGAAGGAGAAGGAGAAGGTGTAGTCTGGAGGGTGAATCAGAAGAAGTAGATGAAGGAGAAGGAGAAGGTGAAGTCTGGAGGGTGAATCAGAAGAAGCAGAAGAAGGAGAAGGAGAATGGGAAGTCTGGAGGGTGAATCAGAAGAAGTAGAAGAAGGAGAAGGGGAAGGTGAAGTCTGGAGGGTGAATCAGAAGAAGCAGAAGAAGCAGAAGGAGAAGGTGAAGTCTGGAGGGTGAATCAGAAGAAGCAGAAGAAGGAGAAGGAGAAGGTGAAGTCTGGAGGGTGAAACAGAAGAAGCAGAATAAGGAGAAGGAGAAGGTGAAGTCAGGAGGGTGAATCAGAAGAAGCAGAAGAAGGAGAAGGAGAAGGTGAAGTAAGGAGGGTGAATCAGAAGAAGCAGAAGAAGGAGAAGGAGAAGGTGAAGTCTGGAGTGTGAAGCAGAAGAAGCAAAAGAAGGAGAAGGAGAAGGTGAAGTCTGGAGGGTGAATCAGAAGAAGTAGAAGAAGGAGAAGGAGAAGGTGAAGTCTGGAGGGTGAAGCAGAAGAAGTAGAAGAAGGAGAAGGAGAAGGTGAAGTCAGGAGGGTGAATCAGAAGAAGTAGAAGAAGGAGAAGGAGAAGGTGAAGTCAGGAGGGTGAATCAGAAGAAGCAGAAGAAGGAGAAGGAGAAGGTTAAGTCTGGAGGGTAAATCAGAAGAATCAGAAGAAGGAGAAGGAGAAGGTGAAGTCTGGAGGGTGAATCAGAAGAAGCAGAAGAAAGAGAAGGAGAAGGTGAAGTCTGGAGGGTGAAGCAGAAGAAACAGAAGAAGGAGAAGGAGAAGGAGAAGGTGAAGACTGGAGGGTGAATCTGAAGAAGTAGAGGAAGGAGAAGGAGAAGGTGTAGTCTGGAGGGTGAATCAGAAGAAGTAGAAGAAGGAGAAGGAGAAGGTGTAGTCTGGAGGGTGAATCAGAAGAAGCAGAAGAAGGAGAAGGAGAAGGTGAAGTCTGGAGGGTGAATCAGAAGAAGCAGAAGAAGGAGAAGGAGAAGATGAAGTCTGGAGGGTGAATTAGAAGAAGCAGAAGAAGGAGAAGGAGAAGGTGAAGTCTGGAGGGTGAATCAGAAGAAGCAGAAGAAGGAGAAGGAGAAGGTGAAGTTTGGAGGGTGAATCAGAAGAATCAGAAGAAGGAGAAGGAGAAGTTGAAGTCTGGAGGGTGAATCAGAAGAAGCAGAAGAAAGAGAAGGAGAAGGTGAAGTCTGGAGGGTGAAGCAGAAGAAACAGAAGAAGGAGAAGGAGAAGGTGAAGACTGGAGGGTGAATCTGAAGAAGTAGAAGAAGGAGAAGGAGAAGGTGAAGTCTGGAGGGTGAATCAGAAGAAGTAGAAGAAGGAGAAGGAGAAGGTGAAGTCTGGAGTGTGAATCAGAAGAAGCAGAAGAAGGAGAAGGAGAAGGTGAAGTCTGGAGGGTGAATCAGAAGAAGCAGAAGAAGGAGAAGGAGAAGATGAAGTCTGGAGGGTGAATCAGAAGAAGCAGAAGAAGGAGAAGGAGAAGGTGAAGTCTGGAGGGTGAAACAGAAGAAGCAGAAGAAGGAGAAGGTGAAGTCTGGTGGGTGAATCAGATGAAGCAGAAGAAGGAGAAGGAGAAGGTGAAGTCAGGAGGGTGAATCAGAAGAAGCAGAAAAGGAGAAGGAGAAGGTGAAGTTCGGAGGGTGAATCAGAAGAAGCAGAAGAAGGAGAAGGAGCAGGTGAAGTCAGGGGGGTGAAGCAGAAGAAGTAGAAGAAGGAGAAGGAGAAGGTGAAGTCAGGACGGTGAAGCAGAAGAAGCAGAAGAAGGAGAAGGAGAAGGTGAAGTCTGGAGGGCGCAGCAGAAGAAGCAGAAGAAGGAGAAGGAGAAGCTGAAGTCTGGAGGGTGAAGCAGAAGAAGCAGAAGAAGGAGAAGGAGAAGGTGAAGTCTGCAGGGTGAATCAGAAGAAGTAGAAGAAGGAGAATGAGAAGGTGAAGTCAGGAGAGTGAAGCAGAAGAAGCAGAAGATGGAGAAGGAGAAGGTGAAGTCTGGAGGGCGAAGCAGAAGAAGCAGAAGAAGGAGAAGGAGAAGGTGAAGTCTGGAGGGTGAAGCAGAAGAAGCAGAAGAAGGAGAAGGAGAAGGTGAAGTCTGGAGGGTGAATCAGAAGAAGTTGAAGAAGGAGAAGGAGAAGGTGAAGTCAGGAGGGTGAAGCAGAAGAAGCAGAAGAAGGAGAAGGAGAAGGTGAAGTCTGGAGGGTGAAGCAGAAGAAGCAGAAGAAGGAGCAGGAGAAGGTGAAGTCTGGAGGGTGAAGCAGAAGAAGCAGAAGAAGGAGAAGGAGAAGGTGAAGTCAGGAGGGTGAATCAGAAGAAGTAGAAGAAGGAGAAGGAGAAGGTGAAGTCTGGAGGGTGAATCAGAAGAAGCAGAAGAAGGAGAAGGAGAAGGTGAAGTCTGGAGGGTGAATCAGAAGAAGCAGAAGAAGGAGAAGGAGAAGATGAAGTCTGGAGGGTGAATCAGAAGAAGTAGAAGAAGGAGAAGGAGAAGGTGAGGTCTGGAGGGTCAATCAGAAGAAGCAGAAGAAGGAGAAGGAGAAGGTGAAGTCTGGAGGGTGAATCAGAAGAAGCAGAAGAAGGAGAAGGAGAAGGTGAAGTCTGGAGGGTGAATCAGAAGAAGCAGAAGAAGGAGAAGGAGAAGATGAAGTCTGGAGGGTGAATCAGAAGAAGTAGAAGAAGGAGAAGGAGAAGGTGAGGTCTGGAGGGTCAATCAGAAGAAGCAGAAGAAGGAGAAGGAGAAGGTGAAGTCTGGAGGGTGAATCAGAAGAAGCAGAAGAAGGAGAAGGAGAAGGTGAAGTCTGGAGGGTGAATTAGAAGAAGCAGAAGAAGGAGAAGGAGAAGGTGAAGTCAGGAGGGTGAATCAGAAGAAGCAGAAGAAGGAGAAGGAGAAGGTAAAGTTAGGAGGGTGAATCAGAAGAAGCAGAAGAAGGAGAAGGAGCAGGTGAAGTCAGGGGGGTGAAACAGAAGAAGTAGAAGAACGAGAAGGAGAAGGTGAAGTCAGGAGGGTGAAGCAGAAGAAGCAGAAGAAGGAGAAGGAGAAGTTGAAGTCTGGAGGGCGCAGCAGAAGAAGCAGAAGAAGGAGAAGGAGAAGGTGAAGTCTGGAGGGTGAAGCAGAAGAAGCAGAAGAAGGAGAAGGAGAAGGTGAAGTCTGGAGGGTGAATCAGAAGAAGTAGAAGAAGGAGAAGGAGAAGGTGAAGTCAGGAGAGTGAAGCAGAAGAAGCAGAAGAAGGAGAAGGAGAAGGTGAAGTCTGGAGGGTGAAGCAGAAGAAGCAGAAGAAGGAGAAGGAGAAGGTGATGTCTGGAGGGCGAATCAGAAGAAGCAGAAGAAGGAGAAGGAGAAGGTGAAGTCTGGAGGGTGAAGCAGAAGAAGCAGAAGAAGGAGAAGGAGAAGGTGAAGTCTGGAGGGTGAATCAGAAGAAGTAGAAGAAGGAGAAGGAGAAGGTGAAGTCAGGAGGGTGAAGCAGAAGAAGCAGAAGAAGGAGAAGGAGAAGGTGAAGTCAGGAGGGTGAATCGGAAGAAGTAGAAGAAGGAGAAGGAGAAGGTGAAGTCTGGAGGGTGAATCAGAAGAAGTAGAAGAAGGAGAAGGAGAAGGTGAAGTCTGGAGGGTGAATCAGAAGAAGTAGAAGAAGGAGAAGGGGAAGGTGAAGTCTGGAGGGTGAATCAGAAGAAGCAGAAGAAGGAGAAGGAGAAGGTGAAGTCTGGAGGGAGAAGCAGAAGAAGTAGAAGAAGGAGAAGGAGAAGGTGAAGTCTGGAGGGTGAATCAGAAGAAGTAGAAGAAGGAGAAGGAGAAGGTGAAGTCTGGAGGGTGAATCAGAAGAAGTAGAAGAAGGAGAAGGAGAAGGTGAAGTCTGGAGGGTGAATCAGAAGAAACAGAAGAAGGAGAAGGAGAAGGTGAAGTCTGGAGGGTGAATCAGAAGAAGTAGAAGAAGGAGAAGGAGAAGGTGTAGTCTGGAGGGTGAATCAGAAGAAGTAGACGAAGGAGAAGGAGAAGGTGAAGTCTGGAGGGTGAATAAGAAGAAGCAGAAGAAGGAGAAGGAGAAGGTGAAGTCTGGAGGGTGAATCAGAAGAAGTAGAAGAAGGAGAAGGAGAAGGTGAAGTCTGGAGGGTGAATCAGAAGAAACAGAAGAAGGAGAAGGAGAAGGTGAAGTCTGGAGGGTGAATCAGAAGAAGCAGAAGAAGGAGAAGGAGAAGGTGAAGTCAGGAGGGTGAATCAGAAGAAGCAGAATAAGGAGAAGGAGAAGGTGAAGTCAGGAGGGTGAATCAGAAGAAGCAGAAGAAGGAGAAGGAGAAGGTGAAGTAAGGAGGGTGAATCAGAAGAAGCAGAAGAAGGAGAAGGAGAAGGTGAAGTCTGGAGTGTGAAGCAGAAGAAGCAAAAGAAGGAGAAGGAGAATGTGAAGTCTGGAGGGTGAATCAGAAGAAGTAGAATAAGGAGAAGGAGAAGGTGAAGTCTGGAGGGTGAAGCAGAAGAAGTAGAAGAAGGAGAAGGAGAAGGTGAAGTCAGGAGGGTGAATCAGAAGAAGTAGAAGAAGGAGAAGGAGAAGGTGAAGTCAGGAGGGTGAATCAGAAGAAGCAGAAGAAGGAGAAGGAGAAGGTGAAGTCTGGAGGGTGAATCAGAAGAATCAGAAGAAGGAGAAGGAGAAGTTGAAGTCTGGAGGGTGAATCAGAAGAAGCAGAAGAAAGAGAAGGAGAAGGTGAAGTCTGGAGGGTGAAGCAGAAGAAACAGAAGAAGGAGAAGGAGAAGGTGAAGACTGGAGGGTGAATCTGAAGAAGTAGAAGAAGGAGAAGGAGAAGGTGAAGTCTGGAGGGTGAATCAGAAGAAGTAGAAGAAGGAGAAGGAGAAGGTGAAGTCTGGAGGGTGAATCAGAAGAAGCAGAAGAAGGAGAAGGAGAAGGTGAAGTCTGGAGGGTGAATCAGAAGAAGCAGAAGAAGGAGAAGGAGAAGATGAAGTCTGGATGGTGAATCAGAAGAAGCAGAAGAAGGAGAAGGAGAAGGTGAAGTCTGGAGGGTGAATCAGAAGAATCAGAAGAAGGAGAAGGAGAAGGTGAAGTCTGGAGGGTGAATCAGAAGAATCAGAAGAAGGAGAAGGAGAGGGTGAAGCCTGGAGGGTGGATCAGAAGAAGCAGAAGAAAGAGAAGGAGAAGGTGAAGTCTGGAGGGTGAAGCAGAAGAAACAGAAGAAGGACAAGGAGAAGGTGAAGACTGGAGGGTGAATCTGAAGAAGTAGAAGAAGGAGAAGGAGAAGGTGAAGTCTGGAGGGTGAATCAGAAGAAGTAGAAGAAGGAGAAGGGGAAGGTGAAGTCTGGAGGGTGAATCAGAAGAAGCAGAAGAAGCAGAAGGAGAAGGTGAAGTCTGGAGAGTGAATCAGAAGAAGCAGAAGAAGGAGAAGGAGAAGGTGAAGTCTGGAGGGTGAAACAGAAGAAGCAGAATAAGGAGAAGGAGAAGGTGAAGTCAGGAGGGTGAATCAGAAGAAGCAGAAGAAGGAGAAGGAGAAGGTGAAGTAAGGAGGGTGAATCAGAAGAAGCAGAAGAAGGAGAAGGACAAGGTGAAGTCTGGAGTGTGAAGCAGAAGAAGCAAAAGAAGGAGAAGGAGAAGGTGAAGTCTGGAGGGTGAATCAGAAGAAGTAGAAGAAGGAGAAGGGGAAGGTGAAGTCTGGAGGGTGAATCAGAAGAAGCAGAAGAAGGAGAAGGAGAAGGTGAAGTCTGGAGGGAGAAGCAGAAGAAGTAGAAGAAGGAGAAGGAGAAGGTGAAGTCTGGAGGGTGAATCAGAAGAAGTAGAAGAAGGAGAAGGAGAAGGTGAAGTCTGGAGGGTGAATCAGAAGAAGTAGAAGAAGGAGAAGGAGAAGGTGAAGTCTGGAGGGTGAATCAGAAGAAACAGAAGAAGGAGAAGGAGAAGGTGAAGTCTGGAGGGTGAATCAGAAGAAGTAGAAGAAGGAGAAGGAGAAGGTGTAGTCTGGAGGGTGAATCAGAAGAAGTAGACGAAGGAGAAGGAGAAGGTGAAGTCTGGAGGGTGAATAAGAAGAAGCAGAAGAAGGAGAAGGAGAAGGTGAAGTCTGGAGGGTGAATCAGAAGAAGTAGAAGAAGGAGAAGGAGAAGGTGAAGTCTGGAGGGTGAATCAGAAGAAACAGAAGAAGGAGAAGGAGAAGGTGAAGTCTGGAGGGTGAATCAGAAGAAGCAGAAGAAGGAGAAGGAGAAGGTGAAGTCTGGAGGGTGAAACAGAAGAAGCAGAATAAGGAGAAGGAGAAGGTGAAGTCAGGAGGGTGAATCAGAAGAAGCAGAAGAAGGAGAAGGAGAAGGTGAAGTAAGGAGGGTGAATCAGAAGAAGCAGAAGAAGGAGAAGGAGAAGGTGAAGTCTGGAGTGTGAAGCAGAAGAAGCAAAAGAAGGAGAAGGAGAATGTGAAGTCTGGAGGGTGAATCAGAAGAAGTAGAATAAGGAGAAGGAGAAGGTGAAGTCTGGAGGGTGAAGCAGAAGAAGTAGAAGAAGGAGAAGGAGAAGGTGAAGTCAGGAGGGTGAATCAGAAGAAGTAGAAGAAGGAGAAGGAGAAGGTGAAGTCAGGAGGGTGAATCAGAAGAAGCAGAAGAAGGAGAAGGAGAAGGTGAAGTCTGGAGGGTGAATCAGAAGAATCAGAAGAAGGAGAAGGAGAAGTTGAAGTCTGGAGGGTGAATCAGAAGAAGCAGAAGAAAGAGAAGGAGAAGGTGAAGTCTGGAGGGTGAAGCAGAAGAAACAGAAGAAGGAGAAGGAGAAGGTGAAGACTGGAGGGTGAATCTGAAGAAGTAGAAGAAGGAGAAGGAGAAGGTGAAGTCTGGAGGGTGAATCAGAAGAAGTAGAAGAAGGAGAAGGAGAAGGTGAAGTCTGGAGGGTGAATCAGAAGAAGCAGAAGAAGGAGAAGGAGAAGGTGAAGTCTGGAGGGTGAATCAGAAGAAGCAGAAGAAGGAGAAGGAGAAGATGAAGTCTGGATGGTGAATCAGAAGAAGCAGAAGAAGGAGAAGGAGAAGGTGAAGTCTGGAGGGTGAATCAGAAGAAGCAGAAGAAGGAGAAGGAGAAGGTGAAGTCTGGAGGGTGAATCAGAAGAATCAGAAGAAGGAGAAGGAGAGGGTGAAGCCTGGAGGGTGGATCAGAAGAAGCAGAAGAAAGAGAAGGAGAAGGTGAAGTCTGGAGGGTGAAGCAGAAGAAACAGAAGAAGGACAAGGAGAAGGTGAAGACTGGAGGGTGAATCTGAAGAAGTAGAAGAAGGAGAAGGAGAAGGTGAAGTCTGGAGGGTGAATCAGAAGAAGTAGAAGAAGGAGAAGGGGAAGGTGAAGTCTGGAGGGTGAATCAGAAGAAGCAGAAGAAGCAGAAGGAGAAGGTGAAGTCTGGAGGGTGAATCAGAAGAAGCAGAAGAAGGAGAAGGAGAAGGTGAAGTCTGGAGGGTGAAACAGAAGAAGCAGAATTAGGAGAAGGAGAAGGTGACGTCAGGAGGGTGAATCAGAAGAAGCAGAAGAAGGAGAAGGAGAAGGTGAAGTAAGGAGGGTGAATCAGAAGAAGCAGAAGAAGGAGAAGGACAAGGTGAAGTCTGGAGTGTGAAGCAGAAGAAGCAAAAGAAGGAGAAGGAGAAGGTGAAGTCTGGAGGGTGAATCAGAAGAAGTAGAAGAAGGAGAAGGAGAAGGTGAAGTCTGGAGGGTGAAGCAGAAGAAGTAGAAGAAGGAGAAGGAGAAGGTGAAGTCAGGAGGGTGAATCAGAAGAAGTAGAAGAAGGAGAAGGAGAAGGTGAAGTCAGGAGGGTGAATCAGAAGAAGCAGAAGAAGGAGAAGGAGAAGGTTAAGTCTGGAGGGTGAATCAGAAGAATCAGAAGAAGGAGAAGGAGAAGGTGAAGTCTGGAGGGTGAATCAGAAGAAGCAGAAGAAAGAGAAGGAGAAGGTGAAGTCTGGAGGGTGAAGCAGAAGAAACAGAAGAAGGAGAAGGAGAAGGTGAAGACTGGAGGGTGAATCTGAAGAAGTAGAGGAAGGAGAAGGAGAAGGTGTAGTCTGGAGGGTGAATCAGAAGAAGTAGAAGAAGGAGAAGGAGAAGGTGTAGTCTGGAGGGTGAATCAGAAGAAGCAGAAGAAGGAGAAGGAGAAGGTGAAGTCTGGAGGGTGAATCAGAAGAAGCAGAAGAAGGAGAAGGAGAAGATGAAGTCTGGAGGGTGAATTAGAAGAAGCAGAAGAAGGAGAAGGAGAAGGTGAAGTCTGGAGGGTGAATCAGAAGAAGCAGAAGAAGGAGAAGGAGAAGGTGAAGTTTGGAGGGTGAATCAGAAGAATCAGAAGAAGGAGAAGGAGAAGTTGAAGTCTGGAGGGTGAATCAGAAGAAGCAGAAGAAAGAGAAGGAGAAGGTGAAGTCTGGAGGGTGAAGCAGAAGAAACAGAAGAAGGAGAAGGAGAAGGTGAAGACTGGAGGGTGAATCTGAAGAAGTAGAAGAAGGAGAAGGAGAAGGTGAAGTCTGGAGGGTGAATCAGAAGAAGTAGAAGAAGGAGAAGGAGAAGGTGAAGTCTGGAGGGTGAATCAGAAGAAGCAGAAGAAGGAGAAGGAGAAGGTGAAGTCTGGAGGGTGAATCAGAAGAAGCAGAAGAAGGAGAAGGAGAAGATGAAGTCTGGAGGGTGAATCAGAAGAAGTAGAAGAAGGAGAAGGAGAAGGTGAGGTCTGGAGGGTCAATCAGAAGAAGCAGAAGAAGGAGAAGGAGAAGGTGAAGTCTGGAGGGTGAATCAGAAGAAGCAGAAGAAGGAGAAGGAGAAGGTGAAGTCTGGAGGGTGAATTAGAAGAAGCAGAAGAAGGAGAAGGAGAAGGTGAAGTCAGGAGGGTGAATCAGAAGAAGCAGAAGAAGGAGAAGGAGAAGGTAAAGTTAGGAGGGTGAATCAGAAGAAGCAGAAGAAGGAGAAGGAGCAGGTGAAGTCAGGGGGGTGAAACAGAAGAAGTAGAAGAACGAGAAGGAGAAGGTGAAGTCAGGAGGGTGAAGCAGAAGAAGCAGAAGAAGGAGAAGGAGAAGTTGAAGTCTGGAGGGCGCAGCAGAAGAAGCAGAAGAAGGAGAAGGAGAAGGTGAAGTCTGGAGGGTGAAGCAGAAGAAGTAGAAGAAGGAGAAGGAGAAGGTGAAGTCTGGAGGGTGAATCAGAAGAAGTAGAAGAAGGAGAAGGAGAAGGTGAAGTCAGGAGAGTGAAGCAGAAGAAGCAGAAGAAGGAGAAGGAGAAGGTGAAGTCTGGAGGGTGAAGCAGAAGAAGCAGAAGAAGGAGAAGGAGAAGGTGATGTCTGGAGGGCGAATCAGAAGAAGCAGAAGAAGGAGAAGGAGAAGGTGAAGTCTGGAGGGTGAAGCAGAAGAAGCAGAAGAAGGAGAAGGAGAAGGTGAAGTCTGGAGGGTGAATCAGAAGAAGTAGAAGAAGGAGAAGGAGAAGGTGAAGTCAGGAGGGTGAAGCAGAAGAAGCAGAAGAAGGAGAAGGAGAAGGTGAAGTCAGGAGGGTGAATCGGAAGAAGTAGAAGAAGGAGAAGGAGAAGGTGAAGTCTGGAGGGTGAATCAGAAGAAGTAGAAGAAGGAGAAGGAGAAGGTGAAGTCTGGAGGGTGAATCAGAAGAAGTAGAAGAAGGAGAAGGGGAAGGTGAAGTCTGGAGGGTGAATCAGAAGAAGCAGAAGAAGGAGAAGGAGAAGGTGAAGTCTGGAGGGAGAAGCAGAAGAAGTAGAAGAAGGAGAAGGAGAAGGTGAAGTCTGGAGGGTGAATCAGAAGAAGTAGAAGAAGGAGAAGGAGAAGGTGAAGTCTGGAGGGTGAATCAGAAGAAGTAGAAGAAGGAGAAGGAGAAGGTGAAGTCTGGAGGGTGAATCAGAAGAAACAGAAGAAGGAGAAGGAGAAGGTGAAGTCTGGAGGGTGAATCAGAAGAAGTAGAAGAAGGAGAAGGAGAAGGTGTAGTCTGGAGGGTGAATCAGAAGAAGTAGACGAAGGAGAAGGAGAAGGTGAAGTCTGGAGGGTGAATCAGAAGAAGCAGAAGAAGGAGAAGGAGAAGGTGAAGTCTGGAGGGTGAATCAGAAGAAGTAGAAGAAGGAGAAGGAGAAGGTGAAGTCTGGAGGGTGAATCAGAAGAAACAGAAGAAGGAGAAGAAGAAGGTGAAGTCTGGAGGGTGAATCAGAAGAAGCAGAAGAAGGAGAAGGAGAAGGTGAAGTCTGGAGGGTGAAACAGAAGAAGCAGAATAAGGAGAAGGAGAAGGTGAAGTCAGGAGGGTGAATCAGAAGAAGCAGAAGAAGGAGAAGGAGAAGGTGAAGTAAGGAGGGTGAATCAGAAGAAGCAGAAGAAGGAGAAGGAGAAGGTGAAGTCTGGAGTGTGAAGCAGAAGAAGCAAAAGAAGGAGAAGGAGAATGTGAAGTCTGGAGGGTGAATCAGAAGAAGTAGAATAAGGAGAAGGAGAAGGTGAAGTCTGGAGGGTGAAGCAGAAGAAGTAGAAGAAGGAGAAGGAGAAGGTGAAGTCAGGAGGGTGAATCAGAAGAAGTAGAAGAAGGAGAAGGAGAAGGTGAAGTCAGGAGGGTGAATCAGAAGAAGCAGAAGAAGGAGAAGGAGAAGGTGAAGTCTGGAGGGTGAATCAGAAGAATCAGAAGAAGGAGAAGGAGAAGTTGAAGTCTGGAGGGTGAATCAGAAGAAGCAGAAGAAAGAGAAGGAGAAGGTGAAGTCTGGAGGGTGAAGCAGAAGAAACAGAAGAAGGAGAAGGAGAAGGTGAAGACTGGAGGGTGAATCTGAAGAAGTAGAAGAAGGAGAAGGAGAAGGTGAAGTCTGGAGGGTGAATCAGAAGAAGTAGAAGAAGGAGAAGGAGAAGGTGAAGTCTGGAGGGTGAATCAGAAGAAGCAGAAGAAGGAGAAGGAGAAGGTGAAGTCTGGAGGGTGAATCAGAAGAAGCAGAAGAAGGAGAAGGAGAAGATGAAGTCTGGATGGTGAATCAGAAGAAGCAGAAGAAGGAGAAGGAGAAGGTGAAGTCTGGAGGGTGAATCAGAAGAAGCAGAAGAAGGAGAAGGAGAAGGTGAAGTCTGGAGGGTGAATCAGAAGAAGCAGAAGAAGGAGAAGGAGAAGATGAAGTCTGGAGGGTGAATTAGAAGAAGCAGAAGAAGGAGAAGGAGAAGGTGAAGTCTGGAGGGTGAATCAGAAGAAGCAGAAGAAGGAGAAGGAGAAGGTGAAGTTTGGAGGGTGAATCAGAAGAATCAGAAGAAGGAGAAGGAGAAGTTGAAGTCTGGAGGGTGAATCAGAAGAAGCAGAAGAAAGAGAAGGAGAAGGTGAAGTCTGGAGGGTGAAGCAGAAGAAACAGAAGAAGGAGAAGGAGAAGGTGAAGACTGGAGGGTGAATCTGAAGAAGTAGAAGAAGGAGAAGGAGAAGGTGAAGTCTGGAGGGTGAATCAGAAGAAGTAGAAGAAGGAGAAGGAGAAGGTGAAGTCTGGAGGGTGAATCAGAAGAAGCAGAAGAAGGAGAAGGAGAAGGTGAAGTCTGGAGGGTGAATCAGAAGAAGCAGAAGAAGGAGAAGGAGAAGATGAAGTCTGGAGGGTGAATCAGAAGAAGTAGAAGAAGGAGAAGGAGAAGGTGAGGTCTGGAGGGTCAATCAGAAGAAGCAGAAGAAGGAGAAGGAGAAGGTGAAGTCTGGAGGGTGAATCAGAAGAAGCAGAAGAAGGAGAAGGAGAAGGTGAAGTCTGGAGGGTGAATTAGAAGAAGCAGAAGAAGGAGAAGGAGAAGGTGAAGTCAGGAGGGTGAATCAGAAGAAGCAGAAGAAGGAGAAGGAGAAGGTAAAGTTAGGAGGGTGAATCAGAAGAAGCAGAAGAAGGAGAAGGAGCAGGTGAAGTCAGGGGGGTGAAACAGAAGAAGTAGAAGAACGAGAAGGAGAAGGTGAAGTCAGGAGGGTGAAGCAGAAGAAGCAGAAGAAGGAGAAGGAGAAGTTGAAGTCTGGAGGGCGCAGCAGAAGAAGCAGAAGAAGGAGAAGGAGAAGGTGAAGTCTGGAGGGTGAAGCAGAAGAAGTAGAAGAAGGAGAAGGAGAAGGTGAAGTCTGGAGGGTGAATCAGAAGAAGTAGAAGAAGGAGAAGGAGAAGGTGAAGTCAGGAGAGTGAAGCAGAAGAAGCAGAAGAAGGAGAAGGAGAAGGTGAAGTCTGGAGGGTGAAGCAGAAGAAGCAGAAGAAGGAGAAGGAGAAGGTGATGTCTGGAGGGCGAATCAGAAGAAGCAGAAGAAGGAGAAGGAGAAGGTGAAGTCTGGAGGGTGAAGCAGAAGAAGCAGAAGAAGGAGAAGGAGAAGGTGAAGTCTGGAGGGTGAATCAGAAGAAGTAGAAGAAGGAGAAGGAGAAGGTGAAGTCAGGAGGGTGAAGCAGAAGAAGCAGAAGAAGGAGAAGGAGAAGGTGAAGTCAGGAGGGTGAATCGGAAGAAGTAGAAGAAGGAGAAGGAGAAGGTGAAGTCTGGAGGGTGAATCAGAAGAAGTAGAAGAAGGAGAAGGAGAAGGTGAAGTCTGGAGGGTGAATCAGAAGAAGTAGAAGAAGGAGAAGGGGAAGGTGAAGTCTGGAGGGTGAATCAGAAGAAGCAGAAGAAGGAGAAGGAGAAGGTGAAGTCTGGAGGGAGAAGCAGAAGAAGTAGAAGAAGGAGAAGGAGAAGGTGAAGTCTGGAGGGTGAATCAGAAGAAGTAGAAGAAGGAGAAGGAGAAGGTGAAGTCTGGAGGGTGAATCAGAAGAAGTAGAAGAAGGAGAAGGAGAAGGTGAAGTCTGGAGGGTGAATCAGAAGAAACAGAAGAAGGAGAAGGAGAAGGTGAAGTCTGGAGGGTGAATCAGAAGAAGTAGAAGAAGGAGAAGGAGAAGGTGTAGTCTGGAGGGTGAATCAGAAGAAGTAGACGAAGGAGAAGGAGAAGGTGAAGTCTGGAGGGTGAATCAGAAGAAGCAGAAGAAGGAGAAGGAGAAGGTGAAGTCTGGAGGGTGAATCAGAAGAAGTAGAAGAAGGAGAAGGAGAAGGTGAAGTCTGGAGGGTGAATCAGAAGAAACAGAAGAAGGAGAAGAAGAAGGTGAAGTCTGGAGGGTGAATCAGAAGAAGCAGAAGAAGGAGAAGGAGAAGGTGAAGTCTGGAGGGTGAAACAGAAGAAGCAGAATAAGGAGAAGGAGAAGGTGAAGTCAGGAGGGTGAATCAGAAGAAGCAGAAGAAGGAGAAGGAGAAGGTGAAGTAAGGAGGGTGAATCAGAAGAAGCAGAAGAAGGAGAAGGAGAAGGTGAAGTCTGGAGTGTGAAGCAGAAGAAGCAAAAGAAGGAGAAGGAGAATGTGAAGTCTGGAGGGTGAATCAGAAGAAGTAGAATAAGGAGAAGGAGAAGGTGAAGTCTGGAGGGTGAAGCAGAAGAAGTAGAAGAAGGAGAAGGAGAAGGTGAAGTCAGGAGGGTGAATCAGAAGAAGTAGAAGAAGGAGAAGGAGAAGGTGAAGTCAGGAGGGTGAATCAGAAGAAGCAGAAGAAGGAGAAGGAGAAGGTGAAGTCTGGAGGGTGAATCAGAAGAATCAGAAGAAGGAGAAGGAGAAGTTGAAGTCTGGAGGGTGAATCAGAAGAAGCAGAAGAAAGAGAAGGAGAAGGTGAAGTCTGGAGGGTGAAGCAGAAGAAACAGAAGAAGGAGAAGGAGAAGGTGAAGACTGGAGGGTGAATCTGAAGAAGTAGAAGAAGGAGAAGGAGAAGGTGAAGTCTGGAGGGTGAATCAGAAGAAGTAGAAGAAGGAGAAGGAGAAGGTGAAGTCTGGAGGGTGAATCAGAAGAAGCAGAAGAAGGAGAAGGAGAAGGTGAAGTCTGGAGGGTGAATCAGAAGAAGCAGAAGAAGGAGAAGGAGAAGATGAAGTCTGGATGGTGAATCAGAAGAAGCAGAAGAAGGAGAAGGAGAAGGTGAAGTCTGGAGGGTGAATCAGAAGAAGCAGAAGAAGGAGAAGGAGAAGGTGAAGTCTGGAGGGTGAATCAGAAGAATCAGAAGAAGGAGAAGGAGAGGGTGAAGCCTGGAGGGTGGATCAGAAGAAGCAGAAGAAAGAGAAGGAGAAGGTGAAGTCTGGAGGGTGAAGCAGAAGAAACAGAAGAAGGACAAGGAGAAGGTGAAGACTGGAGGGTGAATCTGAAGAAGTAGAATAAGGAGAAGGAGAAGGTGAAGTCTGGAGGGTGAAGCAGAAGAAGTAGAAGAAGGAGAAGGAGAAGGTGAAGTCAGGAGGGTGAATCAGAAGAAGTAGAAGAAGGAGAAGGAGAAGGTGAAGTCAGGAGGGTGAATCAGAAGAAGCAGAAGAAGGAGAAGGAGAAGGTGAAGTCTGGAGGGTGAATCAGAAGAATCAGAAGAAGGAGAAGGAGAAGTTGAAGTCTGGAGGGTGAATCAGAAGAAGCAGAAGAAAGAGAAGGAGAAGGTGAAGTCTGGAGGGTGAAGCAGAAGAAACAGAAGAAGGAGAAGGAGAAGGTGAAGACTGGAGGGTGAATCAGAAGAAGCAGAAGAAGGAGAAGGAGAAGATGAAGTCTGGAGGGTGAATCAGAAGAAGTAGAAGAAGGAGAAGGAGAAGGTGAGGTCTGGAGGGTCAATCAGAAGAAGCAGAAGAAGGAGAAGGAGAAGGTGAAGTCTGGAGGGTGAATCAGAAGAAGCAGAAGAAGGAGAAGGAGAAGGTGAAGTCTGGAGGGTGAATTAGAAGAAGCAGAAGAAGGAGAAGGAGAAGGTGAAGTCAGGAGGGTGAATCAGAAGAAGCAGAAGAAGGAGAAGGAGAAGGTAAAGTTAGGAGGGTGAATCAGAAGAAGCAGAAGAAGGAGAAGGAGCAGGTGAAGTCAGGGGGGTGAAACAGAAGAAGTAGAAGAACGAGAAGGAGAAGGTGAAGTCAGGAGGGTGAAGCAGAAGAAGCAGAAGAAGGAGAAGGAGAAGTTGAAGTCTGGAGGGCGCAGCAGAAGAAGCAGAAGAAGGAGAAGGAGAAGGTGAAGTCTGGAGGGTGAAGCAGAAGAAGTAGAAGAAGGAGAAGGAGAAGGTGAAGTCTGGAGGGTGAATCAGAAGAAGTAGAAGAAGGAGAAGGAGAAGGTGAAGTCAGGAGAGTGAAGCAGAAGAAGCAGAAGAAGGAGAAGGAGAAGGTGAAGTCTGGAGGGTGAAGCAGAAGAAGCAGAAGAAGGAGAAGGAGAAGGTGATGTCTGGAGGGCGAATCAGAAGAAGCAGAAGAAGGAGAAGGAGAAGGTGAAGTCTGGAGGGTGAAGCAGAAGAAGCAGAAGAAGGAGAAGGAGAAGGTGAAGTCTGGAGGGTGAATCAGAAGAAGTAGAAGAAGGAGAAGGAGAAGGTGAAGTCAGGAGGGTGAAGCAGAAGAAGCAGAAGAAGGAGAAGGAGAAGGTGAAGTCAGGAGGGTGAATCGGAAGAAGTAGAAGAAGGAGAAGGAGAAGGTGAAGTCTGGAGGGTGAATCAGAAGAAGTAGAAGAAGGAGAAGGAGAAGGTGAAGTCTGGAGGGTGAATCAGAAGAAGTAGAAGAAGGAGAAGGGGAAGGTGAAGTCTGGAGGGTGAATCAGAAGAAGCAGAAGAAGGAGAAGGAGAAGGTGAAGTCTGGAGGGAGAAGCAGAAGAAGTAGAAGAAGGAGAAGGAGAAGGTGAAGTCTGGAGGGTGAATCAGAAGAAGTAGAAGAAGGAGAAGGAGAAGGTGAAGTCTGGAGGGTGAATCAGAAGAAGTAGAAGAAGGAGAAGGAGAAGGTGAAGTCTGGAGGGTGAATCAGAAGAAACAGAAGAAGGAGAAGGAGAAGGTGAAGTCTGGAGGGTGAATCAGAAGAAGTAGAAGAAGGAGAAGGAGAAGGTGTAGTCTGGAGGGTGAATCAGAAGAAGTAGACGAAGGAGAAGGAGAAGGTGAAGTCTGGAGGGTGAATCAGAAGAAGCAGAAGAAGGAGAAGGAGAAGGTGAAGTCTGGAGGGTGAATCAGAAGAAGTAGAAGAAGGAGAAGGAGAAGGTGAAGTCTGGAGGGTGAATCAGAAGAAACAGAAGAAGGAGAAGAAGAAGGTGAAGTCTGGAGGGTGAATCAGAAGAAGCAGAAGAAGGAGAAGGAGAAGGTGAAGTCTGGAGGGTGAAACAGAAGAAGCAGAATAAGGAGAAGGAGAAGGTGAAGTCAGGAGGGTGAATCAGAAGAAGCAGAAGAAGGAGAAGGAGAAGGTGAAGTAAGGAGGGTGAATCAGAAGAAGCAGAAGAAGGAGAAGGAGAAGGTGAAGTCTGGAGTGTGAAGCAGAAGAAGCAAAAGAAGGAGAAGGAGAATGTGAAGTCTGGAGGGTGAATCAGAAGAAGTAGAATAAGGAGAAGGAGAAGGTGAAGTCTGGAGGGTGAAGCAGAAGAAGTAGAAGAAGGAGAAGGAGAAGGTGAAGTCAGGAGGGTGAATCAGAAGAAGTAGAAGAAGGAGAAGGAGAAGGTGAAGTCAGGAGGGTGAATCAGAAGAAGCAGAAGAAGGAGAAGGAGAAGGTGAAGTCTGGAGGGTGAATCAGAAGAATCAGAAGAAGGAGAAGGAGAAGTTGAAGTCTGGAGGGTGAATCAGAAGAAGCAGAAGAAAGAGAAGGAGAAGGTGAAGTCTGGAGGGTGAAGCAGAAGAAACAGAAGAAGGAGAAGGAGAAGGTGAAGACTGGAGGGTGAATCTGAAGAAGTAGAAGAAGGAGAAGGAGAAGGTGAAGTCTGGAGGGTGAATCAGAAGAAGTAGAAGAAGGAGAAGGAGAAGGTGAAGTCTGGAGGGTGAATCAGAAGAAGCAGAAGAAGGAGAAGGAGAAGGTGAAGTCTGGAGGGTGAATCAGAAGAAGCAGAAGAAGGAGAAGGAGAAGATGAAGTCTGGATGGTGAATCAGAAGAAGCAGAAGAAGGAGAAGGAGAAGGTGAAGTCTGGAGGGTGAATCAGAAGAAGCAGAAGAAGGAGAAGGAGAAGGTGAAGTCTGGAGGGTGAATCAGAAGAATCAGAAGAAGGAGAAGGAGAGGGTGAAGCCTGGAGGGTGGATCAGAAGAAGCAGAAGAAAGAGAAGGAGAAGGTGAAGTCTGGAGGGTGAAGCAGAAGAAACAGAAGAAGGACAAGGAGAAGGTGAAGACTGGAGGGTGAATCTGAAGAAGTAGAATAAGGAGAAGGAGAAGGTGAAGTCTGGAGGGTGAAGCAGAAGAAGTAGAAGAAGGAGAAGGAGAAGGTGAAGTCAGGAGGGTGAATCAGAAGAAGTAGAAGAAGGAGAAGGAGAAGGTGAAGTCAGGAGGGTGAATCAGAAGAAGCAGAAGAAGGAGAAGGAGAAGGTGAAGTCTGGAGGGTGAATCAGAAGAATCAGAAGAAGGAGAAGGAGAAGTTGAAGTCTGGAGGGTGAATCAGAAGAAGCAGAAGAAAGAGAAGGAGAAGGTGAAGTCTGGAGGGTGAAGCAGAAGAAACAGAAGAAGGAGAAGGAGAAGGTGAAGACTGGAGGGTGAATCTGAAGAAGTAGAAGAAGGAGAAGGAGAAGGTGAAGTCTGGAGGGTGAATCAGAAGAAGTAGAAGAAGGAGAAGGAGAAGGTGAAGTCTGGAGGGTGAATCAGAAGAAGCAGAAGAAGGAGAAGGAGAAGGTGAAGTCTGGAGGGTGAATCAGAAGAAGCAGAAGAAGGAGAAGGAGAAGATGAAGTCTGGATGGTGAATCAGAAGAAGCAGAAGAAGGAGAAGGAGAAGGTGAAGTCTGGAGGGTGAATCAGAAGAAGCAGAAGAAGGAGAAGGAGAAGGTGAAGTCTGGAGGGTGAATCAGAAGAATCAGAAGAAGGAGAAGGAGAGGGTGAAGCCTGGAGGGTGGATCAGAAGAAGCAGAAGAAAGAGAAGGAGAAGGTGAAGTCTGGAGGGTGAAGCAGAAGAAACAGAAGAAGGACAAGGAGAAGGTGAAGACTGGAGGGTGAATCTGAAGAAGTAGAAGAAGGAGAAGGAGAAGGTGAAGTCTGGAGGGTGAATCAGAAGAAGTAGAAGAAGGAGAAGGAGAAGGTGAAGTCTGGAGGGTGAATCAGAAGAAGCAGAAGAAGGAGAAGGAGAAGATGAAGTCTGGAGGGTGAATCAGAAGAAGCAGAAGAAGGAGAAGGAGAAGGTGAAGTCTGGAGGGTGAAACAGAAGAAGCAGAAGAAGGAGAAGTAGAAGGTGAAGTCTGGAGGGTGAATCAGAAGAAGCAGAAGAAGGAGAAGGAGAAGGTGAAGTCAGGAGGGTGACTCAGAAGAAGCAGAAGAAGGAGCAGGAGAAGGTGAAGTTAGGAGGGTGAATCAGAAGAAGCAGAAGAAGGAGAAGGAGCAGGTGAAGTCAGGGGGGTGAAGCAGAAGAAGTAGAAGAAGGAGAAGGAGAAGGTGAAGTCAGGACGGTGAAGCAGAAGAAGCAGAAGAAGGAGAAGGAGAAGGTGAAGTCTGGAGGGCGCAGCAGAAGAAGCAGAAGAAGGAGAAGGAGAAGTTGAAGTCTAGAGGGTGAAGCAGAAGAAGCAGAAGAAGGAGAAGGAGAAGGTGAAGTCTGGAGGGTGAATCAGAAGAAGTAGAAGAAGGAGAAGGAGAAGGTGAAGTCAGGAGAGTGAAGCAGAAGAAGCAGAAGATGGAGAAGGAGAAGGTGAAGTCTGGAGGGCGAAGCAGAAGAAGCAGAAGAAGGAGAAGGAGAAGGTGAAGTCTGGAGGGTGAAGCAGAAGAAGCAGAAGAAGGAGAAGGAGAAGGTGAAGTCTGGAGGGTGAATCAGAAGAAGTAGAAGAAGGAGAAGGAGAAGGTGAAGTCAGGAGGGTGAAGCAGAAGAAGCGGAAGAAGGAGAATGAGAAGGTGAAGTCTGGAGGGTGAAGCAGAAGAAGCAGAAGAAGGAGCAGGAGAAGGTGAAGTCTGGAGGGTGAAGCAGAAGAAGCAGAAGAAGGAGAAGGAGAAGGTGAAGTCAGGAGGGTGAATCAGAAGAAGTAGAAGAAGGAGAAGGAGAAGGGGAAGTCTGGAGGGTGAATCAGAAGAAGCAGAAGAAGGAGAAGGAGAAGGTGAAGTCTGGAGGGTGAATCAGAAGAAGCAGAAGAAGGAGAAGGAGAAGGTGAAGTCTGGAGTGTGAATCAGAAGAAGTAGAAGAAGGAGAAGGAGAAGGTGAAGTCTGGAGGGTGAATCAGAAGAAACAGAAGAAGGAGAAGGAGAAGGTGAAGTCTGGAGGGTGAATCAGAAGAAGCAGAAGAAGGAGAAGGAGAAGGTGAAGTCTGGAGGGTGAAACAGAAGAAGCAGAATAAGGAGAAGGAGAAGGTGAAGTCAGGAGGGTGAATCAGAAGAAGCAGAAGAAGGAGAAGGAGAAGGTGAAGTAAGGAGGGTGAATCAGAAGAAGCAGAAGAAGGAGAAGGAGAAGGTGAAGTCTGGAGTGTGAAGCAGAAGAAGCAAAAGAAGGAGAAGGAGAATGTGAAGTCTGGAGGGTGAATCAGAAGAAGTAGAAGAAGGAGAAGGAGAAGGTGAAGTCTGGAGGGTGAAGCAGAAGAAGTAGAAGAAGGAGAAGGAGAAGGTGAAGTCAGGAGGGTGAATCAGAAGAAGTAGAAGAAGGAGAAGGAGAAGGTGAAGTCAGGAGGGTGAATCAGAAGAAGCAGAAGAAGGAGAAGGAGAAGGTGAAGTCTGGAGGGTGAATCAGAAGAAGGAGAAGGAGAAGTTGAAGTCTGGAGGGTGAATCAGAAGAAGCAGAAGAAAGAGAAGGAGAAGGTGAAGTCTGGAGGGTGAAGCAGAAGAAACAGAAGAAGGAGAAGGAGAAGGTGAAGACTGGAGGGTGAATCTGAAGAAGTAGAAGAAGGAGAAGGAGAAGGTGAAGTCTGGAGGGTGAATCAGAAGAAGTAGAAGAAGGAGAAGGAGAAGGTGAAGTCTGGAGGGTGAATCAGAAGAAGCAGAAGAAGGAGAAGGAGAAGGTGAAGTCTGGAGGGTGAATCAGAAGAAGCAGAAGAAGGAGAAGGAGAAGATGAAGTCTGGATGGTGAATCAGAAGAAGCAGAAGAAGGAGAAGGAGAAGGTGAAGTCTGGAGGGTGAATCAGAAGAAGCAGAAGAAGGAGAAGGAGAAGGTGAAGTCTGGAGGGTGAATCAGAAGAATCAGAAGAAGGAGAAGGAGATGGTGAAGCCTGGAGGGTGGATCAGAAGAAGCAGAAGAAAGAGAAGGAGAAGGTGAAGTCTGGAGGGTGAAGCAGAAGAAACAGAAGAAGGACAAGGAGAAGGTGAAGACTGGAGGGTGAATCTGAAGAAGTAGAAGAAGGAGAAGGAGAAGGTGAAGTCTGGAGGGTGAATCAGAAGAAGTAGAAGAAGGAGAAGGAGAAGGTGAAGTCTGGAGGGTGAATCAGAAGAAGCAGAAGAAGCAGAAGGAGAAGGTGAAGTCTGGAGGGTGAATCAGAAGAAGCAGAAGAAGGAGAAGGAGAAGATGAAGTCTGGAGGGTGAATCAGAAGAAGCAGAAGAAGGAGAAGGAGAAGGTGAAGTCTGAAGGGTGAAACAGAAGAAGCAGAAGAAGGAGAAGTAGAAGGTGAAGTCTGGAGGGTGAATCAGAAGAAGCAGAAGAAGGAGAAGGAGAAGGTGAAGTCAGGAGGGTGAAT
The DNA here is from genome assembly GCF_052327205.1 of Somniosus microcephalus. Taxonomy (NCBI): domain Eukaryota; kingdom Metazoa; phylum Chordata; class Chondrichthyes; order Squaliformes; family Somniosidae; genus Somniosus; species Somniosus microcephalus. Next base: position 431,122 of record NW_028225385.1, on the reverse strand, counting down.
CAGAAGAAGCAGAAGAAGGAGAAGGAGAAGGTGAAGTTAGGAGGGTGAATCAGAAGAAGCAGAAGAAGGAGAAGGAGCAGGTGAAGTCAGGGGGGTGAAGCAGAAGAAGTAGAAGAAGGAGAAGGAGAAGGTGAAGTCAGGACGGTGAAGTAGAAGAAGCAGAAGAAGGAGAAGGAGAAGGTGAAGTCTGGAGGGCGCAGCAGAAGAAGCAGAAGAAGGAGAAGGAGAAGTTGAAGTCTAGAGGGTGAAGCAGAAGAAGCAGAAGAAGGAGAAGGAGAAGGTGAAGTCTGGAGGGTGAATCAGAAGAAGTAGAAGAAGGAGAAGGAGAAGGTGAAGTCAGGAGAGTGAAGCAGAAGAAGCAGAAGATGGAGAAGGAGAAGGTGAAGTCTGGAGGGCGAAGCAGAAGAAGCAGAAGAAGGAGAAGGAGAAGGTGAATTCTGGAGGGTGAAGCAGAAGAAGCAGAAGAAGGAGAAGGAGAAGGTGAAGTCTGGAGGGTGAATCAGAAGAAGTAGAAGAAGGAGAAGGAGAAGGTGAAGTCAGGAGGGTGAAGCAGAAGAAGCAGAAGAAGGAGAAGGAGAAGGTGAAGTCTGGAGGGTGAAGCAGAAGAAGCAGAAGAAGGCGCAGGAGAAGGTGAAGTCTGGAGGGTGAAGCAGAAGAAGCAGAAGAAGGAGAAGGAGAAGGTGAAGTCAGGAGGGTGAATCAGAAGAAGTAGAAGAAGGAGAAGGAGAAGGTCAAGTCTGGAGGGTGAATCAGAAGAAGCAGAAGAAGGAGAAGGAGAAGGTGAAGTCTGGAGGGTGAATCAGAAGAAGCAGAAGAAGGAGAAGTAGAAGATGAAGTCTGGAGGGTGAATCAGAAGAAGTAGAAGAAGGAGAAGGAGAAGGTGAGGTCTGGAGGGTCAATCAGAAGAAGCAGAAGAAGGAGAAGGAGAAGGTGAAGTCTGGAGGGTGAATCAGAAGAAGCAGAAGAAGGAGAAGGAGTAGGTGAAGTCTGGAGGGTGAATTAGAAGAAGCAGAAGAAGGAGAAAGAGAAGGTGAAGTCAGGAGGGTGAATCAGAAGAAGCAGAAGAAGGAGAAGGAGAAGGTAAAGTTAGGAGGGTGAATCAGAAGAAGCAGAAGAAGGAGAAGGAGCAGGTGAAGTCAGGGGGGTGAAACAGAAGAAGTAGAAGAAGGAGAAGGAGAAGGTGAAGTCAGGAGGGTGAAGCAGAAGAAGCAGAAGAAGGAGAAGGAGAAGGTGAAGTCTGGAGGGCGCAGCAGAAGAAGCAGAAGAAGGAGAAGGAGAAGGTGAAGTCTGGAGGGTGAAGCAGAAGAAGCAGAAGAAGGAGAAGGAGAAGGTGAAGTCTGGAGGGTGAATCAGAAGAAGTAGAAGAAGGAGAAGGAGAAGGTGAAGTCAGGAGAGTGAAGCAGAAGAAGCAGAAGAAGGAGAAGGAGAAGGTGAAGTCTGGAGGGTGAAGCAGAAGAAGCAGAAGAAGGAGAAGGAGAAGGTGATGTCTGGAGGGCGAAGCAGAAGAAGCAGAAGAAGGAGAAGGAGAAGGTGAAGTCTGGAGGGTGTAGCAGAGGAAGCAGAAGAAGGAGAAGGAGAAGGTGAAGTCTGGAGGGTGAATCAGAAGAAGTAGAAGAAGGAGAAGGAGAAGGTGAAGTCAGGAGGGTGAAGCAGAAGAAGGAGAAGGAGAAGGTGAATTCAGGAGGGTGAATCGGAAGAAGTAGAAGAAGGAGAAGGAGAAGGTGAAGTCTGGAGGGTGAATCAGAAGAAGTAGAAGAAGGAGAAGTAGAAGGTGAAGTCTGGAGGGTGAATCAGAAGAAGTAGAAGAAGGAGAAGGAGAAGATGAAGTCTGGAGGGTGAATCAGAAGAAGCAGAAGAAGGAGAAGGAGAAGGTGAAGTCTGGAGGGAGAAGCAGAAGAAGTAGAAGAAGGAGAAGGAGAAGGTGAAGTCTGGAGGGTGAATCAGAAGAAGTAGAAGAAGGAGAAGGAGAAGCTAAGTCTGGAGGGTGAATCAGAAGAAGCAGAAAAGGAGAAGGAGAAGGTGAAGTCTGGAGGGTGAATCAGAAGAAGCAGAAGAAGGAGAAGGAGAAGGTGAAGTCTGGAGGGTGAAACAGAAGAAGCAGAATAAGGAGAAGGAGAAGGTGAAGTGAGGAGGGTGAATCAGAAGAAGCAGAAGAAGGAGAAGGAGAAGGTGAAGTAAGGAGGGTGAATCAGAAGAAGCAGAAGAAGGAGAAGGAGAAGGTGAAGTCTGGAGTGTGAAGCAGAAGAAGCAAAAGAAGCAGAAGTAGAAGGTGAAGTCTGGAGGGTGAATCAGAAGAAGTAGAAGAAGGAGAAGGAGAAGGTGAAGTCTGGAGGGTGAATCAGAAGAAGTAGAAGAAGGAGAAGGGGAAGGTGAAGTCTGGAGGGTGAATCAGAAGAAGCAGAAGAAGGAGAAGGAGAAGGTGAAGTCTGGAGGGAGAAGCAGAAGAAGTAGAAGAAGGAGAAGGAGAAGGTGAAGTCTGGAGGGTGAATCAGAAGAAGTAGAAGAAGGAGAAGGAGAAGGTGAAGTCTGGAGGGTGAATCAGAAGAAGTAGAAGAAGGAGAAGGAGAAGGTGAAGTCTGGAGGGTGAATCAGAAGAAACAGAAGAAGGAGAAGGAGAAGGTGAAGTCTGGAGGGTGAATCAGAAGAAGTAGAAGAAGGAGAAGGAGAAGGTGTAGTCTGGAGGGTGAATCAGAAGAAGTAGACGAAGGAGAAGGAGAAGGTGAAGTCTGGAGGGTGAATCAGAAGAAGCAGAAGAAGGAGAAGGAGAAGGTGAAGTCTGGAGGGTGAATCAGAAGAAGTAGAAGAAGGAGAAGGAGAAGGTGAAGTCTGGAGGGTGAATCAGAAGAAACAGAAGAAGGAGAAGAAGAAGGTGAAGTCTGGAGGGTGAATCAGAAGAAGCAGAAGAAGGAGAAGGAGAAGGTGAAGTCTGGAGGGTGAAACAGAAGAAGCAGAATAAGGAGAAGGAGAAGGTGAAGTCAGGAGGGTGAATCAGAAGAAGCAGAAGAAGGAGAAGGAGAAGGTGAAGTAAGGAGGGTGAATCAGAAGAAGCAGAAGAAGGAGAAGGAGAAGGTGAAGTCTGGAGTGTGAAGCAGAAGAAGCAAAAGAAGGAGAAGGAGAATGTGAAGTCTGGAGGGTGAATCAGAAGAAGTAGAATAAGGAGAAGGAGAAGGTGAAGTCTGGAGGGTGAAGCAGAAGAAGTAGAAGAAGGAGAAGGAGAAGGTGAAGTCAGGAGGGTGAATCAGAAGAAGTAGAAGAAGGAGAAGGAGAAGGTGAAGTCAGGAGGGTGAATCAGAAGAAGCAGAAGAAGGAGAAGGAGAAGGTGAAGTCTGGAGGGTGAATCAGAAGAATCAGAAGAAGGAGAAGGAGAAGTTGAAGTCTGGAGGGTGAATCAGAAGAAGCAGAAGAAAGAGAAGGAGAAGGTGAAGTCTGGAGGGTGAAGCAGAAGAAACAGAAGAAGGAGAAGGAGAAGGTGAAGACTGGAGGGTGAATCTGAAGAAGTAGAAGAAGGAGAAGGAGAAGGTGAAGTCTGGAGGGTGAATCAGAAGAAGTAGAAGAAGGAGAAGGAGAAGGTGAAGTCTGGAGGGTGAATCAGAAGAAGCAGAAGAAGGAGAAGGAGAAGGTGAAGTCTGGAGGGTGAATCAGAAGAAGCAGAAGAAGGAGAAGGAGAAGATGAAGTCTGGATGGTGAATCAGAAGAAGCAGAAGAAGGAGAAGGAGAAGGTGAAGTCTGGAGGGTGAATCAGAAGAAGCAGAAGAAGGAGAAGGAGAAGGTGAAGTCTGGAGGGTGAATCAGAAGAATCAGAAGAAGGAGAAGGAGAGGGTGAAGCCTGGAGGGTGGATCAGAAGAAGCAGAAGAAAGAGAAGGAGAAGGTGAAGTCTGGAGGGTGAAGCAGAAGAAACAGAAGAAGGACAAGGAGAAGGTGAAGACTGGAGGGTGAATCTGAAGAAGTAGAATAAGGAGAAGGAGAAGGTGAAGTCTGGAGGGTGAAGCAGAAGAAGTAGAAGAAGGAGAAGGAGAAGGTGAAGTCAGGAGGGTGAATCAGAAGAAGTAGAAGAAGGAGAAGGAGAAGGTGAAGTCAGGAGGGTGAATCAGAAGAAGCAGAAGAAGGAGAAGGAGAAGGTGAAGTCTGGAGGGTGAATCAGAAGAATCAGAAGAAGGAGAAGGAGAAGTTGAAGTCTGGAGGGTGAATCAGAAGAAGCAGAAGAAAGAGAAGGAGAAGGTGAAGTCTGGAGGGTGAAGCAGAAGAAACAGAAGAAGGAGAAGGAGAAGGTGAAGACTGGAGGGTGAATCTGAAGAAGTAGAAGAAGGAGAAGGAGAAGGTGAAGTCTGGAGGGTGAATCAGAAGAAGTAGAAGAAGGAGAAGGAGAAGGTGAAGTCTGGAGGGTGAATCAGAAGAAGCAGAAGAAGGAGAAGGAGAAGGTGAAGTCTGGAGGGTGAATCAGAAGAAGCAGAAGAAGGAGAAGGAGAAGATGAAGTCTGGATGGTGAATCAGAAGAAGCAGAAGAAGGAGAAGGAGAAGGTGAAGTCTGGAGGGTGAATCAGAAGAAGCAGAAGAAGGAGAAGGAGAATGTGAAGTCTGGAGGGTGAATCAGAAGAATCAGAAGAAGGAGAAGGAGAGGGTGAAGCCTGGAGGGTGGATCAGAAGAAGCAGAAGAAAGAGAAGGAGAAGGTGAAGTCTGGAGGGTGAAGCAGAAGAAACAGAAGAAGGACAAGGAGAAGGTGAAGACTGGAGGGTGAATCTGAAGAAGTAGAAGAAGGAGAAGGAGAAGGTGAAGTCTGGAGGGTGAATCAGAAGAAGTAGAAGAAGGAGAAGGAGAAGGTGAAGTCTGGAGGGTGAATCAGAAGAAGCAGAAGAAGGAGAAGGAGAAGATGAAGTCTGGAGGGTGAATCAGAAGAAGCAGAAGAAGGAGAAGGAGAAGGTGAAGTCTGGAGGGTGAAACAGAAGAAGCAGAAGAAGGAGAAGTAGAAGGTGAAGTCTGGAGGGTGAATCAGAAGAAGCAGAAGAAGGAGAAGGAGAAGGTGAAGTCAGGAGGGTGACTCAGAAGAAGCAGAAGAAGGAGCAGGAGAAGGTGAAGTTAGGAGGGTGAATCAGAAGAAGCAGAAGAAGGAGAAGGAGCAGGTGAAGTCAGGGGGGTGAAGCAGAAGAAGTAGAAGAAGGAGAAGGAGAAGGTGAAGTCAGGACGGTGAAGCAGAAGAAGCAGAAGAAGGAGAAGGAGAAGGTGAAGTCTGGAGGGCGCAGCAGAAGAAGCAGAAGAAGGAGAAGGAGAAGTTGAAGTCTAGAGGGTGAAGCAGAAGAAGCAGAAGAAGGAGAAGGAGAAGGTGAAGTCTGGAGGGTGAATCAGAAGAAGTAGAAGAAGGAGAAGGAGAAGGTGAAGTCAGGAGAGTGAAGCAGAAGAAGCAGAAGATGGAGAAGGAGAAGGTGAAGTCTGGAGGGCGAAGCAGAAGAAGCAGAAGAAGGAGAAGGAGAAGGTGAAGTCTGGAGGGTGAAGCAGAAGAAGCAGAAGAAGGAGAAGGAGAAGGTGAAGTCTGGAGGGTGAATCAGAAGAAGTAGAAGAAGGAGAAGGAGAAGGTGAAGTCAGGAGGGTGAAGCAGAAGAAGCGGAAGAAGGAGAATGAGAAGGTGAAGTCTGGAGGGTGAAGCAGAAGAAGCAGAAGAAGGAGCAGGAGAAGGTGAAGTCTGGAGGGTGAAGCAGAAGAAGCAGAAGAAGGAGAAGGAGAAGGTGAAGTCAGGAGGGTGAATCAGAAGAAGTAGAAGAAGGAGAAGGAGAAGGGGAAGTCTGGAGGGTGAATCAGAAGAAGCAGAAGAAGGAGAAGGAGAAGGTGAAGTCTGGAGGGTGAATCAGAAGAAGCAGAAGAAGGAGAAGGAGAAGGTGAAGTCTGGAGTGTGAATCAGAAGAAGTAGAAGAAGGAGAAGGAGAAGGTGAAGTCTGGAGGGTGAATCAGAAGAAACAGAAGAAGGAGAAGGAGAAGGTGAAGTCTGGAGGGTGAATCAGAAGAAGCAGAAGAAGGAGAAGGAGAAGGTGAAGTCTGGAGGGTGAAACAGAAGAAGCAGAATAAGGAGAAGGAGAAGGTGAAGTCAGGAGGGTGAATCAGAAGAAGCAGAAGAAGGAGAAGGAGAAGGTGAAGTAAGGAGGGTGAATCAGAAGAAGCAGAAGAAGGAGAAGGAGAAGGTGAAGTCTGGAGTGTGAAGCAGAAGAAGCAAAAGAAGGAGAAGGAGAATGTGAAGTCTGGAGGGTGAATCAGAAGAAGTAGAAGAAGGAGAAGGAGAAGGTGAAGTCTGGAGGGTGAAGCAGAAGAAGTAGAAGAAGGAGAAGGAGAAGGTGAAGTCAGGAGGGTGAATCAGAAGAAGTAGAAGAAGGAGAAGGAGAAGGTGAAGTCAGGAGGGTGAATCAGAAGAAGCAGAAGAAGGAGAAGGAGAAGGTGAAGTCTGGAGGGTGAATCAGAAGAAGGAGAAGGAGAAGTTGAAGTCTGGAGGGTGAATCAGAAGAAGCAGAAGAAAGAGAAGGAGAAGGTGAAGTCTGGAGGGTGAAGCAGAAGAAACAGAAGAAGGAGAAGGAGAAGGTGAAGACTGGAGGGTGAATCGGAAGAAGTAGAAGAAGGAGAAGGAGAAGGTGAAGTCTGGAGGGTGAATCAGAAGAAGTAGAAGAAGGAGAAGGAGAAGGTGAAGTCTGGAGGGTGAATCAGAAGAAGCAGAAGAAGGAGAAGGAGAAGGTGAAGTCTGGAGGGTGAATCAGAAGAAGCAGAAGAAGGAGAAGGAGAAGATGAAGTCTGGATGGTGAATCAGAAGAAGCAGAAGAAGGAGAAGGAGAAGGTGAAGTCTGGAGGGTGAATCAGAAGAAGCAGAAGAAGGAGAAGGAGAAGGTGAAGTCTGGAGGGTGAATCAGAAGAATCAGAAGAAGGAGAAGGAGATGGTGAAGCCTGGAGGGTGGATCAGAAGAAGCAGAAGAAAGAGAAGGAGAAGGTGAAGTCTGGAGGGTGAAGCAGAAGAAACAGAAGAAGGACAAGGAGAAGGTGAAGACTGGAGGGTGAATCTGAAGAAGTAGAAGAAGGAGAAGGAGAAGGTGAAGTCTGGAGGGTGAATCAGAAGAAGTAGAAGAAGGAGAAGGAGAAGGTGAAGTCTGGAGGGTGAATCAGAAGAAGCAGAAGAAGCAGAAGGAGAAGGTGAAGTCTGGAGGGTGAATCAGAAGAAGCAGAAGAAGGAGAAGGCGAAGATGAAGTCTGGAGGGTGAATCAGAAGAAGCAGAAGAAGGAGAAGGAGAAGGTGAAGTCTGAAGGGTGAAACAGAAGAAGCAGAAGAAGGAGAAGTAGAAGGTGAAGTCTGGAGGGTGAATCAGAAGAAGCAGAAGAAGGAGAAGGAGAAGGTGAAGTCAGGAGGGTGAATCAGAAGAAGCAGAAGAAGGAGAAGGAGAAGGTGAAGTTAGGAGGGTGAATCAGAAGAAGCAGAAGAAGGAGAAGGAGCAGGTGAAGTCAGGGGGGTGAAGCAGAAGAAGTAGAAGAAGGAGAAGGAGAAGGTGAAGTCAGGACGGTGAAGTAGAAGAAGCAGAAGAAGGAGAAGGAGAAGGTGAAGTCTGGAGGGCGCAGCAGAAGAAGCAGAAGAAGGAGAAGGAGAAGTTGAAGTCTAGAGGGTGAAGCAGAAGAAGCAGAAGAAGGAGAAGGAGAAGGTGAAGTCTGGAGGGTGAATCAGAAGAAGTAGAAGAAGGAGAAGGAGAAGGTGAAGTCAGGAGAGTGAAGCAGAAGAAGCAGAAGATGGAGAAGGAGAAGGTGAAGTCTGGAGGGCGAAGCAGAAGAAGCAGAAGAAGGAGAAGGAGAAGGTGAATTCTGGAGGGTGAAGCAGAAGAAGCAGAAGAAGGAGAAGGAGAAGGTGAAGTCTGGAGGGTGAATCAGAAGAAGTAGAAGAAGGAGAAGGAGGAGGTGAAGTCAGGAGGGTGAAGCAGAAGAAGCAGAAGAAGGAGAAGGAGAAGGTGAAGTCTGGAGGGTGAAGCAGAAGAAGCAGAAGAAGGCGCAGGAGAAGGTGAAGTCTGGAGGGTGAAGCAGAAGAAGCAGAAGAAGGAGAAGGAGAAGGTGAAGTCAGGAGGGTGAATCAGAAGAAGTAGAAGAAGGAGAAGGAGAAGGTCAAGTCTGGAGGGTGAATCAGAAGAAGCAGAAGAAGGAGAAGGAGAAGGTGAAGTCTGGAGGGTGAATCAGAAGAAGCAGAAGAAGGAGAAGTAGAAGATGAAGTCTGGAGGGTGAATCAGAAGAAGTAGAAGAAGGAGAAGGAGAAGGTGAGGTCTGGAGGGTCAATCAGAAGAAGCAGAAGAAGGAGAAGGAGAAGGTGAAGTCTGGAGGGTGAATCAGAAGAAGCAGAAGAAGGAGAAGGAGTAGGTGAAGTCTGGAGGGTGAATTAGAAGAAGCAGAAGAAGGAGAAAGAGAAGGTGAAGTCAGGAGGGTGAATCAGAAGAAGCAGAAGAAGGAGAAGGAGAAGGTAAAGTTAGGAGGGTGAATCAGAAGAAGCAGAAGAAGGAGAAGGAGCAGGTGAAGTCAGGGGGGTGAAACAGAAGAAGTAGAAGAAGGAGAAGGAGAAGGTGAAGTCAGGAGGGTGAAGCAGAAGAAGCAGAAGAAGGAGAAGGAGAAGGTGAAGTCTGGAGGGCGCAGCAGAAGAAGCAGAAGAAGGAGAAGCAGAAGGTGAAGTCTGGAGGGTGAAGCAGAAGAAGCAGAAGAAGGAGAAGGAGAAGGTGAAGTCTGGAGGGTGAATCAGAAGAAGTAGAAGAAGGAGAAGGAGAAGGTGAAGTCAGGAGAGTGAAGCAGAAGAAGCAGAAGAAGGAGAAGGAGAAGGTGAAGTCTGGAGGGTGAAGCAGAAGAAGCAGAAGAAGGAGAAGGAGAAGGTGATGTCTGGAGGGCGAAGCAGAAGAAGCAGAAGAAGGAGAAGGAGAAGGTGAAGTCTGGAGGGTGTAGCAGAGGAAGCAGAAGAAGGAGAAGGAGAAGGTGAAGTCCGGAGGGTGAATCAGAAGAAGTAGAAGAAGGAGAAGGAGAAGGTGAAGTCAGGAGGGTGAAGCAGAAGAAGGAGAAGGAGAAGGTGAATTCAGGAGGGTGAATCGGAAGAAGTAGAAGAAGGAGAAGGAGAAGGTGAAGTCTGGAGGGTGAATCAGAAGAAGTAGAAGAAGGAGAAGTAGAAGGTGAAGTCTGGAGGGTGAATCAGAAGAAGTAGAAGAAGGAGAAGGAGAAGATGAAGTCTGGAGGGTGAATCAGAAGAAGCAGAAGAAGGAGAAGGAGAAGGTGAAGTCTGGAGGGAGAAGCAGAAGAAGTAGAAGAAGGAGAAGGAGAAGGTGAAGTCTGGAGGGTGAATCAGAAGAAGTAGAAGAAGGAGAAGGAGAAGCTAAGTCTGGAGGGTGAATCAGAAGAAGCAGAAAAGGAGAAGGAGAAGGTGAAGTCTGGAGGGTGAATCAGAAGAAGCAGAAGAAGGAGAAGGAGAAGGTGAAGTCTGGAGGGTGAAACAGAAGAAGCAGAATAAGGAGAAGGAGAAGGTGAAGTGAGGAGGGTGAATCAGAAGAAGCAGAAGAAGGAGAAGGAGAAGGTGAAGTAAGGAGGGTGAATCAGAAGAAGCAGAAGAAGGAGAAGGAGAAGGTGAAGTCTGGAGTGTGAAGCAGAAGAAGCAAAAGAAGCAGAAGTAGAAGGTGAAGTCTGGAGGGTGAATCAGAAGAAGTAGAAGAAGGAGAAGGAGAAGGTGAAGTCTGGAGGATGAAGCAGAAGAAGTAGAAGAAGGAGAAGGAGAAGGTGAAGTCAGGAGGGTGAATCAGAAGAAGTAGAAGAAGGAGAAGGAGAAGGTGAAGTCAGGAGGGTGAATCAGAAGAAGCAGAAGAAGGAGAAGGCGAAGGTGAAGTCTGGAGGGTGAAACAGAAGAATCAGAAGAAGGAGAAGGAGAAGGTGAAGTCTGGAGGGTGAATCAGAAGAAGCAGAAGAAAGAGAAGGAGAAGGTGAAGTCTGGAGGGTGAATCAGAAGAAGCAGAAGAAGGAGAAGGAGAAGGTGAAGTCTGGAGGGAGAAGCAGAAGAAGTAGAAGAAGGAGAAGGAGAAGGTGAAGTCTGGAGGGTGAATCAGAAGAAGTAGAAGAAGGAGAATGAGAAGGTGAAGTCTGGAGGGTGAATCAGAAGAAGTAGAAGAAGGAGAAGGAGAAGGTGAAGTCTGGAGGGTGAATCAGAAGAAACAGAAGAAGGAGAACGAGAAGGTGAAGTCTGGAGGGTGAATCAGAAGAAGTAGAAGAAGGAGAAGGAGAAGGTGTAGTCTGGAGGGTGAATCAGAAGAAGTAGACGAAGGAGAAGGAGAAGGTGAAGTCTGGAGGGTGAACCAGAAGAAGCAGAAGAAGGAGAAGGAGAAGGTGAAGTCTGGAGGGTGAATCAGAAGAAGTAGAAGAAGGAGAAGGAGAAGGTGAAGTCTGGAGGGTGAATCAGAAGAAGCAGAAGAAGGAGAAGGAGAAGGTGAAGTCTGGAGGGTGAATCAGAAGAAGCAGAAGAAGGAGAAGGAGAAGGTGAAGTCTGGAGGGTGAAACAGAAGAAGCAGAATAAGGAAAAGGAGAAGGTGAAGTCAGGAGGGTGAATCAGAAGAAGCAGAAGAAGGAGAAGGAGAAGGTGAAGTAAGGAGGGTGAATCAGAAGAAGCAGAAGAAGGAGAAGGAGAAGGTGAAGTCTGGAGTGTGAAGCAGAAGAAGCAAAAGAAGGAGAAGGAGAAGGTGAAGTCTGGAGGGTGAATCAGAAGAAGTAGAAGAAGGAGAAGGAGAAGGTGAAGTCTGCAGGGGGAAGCAGAAGAAGTAGAAGAAGGAGAAGGAGAAGGTGAAGTCAGGAGGGTGAATCAGAAGAAGTGGAAGAAGGAGAAGGAGAAGGTGAAGTCAGGAGGGTGAATCAGAAGAAGCAGAAGAAGGAGAAGGAGAAGGTGAAGTCTGGAGGGTGAATCAGAAGAATCAGAAGAAGGAGAAGGAGAAGGTGAAGTCTGGAGGGTGAATCAGAAGAAGCAGAAGAAAGAGAAAGAGAAGGTGAAGTCTGGAGGGTGAATCAGAAGAAGTAGAAGAAGGAGAAGGAGAAGGTGAAGTCTGGAGGGTGAATCAGAAAAAGCAGAAGAAGGAGAAGGAGAAGGTGAAGTCTGGAGGGTGAATCAGAAGAAGCAGAAGAAGGAGAAGGAGAAGGTGAAGTCTGGAGGGTGAATCAGAAGAAGCAGAAGAAGGAGAAGGAGAAGGTGAAGTCTGGAGGGTGAATCAGAAGAAGCAGAATAAGGAGAAGGAGAAGGTGAAGTCTGGAGGGTGAATCAGAAGAAGCAGAAAAAGGAGAAGCAGAAGGTGAAGTCTGAAGGGTGAATCAGAAGAAGTAGAAGAAGGAGAAGGAGAAGGTGAAGTCTGCAGGGGGAAGCAGAAGAAGTAGAAGAAGGAAAAGGAGAAGGTGAAGTCAGGAGGGTGAATCAGAAGAAGTAGAAGAAGGAGAAGGAGAAGGTGAAGTCAGGAGGGTGAATCAGAGAAGCAGAAGAAGGAGAAGGAGAAGGTGAAGTCTGGAGGGTGAATCAGAAGAATCAGAAGAAGGAGAAGGAGAAGGTGAAGTCTGGAGGGTGAATCAGAAGAAGCAGAAGAAAGAGAAGGAGAAGGTGAAGTCTGGAGGGTGAATCAGAAGAAGTAGAAGAAGGAGAAGGAGAAGGTGAAGTCTGGAGGGTGAATCAGAAAAAGCAGAAGAAGGAGAAGGAGAAGGTGAAGTCTGGAGGGTGAATCAGAAGAAGCAGAAGAAGGAGAAGGAGAAGGTGAAGTCTGGAGGGTGAATCAGAAGAAGCAGAAGAAGGAGAAGGAGAAGGTGAAGTCTGGAGGGTGAATCAGAAGAAGCAGAATAAGGAGAAGGAGAAGGTGAAGTCTGGAGGGTGAATCAGAAGAAGCAGAAAAAGGAGAAGCAGAAGGTGAAGTCTGAAGGGTGAATCAGAAGAAGTAGAAGAAGGAGAAGGAGAAGGTGAAGTCTGGAGGGTGAAGCAGAAGAAGTAGAAGAAGGAGAAGGAGAAGGTGAAGTCAGGAGGGTGAATCAGAAGAAGTAGAAGAAGGAGAAGGAGAAGGTGAAGTCAGGAGGGTGAATCAGAAGAAGCAGAAGAAGGAGAAGGAGAAGGTGAAGTCTGGAGGGTGAATCAGAAGAATCAGAAGAAGGAGAAGGAGAAGGTGAAGTCTGGAGGGTGAATCAGAAGAAGCAGAAGAAAGAGAAGGAGAAGGTGAAGTCTGGAGGGTGAAGCAGAAGAAACAGAAGAAGGAGAAGGAGAAGGTGAAGACTGGAGGGTGAAGCAGAAGAAGTAGAAGAAGGAGAAGGAGAAGGTGAAGTCTGGAGGGTGAATCAGAAGAAGTAGAAGAAGGAGAAGGAGAAGGTGAAGTCTGGAGGGTGAATCAGAAGAAGCAGAAGAAGGAGAAGGAGAAGGTGAAGTCTGGAGGGTGAATCAGAAGAAGCAGAAGAAGGAGAAGGAGAAGATGAAGTCTGGAGGGTGAATCAGAAGAAGTAGAAGAAGGAGAAGGAGAAGGTGAGGTCTGGAGGGTGAATCAGAAGAAGCAGAAGAAGGAGAAGGAGAAGGTGAAGTCTGGAGGGTGAATCAGAAGAAGTAGAAGAAGGAGAAGGAGAAGGTGAAGTCAGGAGGGTGAATCAGAAGAAGTAGAAGAAGGAGAAGGAGAAGGTGAAGTCAGGAGGGTGAATCAGAAGAAGCAGAAGAAGGAGAAGGAGAAGGTGAAGTAAGGAGGGTGAATCAGAAGAAGCAGAAGAAGGAGAAGGAGAAGGTGAAGTCTGGAGTGTGAAGCAGAAGAAGCAAAAGAAGGAGAAGGAGAAGGTGAAGTCTGGAGGGTGAATCAGAAGAAGTAGAAGAAGGAGAAGGAGAAGGTGAAGTCTGCAGGGGGAAGCAGAAGAAGTAGAAGAAGGAGAAGGAGAAGGTGAAGTCAGGAGGGTGAATCAGAAGAAGTAGAAGAAGGAGAAGGAGAAGGTGAAGTCAGGAGGGTGAATCAGAAGAAGCAGAAGAAGGAGAAGGAGAAGGTGAAGTCTGGAGGGTGAATCAGAAGAATCAGAAGAAGGAGAAGGAGAAGGTGAAGTCTGGAGGGTGAATCAGAAGAAGCAGAAGAAAGAGAAGGAGAAGGTGAAGTCTGGAGGGTGAATCAGAAGAAGTAGAAGAAGGAGAAGGAGAAGGTGAAGTCTGGAGGGTGAATCAGAAAAAGCAGAAGAAGGAGAAGGAGAAGGTGAAGTCTGGAGGGTGAATCAGAAGAAGCAGAAGAAGGAGAAGGAGAAGGTGAAGTCTGGAGGGTGAATCAGAAGAAGCAGAAGAAGGAGAAGGAGAAGGTGAAGTCTGGAGGGTGAATCAGAAGAAGCAGAATAAGGAGAAGGAGAAGGTGAAGTCTGGAGGGTGAATCAGAAGAAGCAGAAAAAGGAGAAGCAGAAGGTGAAGTCTGAAGGGTGAATCAGAAGAAGTAGAAGAAGGAGAAGGAGAAGGTGAAGTCTGGAGGGTGAAGCAGAAGAAGTAGAAGAAGGAGAAGGAGAAGGTGAAGTTAGGAGGGTGAATCAGAAGAAGTAGAAGAAGGAGAAGGAGAAGGTGAAGTCAGGAGGGTGAATCAGAAGAAGCAGAAGAAGGAGAAGGAGAAGGTGAAGTCTGGAGGGTGAATCAGAAGAATCAGAAGAAGGAGAAGGAGAAGGTGAAGTCTGGAGGGTGAATCAGAAGAAGCAGAAGAAAGAGAAGGAGAAGGTGAAGTCTGGAGGGTGAAGCAGAAGAAACAGAAGAAGGAGAAGGAGAAGGTGAAGTCTGGAGGGTGAATCAGAAGAAGAAGAAGAAGGAGAAGGAGAAGGTGAAGTCAGGAGGGTGAATCAGAAGAAGTAGAAGAAGGAGAAGGAGAAGGTGAAGTCAGGAGGGTGAATCAGAAGAAGCAGAAGAAGGAGAAGGAGAAGGTGAAGTAAGGAGGGTGAATCAGAAGAAGCAGAAGAAGGAGAAGGAGAAGGTGAAGTCTGGAGTGTGAAGCAGAAGAAGCAAAAGAAGGAGAAGGAGAATGTGAAGTCTGGAGGGTGAATCAGAAGAAGTAGAAGGAGAAGGAGAAGGTGAAGTCTGCAGGGGGAAGCAGAAGAAGTAGAAGAAGGAGAAGGAGAAGGTGAAGTCAGGAGGGTGAATCAGAAGAAGTAGAAGAAGGAGAAGGAGAAGGTGAAGTCAGGAGGGTGAATCAGAAGAAGCAGAAGAAGGAGAAGGAGAAGGTGAAGTCTGGAGGGTGAATCAGAAGAATCAGAAGAAGGAGAAGGAGAAGGTGAAGTCTGGAGGGTGAATCAGAAGAAGCAGAAGAAAGAGAAGGAGAAGGTGAAGTCTGGAGGGTGAATCAGAAGAAGTAGAAGAAGGAGAAGGAGAAGGTGAAGTCTGGAGGGTGAATCAGAAAAAGCAGAAGAAGGAGAAGGAGAAGGTGAAGTCTGGAGGGTGAATCAGAAGAAGCAGAAGAAGGAGAAGGAGAAGGTGAAGTCTGGAGGGTGAATCAGAAGAAGCAGAAGAAGGAGAAGGAGAAGGTGAAGTCTGGAGGGTGAATCAGAAGAAGCAGAATAAGGAGAAGGAGAAGGTGAAGTCTGGAGGGTGAATCAGAAGAAGCAGAAAAAGGAGAAGCAGAAGGTGAAGTCTGAAGGGTGAATCAGAAGAAGTAGAAGAAGGAGAAGGAGAAGGTGAAGTCTGGAGGGTGAAGCAGAAGAAGTAGAAGAAGGAGAAGGAGAAGGTGAAGTTAGGAGGGTGAATCAGAAGAAGTAGAAGAAGGAGAAGGAGAAGGTGAAGTCAGGAGGGTGAATCAGAAGAAGCAGAAGAAGGAGAAGGAGAAGGTGAAGTCTGGAGGGTGAATCAGAAGAATCAGAAGAAGGAGAAGGAGAAGGTGAAGTCTGGAGGGTGAATCAGAAGAAGCAGAAGAAAGAGAAGGAGAAGGTGAAGTCTGGAGGGTGAAGCAGAAGAAACAGAAGAAGGAGAAGGACAAGGTGAAGACTGGAGGGTGAATCAGAAGAAGTAGAAGAAGGAGAAGGAGAAGGTGAAGTCTGGAGGGTGAATCAGAAGAAGCAGAAGAAGGAGAAGGAGAAGGTGAAGTCTGGAGGGTGAATCAGAAGATGCAGAAGAAGGAGAAGGAGAAGGTGAAGTCTGGAGGGTGAATCAGAAGAAGCAGAAGAAGGAGAAGGAGAAGGTGAAGTTAGGAGGGTGAATCAGAAGATGCAGAAGAAGGAGAAGGAGAAGGTGAAGTCTGGAGGGTGAATCAGAAGAAGCAGAAGAAGGAGAAGGAGAAGATGAAGTCTGGAGGGTGAATCAGAAGAAGTAGAAGAAGGAGAAGGAGAAGGTGAGGTCTGGAGGGTCAATCAGAAGAAGCAGAAGAAGGAGAAGGAGAAGGTGAAGTCTGGAGGGAGAAGCAGAAGAAGTAGAAGAAGGAGAAGGAGAAGGTGAAGTCTGGAGGGTGAATCAGAAGAAGTAGAAGAAGGAGAAGGAGAAGCTAAGTCTGGAGGGTGAATCAGAAGAAGCAGAAAAGGAGAAGGAGAAGGTGAAGTCTGGAGGGTGAATCAGAAGAAGCAGAAGAAGGAGAAGGAGAAGGTGAAGTCTGGAGGGTGAAACAGAAGAAGCAGAATAAGGAGAAGGAGAAGGTGAAGTGAGGAGGGTGAATCAGAAGAAGCAGAAGAAGGAGAAGGAGAAGGTGAAGTAAGGAGGGTGAATCAGAAGAAGCAGAAGAAGGAGAAGGAGAAGGTGAAGTCTGGAGTGTGAAGCAGAAGAAGCAAAAGAAGGAGAAGGAGAAGGTGAAGTCTGGAGGGTGAATCAGAAGAAGTAGAAGAAGGAGAAGGAGAAGGTGAAGTCTGGAGGGTGAAGCAGAAGAAGTAGAAGAAGGAGAAGGAGAAGGTGAAGTCAGGAGGGTGAATCAGAAGAAGTAGAAGAAGGAGAAGGAGAAGGTGAAGTCAGGAGGGTGAATCAGAAGAAGCAGAAGAAGGAGAAGGCGAAGGTGAAGTCTGGAGGGTGAAACAGAAGAATCAGAAGAAGGAGAAGTAGAAGGTGAAGTCTGGAGGGTGAATCAGAAGAAGCAGAAGAAAGAGAAGGAGAAGGTGAAGTCTGGAGGGTGAATCAGAAGAAGCAGAAGAAGGAGAAGGAGAAGGTGAAGTCTGGAGGGAGAAGCAGAAGAAGTAGAAGAAGGAGAAGGAGAAGGTGAAGTCTGGAGGGTGAATCAGAAGAAGTAGAAGAAGGAGAAGGAGAAGGTGAAGTCTGGAGGGTGAATCAGAAGAAGTAGAAGAAGGAGAAGGAGAAGGTGAAGTCTGGAGGGTGAATCAGAAGAAACAGAAGAAGGAGAACGAGAAGGTGAAGTCTGGAGGGTGAATCAGAAGAAGTAGAAGAAGGAGAAGGAGAAGGTGTAGTCTGGAGGGTGAATCAGAAGAAGTAGACGAAGGAGAAGGAGAAGGTGAAGTCTGGAGGGTGAACCAGAAGAAGCAGAAGAAGGAGAAGGAGAAGGTGAAGTCTGGAGGGTGAATCAGAAGAAGTAGAAGAAGGAGAAGGAGAAGGTGAAGTCTGGAGGGTGAATCAGAAGAAGCAGAAGAAGGAGAAGGAGAAGGTGAAGTCTGGAGGGTGAATCAGAAGAAGCAGAAGAAGGAGAAGGAGAAGGTGAAGTCTGGAGGGTGAAACAGAAGAAGCAGAATAAGGAGAAGGAGAAGGTGAAGTCAGGAGGGTGAATCAGAAGAAGCAGAAGAAGGAGAAGGAGAAGGTGAAGTAAGGAGGGTGAATCAGAAGAAGCAGAAGAAGGAGAAGGAGAAGGTGAAGTCTGGAGTGTGAAGCAGAAGAAGCAAAAGAAGGAGAAGGAGAAGGTGAAGTCTGGAGGGTGAATCAGAAGAAGTAGAAGAAGGAGAAGGAGAAGGTGAAGTCTGCAGGGGAAGCAGAAGAAGTAGAAGAAGGAGAAGGAGAAGGTGAAGTCTGGAGGGTGAATCAGAAGAAGCAGAATAAGGAGAAGGAGAAGGTGAAGTCTGGAGGGTGAATCAGAAGAAGCAGAAAAAGGAGAAGCAGAAGGTGAAGTCTGAAGGGTGAATCAGAAGAAGTAGAAGAAGGAGAAGGAGAAGGTGAAGTCTGCAGGGGGAAGCAGAAGAAGTAGAAGAAGGAGAAGGAGAAGGTGAAGTCAGGAGGGTGAATCAGAAGAAGTAGAAGAAGGAGAAGGAGAAGGTGAAGTCAGGAGGGTGAATCAGAAGAAGCAGAAGAAGGAGAAGGAGAAGGTGAAGTCTGGAGGGTGAATCAGAAGAATCAGAAGAAGGAGAAGGAGAAGGTGAAGTCTGGAGGGTGAATCAGAAGAAGCAGAAGAAAGAGAAGGAGAAGGTGAAGTCTGGAGGGTGAATCAGAAGAAGTAGAAGAAGGAGAAGGAGAAGGTGAAGTCTGGAGGGTGAATCAGAAAAAGCAGAAGAAGGAGAAGGAGAAGGTGAAGTCTGGAGGGTGAATCAGAAGAAGGAGAAGGAGAAGGTGAAGTCTGGAGGGTGAATCAGAAGAAGCAGAAGAAGGAGAAGGAGAAGGTGAAGTCTGGAGGGTGAATCAGAAGAAGCAGAATAAGGAGAAGGAGAAGGTGAAGTCTGGAGGGTGAATCAGAAGAAGCAGAAAAAGGAGAAGCAGAAGGTGAAGTCTGAAGGGTGAATCAGAAGAAGTAGAAGAAGGAGAAGGAGAAGGTGAAGTCTGGAGGGTGAATCAGAAGAAGTAGAAGAAGGAGAAGGAGAAGGTGAAGTCAGGAGGGTGAATCAGAAGAAGTAGAAGAAGGAGAAGGAGAAGTTGAAGTCAGGAGGGTGAATCAGAAGAAGCAGAAGAAGGAGAAGGAGAAGGTGAAGTCTGGAGGGTGAATCAGAAGAATCAGAAGAAGGAGAAGGAGAAGGTGAAGTCTGGAGGGTGAATCAGAAGAAGCAGAAGAAAGAGAAGGAGAAGGTGAAGTCTGGAGGGTGAAGCAGAAGAAACAGAAGAAGGAGAAGGAGAAGGTGAAGACTGGAGGGTGAAGCAGAAGAAGTAGAAGAAGGAGAAGGAGAAGGTGAAGTCTGGAGGGTGAATCAGAAGAAGTAGAAGAAGGAGAAGGAGAAGGTGAAGTCTGGAGGGTGAATCAGAAGAAGCAGAAGAAGGAGAAGGAGAAGGTGAAGTCTGGAGGGTGAATCAGAAGAAGCAGAAGAAGGAGAAGGAGAAGATGAAGTCTGGAGGGTGAATCAGAAGAAGTAGAAGAAGGAGAAGGAGAAGGTGAGGTCTGGAGGGTGAATCAGAATAAGCAGAAGAAGGAGAAGGAGAAGGTGAAGTCTGGAGGGTGAATCAGAAGAAGTAGAAGAAGGAGAAGGAGAAGGTGAAGTCAGGAGGGTGAATCAGAAGAAGTAGAAGAAGGAGAAGGAGAAGGTGAAGTCAGGAGGGTGAATCAGAAGAAGCAGAAGAAGGAGAAGGAGAAGGTGAAGTAAGGAGGGTGAATCAGAAGAAGCAGAAGAAGGAGAAGGAGAAGGTGAAGTCTGGAGTGTGAAGCAGAAGAAGCAAAAGAAGGAGAAGGAGAAGGTGAAGTCTGGAGGGTGAATCAGAAGAAGTAGAAGAAGGAGAAGGAGAAGGTGAAGTCTGGAGGGTGAATCAGAAGAATCAGAAGAAGGAGAAGGAGAAGGTGAAGTCTGGAGGGTGAATCAGAAGAAGCAGAAGAAAGAGAAGGAGAAGGTGAAGTCTGGAGGGTGAATCAGAAGAAGTAGAAGAAGGAGAAGGAGAAGGTGAAGTCTGGAGGGTGAATCAGAAAAAGCAGAAGAAGGAGAAGGAGAAGGTGAAGTCTGGAGGGTGAATCAGAAGAAGCAGAAGAAGGAGAAGGAGAAGGTGAAGTCTGGAGGGTGAATCAGAAGAAGCAGAAGAAGGAGAAGGAGAAGGTGAAGTCTGGAGGGTGAATCAGAAGAAGCAGAATAAGGAGAAGGAGAAGGTGAAGTCTGGAGGGTGAATCAGAAGAAGCAGAAAAAGGAGAAGCAGAAGGTGAAGTCTGAAGGGTGAATCAGAAGAAGTAGAAGAAGGAGAAGGAGAAGGTGAAGTCTGGAGGGTGAAGCAGAAGAAGTAGAAGAAGGAGAAGGAGAAGGTGAAGTCAGGAGGGTGAATCAGAAGAAGTAGAAGAAGGAGAAGGAGAAGTTGAAGTCAGGAGGGTGAATCAGAAGAAGCAGAAGAAGGAGAAGGAGAAGGTGAAGTCTGGAGGGTGAATCAGAAGAATCAGAAGAAGGAGAAGGAGAAGGTGAAGTCTGGAGGGTGAATCAGAAGAAGCAGAAGAAAGAGAAGGAGAAGGTGAAGTCTGGAGGGTGAAGCAGAAGAAACAGAAGAAGGAGAAGGAGAAGGTGAAGACTGGAGGGTGAAGCAGAAGAAGTAGAAGAAGGAGAAGGAGAAGGTGAAGTCTGGAGGGTGAATCAGAAGAAGTAGAAGAAGGAGAAGGAGAAGGTGAGGTCTGGAGGGTGAATCAGAATAAGCAGAAGAAGGAGAAGGAGAAGGTGAAGTCTGGAGGGTGAATCAGAAGAAGCAGAAGAAGGAGAAGGAGAAGGTGAAGTCTGGAGGGTGAATCAGAAGAAGCAGAAGAAGGAGAAGGAGAATGTGAAGTCTGGAGGGTGAATCAGAAGAAGCAGAATAAGGAGAAGGAGAAGGTGAAGTCTGGAGGGTGAATCAGAAGAAGCAGAAAAAGGAGAAGCAGAAGGTGAAGTCTGAAGGGTGAATCAGAAGAAGTAGAAGAAGGAGAAGGAGAAGGTGAAGTCTGGAGGGTGAAGCAGAAGAAGTAGAAGAAGGAGAAGGAGAAGGTGAAGTTAGGAGGGTGAATCAGAAGAAGTAGAAGAAGGAGAAGGAGAAGGTGAAGTCAGGAGGGTGAATCAGAAGAAGCAGAAGAAGGAGAAGGAGAAGGTGAAGTCTGGAGGGTGAAGCAGAAGAAACAGAAGAAGGAGAAGGAGAAGGTGAAGTCTGGAGGGTGAATCAGAAGAAGTAGAAGAAGGAGAAGGAGAAGGTGAAGTCAGGAGGGTGAATCAGAAGAAGTAGAAGAAGGAGAAGGAGAAGGTGAAGTCAGGAGGGTGAATCAGAAGAAGCAGAAGAAGGAGAAGGAGAAGGTGAAGTAAGGAGGGTGAATCAGAAGAAGCAGAAGAAGGAGAAGGAGAAGGTGAAGTCTGGAGTGTGAAGCAGAAGAAGCAAAAGAAGGAGAAGGAGAATGTGAAGTCTGGAGGGTGAATCAGAAGAAGTAGAAGAAGGAGAAGGAGAAGGTGAAGTCTGCAGGGGGAAGCAGAAGAAGTAGAAGAAGGAGAAGGAGAAGGTGAAGTCAGGAGGGTGAATCAGAAGAAGTAGAAGAAGGAGAAGGAGAAGGTGAAGTCAGGAGGGTGAATCAGAAGAAGCAGAAGAAGGAGAAGGAGAAGGTGAAGTCTGGAGGGTGAATCAGAAGAATCAGAAGAAGGAGAAGGAGAAGGTGAAGTCTGGAGGGTGAATCAGAAGAAGCAGAAGAAAGAGAAGGAGAAGGTGAAGTCTGGAGGGTGAATCAGAAGAAGCAGAAGAAGGAGAAGGAGAAGGTGAAGTCTGGAGGGTGAATCAGAAGAAGCAGAAGAAGGAGAAGGAGAAGGTGAAGTCTGGAGGGTGAATCAGAAGAAGCAGAATAAGGAGAAGGAGAAGGTGAAGTCTGGAGGGTGAATCAGAAGAAGCAGAAAAAGGAGAAGCAGAAGGTGAAGTCTGAAGGGTGAATCAGAAGAAGTAGAAGAAGGAGAAGGAGAAGGTGAAGTCTGGAGGGTGAAGCAGAAGAAGTAGAAGAAGGAGAAGGAGAAGGTGAAGTTAGGAGGGTGAATCAGAAGAAGTAGAAGAAGGAGAAGGAGAAGGTGAAGTCAGGAGGGTGAATCAGAAGAAGCAGAAGAAGGAGAAGGAAAGGTGAAGTCTGGAGGGTGAATCAGAAGAATCAGAAGAAGGAGAAGGAGAAGGTGAAGTCTGGAGGGTGAATCAGAAGAAGCAGAAGAAAGAGAAGGAGAAGGTGAAGTCTGGAGGGTGAAGCAGAAGAAACAGAAGAAGGAGAAGGACAAGGTGAAGACTGGAGGGTGTATCAGAAGAAGTAGAAGAAGGAGAAGGAGAAGGTGAAGTCTGGAGGGTGAATCAGAAGAAGTAGAAGAAGGAGAAGGAGAAGGTGAAGTCTGTAGGGTGAATCAGAAGAAGTAGAAGAAGGAGAAGGAGAAGGTCAAGTCTGGCGGGTGAATCAGAAGAAGTAGAATAAGGAGAAGGAGAAGGTGAAGTCTGGAGGGTGAAGCAGAAGAAGTAGAAGAAGGAGAAGGAGAAGGTGAAGTCAGGAGGGTGAATCAGAAGAAGCAGAAGAAGGAGAAGGAGAAGGTGAAGTCTGGAGGGTGAATCAGAAGAATCAGAAGAAGGAGAAGGAGAAGGTGAAGTCTGGAGGGTGAATCAGAAGAAGCAGAAGAAAGAGAAGGAGAAGGTGAAGTCTGGAGGGTGAATCAGAAGAAGTAGAAGAAGGAGAAGGAGAAGGTGAAGTCTGGAGTGTGAATCAGAAGAAGCAGAAGAAGGAGAAGGAGAAGGTGAAGTCTAGAGGGTGAATCAGAAGAAGCAGAATAAGGAGAAGGAGAAGGTGAAGTCTGGAGGGTGAATCAGAAGAAGCAGAAGAAGGAGAAGGAGAAGGTGAAGTCTGGAGGGTGAATCAGAAGAAGTAGAAGAAGGAGAAGGAGAAGGTGAAGTCTGGAGGGTAAAGCAGAAGAAGTAGAAGAAGGAGAAGGAGAAGGTGAAGTCAGGAGGGTGAATCAGAAGAAGTAGAAGAAGGAGAAGGAGAAGGTGAAGTCAGGAGGGTGAATCAGAAGAAGCAGAAGAAGGAGAAGGAGAAGGTGAAGTCTGGAGGGTGAATCAGAAGAAGCAGAGGAAGGAGAAGGAGAAGGTGAAGTCTGGAGGGTGAATCAGAAGAAGCAGAATAAGGAGAAGGAGAAGGTGAAGTCTGGAGGGTGAATCAGAAGAAGCAGAATAAGGAGAAAGAGAAGGTGAAGTCTGGAGGGTGAATCAGAAGAAGTAGAATAAGGAGAAGGAGAAGGTGAAGTCTGGAGGGTGAATCAGAAGATGCAGAAGAAGGAGAAGGAGAAGGTGAAGTCTGGAGGGTGAATCAGAAGAAGCAGAAGAAAGAGAAGGAGAAGGTGAAGTCTGGAGGGTGAAGCAGAAGAAACAGAAGAAGGAGAAGGACAAGGTGAAGACTGGAGGGTGAATCAGAAGAAGTAGAAGAAGGAGAAGGAGAAGGTGAAGTCTGGAGGGTGAATCAGAAGAAGTAGAAGAAGGAGAAGGAGAAGGTGAAGTCTGGAGGGTGAATCAGAAGAAGCAGAAGAAGGAGAAGGAGAAGATGATGTCTGGAGGGTGAATCAGAAGAAGTAGAAGAAGGAGAAGGAGAAGGTGAGGTCTGGAGGGTGAATCAGAAGAAGCAGAAGAAGGAGAAGGAGAAGGTGAAGTCTGGAGGGTGAATCAGAAGATGCAGAAGAAGGAGAAGGAGAAGGTGAAGTCTGGAGGGTGAATCAGAAGAAGCAGAAGAAGGAGAAGGAGAAGGTGAAGTTAGGAGGGTGAATCAGAAGAAGCAGAAGAAGGAGAAGGAGCAGGTGATGTCAGGGGGATGAAGCAGAAGAAGTAGAAGAAGGAGAAGGAGAAGGTGAAGTCAGGACGGTGAAGCAGAAGAAGCAGAAGAAGGAGAAGGAGAAGGTGAAGTCTGGAGGGTGAATCAGAAGAAGCAGAAGAAGGAGAAGGAGAAGGTGAAGTCTGGAGGGTGAATCAGAAGAAGCAGAATAAGGAGAAGGAGAAGTGAAGTCTGGAGGGTGAATCAGAAGAAGCAGAAAAAGGAGAAGCAGAAGGTGAAGTCTGAAGGGTGAATCAGAAGAAGTAGAAGAAGGAGAAGGAGAAGGTGAAGTCTGGAGGGTGAAGCAGAAGAAGTAGAAGAAGGAGAAGGAGAAGGTGAAGTTAGGAGGGTGAATCAGAAGAAGCAGAAGAAGGAGAAGGAGAAGGTGAAGTCTGGAGGGTGAATCAGAAGAATCAGAAGAAGGAGAAGGAGAAGGTGAAGTCTGGAGGGTGAATCAGAAGAAGCAGAAGAAAGAGAAGGAGAAGGTGAAGTCTGGAGGGTGAAGCAGAAGAAACAGAAGAAGGAGAAGGAGAAGGTGAAGTCTGGAGGGTGAATCAGAAGAAGTAGAAGAAGGAGAAGGAGAAGGTGAAGTCAGGAGGGTGAATCAGAAGAAGTAGAAGAAGGAGAAGGAGAAGGTGAAGTCAGGAGGGTGAATCAGAAGAAGCAGAAGAAGGAGAAGGAGAAGGTGAAGTAAGGAGGGTGAATCAGAAGAAGCAGAAGAAGGAGAAGGAGAAGGTGAAGTCTGGAGTGTGAAGCAGAAGAAGCAAAAGAAGGAGAAGGAGAATGTGAAGTCTGGAGGGTGAATCAGAAGAAGTAGAAGAAGGAGAAGGAGAAGGTGAAGTCTGCAGGGGGAAGCAGAAGAAGTAGAAGAAGGAGAAGGAGAAGGTGAAGTCAGGAGGGTGAATCAGAAGAAGTAGAAGAAGGAGAAGGAGAAGGTGAAGTCAGGAGGGTGAATCAGAAGAAGCAGAAGAAGGAGAAGGAGAAAGTGAAGTCTGGAGGGTGAATCAGAAGAATCAGAAGAAGGAGAAGGAGAAGGTGAAGTCTGGAGGGTGAATCAGAAGAAGGAGAAGAAAGAGAAGGAGAAGGTGAAGTCTGGAGGGTGAATCAGAAGAAGTAGAAGAAGGAGAAGGAGAAGGTGAAGTCTGGAGGGTGAATCAGAAAAAGCAGAAGAAGGAGAAGGAGAAGGTGAAGTCTGGAGGGTGAATCAGAAGAAGCAGAAGAAGGAGAAGGAGAAGGTGAAGTCTGGAGGGTGAATCAGAAGAAGCAGAAGAAGGAGAAGGAGAAGGTGAAGTCTGGAGGGTGAATCAGAAGAAGCAGAATAAGGAGAAGGAGAAGGTGAAGTCTGGAGGGTGAATCAGAAGAAGCAGAAAAAGGAGAAGCAGAAGGTGAAGTCTGAAGGGTGAATCAGAAGAAGTAGAAGAAGGAGAAGGAGAAGGTGAAGTCTGGAGGGTGAAGCAGAAGAAGTAGAAGAAGGAGAAGGAGAAGGTGAAGTTAGGAGGGTGAATCAGAAGAAGTAGAAGAAGGAGAAGGAGAAGGTGAAGTCAGGAGGGTGAATCAGAAGAAGCAGAAGAAGGAGAAGGAGAAGGTGAAGTCTGGAGGGTGAATCAGAAGAATCAGAAGAAGGAGAAGGAGAAGGTGAAGTCTGGAGGGTGAATCAGAAGAAGCAGAAGAAAGAGAAGGAGAAGGTGAAGTCTGGAGGGTGAAGCAGAAGAAACAGAAGAAGGAGAAGGACAAGGTGAAGACTGGAGGGTGAATCAGAAGAAGTAGAAGAAGGAGAAGGAGAAGGTGAAGTCTGGAGGGTGAATCAGAAGAAGTAGAAGAAGGAGAAGGAGAAGGTGAAGTCTGGAGGGTGAATCAGAAGAAGCAGAAGAAGGAGAAGGAGAAGCTGAAGTCTGGAGGGTGAATCAGAAGAAGCAGAAGAAGGAGAAGGAGAAGATGATGTCTGGAGGGTGAATCAGAAGAAGTAGAAGAAGGAGAAGGAGAAGGTGAGGTCTGGAGGGTGAATCAGAAGAAGCAGAAGAAGGAGAAGGAGAAGGTGAAGTCTGGAGGGTGAATCAGAAGATGCAGAAGAAGGAGAAGGAGAAGGTGAAGTCTGGAGGGTGAATCAGAAGAAGCAGAAGAAGGAGAAGTAGAAGGTGAAGTTAGGAGGGTGAATCAGAAGAAGCAGAAGAAGGAGAAGGAGCAGGTGATGTCAGGGGGATGAAGCAGAAGAAGTAGAAGAAGGAGAAGGAGAAGGTGAAGTCAGGACGGTGAAGCAGAAGAAGCAGAAGAAGGAGAAGGAGAAGGTGAAGTCTGGAGGGTGAATCAGAAGAAGTAGAAGAAGGAGAAGGAGAAGGTCAAGTCTGGAGGGTGAATCAGAAGAAGTAGAATAAGGAGAAGGAGAAGGTGAAGTCTGGAGGGTGAAGCAGAAGAAGTAGAAGAAGGAGAAGGAGAAGGTGAAGTCAGGAGGGTGAATCAGAAGAAGTAGAAGAAGGAGAAGGAGAAGGTGAAGTCAGGAGGGTGAATCAGAAGAAGCAGAAGAAGGAGAAGGAGAAGGTGAAGTCTGGAGGGTGAATCAGAAGAATCAGAAGAAGGAGAAGGAGAAGGTGAAGTCTGGAGGGTGAATCAGAAGAAGCAGAAGAAAGAGAAGGAGAAGGTGAAGTCTGGAGGGTGAATCAGAAGAAGTAGAAGAAGGAGAAGGAGAAGGTGAAGTCTGGAGTGTGAATCAGAAGAAGCAGAAGAAGGAGAAGGAGAAGGTGAAGTCTAGAGGGTGAATCAGAAGAAGCAGAATAAGGAGAAGGAGAAGGTGAAGTCTGGAGGGTGAATCAGAAGAAGCAGAAGAAGGAGAAGGAGAAGGTGAAGTCTGGAGGGTGAATCAGAAGAAGTAGAAGAAGGAGAAGGAGAAGGTGAAGTCTGGAGGGTGAAGCAGAAGAAGTAGAAGAAGGAGAAGGAGAAGGTGAAGTCAGGAGGGTGAATCAGAAGAAGTAGAAGAAGGAGAAGGAGAAGGTGAAGTCAGGAGGGTGAATCAGAAGAAGCAGAAGAAGGAGAAGGAGAAGGTGAAGTCTGGAGGGTGAATCAGAAGAAGCAGAGGAAGGAGAAGGAGAAGGTGAAGTCTGGAGGGTGAATCAGAAGAAGCAGAATAAGGAGAAGGAGAAGGTGAAGTCTGGAGGGTGAATCAGAAGAAGCAGAATAAGGAGAAAGAGAAGGTGAAGTCTGGAGGGTGAATCAGAAGAAGCAGAAGAAGGAGAAGGAGAAGATGAAGTCTGGAGGGTGAATCAGAAGAAGTAGAATAAGGAGAAGGAGAAGGTGAAGTCTGGAGGGTGAAGCAGAAGAAGTAGAAGAAGGAGAAGGAGAAGGTGAAGTCAGGAGGGTGAATCAGAAGAAGTAGAAGAAGAAGTAGGAGAAGGTGAAGTCAGGAGGGTGAATCAGAAGAAGCAGAAGAAGGAGAAGGAGAAGGTGAAGTCTGGAGGGTGAATCAGAAGAATCAGAAGAAGGAGAAGTAGAAGGTGAAGTCTGGAGGGTGAATCAGAAGAAGCAGAAGAAAGAGAAGGAGAAGGTGAAGTCTGGAGGGTGAAGCAGAAGAAACAGAAGAAGGAGAAGGAGAAGGTGAAGACTGGAGGGTGAATCAGAAGAAGTAGAAGAAGGAGAAGGAGAAGGTGAAGTCTGTTGGGTGAATCAGAAGAAGTAGAAGAAGGAGAAGGATAAGGTGAAGTCTGGAGGGTGAATCAGAAGAAGCAGAAGAAGGAGAAGGAGAAGGTGAAGTCTGGAGGGTGAATCAGAAGAAGCAGAAGAAG
The DNA here is from genome assembly GCF_052327205.1 of Somniosus microcephalus. Lineage (NCBI taxonomy): Eukaryota > Metazoa > Chordata > Chondrichthyes > Squaliformes > Somniosidae > Somniosus > Somniosus microcephalus. The sequence goes on along the minus strand of NW_028225385.1, from coordinate 404,803 downwards.
GAGAAGGAGAAGATGAAGTCTGGAGGGTGAATCAGAAGAAGTAGAAGAAGGAGAAGGAGAAGGTGAAGTCTGGAGGGTGAATCAGAAGTAGTAGAAGAAGGAGAAGGAGAAGGTGAAGTCTGGACGGTGAATCAGAAGAAACAGAAGAAGGAGAAGGTGAAGTCTGGAGGGTGAATCAGAAGAAGTAGAAGAAGGAGAAGGAGAAGGTGTAGTCTGGAGGGTGAATCAGAAGAAGTAGACGAAGGAGAAGGAGTAGGTGAAGTCTGGAGGGTGAATCAGAAGAAGCAGAAGAAGGAGAAGGAGAAGGTGAAGTCTGGAGGGTGAATCAGAAGAAGCAGAAGAAGGAGAAGGAGAAGATGAAGTCTGGAGGGTGAATCAGAAGAAGTAGAAGAAGGAGAAGGAGAAGGTGAAGTCTGGAGGGTGAATCAGAAGTAGTAGAAGAAGGAGAAGGAGAAGGTGAAGTCTGGACGGTGAATCAGAAGAAACAGAAGAAGGAGAAGGTGAAGTCTAGAGGGTGAATCAGAAGAAGTAGAAGAAGGAGAAGGAGAAGGTGTAGTCTGGAGGGTGAATCAGAAGAAGTAGACGAAGGAGAAGGAGAAGGTGAAGTCTGGAGGGTGAATCAGAAGAAGCAGAAGAAGGAGAAGGAGAAGGTGAAGTCTGGAGGGTGAATCAGAAGAAGCAGAAAAAGGAGAAGGAGAAGGTGAAGTCTGAAGGGTGAATCAGAAGAAGTAGAAGAAGGAGAAGGAGAAGGTGAAGTCTGGAGGGTGAAGCAGAAGAAGTAGAAGAAGGAGCAGGAGAAGGTGAAGTCAGGAGGGTGAATCAGAAGAAGTAGAAGAAGGAGAAGGAGAAGATGAAGTCAGGAGGGTGAATCATAAGAAGCAGAAGAAGGAGAAGGAGAAGGTGAAGTCTGGAGGGTGAATCAGAAGAATCAGAAGAAGGAGAAGGAGAAGGTGAAGTCTGGAGGGTGAATCAGAAGAAGCAGAAGAAGGGAAGGAGAAGGTGAAGTCTGGAGGGAGAAGCAGAAGAAGTAGAAGAAGGAGAAGGAGAAGGTGAAGTCTGGAGGGTGAATCAGAAGAAGTAGAAGAAGGAGAAGGAGAAGGTGAAGTCTGGAGGGTGAATCAGAAGAAGCAGAAGAAAGAGAAGGAGAAGGTGAAGTCTGGAGGATGAATCAGAAGAACCAGAAGAAGGAGAAGGAGAAGGTGAAGTCTGGAGGGAGAAGCAGAAGAAGTAGAAGAAGGAGAAGGAGAAGGTGAAGTCTGGAGGGTGAATCAGAAGAAGTAGAAGAAGGAGAAGGAGAAGGTGAAGTCTGGAGGGTGAATCAGAAGAAGTAGAAAAAGGAGAAGGAGAAGGTGAAGTCTGGAGGGAGAATCAGAAGAAACAGAAGAAGGAGAAGGAGAAGGTGAAGTCTGGAGGGTGAATCAGAGGAAGTAGAAGAAGGAGAAGGTGTAGTCTGGAGGGTGAATCAGAAGAAGTAGACGAAGGAGAAGGAGAAGGTGAAGTCTGGAGGGTGAACCAGAAGAAGCAGAAGAAGGAGAAGGAGAAGGTGAAGTCTGGAGGGTGAATCAGAAGAAGTAGAAGAAGGAGAAGGTGAAGTCTGGAGGGTGGATCAGAAGAAGCAGAAGAAGGAGAAGGAGAAGGTGAAGTCTGGAGGGTGAATCAGAAGAAGCAGAAGAAGGAGAAGGAGAAGGTGAAGTCTGGAGGGTGAAACAGAAGAAGCAGAATAAGGAGAAGGAGAAGGTGAAGTCAGGAGGGTGAATCAGAAGAAGCAGAAGAAGGAGAAGGAGAAGGTGAAGTAAGGAGGGTGAATCAGAAGAAGCAGAAGAAGGAGAAGGAGAAGGTAAATTCTGGAGTGTGAAGCAGAAGAAGCAAAAGAAGGAGAAGGAGAAGGTGAAGTCCGGAGGGTGAATCAGAAGAAGTAGAAGAAGGAGAAGGAGAAGGTGAAGTCTGCAGGGTGAAGCAGAAGAAGTAGAAGAAGGAGAAGGAGAAGGTGAAGTCAGGAGGGTGAATCAGAAGAAGTAGAAGAAGGAGAAGGAGAAGGTGAAGTCAGGAGGGTGAATCAGAAGAAGCAGAAGAAGGAGAAGGAGAAGGTGAAGTCTGGAGGGTGAATCAGAAGAATGAGAAGAAGGAGAAGGAGAAGGTGAAGTCTGGAGGGTGAATCAGAAGAAGCAGAAGAAAGAGAAGGAGAAGGTGAAGTCTGGAGGGTGAATCAGAAGAAGTAGAAGAAGGAGAAGGAGAAGGTGAAGTCTGGAGGGTGAATCAGAAGAAGCAGAAGAAGGAGAAGGAGAAGGTGAAGTCTGGAGGGTGAATCAGAAGAAGCAGAAGAAGGAGAAGGAGAAGGTGAAGTCTGGAGGGTGAATCAGAAGAAGCAGAATAAGGAGAAGGAGAAGGTGAAGTCTGGAGGGTGAATCAGAAGAAGCAGAAAAAGGAGAAGGAGAAGGTGAAGTCTGAAGGGTGAATCAGAAGAAGCAGAAGAAGGAGAAGGTGAAGTCTGGAGGGTGAAGCAGAAGAAGTAGAAGAAGGAGAAGGAGAAGGTGAAGTCAGGAGGGTGAATCAGAAGAAGTAGAAGAAGGAGAAGGAGAAGGTGAAGTCAGGAGGGTGAATCAGAAGAAGCAGAAGAAGGAGAAGGAGAAGGTGAAGTCTGGAGGGTGAATCAGAAGAATCAGAAGAAGGAGAAGGAGAAGGAGAAGTCTGGAGGGTGAATCAGAAGAAGCAGAAGAAAGAGAAGGAGAAGGTGAAGTCTGGAGGGTGAATCAGAAGAAGTAGAAGAAGGAGAAGGAGAAGGTGAAGTCTGGAGGGTGAATCAGAAGAAGCAGAAGAAGGAGAAGGAGAAGGTGAAGTCTGGAGGGTGAATCAGAAGAAGCAGAAGAAGGAGAAGGAGAAGATGAAGTCTGGAGGGTGAATCAGAAGAAGTAGAAGAAGGAGAAGGAGAAGGTGAGGTCTGGAGGGTGAATCAGAAGAAGCAGAAGAAGGAGAAGGAGAAGGTGAAGTCTGGAGGGTGAATCAGAAGAAGCAGAAGAAGGAGAAGGAGAAGGTGAAGTCTGGAGGGTGAATCAGAAGAAGCAGAAGAAGGAGAAGGAGAAGGTGAAGTCAGGAGGGTGAATCAGAAGAAGCAGAAGAAGGAGAAGGAGAAGGTGAAGTTAGGAGGGTGAATCAGTAGAAGCAGAAGAAGGAGAAGGAGCAAGTGATGTCAGGGGGATGAAGCAGAAGAAGTAGAAGAAGGAGAAGGAGAAGGTGGAGTCAGGACGGTGAAGCAGAAGAAGCAGAAGAAGGAGAAGGAGAAGGTCAAGTCTGGAGGGTGAATCAGAAGAAGTAGAATAAGGAGAAGGAGAAGGTGAAGTCTGGAGGGTGAAGCAGAAGAAGTAGAAGAAGGAGAAGGAGAAGGTGAAGTCAGGAGGGTGAATCAGAAGAAGTAGAAGAAGGAGAAGGAGAAGGTGAAGTCAGGAGGGTGAATCAGAAGAAGCAGAAGAAGGAGAAGGAGAAGGTGAAGTCTGGAGGGTGAATCAGAAGAATCAGAAGAAGGAGAAGGAGAAGGTGAAGTCTGGAGGGTGAATCAGAAGAAGCAGAAGAAAGAGAAGGAGAAGGTGAAGTCTGGAGGGTGAATCAGAAGAAGTAGAAGAAGGAGAAGGAGAAGGTGAAGTCTGGAGTGTGAATCAGAAGAAGCAGAAGAAGGAGAAGGAGAAGGTGAAGTCTAGAGGGTGAATCAGAAGAAGCAGAATAAGGAGAAGGAGAAGGTGAAGTCTGGAGGGTGAATCAGAAGAAGCAGAAGAAGGAGAAGGAGAAGGTGAAGTCTGGAGGGTGAATCAGAAGAAGTAGAAGAAGGAGAAGGAGAAGGTGAAGTCTGGAGGGTGAAGCAGAAGAAGTAGAAGAAGGAGAAGGAGAAGGTGAAGTCAGGAGGGTGAATCAGAAGAAGTAGAAGAAGGAGAAGGAGAAGGTGAAGTCAGGAGGGTGAATCAGAAGAAGCAGAAGAAGGAGAAGGAGAAGGTGAAGTCTGGAGGGTGAATCAGAAGAATCAGAAGAAGGAGAAGGAGAAGGTGAAGTCTGGAGGGTGAATCAGAAGAAGCAGAGGAAGGAGAAGGAGAAGGTGAAGTCTGGAGGGTGAATCAGAAGAAGCAGAATAAGGAGAAGGAGAAGGTGAAGTCTGGAGGGTGAATCAGAAGAAGCAGAATAAGGAGAAGGAGAAGGTGAAGTCTGGAGGGTGAATCAGAAGAAGCAGAAGAAGGAGAAGGAGAAGATGAAGTCTGGAGGGTGAATCAGAAGAAGTAGAAGAAGGAGAAGGAGAAGGTGAAGTCTGGAGGGTGAAGCAGAAGAAGTAGAAGAAGGAGAAGCAGAAGGTGAAGTCAGGAGGGTGAATCAGAAGGAGTAGAAGAAGAAGTAGGAGAAGGTGAAGTCAGGAGGGTGAATCAGAAGAAGCAGAAGAAGGAGAAGGAGAAGGTGAAGTCTGGAGGACGAATCAGAAGAATCAGAAGAAGGAGAAGTAGAAGGTGAAGTCTGGAGGGTGAATCAGAAGAAGCAGAAGAAAGAGAAGGAGAAGGTGAAGTCTGGAGGGTGAAGCAGAAGAAACAGAAGAAGGAGAAGGAGAAGGTGAAGACTGGAGGGTGAATCAGAAGAAGTAGAAGAAGGAGAAGGTGAAGTCTGGAGGGTGAATCAGAAGAAGTAGAAGAAGGAGAAGGAGAAGATGAAGTCTGGAGGGTGAATCAGAAGAAGCAGAAGAAGGAGAAGGAGAAGGTGAAGTCTGGAGGGTGAATCAGAAGAAGCAGAAGAAGGAGAAGGAGAAGATGAAGTCTGGAGGGTGAATCAGAAGAAGTAGAAGAAGGAGAAGGAGAAGGTGAAGTCTGGAGGATGAATCAGAAGTAGTAGAAGAAGGAGAAGGAGAAGGTGAAGTCTGGACGGTGAATCAGAAGAAACAGAAGAAGGAGAAGGAGAAGGTGAAGTCTGGAGGGTGAATCAGAAGAAGTAGAAGAAGGAGAAGGAGAAGGTGTAGTCTGGAGGGTGAATCAGAAGAAGTAGACGAAGGAGAAGGAGAAGGTGAAGTCTGGAGGGTGAATCAGAAGAAGCAGAAGAAGGAGAAGGAGAAGGTGAAGTCTGGAGGGTGAATCAGAAGAAGGAGAAGGAGAAGGTGAAGTCTGGAGGGTGAACCAGAAGAAGCAGAATAAGGAGAAGGAGAAGGTGAAGTCTGGAGGGTGAATCAGAAGAAGCAGAAAAAGGAGAAGGAGAAGGTGAAGTCTGAAGGGTGAATCAGAAGAAGTAGAAGAAGGAGAAGGAGAAGGTGAAGTCTGGAGGGTGAAGCAGAAGAAGTAGAAGAAGGAGCAGGAGAAGGTGAAGTCAGGAGGGTGAATCAGAAGAAGTAGAAGAAGGAGAAGGAGAAGATGAAGTCAGGAGGGTGAATCAGAAGAAGCAGAAGAAGGAGAAGGAGAAGGTGAAGTCTGGAGGGTGAATCAGAAGAATCAGAAGAAGGAGAAGGAGAAGGTGAAGTCTGGAGGGTGAATCAGAAGAAGCAGAGGAAGGAGAAGGAGAAGGTGAAGTCTGGAGGGTGAATCAGAAGAAGCAGAATAAGGAGAAGGAGAAGGTGAAGTCTGGAGGGTGAATCAGAAGAAGCAGAATAAGGAGAAGGAGAAGGTGAAGTCTGGAGGGTGAATCAGAAGAAGCAGAAGAAGGAGAAGGAGAAGATGAAGTCTGGAGGGTGAATCAGAAGAAGTAGAAGAAGGAGAAGGAGAAGGTGAAGTCTGGAGGGTGAAGCAGAAGAAGTAGAAGAAGGAGAAGGAGAAGGTGAAGTCAGGAGGGTGAATCAGAAGAAGTAGAAGAAGAAGTAGGAGAAGGTGAAGTCAGGAGGGTGAATCAGAAGAAGCAGAAGAAGGAGAAGGAGAAGGTGAAGTCTGGAGGATGAATCAGAAGAATCAGAAGAAGGAGAAGTAGAAGGTGAAGTCTGGAGGGTGAATCAGAAGAAGCAGAAGAAAGAGAAGGAGAAGGTGAAGTCTGGAGGGTGAAGCAGAAGAAACAGAAGAAGGAGAAGGAGAAGGTGAAGACTGGAGGGTGAATCAGAAGAAGTAGAAGAAGGAGAAGGAGAAGGTGAAGTCTGGAGGGTGAATCAGAAGAAGTAGAAGAAGGAGAAGGAGAAGGTGAAGTCTGGAGGGTGAATCAGAAGAAGCAGAAGAAGGAGAAGGAGAAGGTGAAGTCTGGAGGGTGAATCAGAAGAAGCAGAAGAAGGAGAAGGAGAAGATGAAGTCTGGAGGGTGAATCAGAAGTAGTAGAAGAAGGAGAAGGAGAAGGTGAAGTCTGGACGGTGAATCAGAAGAAACAGAAGAAGGAGAAGGAGAAGGTGAAGTCTGGAGGGTGAATCAGAAGAAGTAGAAGAAGGAGAAGGAGAAGGAGTAGTCTGGAGGGTGAATCAGAAGAAGTAGACGAAGGAGAAGGAGAAGGTGAAGTCTGGAGGGTGAATCAGAAGAAGCAGAAGAAGGAGAAGGAGAAGGTGAAGTCTGGAGGGTGAATCAGAAGAAGCAGAAGAAGGAGAAGGAGAAGGTGAAGTCTGGAGGGTGAACCAGAAGAAGCAGAATAAGGAGAAGGAGAAGGTGAAGTCTGGAGGGTGAATCAGAAGAAGCAGAAAAAGGAGAAGGAGAAGGTGAAGTCTGAAGGGTGAATCAGAAGAAGTAGAAGAAGGAGAAGGAGAAGGTGAAGTCTGGAGGGTGAAGCAGAAGAAGTAGAAGAAGGAGCAGGAGAAGGTGAAGTCAGGAGGGTGAATCAGAAGAAGTAGAAGAAGGAGAAGGAGAAGATGAAGTCAGGAGGGTGTATCATAAGAAGCAGAAGAAGGAGAAGGAGAAGGTGAAGTCTGGAGGGTGAATCAGAAGAATCAGAAGAAGGAGAAGGAGAAGGTGAAGTCTGGAGGGTGAATCAGAAGAAGCAGAAGAAGGAGAAGGAGAAGGTGAAGTCTGGAGGGAGAAGCAGAAGAAGTAGAAGAAGGATAAGGAGAAGGTGAAGTCTGGAGGGTGAATCAGAAGAAGTAGAAGAAGGAGAAGGAGAAGGTGAAGTCTGGAGGGTGAATCAGAAGAAGCAGAAGAAGGAGAAGGAGAAGGTGAAGTCTGGAGGGTGAATCAGAAGAAGCAGAAGAAGGAGAAGGAGAAGGTGAAGTAAGGAGGGTGAATCAGAAGAAGCAGAAGAAGGAGAAGGAGAAGGTGAAGTCTGGAGTGTGAATCAGAAGAAGTAGAAAAAGGAGAAGGAGAAGGTGAAGTCTGGAGGGTGAAGCAGAAGAAGTAGAAGAAGGAGAAGGAGAAGGTGAAGTCAGGAGGGTGAATCAGAAGAAGTAGAAGAAGGAGAAGGAGAAGGTGAAGTCAGGAGGGTGAATCAGAAGGAGCAGAAGAAGGAGAAGGAGAAGGTGAAGTCTGGAGGGTGAATCAGAAGAATCAGAAGAAGGAGAAGGAGGAGGTGAAGTCTGGAGGGTGAATCAGAAGAAGCAGAAGAAAGAGAAGGAGAAGGTGAAGTCTGGAGGGTGAATCAGAAGAAGCAGAAGAAGGAGAAGGAGAAGGTGAAGTCTGGAGGGAGAAGCAGAAGAAGTAGAAGAAGGAGAAGGAGAAGGTGAAGTCTGGAGGGTGAATCAGAAGAAGTAGAAGAAGGAGAAGGAGAAGGTGAAGTCTGGAGGGTGAATCAGAAGAAACAGAAGAAGGAGAAGGAGAAGGTGAAGTCTGGAGGGTGAATCAGAAGAAGTAGAAGAAGGAGAAGGAGAAGGTGTAGTCTGGAGGGTGAATCAGAAGAAGTAGACGAAGGAGAAGGAGAAGGTGAAGTCTGGAGGGTGAACCGGAAGAAGCAGAAGAAGGAGAAGGAGAAGGTGAAGTCTGGAGGGTGAATCAGAAGAAGTAGAAGAAGGAGAAGGAGAAGGTGAAGTCTGGAGGGAGAATCAGAAGAAGCAGAAGAAGGAGAAGGAGAAGGTGAAGTCTGGAGGGTGAATCAGAAGAAGCAGAAGAAGGAGAAGGAGAAGGTGAAGTCTGGAGGGTGAAACAGAAGAAGCAGAATAAGGAGAAGGAGAAGGTGAAGTCAGGAGGGTGAATCAGAAGAAGCAGAAGAAGGAGAAGGAGAAGGTGAAGTAAGGAGGGTGAATCAGAAGAAGCAGAAGAAGGAGAAGGAGAAGGTGAAGTCTGGAGTGTGAAGCAGAAGAAGCAAAAGAAGGAGAAGGAGAAGGTGAAGTCTGGAGGGTGAATCAGAAGAAGTAGAATAAGGAGAAGGAGAAGGTGAAGTCTGGAGGGTGAAGCAGAAGAAGTAGAAGAAGGAGAAGGAGAAGGTGAAGTCAAGAGGGTGAATCAGAAGAAGTAGAAGAAGGAAAAGGAGAAGGTGAAGTCAGGAGGGTGAATCAGAAGAAGCAGAAGAAGGAGAAGGAGAAGGTGAAGTCTGGAGGGTGAATCAGAAGAATCAGAAGAAGGAGAAGGAGAAGGTGAAGTCTGGAGGGTGAATCAGAAGAAGCAGAAGAAAGAGAAGGAGAAGGTGAAGTCTGGAGGGTGAATCAGAAGAAGCAGAAGAAGGAGAAGGAGAAGGTGAAGTCAGGAGGGTGAATCAGAAGAAGCAGAAGAAGGAGAAGGAGAAGGTGAAGTTAGGAGGGTGAACCAGAAGAAGCAGAAGAAGTGAAGGAGCAGGTGATGTCAGTGGGATGAAGCAGAAGAAGTAGAAGAAGGAGAAGGAGAAGGTGAAGTCAGGACGGTGAAGCAGAAGAAGCAGAAGAAGGAGAAGGAGAAGGTGAAGTCTGGAGGGTGAATCAGAAGAAGTAGAAGAAGGAGAAGGAGAAGGTCATGTCTGGAGGGTGAATCAGAAGAAGTAGAATAAGGAGAAGGAGAAGGTGAAGTCTGGAGGGTGAAGCAGAAGAAGTAGAAGAAGGAGAAGGAGAAGGTGAAGTCAGGAGGGTGAATCAGAAGAAGTAGAAGAAGGAGAAGGAGAAGGTGAAGTCAGGAGGGTGAATCAGAAGAAGCAGAAGAAGGAGAAGGAGAAGGTGAAGTCTGGAGGGTGAATCAGAAGAATCAGAAGAAGGAGAAGGAGAAGGTGAAGTCTGGAGGGTGAATCAGAAGAAGCAGAAGAAAGAGAAGGAGAAGGTGAAGTCTGGAGGGTGAATCAGAAGAAGCAGAAGAAGGAGAAGGAGAAGGTGAAGTCTAGAGGGTGAATCAGAAGAAGCAGAATAAGGAGAAGGAGAAGGTGAAGTCTGGAGGGTGAATCAGAAGAAGCAGAAGAAGGAGAAGGAGAAGGTGAAGTCTGGAGGGTGAACCAGAAGAAGCAGAAGAAGGAGAAGGAGAAGGTGAAGTCTGGAGGGTGAATCAGAAGAAGTAGAAGAAGGAGAAGGAGAAGGTGAAGTCTGGAGGGTGAATCAGAAGAAGCAGAAGAAGGAGAAGGAGAAGGTGAAGCATGGAGCGTGAATCAGAAGAAGCAGAAGAAGGAGAAGGAGAAGGTGAAGTCTGGAGGGTGAAACAGAAGAAGCAGAATAAGGAGAAGGAGAAGGTGAAGTCAGGAGGGTGAATCAGAAGAAGCAGAAGAAGGAGAAGGAGAAGGTGAAGTAAGGAGGGTGAATCAGAAGAAGCAGAAGAAGGAGAAGGAGAAGGTGAAGTCTGGAGTGTAAAGCAGAAGAAGCAAAAGAAGGAGAAGGAGAAGGTGAAGTCTGGAGGGTGAATCAGAAGAAGTAGAATAAGGAGAAGGAGAAGGTGAAGTCTGGAGGGTGAAGCAGAAGAAGTAGAAGAAGGAGAAGGAGAAGGTGAAGTCAGGAGGGTGAATCAGAAGAAGTAGAAGAAGGAGAAGGAGAAGGTGAAGTCAGGAGGGTGAATCAGAAGAAGCAGAAGAAGGAGAAGGAGAAGGTGAAGTCTGGTGGGTGAATCAGAAGAATCAGAAGAAGGAGAAGGAGAAGGTGAAGTCTGGAGGGTGAATCAGAAGAAGCAGAAGAAAGAGAAGGAGAAGGTGAAGTCTGGAGGGTGAATCAGAAGAAGCAGAAGAAGGAGAAGGAGAAGGTGAAGTCAGGAGGGTGAATCAGAAGAAGTAGAAGAAGGAGAAGGAGAAGGTGAAGTTAGGAGGGTGAATCAGAAGAAGCAGAAGAAGGAGAAGGAGCAGGTGATGTCAGGGGGATGAAGCAGAAGAAGTAGAAGAAGGAGAAGGAGAAGGTGAAGTCAGGACGGTGAAACAGAAGAAGCAGAAGAAGGAGAAGGAGAAGGTGAAGTCTGGAGGGTGAATCAGAAGAAGTAGAAAAAGGAGAAGGAGAAGGTCAAGTCTGGAGGGTGAATCAGAAGAAGTAGAATAAGGAGAAGGAGAAGGTGAAGTCTGGAGGGTGAAGCAGAAGAAGTAGAAGAAGGAGAAGGAGAAGGTGAAGTCAGGAGGGTGAATCAGAAGAAGTAGAAGAAGGAGAAGGAGAAGGTGAAGTCAGGAGGGTGAATCAGAAGAAGCAGAAGAAGGAGAAGGAGAAGGTGAAGTCTGGAGGGTGAATCAGAAGAATCAGAAGAAGGAGAAGGAGAAGGTGAAGTCTGGAGGGTGAATCAGAAGAAGCAGAAGAAAGAGAAGGAGAAGGTGAAGTCTGGAGTGTGAATCAGAAGAAGTAGAAGAAGGAGAAGGAGAAGGTGAAGTCTGGAGTGTGAATCAGAAGAAGCAGAAGAAGGAGAAGGAGAAGGTGAAGTCTAGAGGGTGAATCAGAAGAAGCAGAATAAGGAGAAGGAGAAGGTGAAGTCTGGAGGGTGAATCAGAAGAAGCAGAAGAAGGTGAAGTCTGGAGGGTGAATCAGAAGAAGTAGAAGAAGGAGAAGGAGAAGGTGAAGTCTGGAGGGTGAAGCAGAAGAAGTAGAAGAAGGAGAAGGGGAAGGTGAAGTCAGGTGGGTGAATCAGAAGAAGTAGAAGAAGGAGAAGGAGAAGGTGAAGTCAGGAGGGTGAATCAGAAGAAGCAGAAGAAGGAGAAGGAGAAGGTGAAGTCTGGAAGGTGAATCAGAAGAATCAGAAGAAGGAGAAGGAGAAGGTGAAGTCTGGAGGGTGAATCAGAAGAAGCAGAGGAAGGAGAAGGAGAAGGTGAAGTCTGTTGGGTGAATCAGAAGAAGCAGAATAAGGAGAAGGAGAAGGTGAAGTCTGGAGGGTGAATCAGAAGAAGCAGAAGAAGGAGAAGGAGAAGGTGAAGTCTGGAGGGTGAATCAGAAGAAGCAGAAGAAGGAGAAGGAGAAGATGAAGTCTGGAGGGTGAATCAGAAGAAGTAGAAGAAGGAGAAGGAGAAGGTGAAGTCTGGAGGGTGAAGCAGAAGAAGTAGAAGAAGGAGAAGGAGAAGGTGAAGTCAGGAGGGTGAATCAGAAGAAGTAGAAGAAGAAGAAGGAGAAGGTGAAGTCAGGAGGGTGAATCAGAAGAAGCAGAAGAAGGAGAAGGAGAAGGTGAAGTCTGGAGGGTGAATCAGAAGAATCAGAAGAAGGAGAAGTAGAAGGTGAGGTCTGGAGGGTGAATCAGAAGAAGCAGAAGAAAGAGAAGGAGAAGGTGAAGTCTGGAGGGTGAAGCAGAAGAAACAGAAGAAGGAGAAGGAGAAGGTGAAGACTGGAGGGTGAATCAGAAGAAGTAGATGAAGGAGAAGGAGAAGGTGAAGTCTGGAGGGTGAATCAGAAGAAGTAGAAGAAGGAGAAGGAGAAGGTGAAGTCTGGAGGGTGAATCAGAAGAAGCAGAAGAAGGAGAAGGAGAAGGAGAAGTCTGGAGGGTGAATCAGAAGAAGCAGAAGAAGGAGAAGGAGAAGGTGAAGTCTGGAGGGTGAAGCAGAAGAAGTAGAAGAAGGAGAAGGAGAAGGTGAAGTCAGGAGGGTGAATCAGAAGAAGTAGAAGAAGGAGAAGGAGAAGGTGAAGTCAGGAGGGTGAATCAGAAGAAGCAGAAGAAGGAGAAGGAGAAGGTGAAGTCTGGAGGGTGAATCAGAAGAATCAGAAGAAGGAGAAGGAGAAGGTGAAGTCTGGAGGGTGAATCAGAAGAAGCCGAAGAAGGAGAAGGAGAAGGTGAAGTCTGGAGGGTGAATCAGAAGAAGCAGAAGAAGGAGAAGGAGAAGGTGAAGTCAGGAGGGTGAATCAGAAGAAGCAGAAGAAGGAGAAGGAGAAGGTGAAGTTAGGAGGGTGAATCAGAAGAAGCAGAAGAAGGAGAAGGAGCAGGTGATGTCAGCGGGATGAAGCAGAAGAAGTAGAAGAAGGAGAAGGAGAAGGTGAAGTCAGGACGGAGAAGCAGAAGAAGCAGAAGAAGGAGAAGGAGAATGTGAAGTCTGGAGGGCGAATCAGAATAAGTAGAAGAAGCAGAAGGAGAAGGTCAAGTCTGGAGGGTGAATCAGAAGAAGTAGAAGAAGGAGAAGGAGAAGGTGAAGTCTGGAGGGTGAAGCAGAAGAAGTAGAAGAAGGAGAAGGAGAAGGTGAAGTCAGGAGGGTGAACCAGAAGAAGTAGAAGAAGGAGAAGGAGAAGGTGAAGTCAGGAGGGTGAATCAGAAGAAGCAGAAGAAGGAGAAGGAGAAGGTGAAGTCTGGAGGGTGAATCAGAAGAAGTAGAAGAAGGAGAAGGAGAAGGTGTTGTCTGGAGGGTGAATCAGAAGAAGTAGACGAAGGAGAAGGAGAAGGTGAAGTCTGGAGGGTGAATCAGAAGAAGCAGAAGAAGGAGAAGGAGAAGGTGAAGTCTGGAGGGTGAATCAGAAGAAGCAGAAGAAGGAGAAGGAGAAGGTGAATTCTGGAGGGTGAATCAGAAGAAGCAGAATAAGGAGAAGGAGAAGGTGAAGTCTGGAGGGTGAATCAGAAGAAGCAGAAAAAGGAGAAGGAGAAGGTGAAGTCTGAAGGGTGAATCAGAAGAAGTAGAAGAAGGAGAAGGAGAAGGTGAAGTCTGGAGGGTGAAGCAGAAGAAGTAGAAGAAGGAGAAGGAGAAGGTGAAGTCAGGAGGGTGAATCAGAAGAAGTAGAAGAAGGAGAAGGAGAAGGTGAAGTCAGGAGGGTGAATCAGAAGAAGCAGAAGAAGGAGAAGGAGAAGGTGAAGTCTGGAGGGTGAATCAGAAGAATCAGAAGAAGGAGAAGGAGAAGGTGAAGTCTGGAGGGTGAATCAGAAGAAGCAGAAGAAAGAGAAGGAGAAGGTGAAGTCTGGAGGGTGAAGCAGAAGAAACAGAAGAAGGAGAAGGAGAAGGTGAAGACTGGAGGGTGAATCAGAAGAAGTAGAAGAAGGAGAAGGAGAAGGTGAAGTCTGGAGGGTGAATCAGAAGAAGTAGAAGAAGGAGAATGAGAAGGTGATGTCTGGAGGGTGAATCAGAAGAAGCAGAAGAAGGAGAAGGAGGAGATGAAGTCTGGAGGGTGAATCACAGAAGTAGAAGAAGGAGAAGGAGAAGGTGAGGTCTGGAGGGTGAATCAGAAGAAGCAGAAGAAGGAGAAGGAGAAGGTGAAGTTAGGAGGGTGAATCAGAAGAAGCAGAAGAAGGAGAAGGAGCAGGTGATGTCAGGGGGATGAAGCAGAAGAAGTAGAAGAAGGAGAAGGAGAAGGTGAAGTCCGGACGGTGAAGCATAAGAAGCAGAAGAAGGAGAAGGAGAAGGTGAAGTCTGGAGGGTGAATCAGAAGAAGCAGAAGAAAGAGAAGGAGAAGGTGAAGTCTGGAGGGTGAATCAGAAGGAGTAGAAGAAGGAGAAGGAGAAGGTGAAGTCTGGAGTGTGAATCAGAAGAAGCAGAAGAAGGAGAAGGAGAAGGTGAAGTCTGGAGGGTGAATCAGAAGAAGCAGAATAAGGAGAAGGAGAAGGTGAAGTCTGGAGGGTGAATCAGAAGAAGCAGAAGAAGGAGAAGGAGAAGGTGAAGTCTGGAGGGTGAATCAGAAGAAGTAGAAGAAGGAGAAGGAGAAGGTGAAGTCTGGAGGGTGAAGCAGAAGAAGTAGAAGAAGGAGAAGGAGAAGGTGACGTCAGGAGGGTGAATCAGAAGAAGTAGAAGAAGGAGAAGGAGAAGGTGAAGTCAGGAGGGTGAATCAGAAGAAGCAGAAGAAGGAGAAGGAGAAGGTGAAGTCTGGAGGGTGAATCAGAAGAATCAGAAGAAGGAGAAGGAGAAGGTGAAGTCTGGAGGGTGAATCAGAAGAAGCAGAGGAAGGAGAAGGAGAAGGTGAAGTCTGGAGGGTGAATCAGAAGAAGCAGAATAAGGAGAAGGAGAAGGTGAAGTCTGGAGGGTGAATCAGAAGAAGCAGAATAAGGAGAAGGAGAAGGTGAAGTCTGGAGGGAGAATCAGAAGAAGCAAAAGAAGGAGAAGGAGAAGATGAAGTCTGGAGGGTGAATCAGAAGAAGTAGAAGAAGGAGAAGGAGAAGGTGAAGTCTGGAGGGTGAAGCAGAAGAAGTAGAAGAAGGAGAAGGAGAAGGTGAAGTCAGGAGGGTGAATCAGAAGAAGCAGAAGAAGGAGAAGGAGAAGGTGAAGTCTGGAGGGTGAATCAGAAGAATCAGAAGAAGGAGAAGGAGAAGGTGAAGTCTGGAGGGTGAATCAGAAGAAGCAGGAGAAAGAGAAGGAGAAGGTGAAGTCTGGAGGGTGAAGCAGAAGAAACAGAAGAAGGAGAAGGAGGAGGTGAAGACTGGAGGGTGAATCAGAAGAAGTAGAAGAAGGAGAAGGAGAAGGTGAAGTCTGGAGGGTGAATCAGAAGAAGTAGAAGAAGGAGAAGGAGAAGGTGAAGTCTGGAGGGTGAATCAGAAGAAGCAGAAGAAGGAGAAGGAGAAGGTGAAGTCTGGAGGGTGAATCAGAAGAAGCAGAAGAAGGAGAAGGAGAAGATGAAGTCTGGAGTGTGAATCAGAAGAAGTAGAAGAAGGAGAAGGAGAAGGTGAAGTCTGGAGGGAGAATCAGAAGTAGTAGAAGAAGGAGAAGGAGAAGGTGAAGTCTGGACGTTGAATCAGAAGAAACAGAAGAAGGAGAAGGAGAAGGTGAAGTCTGGAGGGTGAATCAGAAGAAGTAGAAGAAGGAGAAGGAGAAGGTGTAGTCTGGAGGGTGAATCAGAAGAAGTAGACGAAGGAGAAGGAGAAGGAGAAGTCTGGAGGGTGAATCAGAAGAAGTAGAAGAAGGAGAAGGAGAAGGTGAAGTCAGGACGGTGAAGCAGAAGAAGCAGAAGAAGGAGAAGGAGAAGGTGAAGTCTGGAGGGTGAATCAGAATAAGTAGAAGAAGGAGAAGGAGAAGGTCAAGTCTGGAGGGTGAATCAGAAGAAGTAGAAGAAGGAGAAGGAGAAGGTGAAGTCTGGAGGGTGAAGCAGAAGAAGTAGAAGAAGGAGAAGGAGAAGGTGAAGTCAGGAGGGTGAATCAGAAGAAGTAGAAGAAGAAGAAGGAGAAGGTGAAGTCAGGAGGGTGAATCAGAAGAAGCAGAAGAAGGAGAAGGAGAAGGTGAAGTCTGGAGGGTGAATCAGAAGAAGTAGAAGAAGGAGAAGGAGAAGGTGCAGTCTGGAGGGTGAATCAGAAGTAGTAGAAGAAGGAGAAGGAGAAGGTGAAGTCTGGACGGTGAATCAGAAGAAACAGAAGAAGGAGAAGGAGAAGGTTAAGTCTGGAGGGTGAATCAGAAGAAGTAGAAGAAGGAGAAGGAGAAGGTGAAGTCTAGAGGGTGAATCAGAAGAAGCAGAAGAAGGAGAAGGAGAAGGTGAAGTCTGGAGGGTGAATCAGAAGAAGCAGAAGAAGGAGAAGGAGAAGATGAAGTCTGGAGGGTGAATCAGAAGAAGCAGAAGAAGGAGAAGGAGAAGTTGAAGTTAGGAGGGTGAATCAGAAGAAGCAGAAGAAGGAGAAGGAGCAGGTGATGTCAGGGGGATGAAGCAGAAGAAGTAGAAGAAGGAGAAGGAGAAGGTGAAGTCAGGACGGTGAAGCAGAAGAAGCAGAAGAAGGAGAAGGAGAAGGTGAAGTCTGGAGGGTGAATCAGAAGAAGTAGAAGAAGGAGAAGGAGAAGGTCAAGTCTGGAGGGTGAATCAGAAGAAGTAGAAGAAGGAGAAGGAGAAGGTGAAGTCAGGAGGGTGAATCAGAAGAAGCAGAAGAAGGAGAAGGAGAAGGTGAAGTAAGGAGGGTGAATCAGAAGAAGCAGAAGAAGGAGAAGGAGAAGGTGAAGTCTGGAGTGTGTATCAGAAGAAGCAGAAGAAAGAGAAGGAGAAGGTGAAGTCTGGAGGGTGAATCAGAAGAAGTAGAAGAAGGAGAAGGAGAAGGTGAAGTCTGGAGTGTGAATCAGAAGAAGCAGAAGAAGGAGAAGGAGAAGGTGAAGTCTGGAGGGTGAATCAGAAGAAGCAGAATAAGGAGAAGGAGAAGGTGAAGTCTGGAGGGTGAATCAGAAGAAGCAGAAGAAGGAGAAGGAGAAGGTAAAGTCTGGAGGGTGAATCAGAAGAAGTAGAAGAAGGAGAAGGTGAAGTCTGGAGGGTGAAGCAGAAAAAGTAGAAGAAGGAGAAGGAGAAGGTGACGTCAGGAGGGTGAATCAGAAGAAGTAGAAGAAGGAGAAGGAGAAGGTGAAGTCTGGAGGGTGAATCAGAAGAATCAGAAGAAGGAGAAGGAGAAGGTGAAGTCTGGAGGGTGAATCAGAAGAAGCAGAGGAAGGAGAAGGAGAAGGTGAAGTCTGGAGGGTGAATCAGAAGAAGCAGAATAAGGAGAAGGAGAAGGTGAAGTCTGGAGGGTGAATCAGAAGAAGCAGAATAAGGAGAAGGAGAAGGTGAAGTCTGGAGGGTGAATCAGAAGAAGCAAAAGAAGGAGAAGGAGAAGATGAAGTCTGGAGGGTGAATCAGAAGAAGTAGAAGAAGGAGAAGGAGAAGGTGAAGTCTGGAGGGTGAAGCAGAAGAAGTAGAAGAAGGAGAAGGAGAAGGTGAAGTCAGGAGGGTGAATCAGAAGAAGCAGAAGAAGGAGAAGGAGAAGGTGAAGTCTGGAGGGTGAATCAGAAGAATCAGAAGAAGGAGAAGGAGAAGGTGAAGTCTGGAGGGTGAATCAGAAGAAGCAGAAGAAAGAGAAGGAGAAGGTGAAGTCTGGAGGGTGAAGCAGAAGAAACAGAAGAAGGAGAAGGAGAAGGTGAAGACTGGAGGGTGAATCAGAAGAAGCAGAAGAAGGAGAAGGAGAAGGTGAAGTCTGGACGGTGAATCAGAAGAAACAGAAGAAGGAGAAGGAGAAGGTGAAGTCTGGAGGGTGAATCAGAAGAAGTAGAAGAAGGAGAAGGAGGAGGTGTAGTCTGGAGGGTGAATCAGAAGAAGTAGACGAAGGAGAAGGAGAAGGAGAAGTCTGGAGGGTGAATCAGAAGAAGTAGAAGAAGGAGAAGGAGAAGGTGAAGTCAGGACGGTGAAGCAGAAGAAGCAGAAGAAGGAGAAGGAGAAGGTGAAGTCTGGAGGGTGAATCAGAATAAGTAGAAGAAGGAGAAGGAGAAGGTCAAGTCTGGAGGGTGAATCAGAAGAAGTAGAAGAAGGAGAAGGAGAAGGTGAAGTCTGGAGGGTGAAGCAGAAGAAGTAGAAGAAGGAGAAGGAGAAGGTGAAGTCAGGAGGGTGAATCAGAAGAAGTAGAAGAAGAAGAAGGAGAAGGTGAAGTCAGGAGGGTGAATCAGAAGAAGCAGAAGAAGGAGAAGGAGAAGGTGAAGTCTGGAGGGTGAATCAGAAGAAGTAGAAGAAGGAGAAGAAGAAGGTGCAGTCTGGAGGGTGAATCAGAAGTAGTAGAAGAAGGAGAAGGAGAAGGTGAAGTCTGGACGGTGAATCAGAAGAAACAGAAGAAGGAGAAGGAGAAGGTGAAGTCTGGAGGGTGAATCAGAAGAAGTAGAAGAAGGAGAAGGAGAAGGTGAAGTCTAGAGGGTGAATCAGAAGAAGCAGAAGAAGGAGAAGGAGAAGGTGAAGTCTGGAGGGTGAATCAGAAGAAGCAGAAGAAGGAGAAGGAGAAGATGAAGTCTGGAGGGTGAATCAGAAGAAGCAGAAGAAGGAGAAGGAGAAGGTGAAGTTAGGAGGGTGAATCAGAAGAAGCAGAAGAAGGAGAAGGAGCAGGTGATGTCAGGGGGATGAAGCAGAAGAAGTAGAAGAAGGAGAAGGAGAAGGTGAAGTCAGGACGGTGAAGCAGAAGAAGCAGAAGAAGGAGAAGGAGAAGGTGAAGTCTGGAGGGTGAATCAGAAGAAGTAGAAGAAGGAGAAGGAGAAGGTCAAGTCTGGAGGGTGAATCAGAAGAAGTAGAAGAAGGAGAAGGAGAAGGTGAAGTCAGGAGGGTGAATCAGAAGAAGCAGAAGAAGGAGAAGGAGAAGGTGAAGTAAGGAGGGTGAATCAGAAGAAGCAGAAGAAGGAGAAGGAGAAGGTGAAGTCTGGAGTGTGAAGCAGAAGAAGCAAAAGAAGGAAAAGGAGAAGGTGAAGTCTGGAGGGTGAATCAGAAGAAGTAGAAGAAGGAGAAGGAGAAGGTGAAGTCTGGAGGGTGAAGCAGAAGAAGTAGAAGAAGGAGAAGGAGAAGGTGAAGTCTGGAGGGTGAATCAGAAGAATCAGAAGAAGGAGAAGGAGAAGGTGAAGTCTGGAGGGTGAATCAGAAGAAGCAGAAGAAAGAGAAGGAGAAGGTGAAGTCTGGAGGGTGAATCAGAAGAAGCAGAAGAAGGAGAAGGAGAAGGTGAAGTCTGGAGGGAGAAGCAGAAGAAGTAGAAGAAGGAGAAGGAGAAGGTGAAGTCTGGAGGGTGAATCAGAAGAAGTAGAAGAAGGAGAAGGAGAAGGTGAAGTCTGGAGGGTGAATCAGAAGAAGTAGTAGAAAGAGAAGGAGAAGGTGAAGTCTGGAGGGTGAATCAGAAGAAACAGAAGAAGGAGAAGGAGAAGGTGAAGTCTGGAGGGTGAATCAGAAGAAGTAGAAGAAGGAGAAGGAGAAGGTGTAGTCTGGAGGGTGAATCAGAAGAAGTAGACGAAGGAGAAGGAGAAGGTGAAGTCTGGAGGGTGAACCAGAAGAAGCAGAAGAAGGAGAAGGAGAAGGTGAAGTCTGGAGGGTGAATCAGAAGAAGCAGAAGAAGGAGAAGGAGAAGGTGAAGTCTGGAGGGTGTAACAGAAGAAGCAGAATAAGGAGAAGGAGAAGGTGAAGTCAGGAGGGTGAATCAGAAGAAGCAGAAGAAGGAGAAGGAGAAGGTGAAGTAAGGAGGGTGAATCAGAAGAAGCAGAAGAAGGAGAAGGAGAAGTTGAAGTCTGGAGTGTGAAGCAGAAGAAGCAAAAGAAGGAGAAGGAGAAGGTGAAGTCTGGAGGGTGAATCAGAAGAAGTAGAAGAAGGAGAAGGAGAAGGTGAAGTCTGGAGGGTGAAGCAGAAGAAGTAGAAGAAGGAGAAGGAGAAGGTGAAGTCAGGAGGGTGAATCAGAAGAAGTAGAAGAAGGAGAAGGAGAAGGTGAAGTCAGGAGGGTGAATCAGAAGAAGCAGAAGAAGGAGAAGGAGAAGGTGAAGTCAGGAGGGTGAATCAGAAGAAGTAGAAGAAGGAGAAGGAGAAGGTGAAGTTAGGAGGGTGAATCAGAAGAAGCGGAAGAAGGAGAAGGAGCAGGTGATGTCAGGGGGAGGAAGCAGAAGAAGTAGAAGAAGGAGAAGGAGAAGGTGAAGTCAGGACGGTGAAACAGAAGAAGCAGAAGAAGGAGAAGGAGAAGGTGAAGTCTGGAGGGTGAATCAGAAGAAGTAGAAAAAGGAGAAGGAGAAGGTCAAGTCTGGAGGGTGAATCAGAAGAAGTAGAATAAGGAGAAGGAGAAGGTGAAGTCTGGAGGGTGAAGCAGAAGAAGTAGAAGAAGGAGAAGGAGAAGGTGAAGTCAGGAGGGTGAATCAGAAGAAGTAGAAGAAGGAGAAGGAGAAGGTGAAGTCAGGAGGGTGAATCAGAAGAAGCAGAAGAAGGAGAAGGAGAAGGTGAAGTCTGGAGGGTGAATCAGAAGAATCAGAAGAAGGAGAAGGAGAAGGTGAAGTCTGGAGGGTGAATCAGAAGAAGCAGAAGAAAGAGAAGGAGAAGGTGAAGTCTGGAGGGTGAATCAGAAGAAGTAGAAGAAGGAGAAGGAGAAGGTGAAGTCTGGAGTGTGAATCAGAAGAAGCAGAAGAAGGAGAAGGAGAAGGTGAAGTCTAGAGGGTGAATCAGAAGAAGCAGAATAAGGAGAAGGAGAAGGTGAAGTCTGGAGGGTGAATCAGAAGAAGCAGAAGAAGGAGAAGGAGAAGGTGAAGTCTGGAGGGTGAATCAGAAGAAGTAGAAGAAGGAGAAGGAGAAGGTGAAGTCTGGAGGGTGAAGCAGAAGAAGTAGAAGAAGGAGAAGGGGAAGGTGAAGTCAGGTGGGTGAATCAGAAGAAGTAGAAGAAGGAGAAGGAGAAGGTGAAGTCAGGAGGGTGAATCAGAAGAAGCAGAAGAAGGAGAAGGAGAAGGTGAAGTCTGGAAGGTGAATCAGAAGAATCAGAAGAAGGAGAAGGAGAAGGTGAAGTCTGGAGGGTGAATCAGAAGAAGCAGAGGAAGGAGAAGGAGAAGGTGAAGTCTGTTGGGTGAATCAGAAGAAGCAGAATAAGGAGAAGGAGAAGGTGAAGTCTGGAGGGTGAATCAGAAGAAGCAGAAGAAGGAGAAGGAGAAGGTGAAGTCTGGAGGGTGAATCAGAAGAAGCAGAAGAAGGAGAAGGAGAAGATGAAGTCTGGAGGGTGAATCAGAAGAAGTAGAAGAAGGAGAAGGAGAAGGTGAAGTCTGGAGGGTGAATCAGAAGAAGTAGAAGAAGGAGAAGGAGAAGGTGAAGTCTGGAGGGTGAATCAGAAGAAGCAGAAGAAGGAGAAGGAGAAGGAGAAGTCTGGAGGGTGAATCAGAAGAAGCAGAAGAAGGAGAAGGAGAAGGTGAAGTCTGGAGGGTGAAGCAGAAGAAGTAGAAGAAGGAGAAGGAGAAGGTGAAGTCAGGAGGGTGAATCAGAAGAAGTAGAAGAAGGAGAAGGAGAAGGTGAAGTCAGGAGGGTGAATCAGAAGAAGCAGAAGAAGGAGAAGGAGAAGGTGAAGTCTGGAGGGTGAATCAGAAGAATCAGAAGAAGGAGAAGGAGAAGGTGAAGTCTGGAGGGTGAATCAGAAGAAGCCGAAGAAGGAGAAGGAGAAGGTGAAGTCTGGAGGGTGAATCAGAAGAAGCAGAAGAAGGAGAAGGAGAAGGTGAAGTCAGGAGGGTGAATCAGAAGAAGCAGAAGAAGGAGAAGGAGAAGGTGAAGTTAGGAGGGTGAATCAGAAGAAGCAGAAGAAGGAGAAGGAGCAGGTGATGTCAGCGGGATGAAGCAGAAGAAGTAGAAGAAGGAGAAGGAGAAGGTGAAGTCAGGACGGAGAAGCAGAAGAAGCAGAAGAAGGAGAAGGAGAATGTGAAGTCTGGAGGGCGAATCAGAATAAGTAGAAGAAGGAGAAGGAGAAGGTCAAGTCTGGAGGGTGAATCAGAAGAAGTAGAAGAAGGAGAAGGAGAAGGTGAAGTCTGGAGGGTGAAGCAGAAGAAGTAGAAGAAGGAGAAGGAGAAGGTGAAGTCAGGAGGGTGAACCAGAAGAAGTAGAAGAAGGAGAAGGAGAAGGTGAAGTCAGGAGGGTGAATCAGAAGAAGCAGAAGAAGGAGAAGGAGAAGGTGAAGTCTGGAGGGTGAATCAGAAGAAGTAGAAGAAGGAGAAGGAGAAGGTGTTGTCTGGAGGGTGAATCAGAAGAAGTAGACGAAGGAGAAGGAGAAGGTGAAGTCTGGAGGGTGAATCAGAAGAAGCAGAAGAAGGAGAAGGAGAAGGTGAAGTCTGGAGGGTGAATCAGAAGAAGCAGAAGAAGGAGAAGGAGAAGGTGAATTCTGGAGGGTGAATCAGAAGAAGCAGAATAAGGAGAAGGAGAAGGTGAAGTCTGGAGGGTGAATCAGAAGAAGCAGAAAAAGGAGAAGGAGAAGGTGAAGTCTGAAGGGTGAATCAGAAGAAGTAGAAGAAGGAGAAGGAGAAGGTGAAGTCTGGAGGGTGAAGCAGAAGAAGTAGAAGAAGGAGAAGGAGAAGGTGAAGTCAGGAGGGTGAATCAGAAGAAGTAGAAGAAGGAGAAGGAGAAGGTGAAGTCAGGAGGGTGAATCAGAAGAAGCAGAAGAAGGAGAAGGAGAAGGTGAAGTCTGGAGGGTGAATCAGAAGAATCAGAAGAAGGAGAAGGAGAAGGTGAAGTCTGGAGGGTGAATCAGAAGAAGCAGAAGAAAGAGAAGGAGAAGGTGAAGTCTGGAGGGTGAAGCAGAAGAAACAGAAGAAGGAGAAGGAGAAGGTGAAGACTGGAGGGTGAATCAGAAGAAGTAGAAGAAGGAGAAGGAGAAGGTGAAGTCTGGAGGGTGAATCAGAAGAAGTAGAAGAAGGAGAATGAGAAGGTGATGTCTGGAGGGTGAATCAGAAGAAGCAGAAGAAGGAGAAGGAGAAGGTGAAGTCTGGAGGGTGAATCAGAAGAAGCAGAAGAAGGAGAAGGAGGAGATGAAGTCTGGAGGGTGAATCAGAAGAAGTAGAAGAAGGAGAAGGAGAAGGTGAGGTCTGGAGGGTGAATCAGAAGAAGCAGAAGAAGGAGAAGGAGAAGGTGAAGTTAGGAGGGTGAATCAGAAGAAGCAGAAGAAGGAGAAGGAGCAGGTGATGTCAGGGGGATGAAGCAGAAGAAGTAGAAGAAGGAGAAGGAGAAGGTGAAGTCCGGACGGTGAAGCATAAGAAGCAGAAGAAGGAGAAGGAGAAGGTGAAGTCTGGAGGGTGAATCAGAAGAAGCAGAAGAAAGAGAAGGAGAAGGTGAAGTCTGGAGGGTGAATCAGAAGGAGTAGAAGAAGGAGAAGGAGAAGGTGAAGTCTGGAGTGTGAATCAGAAGAAGCAGAAGAAGGAGAAGGAGAAGGTGAAGTCTGGAGGGTGAATCAGAAGAAGCAGAATAAGGAGAAGGAGAAGGTGAAGTCTGGAGGGTGAATCAGAAGAAGCAGAAGAAGGAGAAGGAGAAGGTGAAGTCTGGAGGGTGAATCAGAAGAAGTAGAAGAAGGAGAAGGAGAAGGTGAAGTCTGGAGGGTGAAGCAGAAGAAGTAGAAGAAGGAGAAGGAGAAGGTGACGTCAGGAGGGTGAATCAGAAGAAGTAGAAGAAGGAGAAGGAGAAGGTGAAGTCAGGAGGGTGAATCAGAAGAAGCAGAAGAAGGAGAAGGAGAAGGTGAAGTCTGGAGGGTGAATCAGAAGAATCAGAAGAAGGAGAAGGAGAAGGTGAAGTCTGGAGGGTGAATCAGAAGAAGCAGAGGAAGGAGAAGGAGAAGGTGAAGTCTGGAGGGTGAATCAGAAGAAGCAGAATAAGGAGAAGGAGAAGGTGAAGTCTGGAGGGTGAATCAGAAGAAGCAGAATAAGGAGAAGGAGAAGGTGAAGTCTGGAGGGAGAATCAGAAGAAGCAAAAGAAGGAGAAGGAGAAGATGAAGTCTGGAGGGTGAATCAGAAGAAGTAGAAGAAGGAGAAGGAGAAGGTGAAGTCTGGAGGGTGAAGCAGAAGAAGTAGAAGAAGGAGAAGGAGAAGGTGAAGTCAGGAGGGTGAATCAGAAGAAGCAGAAGAAGGAGAAGGAGAAGGTGAAGTCTGGAGGGTGAATCAGAAGAATCAGAAGAAGGAGAAGGAGAAGGTGAAGTCTGGAGGGTGAATCAGAAGAAGCAGGAGAAAGAGAAGGAGAAGGTGAAGTCTGGAGGGTGAAGCAGAAGAAACAGAAGAAGGAGAAGGAGAAGGTGAAGACTGGAGGGTGAATCAGAAGAAGTAGAAGAAGGAGAAGGAGAAGGTGAAGTCTGGAGGGTGAATCAGAAGAAGTAGATGAAGGAGAAGGAGAAGGTGAAGTCTGGAGGGTGAATCAGAAGAAGCAGAAGAAGGAGAAGGAGAAGGTGAAGTCTGGAGGGTGAATCAGAAGAAGCAGAAGAAGGAGAAGGAGAAGATGAAGTCTGGAGTGTGAATCAGAAGAAGTAGAAGAAGGAGAAGGAGAAGGTGAAGTCTGGAGGGAGAATCAGAAGTAGTAGAAGAAGGAGAAGGAGAAGGTGAAGTCTGGACGGTGAATCAGAAGAAACAGAAGAAGGAGAAGGAGAAGGTGAAGTCTGGAGGGTGAATCAGAAGAAGTAGAAGAAGGAGAAGGAGAAGGTGTAGTCTGGAGGGTGAATCAGAAGAAGTAGACGAAGGAGAAGGAGAAGGAGAAGTCTGGAGGGTGAATCAGAAGAAGTAGAAGAAGGAGAAGGAGAAGGTGAAGTCAGGACGGTGAAGCAGAAGAAGCAGAAGAAGGAGAAGGAGAAGGTGAAGTCTGGAGGGTGAATCAGAATAAGTAGAAGAAGGAGAAGGAGAAGGTCAAGTCTGGAGGGTGAATCAGAAGAAGTAGAAGAAGGAGAAGGAGAAGGTGAAGTCTGGAGGGTGAAGCAGAAGAAGTAGAAGAAGGAGAAGGAGAAGGTGAAGTCAGGAGGGTGAATCAGAAGAAGTAGAAGAAGAAGAAGGAGAAGGTGAAGTCAGGAGGGTGAATCAGAAGAAGCAGAAGAAGGAGAAGGAGAAGGTGAAGTCTGGAGGGTGAATCAGAAGAAGTAGAAGAAGGAGAAGGAGAAGGTGCAGTCTGGAGGGTGAATCAGAAGTAGTAGAAGAAGGAGAAGGAGAAGGTGAAGTCTGGAGTGTGAATCAGAAGAAGCAGAAGAAGGAGAAGGAGAAGGTGAAGTCTGGAGGGTGAATCAGAAGAAGCAGAATAAGGAGAAGGAGAAGGTGAAGTCTGGAGGGTGAATCAGAAGAAGCAGAAGAAGGAGAAGGAGAAGGTGAAGTCTGGAGGGTGAATCAGAAGAAGTAGAAGAAGGAGAAGGAGAAGGTGAAGTCTGGAGGGTGAAGCAGAAGAAGTAGAAGAAGGAGAAGGAGAAGGTGACGTCAGGAGGGTGAATCAGAAGAAGTAGAAGAAGGAGAAGGAGAAGGTGAAGTCAGGAGGGTGAATCAGAAGAAGCAGAAGAAGGAGAAGGAGAAGGTGAAGTCTGGAGGGTGAATCAGAAGAATCAGAAGAAGGAGAAGGAGAAGGTGAAGTCTGGAGGGTGAATCAGAAGAAGCAGAGGAAGGAGAAGGAGAAGGTGAAGTCTGGAGGGTGAATCAGAAGAAGCAGAATAAGGAGAAGGAGAAGGTGAAGTCTGGAGGGTGAATCAGAAGAAGCAGAATAAGGAGAAGGAGAAGGTGAAGTCTGGAGGGAGAATCAGAAGAAGCAAAAGAAGGAGAAGGAGAAGATGAAGTCTGGAGGGTGAATCAGAAGAAGTAGAAGAAGGAGAAGGAGAAGGTGAAGTCTGGAGGGTGAAGCAGAAGAAGTAGAAGAAGGAGAAGGAGAAGGTGAAGTCAGGAGGGTGAATCAGAAGAAGCAGAAGAAGGAGAAGGAGAAGGTGAAGTCTGGAGGGTGAATCAGAAGAATCAGAAGAAGGAGAAGGAGAAGGTGAAGTCTGGAGGGTGAATCAGAAGAAGCAGGAGAAAGAGAAGGAGAAGGTGAAGTCTGGAGGGTGAAGCAGAAGAAACAGAAGAAGGAGAAGGAGAAGGTGAAGACTGGAGGGTGAATCAGAAGAAGTAGAAGAAGGAGAAGGAGAAGGTGAAGTCTGGAGGGTGAATCAGAAGAAGTAGAAGAAGGAGAAGGAGAAGGTGAAGTCTGGAGGGTGAATCAGAAGAAGCAGAAGAAGGAGAAGGAGAAGGTGAAGTCTGGAGGGTGAATCAGAAGAAGCAGAAGAAGGAGAAGGAGAAGATGAAGTCTGGAGTGTGAATCAGAAGAAGTAGAAGAAGGAGAAGGAGAAGGTGAAGTCTGGAGGGAGAATCAGAAGTAGTAGAAGAAGGAGAAGGAGAAGGTGAAGTCTGGACGGTGAATCAGAAGAAACAGAAGAAGGAGAAGGAGAAGGTGAAGTCTGGAGGGTGAATCAGAAGAAGTAGAAGAAGGAGAAGGAGAAGGTGTAGTCTGGAGGGTGAATCAGAAGAAGTAGACGAAGGAGAAGGAGAAGGAGAAGTCTGGAGGGTGAATCAGAAGAAGTAGAAGAAGGAGAAGGAGAAGGTGAAGTCAGGACGGTGAAGCAGAAGAAGCAGAAGAAGGAGAAGGAGAAGGTGAAGTCTGGAGGGTGAATCAGAATAAGTAGAAGAAGGAGAAGGAGAAGGTCAAGTCTGGAGGGTGAATCAGAAGAAGTAGAAGAAGGAGAAGGAGAAGGTGAAGTCTGGAGGGTGAAGCAGAAGAAGTAGAAGAAGGAGAAGGAGAAGGTGAAGTCAGGAGGGTGAATCAGAAGAAGTAGAAGAAGAAGAAGGAGAAGGTGAAGTCAGGAGGGTGAATCAGAAGAAGCAGAAGAAGGAGAAGGAGAAGGTGAAGTCTGGAGGGTGAATCAGAAGAAGTAGAAGAAGGAGAAGGAGAAGGTGCAGTCTGGAGGGTGAATCAGAAGTAGTAGAAGAAGGAGAAGGAGAAGGTGAAGTCTGGACGGTGAATCAGAAGAAACAGAAGAAGGAGAAGGAGAAGGTTAAGTCTGGAGGGTGAATCAGAAGAAGTAGAAGAAGGAGAAGGAGAAGGTGAAGTCTAGAGGGTGAATCAGAAGAAGCAGAAGAAGGAGAAGGAGAAGGTGAAGTCTGGAGGGTGAATCAGAAGAAGCAGAAGAAGGAGAAGGAGAAGATGAAGTCTGGAGGGTGAATCAGAAGAAGCAGAAGAAGGAGAAGGAGAAGGTGAAGTTAGGAGGGTGAATCAGAAGAAGCAGAAGAAGGAGAAGGAGCAGGTGATGTCAGGGGGATGAAGCAGAAGAAGTAGAAGAAGGAGAAGGAGAAGGTGAAGTCAGGACGGTGAAGCAGAAGAAGCAGAAGAAGGAGAAGGAGAAGGTGAAGTCTGGAGGGTGAATCAGAAGAAGTAGAAGAAGGAGAAGGAGAAGGTCAAGTCTGGAGGGTGAATCAGAAGAAGTAGAAGAAGGAGAAGGAGAAGGTGAAGTCAGGAGGGTGAATCAGAAGAAGCAGAAGAAGGAGAAGGAGAAGGTGAAGTAAGGAGGGTGAATCAGAAGAAGCAGAAGAAGGAGAAGGAGAAGGTGAAGTCTGGAGTGTGAATCAGAAGAAGCAGAAGAAAGAGAAGGAGAAGGTGAAGTCTGGAGGGTGAATCAGAAGAAGTAGAAGAAGGAGAAGGAGAAGGTGAAGTCTGGAGTGTGAATCAGAAGAAGCAGAAGAAGGAGAAGGAGAAGGTGAAGTCTGGAGGGTGAATCAGAAGAAGCAGAATAAGGAGAAGGAGAAGGTGAAGTCTGGAGGGTGAATCAGAAGAAGCAGAAGAAGGAGAAGGAGAAGGTAAAGTCTGGAGGGTGAATCAGAAGAAGTAGAAGAAGGAGAAGGTGAAGTCTGGAGGGTGAAGCAGAAAAAGTAGAAGAAGGAGAAGGAGAAGGTGACGTCAGGAGGGTGAATCAGAAGAAGTAGAAGAAGGAGAAGGAGAAGGTGAAGTCTGGAGGGTGAATCAGAAGAATCAGAAGAAGGAGAAGGAGAAGGTGAAGTCTGGAGGGTGAATCAGAAGAAGCAGAGGAAGGAGAAGGAGAAGGTGAAGTCTGGAGGGTGAATCAGAAGAAGCAGAATAAGGAGAAGGAGAAGGTGAAGTCTGGAGGGTGAATCAGAAGAAGCAGAATAAGGAGAAGGAGAAGGTGAAGTCTGGAGGGTGAATCAGAAGAAGCAAAAGAAGGAGAAGGAGAAGATGAAGTCTGGAGGGTGAATCAGAAGAAGTAGAAGAAGGAGAAGGAGAAGGTGAAGTCTGGAGGGTGAAGCAGAAGAAGTAGAAGAAGGAGAAGGAGAAGGTGAAGTCTGGAGGGTGAATCAGAAGAAGTAGAAGAAGGAGAAGGAGAAGGTGTAGTCTGGAGGGTGAATCAGAAGAAGTAGACGAAGGAGAAGGAGAAGGAGAAGTCTGGAGGGTGAATCAGAAGAAGTAGAAGAAGGAGAAGGAGAAGGTGAAGTCAGGACGGTGAAGCAGAAGAAGCAGAAGAAGGAGAAGGAGAAGGTGAAGTCTGGAGGGTGATTCAGAATAAGTAGAAGAAGGAGAAGGAGAAGGTCAAGTCTGGAGGGTGAATCAGAAGAAGTAGAAGAAGGAGAAGGAGAAGGTGAAGTCTGGAGGGTGAAGCAGAAGAAGTAGAAGAAGGAGAAGGAGAAGGTGAAGTCAGGAGGGTGAATCAGAAGAAGTAGAAGAAGAAGAAGGAGAAGGTGAAGTCAGGAGGGTGAATCAGAAGAAGCAGAAGAAGGAGAAGGAGAAGGTGAAGTCTGGAGGGTGAATCAGAAGAAGTAGAAGAAGGAGAAGGAGAAGGTGCAGTCTGGAGGGTGAATCAGAAGTAGTAGAAGAAGGAGAAGGAGAAGGTGAAGTCTGGACGGTGAATCAGAAGAAACAGAAGAAGGAGAAGGAGAAGGTGAAGTCTGGAGGGTGAATCAGAAGAAGTAGAAGAAGGAGAAGGAGAAGGTGAAGTCTAGAGGGTGAATCAGAAGAAGCAGAAGAAGGAGAAGGAGAAGGTGAAGTCTGGAGGGTGAATCAGAAGAAGCAGAAGAAGGAGAAGGAGAAGATGTAGTCTGGAGGGTGAATCAGAAGAAGCAGAAGAAGGAGAAGGAGCAGGTGATGTCAGGGGGATGAAGCAGAAGAAGTAGAAGAAGGAGAAGGAGAAGGTGAAGTCAGGACGGTGAAGCAGAAGAAGCAGAAGAAGGAGAAGGAGAAGGTGAAGTCTGGAGGGTGAATCAGAAGAAGTAGAAGAAGGAGAAGGAGAAGGTCAAGTCTGGAGGGTGAATCAGAAGAAGTAGAAGAAGGAGAAGGAGAAGGTGAAGTCAGGAGGGTGAATCAGAAGAAGCAGAAGAAGGAGAAGGAGAAGGTGAAGTAAGGAGGGTGAATCAGAAGAAGCAGAAGAAGGAGAAGGAGAAGGTGAAGTCTGGAGTGTGAAGCAGAAGAAGCAAAAGAAGGAGAAGGAGAAGGTGAAGTCTGGAGGGTGAATCAGAAGAAGTAGAAGAAGGAGAAGGAGAAGGTGAAGTCTGGAGGGTGAAGCAGAAGAAGTAGAAGAAGGAGAAGGAGAAGGTGAAGTCTGGAGGGTGAATCAGAAGAATCAGAAGAAGGAGAAGGAGAAGGTGAAGTCTGGAGGGTGAATCAGAAGAAGCAGAAGAAAGAGAAGGAGAAGGTGAAGTCTGGAGGGTGAATCAGAAGAAGCAGAAGAAGGAGAAGGAGAAGGTGAAGTCTGGAGGGAGAAGCAGAAGAAGTAGAAGAAGGAGAAGGAGAAGGTGAAGTCTGGAGGGTGAATCAGAAGAAGTAGAAGAAGGAGAAGGAGAAGGTGAAGTCTGGAGGGTGAATCAGAAGAAGTAGTAGAAAGAGAAGGAGAAGGTGAAGTCTGGAGGGTGAATCAGAAGAAACAGAAGAAGGAGAAGGAGAAGGTGAAGTCTGGAGGGTGAATCAGAAGAAGTAGAAGAAGGAGAAGGAGAAGGTGTAGTCTGGAGGGTGAATCAGAAGAAGTAGACGAAGGAGAAGGAGAAGGTGAAGTCTGGAGGGTGAACCAGAAGAAGCAGAAGAAGGAGAAGGAGAAGGTGAAGTCTGGAGGGTGAATCAGAAGAAGCAGAAGAAGGAGAAGGAGAAGGTGAAGTCTGGAGGGTGTAACAGAAGAAGCAGAATAAGGAGAAGGAGAAGGTGAAGTCAGGAGGGTGAATCAGAAGAAGCAGAAGAAGGAGAAGGAGAAGGTGAAGTAAGGAGGGTGAATCAGAAGAAGCAGAAGAAGGAGAAGGAGAAGGTGAAGTCTGGAGTGTGAAGCAGAAGAAGCAAAAGAAGGAGAAGGAGAAGGTGAAGTCTGGAGGGTGAATCAGAAGAAGTAGAAGAAGGAGAAGGAGAAGGTGAAGTCTGGAGGGTGAAGCAGAAGAAGTAGAAGAAGGAGAAGGAGAAGGTGAAGTCAGGAGGGTGAATCAGAAGAAGTAGAAGAAGGAGAAGGAGAAGGTGAAGTCAGGAGGGTGAATCAGAAGAAGCAGAAGAAGGAGAAGGAGAAGGTGAAGTCTGGAGGGTGAATCAGAAGAATCAGAAGAAGGAGAAGGAGAAGGTGAAGTCTGGAGGGTGAATCAGAAGAAGCAGAAGAAAGAGAAGGAGAAGGTGAAGTCTGGAGGGTGAATCAGAAGAAGCAGAAGAAGGAGAAGGAGAAGGTGAAGTCAGGAGGGTGAATCAGAAGAAGCAGAAGAAGGAGAAGGAGAAGGTGAAGTTAGGAGGGTGAATCAGTAGAAGCAGAAGAAGGAGAAGGAGCAGGTGATGTCAGGGGGATGAAGCAGAAGAAGTAGAAGAAGGAGAAGGAGAAGGTGAAGTCAGGACGGTGAAGCAGAAGAAGCAGAAGAAGGAGAAGGAGAAGGTGAAGTCTGGAGGGTGAATCAGAAGAAGTAGAAGAAGGAGAAGGAGAAGGTCAAGTCTGGAGGGTGAATCAGGAGAAGTAGAATAAGGAGAAGGAGAAGGTGAAGTCTGGAGGGTGAAGCAGAAGAAGTAGAAGAAGGAGAAGGAGAAGGTGAAGTCAGGAGGGTGAATCAGAAGAAGTAGAAGAAGGAGAAGGAGAAGGTGAAGTCAGGAGGGTGAATCAGAAGAAGCAGAAGAAGGAGAAGGAGAAGGTGAAGTCTGGAGGGTGAATCAGAAGAATCAGAAGAAGGAGAAGGAGAAGGTGAAGTCTGGAGGGTGAATCAGAAGAAGCAGAAGAAAGAGAAGGAGAAGGTGAAGTCTGGAGGGTGAATCAGAAGAAGTAGAAGAAGGAGAAGGAGAAGGTGAAGTCTGGAGTGTGAATCAGAAGAAGCAGAAGAAGGAGAAGGAGAAGGTGAAGTCTAGAGGGTGAATCAGAAGAAGCAGAATAAGGAGAAGGAGAAGGTGAAGTCTGGAGGGTGAATCAGAAGAAGCAGAAGAAAGAGAAGGAGAAGGTGAAGTCTGGAGGGTGAATCAGAAGAAGTAGAAGAAGGAGAAGGAGAAGGTGAAGTCTGGAGGGTGAAGCAGAAGAAGTAGAAGAAGGAGAAGGAGAAGGTGAAGTCAGGAGGGTGAATCAGAAGAAGTAGAAGAAGGAGAAGGAGAAGGTGAAGTCAGGAGGGTGAATCAGAAGAAGCAGAAGAAGGAGAAGGAGAAGGTGAAGTCTGGAGGGTGAATCAGAAGAATCAGAAGAAGGAGAAGGAGAAGGTGTAGTCTGGAGGGTGAATCAGAAGAAGCAGAGGAAGGAGAAGGAGAAGGTGAAGTCTGGAGGGTGAATCAGAAGAAGCAGAATAAGGAGAAGGAGAAGGTGAAGTCTGGAGGGTGAATCAGAAGAAGCAGAATAAGGAGAAGGAGAAGGTGAAGTCTGGAGGGTGAATCAGAAGAAGCAGAAGAAGGAGAAGGAGAAGATGAAGTCTGGAGGGTGAATCAGAAGAAGTAGAAGAAGGAGAAGGAGAAGGTGAAGTCTGGAGGGTGAAGCAGAAGAAGTAGAAGAAGGAGAAGGAGAAGGTGAAGTCAGGAGGGTGAATCAGAAGAAGTAGAAGAAGAAGAAGGAGAAGGTGAAGTCAGGAGGGTGAATCAGAAGAAGCAGAAGAAGGAGAAGGAGAAGGTGAAGTCTGGAGGGTGAATCAGAAGAATCAGAAGAAGGAGAAGTAGAAGGTGAAGTCTGGAGGGTGAATCAGAAGAAGCAGAAGAAAGAGAAGGAGAAGGTGAAGTCTGGAGGGTGAAGCAGAAGAAACAGAAGAAGGAGAAGGAGAAGGTGAAGACTGGAGGGTGAATCAGAAGAAGTAGAAGAAGGAGAAGGAGAAGGTGAAGTCTGGAGGGTGAATCAGAAGAAGTAGAAGAAGGAGAAGGAGAAGGTGAAGTCTGGAGGGTGAATCAGAAGAAGCAGAAGAAGGAGAAGGAGAAGGAGAAGTCTGGAGGGTGAATCAGAAGAAGCAGAAGAAGGAGAAGGAGAAGGTGAAGTCTGGAGGGTGAAGCAGAAGAAGTAGAAGAAGGAGAAGGAGAAAGTGAAGTCAGGAGGGTGAATCAGAAGAAGTAGAAGAAGGAGAAGGAGAAGGTGAAGTCAGGAGGGTGAATCAGAAGAAGCAGAAGAAGGAGAAGTAGAAGGTGAAGTCTGGAGGGTGAATCAGAAGAATCAGAAGAAGGAGAAGGAGAAGGTGAAGTCTGGAGGGTGAATCAGAAGAAGCCGAAGAAGGAGAAGGAGAAGGTGAAGTCTGGAGGGTGAATCAGAAGAAGCAGAAGAAGGAGAAGGAGAAGGTGAAGTCAGGAGGGTGAATCAGAAGAAGCAGAAGAAGGAGAAGGAGAAGGTGAAGTTAGGAGGGTGAATCAGAAGAAGCAGAAGAAGGAGAAGGAGCAGGTGATGTCAGCGGGATGAAGCAGAAGAAGTAGAAGAAGGAGAAGGAGAAGGTGAAGTCAGGACGGTGAAGCAGAAGAAGCAGAAGAAGGAGAAGGAGAATGTGAAGTCTGGAGGGTGAATCAGAATAAGTAGAAGAAGGAGATGGAGAAGGTCAAGTCTGGAGGGTGAATCAGAAGAAGCAGAAGAAGGAGAAGGAGAAGGTGAAGTCTGGAGGGTGAAGCAGAAGAAGTAGAAGAAGGAGAAGGAGAAGGTGAAGTCAGGAGGGTGAATCAGAAGAAGTAGAAGAAGGAGAAGGAGAAGGTGAAGTCAGGAGGGTGAATCAGAAGAAGCAGAAGAAGGAGAAGGAGAAGGTGAAGTCTGGAGGGTGAATCAGAAGAATCAGAAGAAGGAGAAGGAGAAGGTGAAGTCTGGAGGGTGAATCAGAAGAAGCCGAAGAAGGAGAAGGAGAAGGTGAAGTCTGGAGGGTGAATCAGAAGAAGCAGAAGAAGGAGAAGGAGAAGGTGAAGTCAGGAGGGTGAATCAGAAGAAGCAGAAGAAGGAGAAGGAGAAGGTGAAGTTAGGAGGGTGAATCAGAAGAAGCAGAAGAAGGAGAAGGAGCAGGTGATGTCAGCGGGATGAAGCAGAAGAAGTAGAAGAAGGAGAAGGAGAAGGTGAAGTCAGGACGGTGAAGCAGAAGAAGCAGAAGAAGGAGAAGGAGAATGTGAAGTCTGGAGGGTGAATCAGAATAAGTAGAAGAAGGAGAAGGAGAAGGTCAAGTCTGGAGGGTGAATCAGAAGAAGTAGAAGAAGGAGAAGGAGAAGGTGAAGTCTGGAGGGTGAAGCAGAAGAAGTAGAAGAAGGAGAAGGAGAAGGTGAAGTCAGGAGGGTGAACCAGAAGAAGTAGAAGAAGGAGAAGGTGAAGTCAGGAGGGTGAATCAGAAGAAGCAGAAGAAGGAGAAGGAGAAGGTGAAGTCTGGAGGGTGAATCAGAAGAAGTAGAAGAAGGAGAAGGAGAAGGTGTTGTCTGGAGGGTGAATCAGAAGAAGTAGACGAAGGAGAAGGAGAAGGTGAAGTCTGGAGGGTGAATCAGAAGAAGCAGAAGAAGGAGAAGGAGAAGGTGAAGTCTGGAGGGTGAATCAGAAGAAGCAGAAGAAGGAGAAGGAGAAGGTGTAGTCTGGAGGGTGAATCAGAAGAAGCAGAATAAGGAGAAGGAGAAGGTGAAGTCTGGAGGGTGAATCAGAAGAAGCAGAAAAAGGAGAAGGAGAAGGTGAAGTCTGAAGGGTGAATCAGAAGAAGTAGAAGAAGGAGAAGGAGAAGGTGAAGTCTGGAGGGTGAAGCAGAAGAAGTAGAAGAAGGAGAAGGAGAAGGTGAAGTCAGGAGGGTGAATCAGAAGAAGTAGAAGAAGGAGAAGGAGAAGGTGAAGTCAGGAGGGTGAATCAGAAGAAGCAGAAGAAGGAGAAGGAGAAGGTGAAGTCTGGAGGGTGAATCAGAAGAATCAGAAGAAGGAGAAGGAGAAGGTGAAGTCTGGAGGGTGAATCAGAAGAAGCAGAAGCAAGAGAAGGAGAAGGTGAAGTCTGGAGAGTGAAGCAGAAGAAACAGAAGAAGGAGAAGGAGAAGGTGAAGACTGGAGGGTGAATCAGAAGAAGTAGAAGAAGGAGAAGGAGAAGGTGAAGTCTGGAGGGTGAATCAGAAGAAGTAGAAGAAGGAGAAGGAGAAGGTGATGTCTGGAGGGTGAATCAGAAGAAGCAGAAGAAGGAGAAGGAGAAGGTGAAGTCTGGACAGTGAATCAGAAGAAGCAGAAGAAGGAGAAGGAGAAGATGAAGTCTGGAGGGTGAATCAGAAGAAGTAGAAGAAGGAGAAGGAGAAGGTGAGGTCTGGAGGGTGAATCAGAAGAAGCAGAAGAAGGAGAAGGAGAAGGTGAAGTCTGGAGGGTGAATCAGAAGAAGCAGAAGAAGGAGAAGGAGAAGGTGAAGTCTGGAGGGTGAATCAGAAGAAGCAGAAGAAGGAGAAGGAGAAGGTGAAGTCAGGAGGGTGAATCAGAAGAAGGAGAAGGAGAAGGTGAAGTTAGGAGGGTGAATCAGAAGAAGCAGAAGAAGGAGAAGGAGCAGGTGATGTCAGGGGGATGAAGCAGAAGAAGTAGAAGAAGGAGAAGGAGAAGGTGAAGTCCGGACGGTAAAGCAGAAGAAGCAGAAGAAGGAGAAGGTGAAGTCTGGAGGGTGAATCAGAAGAAGTAGAAGAAGGAGAAGGAGAAGGTCAAGTCTGGAGGGTGAATCAGAAGAAGTAGAAGAAGGAGAAGGAGAAGGTGAAGTCTGGAGGGAGAAGCAGAAGAAGTAGAAGAAGGAGAAGGAGAAGGTGAAGTCAGGAGGGTGAATCAGAAGAAGTAGAAGAAGGAGAAGGAGAAGGTGAAGTCAGGAGGGTGAATCAGAAGAAGCAGAAGAAGGAGAAGAAGAAGGTGAAGTCTGGAGGGTGAATCAGAAGAAGTAGAAGAAGGAGAAGGAGAAGGTCAAGTCTGGAGGGTGAATCAGAAGAAGTAGAAGAAGGAGAAGGAGAAGGTGAAGTCAGGAGGGTGAATCAGAAGAAGCAGAAGAAGGAGAAGGAGAAGGTGAAGTAAGGAGGGTGAATCAGAAGAAGCAGAAGAAGGAGAAGGAGAAGGTGAAGTCTGGAGTGTGAAGCAGAAGAAGCAAAAGAAGGAGAAGGAGAAGGTGAAGTCTGGAGGGTGAATCAGAAGAAGTAGAAGAAGGAGAAGGAGAAGGTGAAGTCTGGAGGGTGAAGCAGAAGAAGTAGAAGAAGGAGAAGGAGAAGGTGAAGTCTGGAGGGTGAATCAGAAGAATCAGAAGAAGGAGAAGGAGAAGGTGAAGTCTGGAGGGTGAATCAGAAGAAGCAGAAGAAAGAGAAGGAGAAGGTGAAGTCTGGAGGGTGAATCAGAAGAAGCAGAAGAAGGAGAAGGAGAAGGTGAAGTCTGGAGGGAGAAGCAGAAGAAGTAGAAGAAGGAGAAGGAGAAGGTGAAGTCTGGAGGGTGAATCAGAAGAAGTAGAAGAAGGAGAAGGAGAAGGTGAAGTCTGGAGGGTGAATCAGAAGAAGTAGTAGAAAGAGAAGGAGAAGGTGAAGTCTGGAGGGTGAATCAGAAGAAACAGAAGAAGGAGAAGGAGAAGGTGAAGTCTGGAGGGTGAATCAGAAGAAGTAGAAGAAGGAGAAGGAGAAGGTGTAGTCTGGAGGGTGAATCAGAAGAAGTAGACGAAGGAGAAGGAGAAGGTGAAGTCTGGAGGGTGAACCAGAAGAAGCAGAAGAAGGAGAAGGAGAAGGTGAAGTCTGGAGGGTGAATCAGAAGAAGCAGAAGAAGGAGAAGGAGAAGGTGAAGTCTGGAGGGTGTAACAGAAGAAGCAGAATAAGGAGAAGGAGAAGGTGAAGTCAGGAGGGTGAATCAGAAGAAGCAGAAGAAGGAGAAGGAGAAGGTGAAGTAAGGAGGGTGAATCAGAAGAAGCAGAAGAAGGAGAAGGAGAAGGTGAAGTCTGGAGTGTGAAGCAGAAGAAGCAAAAGAAGGAGAAGGAGAAGGTGAAGTCTGGAGGGTGAATCAGAAGAAGTAGAAGAAGGAGAAGGAGAAGGTGAAGTCTGGAGGGTGAAGCAGAAGAAGTAGAAGAAGGAGAAGGAGAAGGTGAAGTCAGGAGGGTGAATCAGAAGAAGTAGAAGAAGGAGAAGGAGAAGGTGAAGTCAGGAGGGTGAATCAGAAGAAGCAGAAGAAGGAGAAGGAGAAGGTGAAGTCTGGAGGGTGAATCAGAAGAATCAGAAGAAGGAGAAGGAGAAGGTGAAGTCTGGAGGGTGAATCAGAAGAAGCAGAAGAAAGAGAAGGAGAAGGTGAAGTCTGGAGGGTGAATCAGAAGAAGCAGAAGAAGGAGAAGGAGAAGGTGAAGTCAGGAGGGTGAATCAGAAGAAGCAGAAGAAGGAGAAGGAGAAGGTGAAGTTAGGAGGGTGAATCAGTAGAAGCAGAAGAAGGAGAAGGAGCAGGTGATGTCAGGGGGATGAAGCAGAAGAAGTAGAAGAAGGAGAAGGAGAAGGTGAAGTCAGGACGGTGAAGCAGAAGAAGCAGAAGAAGGAGAAGGAGAAGGTGAAGTCTGGAGGGTGAATCAGAAGAAGTAGAAGAAGGAGAAGGAGAAGGTCAAGTCTGGAGGGTGAATCAGGAGAAGTAGAATAAGGAGAAGGAGAAGGTGAAGTCTGGAGGGTGAAGCAGAAGAAGTAGAAGAAGGAGAAGGAGAAGGTGAAGTCAGGAGGGTGAATCAGAAGAAGTAGAAGAAGGAGAAGGAGAAGGTGAAGTCAGGAGGGTGAATCAGAAGAAGCAGAAGAAGGAGAAGGAGAAGGTGAAGTCTGGAGGGTGAATCAGAAGAATCAGAAGAAGGAGAAGGAGAAGGTGAAGTCTGGAGGGTGAATCAGAAGAAGCAGAAGAAAGAGAAGGAGAAGGTGAAGTCTGGAGGGTGAATCAGAAGAAGTAGAAGAAGGAGAAGGAGAAGGTGAAGTCTGGAGTGTGAATCAGAAGAAGCAGAAGAAGGAGAAGGAGAAGGTGAAGTCTAGAGGGTGAATCAGAAGAAGCAGAATAAGGAGAAGGAGAAGGTGAAGTCTGGAGGGTGAATCAGAAGAAGCAGAAGAAAGAGAAGGAGAAGGTGAAGTCTGGAGGGTGAATCAGAAGAAGTAGAAGAAGGAGAAGGAGAAGGTGAAGTCTGGAGGGTGAAGCAGAAGAAGTAGAAGAAGGAGAAGGAGAAGGTGAAGTCAGGAGGGTGAATCAGAAGAAGTAGAAGAAGGAGAAGGAGAAGGTGAAGTCAGGAGGGTGAATCAGAAGAAGCAGAAGAAGGAGAAGGAGAAGGTGAAGTCTGGAGGGTGAATCAGAAGAATCAGAAGAAGGAGAAGGAGAAGGTGTAGTCTGGAGGGTGAATCAGAAGAAGCAGAGGAAGGAGAAGGAGAAGGTGAAGTCTGGAGGGTGAATCAGAAGAAGCAGAATAAGGAGAAGGAGAAGGTGAAGTCTGGAGGGTGAATCAGAAGAAGCAGAATAAGGAGAAGGAGAAGGTGAAGTCTGGAGGGTGAATCAGAAGAAGCAGAAGAAGGAGAAGGAGAAGATGAAGTCTGGAGGGTGAATCAGAAGAAGTAGAAGAAGGAGAAGGAGAAGGTGAAGTCTGGAGAGTGAAGCAGAAGAAGTAGAAGAAGGAGAAGGAGAAGGTGAAGTCAGGAGGGTGAATCAGAAGAAGTAGAAGAAGAAGAAGGAGAAGGTGAAGTCAGGAGGGTGAATCAGAAGAAGCAGAAGAAGGAGAAGGAGAAGGTGAAGTCTGGAGGGTGAATCAGAAGAATTAGAAGAAGGAGAAGTAGAAGGTGAAGTCTGGAGGGTGAATCAGAAGAAGCAGAAGAAAGAGAAGGAGAAGGTGAAGTCTGGAGGGTGAAGCAGAAGAAACAGAAGAAGGAGAAGGAGAAGGTGAAGACTGGAGGGTGAATCAGAAGAAGTAGAAGAAGGAGAAGGAGAAGGTGAAGTCTGGAGGGTGAATCAGAAGAAGTAGAAGAAGGAGAAGGAGAAGGTGAAGTCTGGAGGGTGAATCAGAAGAAGCAGAAGAAGGAGAAGGAGAAGGAGAAGTCTGGAGGGTGAATCAGAAGAAGCAGAAGAAGGAGAAGGAGAAGGTGAAGTCTGGAGGGTGAAGCAGAAGAAGTAGAAGAAGGAGAAGGAGAAAGTGAAGTCAGGAGGGTGAATCAGAAGAAGTAGAAGAAGGAGAAGGAGAAGGTGAAGTCAGGAGGGTGAATCAGAAGAAGCAGAAGAAGGAGAAGTAGAAGGTGAAGTCTGGAGGGTGAATCAGAAGAATCAGAAGAAGGAGAAGGAGAAGGTGAAGTCTGGAGGGTGAATCAGAAGAAGCCGAAGAAGGAGAAGGAGAAGGTGAAGTCTGGAGGGTGAATCAGAAGAAGCAGAAGAAGGAGAAGGAGAAGGTGAAGTCAGGAGGGTGAATCAGAAGAAGCAGAAGAAGGAGAAGGAGAAGGTGAAGTTAGGAGGGTGAATCAGAAGAAGCAGAAGAAGGAGAAGGAGCAGGTGATGTCAGCGGGATGAAGCAGAAGAAGTAGAAGAAGGAGAAGGAGAAGGTGAAGTCAGGACGGTGAAGCAGAAGAAGCAGAAGAAGGAGAAGGAGAATGTGAAGTCTGGAGGGTGAATCAGAATAAGTAGAAGAAGGAGATGGAGAAGGTCAAGTCTGGAGGGTGAATCAGAAGAAGCAGAAGAAGGAGAAGGAGAAGGTGAAGTCTGGAGGGTGAAGCAGAAGAAGTAGAAGAAGGAGAAGGAGAAGGTGAAGTCAGGAGGGTGAATCAGAAGAAGTAGAAGAAGGAGAAGGAGAAGGTGAAGTCAGGAGGGTGAATCAGAAGAAGCAGAAGAAGGAGAAGGAGAAGGTGAAGTCTGGAGGGTGAATCAGAAGAATCAGAAGAAGGAGAAGGAGAAGGTGAAGTCTGGAGGGTGAATCAGAAGAAGCCGAAGAAGGAGAAGGAGAAGGTGAAGTCTGGAGGGTGAATCAGAAGAAGCAGAAGAAGGAGAAGGAGAAGGTGAAGTCAGGAGGGTGAATCAGAAGAAGCAGAAGAAGGAGAAGGAGAAGGTGAAGTTAGGAGGGTGAATCAGAAGAAGCAGAAGAAGGAGAAGGAGCAGGTGATGTCAGCGGGATGAAGCAGAAGAAGTAGAAGAAGGAGAAGGAGAAGGTGAAGTCAGGACGGTGAAGCAGAAGAAGCAGAAGAAGGAGAAGGAGAATGTGAAGTCTGGAGGGTGAATCAGAATAAGTAGAAGAAGGAGAAGGAGAAGGTCAAGTCTGGAGGGTGAATCAGAAGAAGTAGAAGAAGGAGAAGGAGAAGGTGAAGTCTGGAGGGTGAAGCAGAAGAAGTAGAAGAAGGAGAAGGAGAAGGTGAAGTCAGGAGGGTGAACCAGAAGAAGTAGAAGAAGGAGAAGGTGAAGTCAGGAGGGTGAATCAGAAGAAGCAGAAGAAGGAGAAGGAGAAGGTGAAGTCTGGAGGGTGAATCAGAAGAAGTAGAAGAAGGAGAAGGAGAAGGTGTTGTCTGGAGGGTGAATCAGAAGAAGTAGACGAAGGAGAAGGAGAAGGTGAAGTCTGGAGGGTGAATCAGAAGAAGCAGAAGAAGGAGAAGGAGAAGGTGAAGTCTGGAGGGTGAATCAGAAGAAGCAGAAGAAGGAGAAGGAGAAGGTGTAGTCTGGAGGGTGAATCAGAAGAAGCAGAATAAGGAGAAGGAGAAGGTGAAGTCTGGAGGGTGAATCAGAAGAAGCAGAAAAAGGAGAAGGAGAAGGTGAAGTCTGAAGGGTGAATCAGAAGAAGTAGAAGAAGGAGAAGGAGAAGGTGAAGTCTGGAGGGTGAAGCAGAAGAAGTAGAAGAAGGAGAAGGAGAAGGTGAAGTCAGGAGGGTGAATCAGAAGAAGTAGAAGAAGGAGAAGGAGAAGGTGAAGTCAGGAGGGTGAATCAGAAGAAGCAGAAGAAGGAGAAGGAGAAGGTGAAGTCTGGAGGGTGAATCAGAAGAATCAGAAGAAGGAGAAGGAGAAGGTGAAGTCTGGAGGGTGAATCAGAAGAAGCAGAAGCAAGAGAAGGAGAAGGTGAAGTCTGGAGAGTGAAGCAGAAGAAACAGAAGAAGGAGAAGGAGAAGGTGAAGACTGGAGGGTGAATCAGAAGAAGTAGAAGAAGGAGAAGGAGAAGGTGAAGTCTGGAGGGTGAATCAGAAGAAGTAGAAGAAGGAGAAGGAGAAGGTGATGTCTGGAGGGTGAATCAGAAGAAGCAGAAGAAGGAGAAGGAGAAGGTGAAGTCTGGACAGTGAATCAGAAGAAGCAGAAGAAGGAGAAGGAGAAGATGAAGTCTGGAGGGTGAATCAGAAGAAGTAGAAGAAGGAGAAGGAGAAGGTGAGGTCTGGAGGGTGAATCAGAAGAAGCAGAAGAAGGAGAAGGAGAAGGTGAAGTCTGGAGGGTGAATCAGAAGAAGCAGAAGAAGGAGAAGGAGAAGGTGAAGTCTGGAGGGTGAATCAGAAGAAGCAGAAGAAGGAGAAGGAGAAGGTGAAGTCAGGAGGGTGAATCAGAAGAAGGAGAAGGAGAAGGTGAAGTTAGGAGGGTGAATCAGAAGAAGCAGAAGAAGGAGAAGGAGCAGGTGATGTCAGGGGGATGAAGCAGAAGAAGTAGAAGAAGGAGAAGGAAAAGGTGAAGTCCGGACGGTAAAGCAGAAGAAGCAGAAGAAGGAGAAGGTGAAGTCTGGAGGGTGAATCAGAAGAAGTAGAAGAAGGAGAAGGAGAAGGTCAAGTCTGGAGGGTGAATCAGAAGAAGTAGAAGAAGGAGAAGGAGAAGGTGAAGTCTGGAGGGAGAAGCAGAAGAGGTAGAAGAAGGAGAAGGAGAAGGTGAAGTCAGGAGGGTGAATCAGAAGAAGTAGAAGAAGGAGAAGGAGAAGGTGAAGTCAGGAGGGTGAATCAGAAGAAGCAGAAGAAGGAGAAGAAGAAGGTGAAGTCTGGAGGGTGAATCAGAAGAATCAGAAGAAGGAGAAGGAGAAGGTGAAGTCTGGAGGGTGAATCAGAAGAAGCAGAAGAAAGAGAATGAGAAGGTGAAGTCTGGAGGGTGAATCAGAAGAAGTAGAAGAAGGAGAAGGAGAAGGTGAAGTCTGGAGTGTGAATCAGAAGAAGCAGAAGAAGGAGAAGGAGAAGGTGAAGTCTGGAGGGTGAATCAGAAGAAGCAGAATAAGGAGAAGGAGAAGGTGAAGTCTGGAGGGTGAATCAGAAGAAGCAGAAGAAGGAGAAGGAGAAGGTGAAGTCTGGAGGGTGAATCAGAAGAAGTAGAAGAAGGAGAAGGAGAAGGTGAAGTCTGGAGGGTGAAGCAGAAGAAGTAGAAGAAGGAGAAGGAGAAGGTGAAGTCAGGAGGGTGAATCAGAAGAAGTAGAAGAAGGAGAAGGAGAAGGTGAAGTCAGGAGGGTGAATCAGAAGAAGCAGAAGAAGGAGAAGGAGAAGGTGAAGTCTGGAGGGTGAATCAGAAGAATCAGAAGAAGGAGAAGGAGAAGGTGAAGTCTGGAGGGTGAATCAGAAGAAGCAGAGGAAGGAGAAGGAGAAGGTGAAGTCTGGAGGGTGAATCAGAAGAAGCAGAATAAGGAGAAGGAGAAGGTGAAGTCTGGAGGGTGAATCAGAAGAAGCAGAATAAGGAGAAGGAGAAGGTGAAGTCTGGAGGGTGAATCAGAAGAAGCAGAAGAAGGAGAAGGAGAAGATGAAGTCTGGAGGGTGAATCAGAAGAAGTAGAAGAAGGAGAAGGAGAAGGTGAAGTCTGGAGGGTGAAGCAGACGAAGTAGAAGAAGGAGAAGGAGAAGGTGAAGTCAGGAGGGTGAATCAGAAGAAGCAGAAGAAGGAGAAGGAGAAGGTGAAGTCTGGAGGGTGAATCAGAAGAATCAGAAGAAGGAGAAGGAGAAGGTGAAGTCTGGAGGGTGAATCAGAAGAAGCAGAAGAAAGAGAAGGAGAAGGTGAAGTCTGGAGGGTGAAGCAGAAGAAACAGAAGAAGTAGAAGGAGAAGGTGAAGACTGGAGGGTGACTCAGAAGAAGTAGAAGAAGGAGAAGGAGAAGGTGAAGTCTGGAGGGTGAATCAGAAGAAGTAGAAGAAGGAGAAGGAGAAGGTGAAGTCTGGAGGGTGAATCAGAAGAAGCAGAAGAAGGAGAAGGAGAAGGTGAAGTCTGGAGGGTGAATCAGAAGAAGCAGAAGAAGGAGAAGGAGAAGATGAAGTCTGGAGAGTGAATCAGAAGAAGTAGAAGAAGGAGAAGGAGAAGGTGAAGTCTGGAGGGTGAATCAGAAGTAGTAGAAGAAGGAGAAGGAGAAGGTGAAGTCTGGACGGTGAATCAGAAGAAACAGAAGAAGGAGAAGGAGAAGGTGAAGTCTGGAGGGTGAATCAGAAGAAGCAGAAGAAGGAGAAGGAGAAGGAGGAGTCTGGAGGGTGAATCAGAAGAAGCAGAAGAAGGAGAAGGAGAAGGTGAAGTCTGGAGGGTGATGCAGAAGAAGTAGAAGAAGGAGAAGGAGAAGGTGAAGTCAGGAGGGTGAATCAGAAGAAGTAGAAGAAGGAGAAGGAGAAGGTGAAGTCAGGAGGGTGAATCAGAAGAAGCAGAAGAAGGAGAAGGAGAAGGTGAAGTCTGGAGGGTGAATCAGAAGAATCAGAAGAAGGAGAAGGAGAAGGTGAAGTCTGGAGGGTGAATCAGAAGAAGCAGAAGAAGGAGAAGGAGAAGGTGAAGTCTGGAGGGTGAATCAGAAGAAGCAGAAGAAGGAGAAGGAGAAGGTGAAGTCAGGAGGGTGAATCAGAAGAAGCAGAAGAAGGAGAAGTAGAAGGTGAAGTTAGGAGGGTGAATCAGAAGAAGCAGAAGAAGGAGAAGGAGCAGGTGATGTCAGCGGGATGAAGCAGAAGAAGTAGAAGAAGAAGAAGGAGAAGGTCAAGTCTGGAGGGTGAATCAGAAGAAGTAGAAGAAGGAGAAGGAGAAGGTGAAGTCAGGAGGGTGAACCAGAAGAAGTAGAAGAAGGAGAAGGTGAAGTCAGGAGGGTGAATCAGAAGAAGCAGAAGAAGGAGAAGGAGAAGGTGAAGTCTGGAGGGTGAATCAGAAGAAGTAGAAGAAGGAGAAGGAGAAGGTGTTGTCTGGAGGGTGAATCAGAAGAAGTAGACGAAGGAGAAGGAGAAGGTGAAGTCTGGAGGGTGAATCAGAAGAAGCAGAAGAAGGAGAAGGAGAAGGTGAAGTCTGGAGGGTGAATCAGAAGAAGCAGAAGAAGGAGAAGGAGAAGGTGTAGTCTGGAGGGTGAATCAGAAGAAGCAGAATAAGGAGAAGGAGAAGGTGAAGTCTGGAGGGTGAATCAGAAGAAGCAGAAAAAGGAGAAGGAGAAGGTGAAGTCTGAAGGGTGAATCAGAAGAAGTAGAAGAAGGAGAAGGAGAAGGTGAAGTCTGGAGGGTGAAGCAGAAGAAGTAGAAGAAGGAGAAGGAGAAGGTGAAGTCAGGAGGGTGAATCAGAAGAAGTAGAAGAAGGAGAAGGAGAAGGTGAAGTCAGGAGGGTGAATCAGAAGAAGCAGAAGAAGGAGAAGGAGAAGGTGAAGTCTGGAGGGTGAATCAGAAGAATCAGAAGAAGGAGAAGGAGAAGGTGAAGTCTGGAGGGTGAATCAGAAGAAGCAGAAGCAAGAGAAGGAGAAGGTGAAGTCTGGAGAGTGAAGCAGAAGAAACAGAAGAAGGAGAAGGAGAAGGTGAAGACTGGAGGGTGAATCAGAAGAAGTAGAAGAAGGAGAAGGAGAAGGTGAAGTCTGGAGGGTGAATCAGAAGAAGTAGAAGAAGGAGAAGGAGAAGGTGATGTCTGGAGGGTGAATCAGAAGAAGCAGAAGAAGGAGAAGGAGAAGGTGAAGTCTGGACAGTGAATCAGAAGAAGCA
Organism: Somniosus microcephalus; assembly: GCF_052327205.1. Classification (NCBI taxonomy): domain Eukaryota; kingdom Metazoa; phylum Chordata; class Chondrichthyes; order Squaliformes; family Somniosidae; genus Somniosus; species Somniosus microcephalus. Next base: position 361,330 of record NW_028225385.1, on the reverse strand, counting down.
GAAGAAGGAGAAGGAGAAGATGAAGTCTGGAGGGTGAATCAGAAGAAGTAGAAGAAGGAGAAGGAGAAGGTGAGGTCTGGAGGGTGAATCAGAAGAAGCAGAAGAAGGAGAAGGAGAAGGTGAAGTCTGGAGGGTGAATCAGAAGAAGCAGAAGAAGGAGAAGGAGAAGGTGAAGTCTGGAGGGTGAATCAGAAGAAGCAGAAGAAGGAGAAGGAGAAGGTGAAGTCAGGAGGGTGAATCAGAAGAAGGAGAAGGAGAAGGTGAAGTTAGGAGGGTGAATCAGAAGAAGCAGAAGAAGGAGAAGGAGCAGGTGATGTCAGGGGGATGAAGCAGAAGAAGTAGAAGAAGGAGAAGGAAAAGGTGAAGTCCGGACGGTAAAGCAGAAGAAGCAGAAGAAGGAGAAGGTGAAGTCTGGAGGGTGAATCAGAAGAAGTAGAAGAAGGAGAAGGAGAAGGTCAAGTCTGGAGGGTGAATCAGAAGAAGTAGAAGAAGGAGAAGGAGAAGGTGAAGTCTGGAGGGAGAAGCAGAAGAAGTAGAAGAAGGAGAAGGAGAAGGTGAAGTCAGGAGGGTGAATCAGAAGAAGTAGAAGAAGGAGAAGGAGAAGGTGAAGTCAGGAGGGTGAATCAGAAGAAGCAGAAGAAGGAGAAGAAGAAGGTGAAGTCTGGAGGGTGAATCAGAAGAATCAGAAGAAGGAGAAGGAGAAGGTGAAGTCTGGAGGGTGAATCAGAAGAAGCAGAAGAAAGAGAATGAGAAGGTGAAGTCTGGAGGGTGAATCAGAAGAAGTAGAAGAAGGAGAAGGAGAAGGTGAAGTCTGGAGTGTGAATCAGAAGAAGCAGAAGAAGGAGAAGGAGAAGGTGAAGTCTGGAGGGTGAATCAGAAGAAGCAGAATAAGGAGAAGGAGAAGGTGAAGTCTGGAGGGTGAATCAGAAGAAGCAGAAGAAGGAGAAGGAGAAGGTGAAGTCTGGAGGGTGAATCAGAAGAAGTAGAAGAAGGAGAAGGAGAAGGTGAAGTCTGGAGGGTGAAGCAGAAGAAGTAGAAGAAGGAGAAGGAGAAGGTGAAGTCAGGAGGGTGAATCAGAAGAAGTAGAAGAAGGAGAAGGAGAAGGTGAAGTCAGGAGGGTGAATCAGAAGAAGCAGAAGAAGGAGAAGGAGAAGGTGAAGTCTGGAGGGTGAATCAGAAGAATCAGAAGAAGGAGAAGGAGAAGGTGAAGTCTGGAGGGTGAATCAGAAGAAGCAGAGGAAGGAGAAGGAGAAGGTGAAGTCTGGAGGGTGAATCAGAAGAAGCAGAATAAGGAGAAGGAGAAGGTGAAGTCTGGAGGGTGAATCAGAAGAAGCAGAATAAGGAGAAGGAGAAGGTGAAGTCTGGAGGGTGAATCAGAAGAAGCAGAAGAAGGAGAAGGAGAAGATGAAGTCTGGAGGGTGAATCAGAAGAAGTAGAAGAAGGAGAAGGAGAAGGTGAAGTCTGGAGGGTGAAGCAGACGAAGTAGAAGAAGGAGAAGGAGAAGGTGAAGTCAGGAGGGTGAATCAGAAGAAGCAGAAGAAGGAGAAGGAGAAGGTGAAGTCTGGAGGGTGAATCAGAAGAATCAGAAGAAGGAGAAGGAGAAGGTGAAGTCTGGAGGGTGAATCAGAAGAAGCAGAAGAAAGAGAAGGAGAAGGTGAAGTCTGGAGGGTGAAGCAGAAGAAACAGAAGAAGTAGAAGGAGAAGGTGAAGACTGGAGGGTGACTCAGAAGAAGTAGAAGAAGGAGAAGGAGAAGGTGAAGTCTGGAGGGTGAATCAGAAGAAGTAGAAGAAGGAGAAGGAGAAGGTGAAGTCTGGAGGGTGAATCAGAAGAAGCAGAAGAAGGAGAAGGAGAAGGTGAAGTCTGGAGGGTGAATCAGAAGAAGCAGAAGAAGGAGAAGGAGAAGATGAAGTCTGGAGAGTGAATCAGAAGAAGTAGAAGAAGGAGAAGGAGAAGGTGAAGTCTGGAGGGTGAATCAGAAGTAGTAGAAGAAGGAGAAGGAGAAGGTGAAGTCTGGACGGTGAATCAGAAGAAACAGAAGAAGGAGAAGGAGAAGGTGAAGTCTGGAGGGTGAATCAGAAGAAGCAGAAGAAGGAGAAGGAGAAGGAGGAGTCTGGAGGGTGAATCAGAAGAAGCAGAAGAAGGAGAAGGAGAAGGTGAAGTCTGGAGGGTGATGCAGAAGAAGTAGAAGAAGGAGAAGGAGAAGGTGAAGTCAGGAGGGTGAATCAGAAGAAGTAGAAGAAGGAGAAGGAGAAGGTGAAGTCAGGAGGGTGAATCAGAAGAAGCAGAAGAAGGAGAAGGAGAAGGTGAAGTCTGGAGGGTGAATCAGAAGAATCAGAAGAAGGAGAAGGAGAAGGTGAAGTCTGGAGGGTGAATCAGAAGAAGCAGAAGAAGGAGAAGGAGAAGGTGAAGTCTGGAGGGTGAATCAGAAGAAGCAGAAGAAGGAGAAGGAGAAGGTGAAGTCAGGAGGGTGAATCAGAAGAAGCAGAAGAAGGAGAAGTAGAAGGTGAAGTTAGGAGGGTGAATCAGAAGAAGCAGAAGAAGGAGAAGGAGCAGGTGATGTCAGCGGGATGAAGCAGAAGAAGTAGAAGAAGAAGAAGGAGAAGGTCAAGTCTGGAGGGTGAATCAGAAGAAGTAGAAGAAGGAGAAGGAGAAGGTGAAGTCTGGAGGGTGAAGCAGAAGAAGTAGAAGAAGGAGAAGGAGAAGGTGAAGTCAGGAGGGTGAATCAGAAGAAGTAGAAGAAGAAGAAGGAGAAGGTGAAGTCAGGAGGGTGAATCAGAAGAAGCAGAAGAAGGAGAAGGAGAAGGTGAAGTCTGGAGGGTGAATCAGAAGAAGTAGAAGAAGGAGAAGGAGAAGGTGAAGTCTGGAGGGTGAAGCAGAAGAAGTAGAAGAAGGAGAAGGAGAAGGTGAAGTCAGGAGGGTGAATCAGAAGAAGTAGAAGAAGAAGAAGGAGAAGGTGAAGTCAGGAGGGTGAATCAGAAGAAGCAGAAGAAGGAGAAGGAGAAGGTGAAGTCTGGAGGGTGAATCAGAAGAATCAGAAGAAGGAGAAGGAGAAGGTGAAGTCTGGAGGGTGAATCAGAAGAAGCAGAAGAAAGAGAAGGAGAAGGTGAAGTCTGGAGGGTGAATCAGAAGAAGTAGAAGAAGGAGAAGGAGAAGGTGAAGTCTGGAGGGTGAAGCAGAAGAAGTAGAAGAAGGAGAAGGAGAAGGTGAAGTCTGGAGGGTGAATCAGAAGAAGTAGAAGAAGGAGAAGGAGAAGGTGAAGTCAGGAGGGTGAATCAGAAGAAGCAGAAGAAGGAGAAGGAGATGGTGAAGTCTGGAGGGTGAATCAGAAGAAGCAGAAGAAGGAGAAGGAGAAGATGAAATTTGGAGGGTGAATCAAAAGAAGTAGAAGAAGGAGAAGGAGAAGGTGAGGTCTGGAGGGTGAATCAGAAGAAGTAGAAGAAGGAGAAGGAGAAGGTGAAGTCTGGAGGGTGAAACAGAAGAAGCAGAAGAAGGAGAAGGAGAAGGTGAAGTCTGGAGGGTGAATCAGAAGAAGCAGAAGAAGGAGAAGGAGAAGGTGAAGTCTGGAGGGTGAATCAGAAGAAGCAGAAGAAGGAGAAGGAGAAGATGAAATCTGGAGGGTGAATCAGAAGAAGCAGAAGAAAGAGAAGGAGAAGGTGAAGTCTGGAGGGTGAATCAGAAGAAGTAGAAGAAGGAGAAGGAGAAGGTGAAGTCTGGAGGGTGAATCAGAAGAAGCAGAAGAAGGAATGGAGAAGGTGAAGTCTGGAGGGTGAATCAGAAGAAGCAGAAGAAGGAGAAGGAGAAGGTGAAGTCTGGAGGGTGAATCAGAAGAAGCAGAAGAAGGCGAAGGAGAAGTTGAAGTCTGGAGGGTGAATCAGAAGAAGCAGAATAAGGAGAAGTGAAGGTGAAGTATGGAGGGTGAATCAGAAGAAGCGGAAGAAGGAGAAGGAGAAGGTGAAGTCTGGAGGGTGAATCAGAAGAATTAGAAGAAGGAGAAGGAGAAGGTGAAGTCTGGAGGGTGAAGCAGAAGAAGTAGAAGAAGGAGAAGGAGAAGGTGAAGTCAGGAGGGTGAATCAGAAGAAGTAGAAGAAGGAGAAGGAGAAGGTGAAGTCAGGAGGGTGAATCAGAAGAAGCAGAAGAAGGAGAAGGAGAAGGTGAAGTCTGGAGGGTGAATCAGAAGAAGCAGAATAAGGAGAAGGAGAAGGTGAAGTCTGGAGGGTGAATCAGAAGAAGCAGAATAAGGAGAAGGAGAAGGTGAAGTCTGGAGGGTGAATCAGAAGAAGCAGAAGAAGGAGAAGGAGAAGATGAAGTCTGGAGGGTGAATCAGAAGAAGTAGAAGAAGGAGAAGGAGAAGGTGAAGTCTGGAGGGTGAAGCAGAAGAAGTAGAAGAAGGAGAAGGAGAAGGTGAAGTCAGGAGGGTGAATCAGAAGAAGTAGAAGAAGGAGAAGGAGAAGGTGAAGTCAGGAGGGTGAATCAGAAGAAGCAGAAGAAGGAGAAGGAGAAGGTGAAGTCTGGAGGGTGAATCAGAAGAATCAGAAGAAGGAGAAGGAGAAGGTGAAGTCTGGAGGGTGAATCAGAAGAAGCAGAATAAGGAGAAGGAGAAGATGAAATCTGGAGGGTGAATCAGAAGAAGCAGAAGAAAGAGAAGGAGAAGGTGAAGTCTGGAGGGTGAATCAGAAGAAGTAGAAGAAGGAGAAGGAGAAGGTGAAGTCTGGAGGGTGAATCAGAAGAAGCAGAAGAAGGAGAAGGAGAAGGTGAAGTCTGGAGGGTGAATCAGAAGAAGCAGAAGAAGGAGAAGGAGAAGGTGAAGTCTGGAGGGTGAATCAGAAGAAGCAGAAGAAGGCGAAGGAGAAGTTGAAGTCTGGAGGGTGAATCAGAAGAAGCAGAATAAGGAGAAGTGAAGGTGAAGTATGGAGGGTGAATCAGAAGAAGCGGAAGAAGGAGAAGGAGAAGGTGAAGTCTGGAGGGTGAATCAGAAGAATTAGAAGAAGGAGAAGGAGAAGGTGAAGTCTGGAGGGTGAAGCAGAAGAAGTAGAAGAAGGAGAAGGAGAAGGTGAAGTCAGGAGGGTGAATCAGAAGAAGTAGAAGAAGGAGAAGGAGAAGGTGAAGTCAGGAGGGTGAATCAGAAGAAGCAGAAGAAGGAGAAGGAGAAGGTGAAGTCTGAAGAGTGAATCAAAAGAAGCAGAATAAGGAGAAGGAGAAGGTGAAGTCTGGAGGGTGATTCAGAAGAAGCAGAATAAGGAGAAGGAGAAGGTGAAGTCTGGAGGGTGATTCAGAAGAAGCAGAAGAAGGAGAAGGAGAAGATGAAGTCTGGAGGGTGAATCAGAAGAAGTAGAAGAAGGAGAAGGAGAAGGTGAAGTCTGGAGGGTGAAGCAGAAGAAGTAGAAGAAGGAGAAGGAGAAGGTGAAGTCAGGAGGGAGAATCAGAAGAAGTAGAAGAAGGAGAAGGAGAAGGTGAAGTCAGGAGGGTGAATCAGAAGAAGCAGAAGAAGGAGAAGGAGAAGGTGAAGTCTGGAGGGTGAATCAGAAGAATCAGAAGAAGGAGAAGGAGAAGGTGAAGTCTGGAGGGTGAATCAGAAGAAGCAGAAGAAAGAGAAGGAGAAGGTGAAGTCTGGAGGGTGAAGCAGAAGAAACAGAAGAAGGAGAAGGAGAAGGTGAAGACTGGAGGGTGAATCAGAAGAAGTGGAAGAAGGAGAAGGAGAAGGTGAAGTCTGGAGGGTGAATCAGAAGAAGTAGAAGAAGGAGAAGGAGAAGGTGAAGTCTGGAGGGTGAATCAGAAGAAGCAGAAGAAGGAGAAGGAGAAGGTGAAGTCTGGAGGGTGAATCAGAAGAAGCAGAAGAAGGAGAAGGAGAAGATGAAGTCTGGAGGGTGAATCAGAAGAAGTAGAAGAAGGAGAAGGAGAAGGTGAAGTCTGGAGGGTGAATCAGAAGAAGCAGAAGAAAGAGAAGGAGAAGGTGAAGTCTGGAGGGTGAATCAGAAGAAGTAGAAGAGGGAGAAGGAGAAGGTGAAGTCTGGAGGGTGAATCAGAAGAAGTAGAAGAAGGAGAAGCAGAAGGTGAAGTCAGGAGGGTGAATCAGAAGAAGCAGAAGAAGGAGAAGGAGAAGGTGAAGTCTGGAGGGTGAATCAGAAGAAGCAGAATAAGGAGAAGGAGAAGCTGAAGTCTGGAGGGTGAATCAGAAGAAGCAGAATAAGGAGAAGGAGAAGGTGAAGTCTGGAGGGTGAATCAGAAGAAGCAGAAGAAGGAGAAGGAGAAGATGAAGTCTGGAGGGTGAATCAGAAGAAGTAGAAGAAGGAGAAGGAGAAGGTGAAGTCTGGAGGGTGAAGCAGAAGAAGTAGAAGAAGGAGAAGGAGAAGGTGAAGTCAGGAGGGTGAATCATAAGAAGGAGAAGAAGGAGAAGGAGAAGGTGAAGTCAGGAGGGTGAATCAGAAGAAGCAGAAGAAGGAGAAGGAGAAGGTGAAGACTGGAGGGTGTATCAGAAGAAGTGGAAGAAGGAGAAGGAGAAGGTGAAGTCTGGAGGGTGAAGCAGAAGAAACAGAAGAAGGAGAAGGAGAAGGTGAAGACTGGAGGGTGTATCAGAAGAAGTGGAAGAAGGAGAAGGAGAAGGTGAAGTCTGGAGGGTGAATCAGAAGAAGTAGAAGAAGGAGAAGGAGAAGGTGAAGTCTGGAGGGTGAATCAGAAGAAGCAGAAGAAGGAGAAGGAGAAGGTGAAGTCTGGAGGGTGAATCAGAAGAAGCAGAAGAAGGAGAAGGAGAAGATGAAGTCTGGAGGGTGAATCAGAAGAAGTAGAAGAAGGAGAAGGAGAAGGTGAAGTCTGGAGGGTGAATCAGAAGTAGTAGAAGAAGGAGAAGGAGAAGGTGAAGTCTGGACGGTGTATCAGAAGAAACAGAAGAAGGAGAAGGAGAAGGTGTAGTCTGGAGGGTGAATCAGAAGAAGTAGACGAAGGAGAAGGAGAAGGTGAAGTCTGGAGGGTGAATCAGAAGAAGCAGAAGAAGGAGATGGAGAAGGTGAAGTCTGGAGGGTGAATCAGAAGAAGTAGAAGAAGGAGAAGGAGAAGGTGAAGTCTGGAGGGTGAATCAGAAGAAGCAGGAGAAGGAGAAGGAGAAGGTGAAGTCTGGAGGGTGAATCAGAAGAAGCAGAATGAGAAGGAGAAGGTGAAGTCTGGAGGGTGAATCAGAAGAAGTAGAAGAAGGAGAAGGAGAAGGTGAAGTCTGGAGGGAGAATCAGAAGAAGTAGAAGAAGGAGAAGGAGAAGGTGAAGTCTGGAGGTTGAATCAGAAGAAGTAGAAGAAGGAGAAGGAGAAGGTGAAGTCTGGAGGGTGAAGCAGAAGAAGTAGAAGAAGGAGAAGGAGAAGGTGAAGTCAGGAGGGTGAATCAGAAGAAGTAGAAGAAGGAGAAGGAGAAGGTGAAGTCAGGAGGGTGAATCAGAAGAAGCAGAAGAAGGAGAAGGAGAAGGTGAAGTCTGGAGGGTGAATCAGAAGGATCAGAAGAAGGAGAAGGAGAAGGTGAAGTCTGGAGGGTGAATCAGAAGAAGCAGAAGAAAGAGAAGGAGATGGTGAAGTCTGGAGGGTGAATCAGAAGAAGTAGAAGAAGGAGAAGGAGAAGGTGAAGTCTGGAGGGTGAATCAGAAGAAGCAGAGGAAGGAGAAGGAGAAGGTGAAGTCTGGAGGGTGAATCAGAAGAAGCAGAAGAAGTAGAAGGAGAAGGTGAAGTCTGGAGGGTGAATCAGAAGAAGCAGAAGAAGGAGAAGGAGAAGGTGAAGTCTGGAGGGTGAATGAGAAGAAGCAGAATAAGGAGAAGGAGAAGGTGAAGTCTGGAGGGTGAATCAGAAGAAGCAGAAGAAGGAGAAGGAGTAGGTGAAGTCTGGAGGGTGAATCAGAAGAAGTAGAAGAAGGAGAAGGAGAAGGTGAAGTCTGGAGGGTGAAGCAGAAGAAGGAGAAGGAGAAGGTGAAGTCAGGAGGGTGAATCAGAAGAAGTAGAAGAAGGAGAAGGAGAAGGTGAAATCAGGAGGGTGAATCAGAAGAAGCAGAAGAAGGAGAAGGAGAAGGTGAAGTCTGTAGGGTGAATCAGAAGAATCAGAAGAAGGAGAAGGAGAAGGTGAAGTCTGGAGGGTGAATCAGAAGAAGCTGAAGAAAGAGAAGGAGAAGATGAAGTCTGGAGGGTGAAGCAGAAGAAACAGAAGAAGGAGAAGGAGAAGGTGAAGACTGGAGGGTGAATCAGAAGAAGTAGAAGAAGGAGAAGGAGAAGGTGAAGTCTGGAGGGTGAATCAGAAGAAGCAGAAGAAGGAGAAGGAGAAGATGAAGTCTGGAGGGTGAATCAGAAGAAGTAGAAGAAGGAGAAGGAGAAGGTGAGGTCTGGAGGGTGAATCAGAAGAAGCAGAAGAAGGAGAAGGAGAAGGTGAAGTCTGGAGGGTGAATCAGAAGAAGCAGAAGAAGGAGAAGGAGAAGGAGAAGGTGAAGTCTGGAGGGTGAATCAGAAGAAACAGAAGAAGGAGAAGGAGAAGGTGAAGTCTGGAGGGTGAATCAGAAGAAGTAGAAGAAGGAGAAGGAGAAGGTGTAGTCTGGAGGGTGAATCAGAAGAAGCAGAAGAAGGAGAAGGAGAAGGTGAAGTCTGGAGGGTGAATCAGAAGAAGCAGAAGAAGGAGAAGGAGAAGGTGAAGTCTGGAGGGTGAATCAGAAGAAGTAGAAGAAGGAGAAGGAGAAGGTGTAGTCTGGAGGGTGAATCAGAAGAAGCAGAAGAAGGAGAAGGAGAAGGTGAAGTCTGGAGGGTGAATCAGAAGAAGCAGAAGAAGGAGAAGGAGAAGGTGAAGTCTGGAGGGTGAATCAGAAGAAGCAGAAGAAGGAGAAGGAGAAGGTGAAGTCAGGAGGGTGAATCAGAAGAAGCAGAAGAAGGAGAAGGAGAAGGTGAAGTTAGGAGGGTGAATCAGAAGAAGCAGAAGAAGGAGAAGGAGCAGGTGATGTCAGGGGGATGAAGCAGAATAAGTAGAAGAAGGAGAAGGAGAAGGTGAAGTCAGGATGGTGAAGCAGAAGAAGCAGAAGAAGGAGAAGGAGAAGGTGAAGTCTGGAGGGTGAATCAGAAGAAGCAGAATAAGGAGAAGTGAAGGTGAAGTATGGAGGGTGAATCAGAAGAAGCGGAAGAAGGAGAAGGAGAAGGTGAAGTCTGGAGGGTGAATCAGAAGAATTAGAAGAAGGAGAAGGAGAAGGTGAAGTCTGGAGGGTGAAGCAGAAGAAGTAGAAGAAGGAGAAGGAGAAGGTGAAGTCAGGAGGGTGAATCAGAAGAAGTAGAAGAAGGAGAAGGAGAAGGTGAAGTCAGGAGGGTGAATCAGAAGAAGCAGAAGAAGGAGAAGGAGAAGGTGAAGTCTGAAGAGTGAATCAAAAGAAGCAGAATAAGGAGAAGGAGAAGGTGAAGTCTGGAGGGTGATTCAGAAGAAGCAGAATAAGGAGAAGGAGAAGGTGAAGTCTGGAGGGTGATTCAGAAGAAGCAGAAGAAGGAGAAGGAGAAGATGAAGTCTGGAGGGTGAATCAGAAGAAGTAGAAGAAGGAGAAGGAGAAGGTGAAGTCTGGAGGGTGAAGCAGAAGAAGTAGAAGAAGGAGAAGGAGAAGGTGAAGTCAGGAGGGAGAATCAGAAGAAGTAGAAGAAGGAGAAGGAGAAGGTGAAGTCAGGAGGGTGAATCAGAAGAAGCAGAAGAAGGAGAAGGAGAAGGTGAAGTCTGGAGGGTGAATCAGAAGAATCAGAAGAAGGAGAAGGAGAAGGTGAAGTCTGGAGGGTGAATCAGAAGAAGCAGAAGAAAGAGAAGGAGAAGGTGAAGTCTGGAGGGTGAAGCAGAAGAAACAGAAGAAGGAGAAGGAGAAGGTGAAGACTGGAGGGTGAATCAGAAGAAGTGGAAGAAGGAGAAGGAGAAGGTGAAGTCTGGAGGGTGAATCAGAAGAAGTAGAAGAAGGAGAAGGAGAAGGTGAAGTCTGGAGGGTGAATCAGAAGAAGCAGAAGAAGGAGAAGGAGAAGGTGAAGTCTGGAGGGTGAATCAGAAGAAGCAGAAGAAGGAGAAGGAGAAGATGAAGTCTGGAGGGTGAATCAGAAGAAGTAGAAGAAGGAGAAGGAGAAGGTGAAGTCTGGAGGGTGAATCAGAAGAAGCAGAAGAAGGAGAAGGAGAAGGTGAAGTCTGGAGGGTGAATCAGAAGAATCAGAAGAAGGAGAAGGAGAAGGTGAAGTCTGGAGGGTGAATCAGAAGAAGCAGAATAAGGAGAAGGAGAAGATGAAATCTGGAGGGTGAATCAGAAGAAGCAGAAGAAAGAGAAGGAGAAGGTGAAGTCTGGAGGGTGAATCAGAAGAAGTAGAAGAAGGAGAAGGAGAAGGTGAAGTCTGGAGGGTGAATCAGAAGAAGCAGAAGAAGGAGAAGGAGAAGGTGAAGTCTGGAGGGTGAATCAGAAGAAGCAGAAGAAGGAGAAGGAGAAGGTGAAGTCTGGAGGGTGAATCAGAAGAAGCAGAAGAAGGCGAAGGAGAAGTTGAAGTCTGGAGGGTGAATCAGAAGAAGCAGAATAAGGAGAAGTGAAGGTGAAGTATGGAGGGTGAATCAGAAGAAGCGGAAGAAGGAGAAGGAGAAGGTGAAGTCTGGAGGGTGAATCAGAAGAATTAGAAGAAGGAGAAGGAGAAGGTGAAGTCTGGAGGGTGAAGCAGAAGAAGTAGAAGAAGGAGAAGGAGAAGGTGAAGTCAGGAGGGTGAATCAGAAGAAGTAGAAGAAGGAGAAGGAGAAGGTGAAGTCAGGAGGGTGAATCAGAAGAAGCAGAAGAAGGAGAAGGAGAAGGTGAAGTCTGAAGAGTGAATCAAAAGAAGCAGAATAAGGAGAAGGAGAAGGTGAAGTCTGGAGGGTGATTCAGAAGAAGCAGAATAAGGAGAAGGAGAAGGTGAAGTCTGGAGGGTGATTCAGAAGAAGCAGAAGAAGGAGAAGGAGAAGATGAAGTCTGGAGGGTGAATCAGAAGAAGTAGAAGAAGGAGAAGGAGAAGGTGAAGTCTGGAGGGTGAAGCAGAAGAAGTAGAAGAAGGAGAAGGAGAAGGTGAAGTCAGGAGGGAGAATCAGAAGAAGTAGAAGAAGGAGAAGGAGAAGGTGAAGTCAGGAGGGTGAATCAGAAGAAGCAGAAGAAGGAGAAGGAGAAGGTGAAGTCTGGAGGGTGAATCAGAAGAATCAGAAGAAGGAGAAGGAGAAGGTGAAGTCTGGAGGGTGAATCAGAAGAAGCAGAAGAAAGAGAAGGAGAAGGTGAAGTCTGGAGGGTGAAGCAGAAGAAACAGAAGAAGGAGAAGGAGAAGGTGAAGACTGGAGGGTGAATCAGAAGAAGTGGAAGAAGGAGAAGGAGAAGGTGAAGTCTGGAGGGTGAATCAGAAGAAGTAGAAGAAGGAGAAGGAGAAGGTGAAGTCTGGAGGGTGAATCAGAAGAAGCAGAAGAAGGAGAAGGAGAAGGTGAAGTCTGGAGGGTGAATCAGAAGAAGCAGAAGAAGGAGAAGGAGAAGATGAAGTCTGGAGGGTGAATCAGAAGAAGTAGAAGAAGGAGAAGGAGAAGGTGAAGTCTGGAGGGTGAATCAGAAGAAGCAGAAGAAAGAGAAGGAGAAGGTGAAGTCTGGAGGGTGAATCAGAAGAAGTAGAAGAGGGAGAAGGAGAAGGTGAAGTCTGGAGGGTGAATCAGAAGAAGTAGAAGAAGGAGAAGCAGAAGGTGAAGTCAGGAGGGTGAATCAGAAGAAGCAGAAGAAGGAGAAGGAGAAGGTGAAGTCTGGAGGGTGAATCAGAAGAAGCAGAATAAGGAGAAGGAGAAGCTGAAGTCTGGAGGGTGAATCAGAAGAAGCAGAATAAGGAGAAGGAGAAGGTGAAGTCTGGAGGGTGAATCAGAAGAAGCAGAAGAAGGAGAAGGAGAAGATGAAGTCTGGAGGGTGAATCAGAAGAAGTAGAAGAAGGAGAAGGAGAAGGTGAAGTCTGGAGGGTGAAGCAGAAGAAGTAGAAGAAGGAGAAGGAGAAGGTGAAGTCAGGAGGGTGAATCATAAGAAGGAGAAGAAGGAGAAGGAGAAGGTGAAGTCAGGAGGGTGAATCAGAAGAAGCAGAAGAAGGAGAAGGAGAAGGTGAAGACTGGAGGGTGTATCAGAAGAAGTGGAAGAAGGAGAAGGAGAAGGTGAAGTCTGGAGGGTGAAGCAGAAGAAACAGAAGAAGGAGAAGGAGAAGGTGAAGACTGGAGGGTGTATCAGAAGAAGTGGAAGAAGGAGAAGGAGAAGGTGAAGTCTGGAGGGTGAATCAGAAGAAGTAGAAGAAGGAGAAGGAGAAGGTGAAGTCTGGAGGGTGAATCAGAAGAAGCAGAAGAAGGAGAAGGAGAAGGTGAAGTCTGGAGGGTGAATCAGAAGAAGCAGAAGAAGGAGAAGGAGAAGATGAAGTCTGGAGGGTGAATCAGAAGAAGTAGAAGAAGGAGAAGGAGAAGGTGAAGTCTGGAGGGTGAATCAGAAGTAGTAGAAGAAGGAGAAGGAGAAGGTGAAGTCTGGACGGTGTATCAGAAGAAACAGAAGAAGGAGAAGGAGAAGGTGTAGTCTGGAGGGTGAATCAGAAGAAGTAGACGAAGGAGAAGGAGAAGGTGAAGTCTGGAGGGTGAATCAGAAGAAGCAGAAGAAGGAGATGGAGAAGGTGAAGTCTGGAGGGTGAATCAGAAGAAGTAGAAGAAGGAGAAGGAGAAGGTGAAGTCTGGAGGGTGAATCAGAAGAAGCAGGAGAAGGAGAAGGAGAAGGTGAAGTCTGGAGGGTGAATCAGAAGAAGCAGAATGAGAAGGAGAAGGTGAAGTCTGGAGGGTGAATCAGAAGAAGTAGAAGAAGGAGAAGGAGAAGGTGAAGTCTGGAGGGAGAATCAGAAGAAGTAGAAGAAGGAGAAGGAGAAGGTGAAGTCTGGAGGTTGAATCAGAAGAAGTAGAAGAAGGAGAAGGAGAAGGTGAAGTCTGGAGGGTGAAGCAGAAGAAGTAGAAGAAGGAGAAGGAGAAGGTGAAGTCAGGAGGGTGAATCAGAAGAAGTAGAAGAAGGAGAAGGAGAAGGTGAAGTCAGGAGGGTGAATCAGAAGAAGCAGAAGAAGGAGAAGGAGAAGGTGAAGTCTGGAGGGTGAATCAGAAGGATCAGAAGAAGGAGAAGGAGAAGGTGAAGTCTGGAGGGTGAATCAGAAGAAGCAGAAGAAAGAGAAGGAGATGGTGAAGTCTGGAGGGTGAATCAGAAGAAGTAGAAGAAGGAGAAGGAGAAGGTGAAGTCTGGAGGGTGAATCAGAAGAAGCAGAGGAAGGAGAAGGAGAAGGTGAAGTCTGGAGGGTGAATCAGAAGAAGCAGAAGAAGTAGAAGGAGAAGGTGAAGTCTGGAGGGTGAATCAGAAGAAGCAGAAGAAGGAGAAGGAGAAGGTGAAGTCTGGAGGGTGAATGAGAAGAAGCAGAATAAGGAGAAGGAGAAGGTGAAGTCTGGAGGGTGAATCAGAAGAAGCAGAAGAAGGAGAAGGAGTAGGTGAAGTCTGGAGGGTGAATCAGAAGAAGTAGAAGAAGGAGAAGGAGAAGGTGAAGTCTGGAGGGTGAAGCAGAAGAAGGAGAAGGAGAAGGTGAAGTCAGGAGGGTGAATCAGAAGAAGTAGAAGAAGGAGAAGGAGAAGGTGAAATCAGGAGGGTGAATCAGAAGAAGCAGAAGAAGGAGAAGGAGAAGGTGAAGTCTGTAGGGTGAATCAGAAGAATCAGAAGAAGGAGAAGGAGAAGGTGAAGTCTGGAGGGTGAATCAGAAGAAGCTGAAGAAAGAGAAGGAGAAGATGAAGTCTGGAGGGTGAAGCAGAAGAAACAGAAGAAGGAGAAGGAGAAGGTGAAGACTGGAGGGTGAATCAGAAGAAGTAGAAGAAGGAGAAGGAGAAGGTGAAGTCTGGAGGGTGAATCAGAAGAAGCAGAAGAAGGAGAAGGAGAAGATGAAGTCTGGAGGGTGAATCAGAAGAAGTAGAAGAAGGAGAAGGAGAAGGTGAGGTCTGGAGGGTGAATCAGAAGAAGCAGAAGAAGGAGAAGGAGAAGGTGAAGTCTGGAGGGTGAATCAGAAGAAGCAGAAGAAGGAGAAGGAGAAGGAGAAGGTGAAGTCTGGAGGGTGAATCAGAAGAAACAGAAGAAGGAGAAGGAGAAGGTGAAGTCTGGAGGGTGAATCAGAAGAAGTAGAAGAAGGAGAAGGAGAAGGCTAGTCTGGAGGGTGAATCAGAAGAAGCAGAAGAAGGAGAAGGAGAAGGTGAAGTCTGGAGGGTGAATCAGAAGAAGCAGAAGAAGGAAAAGGAGAAGGTGAAGTCTGGAGGGTGAATCAGAAGAAGCAGAAGAAGGAGAAGGAGAAGGTGAGGTCTGGAGGGTGAATCAGAAGAAGCAGAAGAAGGAGAAGGAGAAGGTGAAGTCTGGAGGGTGAATCAGAAGAAGCAGAAGAAGGAGAAGGAGAAGGTGAAGTCTGGAGGGTGAATCAGAAGAAACAGAAGAAGGAGAAGGAGAAGGTGAAGTCTGGAGGGTGAATCAGAAGAAGTAGAAGAAGGAGAAGGAGAAGGTGTAGTCTGGAGGGTGAATCAGAAGAAGCAGAAGAAGGAGAAGGAGAAGGTGAAGTCTGGAGGGTGAATCAGAAGAAGCAGAAGAAGGAGAAGGAGAAGGTGAAGTCTGGAGGGTGAATCAGAAGAAGCAGAAGAAGGAGAAGGAGAAGGTGAAGTCAGGAGGGTGAATCAGAAGAAGCAGAAGAAGGAGAAGGAGAAGGTGAAGTTAGGAGGGTGAATCAGAAGAAGCAGAAGAAGGAGAAGGAGCAGGTGATGTCAGGGGGATGAAGCAGAATAAGTAGAAGAAGGAGAAGGAGAAGGTGAAGTCAGGATGGTGAAGCAGAAGAAGCAGAAGAAGGAGAAGGAGAAGGTGAAGTCTGGAGGGTGAATCAGAAGAAGCAGAATAAGGAGAAGTGAAGGTGAAGTATGGAGGGTGAATCAGAAGAAGCGGAAGAAGGAGAAGGAGAAGGTGAAGTCTGGAGGGTGAATCAGAAGAATTAGAAGAAGGAGAAGGAGAAGGTGAAGTCTGGAGGGTGAAGCAGAAGAAGTAGAAGAAGGAGAAGGAGAAGGTGAAGTCAGGAGGGTGAATCAGAAGAAGTAGAAGAAGGAGAAGGAGAAGGTGAAGTCAGGAGGGTGAATCAGAAGAAGCAGAAGAAGGAGAAGGAGAAGGTGAAGTCTGAAGAGTGAATCAAAAGAAGCAGAATAAGGAGAAGGAGAAGGTGAAGTCTGGAGGGTGATTCAGAAGAAGCAGAATAAGGAGAAGGAGAAGGTGAAGTCTGGAGGGTGATTCAGAAGAAGCAGAAGAAGGAGAAGGAGAAGATGAAGTCTGGAGGGTGAATCAGAAGAAGTAGAAGAAGGAGAAGGAGAAGGTGAAGTCTGGAGGGTGAAGCAGAAGAAGTAGAAGAAGGAGAAGGAGAAGGTGAAGTCAGGAGGGAGAATCAGAAGAAGTAGAAGAAGGAGAAGGAGAAGGTGAAGTCAGGAGGGTGAATCAGAAGAAGCAGAAGAAGGAGAAGGAGAAGGTGAAGTCTGGAGGGTGAATCAGAAGAATCAGAAGAAGGAGAAGGAGAAGGTGAAGTCTGGAGGGTGAATCAGAAGAAGCAGAAGAAAGAGAAGGAGAAGGTGAAGTCTGGAGGGTGAAGCAGAAGAAACAGAAGAAGGAGAAGGAGAAGGTGAAGACTGGAGGGTGAATCAGAAGAAGTGGAAGAAGGAGAAGGAGAAGGTGAAGTCTGGAGGGTGAATCAGAAGAAGTAGAAGAAGGAGAAGGAGAAGGTGAAGTCTGGAGGGTGAATCAGAAGAAGCAGAAGAAGGAGAAGGAGAAGGTGAAGTCTGGAGGGTGAATCAGAAGAAGCAGAAGAAGGAGAAGGAGAAGATGAAGTCTGGAGGGTGAATCAGAAGAAGTAGAAGAAGGAGAAGGAGAAGGTGAAGTCTGGAGGGTGAATCAGAAGAAGCAGAAGAAAGAGAAGGAGAAGGTGAAGTCTGGAGGGTGAATCAGAAGAAGTAGAAGAGGGAGAAGGAGAAGGTGAAGTCTGGAGGGTGAATCAGAAGAAGTAGAAGAAGGAGAAGCAGAAGGTGAAGTCAGGAGGGTGAATCAGAAGAAGCAGAAGAAGGAGAAGGAGAAGGTGAAGTCTGGAGGGTGAATCAGAAGAAGCAGAATAAGGAGAAGGAGAAGCTGAAGTCTGGAGGGTGAATCAGAAGAAGCAGAATAAGGAGAAGGAGAAGGTGAAGTCTGGAGGGTGAATCAGAAGAAGCAGAAGAAGGAGAAGGAGAAGATGAAGTCTGGAGGGTGAATCAGAAGAAGTAGAAGAAGGAGAAGGAGAAGGTGAAGTCTGGAGGGTGAAGCAGAAGAAGTAGAAGAAGGAGAAGGAGAAGGTGAAGTCAGGAGGGTGAATCATAAGAAGGAGAAGAAGGAGAAGGAGAAGGTGAAGTCAGGAGGGTGAATCAGAAGAAGCAGAAAAAGGAGAAGGAGAAGGTGAAGACTGGAGGGTGTATCAGAAGAAGTGGAAGAAGGAGAAGGAGAAGGTGAAGTCTGGAGGGTGAAGCAGAAGAAACAGAAGAAGGAGAAGGAGAAGGTGAAGACTGGATAGTGTATCAGAAGAAGTGGAAGAAGGAGAAGGAGAAGGTGAAGTCTGGAGGGTGAATCAGAAGAAGTAGAAGAAGGAGAAGGAGAAGGTGAAGTCTGGAGGGTGAATCAGAAGAAGCAGAAGAAGGAGAAGTAGAAGGTGAAGTCTGGAGGGTGAATCAGAAGAAGCAGAAGAAGGAGAAGGAGAAGATGAAGTCTGGAGGGTGAATCAGAAGAAGTAGAAGAAGGAGAAGGAGAAGGTGAAGTCTGGAGGGTGAATCAGAAGTAGTAGAAGAAGGAGAAGGAGAAGGTGAAGTCTGGACGGTGTATCAGAAGAAACAGAAGAAGGAGAAGGAGAAGGTGTAGTCTGGAGGGTGAATCAGAAGAAGTAGACGAAGGAGAAGGAGAAGGTGAAGTCTGGAGGGTGAATCAGAAGAAGCAGAAGAAGGAGATGGAGAAGGTGAAGTCTGGAGGGTGAATCAGAAGAAGTAGAAGAAGGAGAAGGAGAAGGTGAAGTCTGGAGGGTGAATCAGAAGAAGCAGGAGAAGGAGAAGGAGAAGGTGAAGTCTGGAGGGTGAATCAGAAGAAGCAGAATGAGAAGGAGAAGGTGAAGTCTGGAGGGTGAATCAGAAGAAGTAGAAGAAGGAGAAGGAGAAGGTGAAGTCTGGAGGGAGAATCAGAAGAAGTAGAAGAAGGAGAAGGAGAAGGTGAAGTCTGGAGGTTGAATCAGAAGAAGTAGAAGAAGGAGAAGGAGAAGGTGAAGTCTGGAGGGTGAAGCAGAAGAAGTAGAAGAAGGAGAAGGAGAAGGTGAAGTCAGGAGGGTGAATCAGAAGAAGTAGAAGAAGGAGAAGGAGAAGGTGAAGTCAGGAGGGTGAATCAGAAGAAGCAGAAGAAGGAGAAGGAGAAGGTGAAGTCTGGAGGGTGAATCAGAAGAATCAGAAGAAGGAGAAGGAGAAGGTGAAGTCTGGAGGGTGAATCAGAAGAAGCAGAAGAAAGAGAAGGAGATGGTGAAGTCTGGAGGGTGAATCAGAAGAAGTAGAAGAAGGAGAAGGAGAAGGTGAAGTCTGGAGGGTGAATCAGAAGAAGCAGAGGAAGGAGAAGGAGAAGGTGAAGTCTGGAGGGTGAATCAGAAGAAGCAGAAGAAGTAGAAGGAGAAGGTGAAGTCTGGAGGGTGAATCAGAAGAAGCAGAAGAAGGAGAAGGAGAAGCTGAAGTCTGGAGGGTGAATGAGAAGAAGCAGAATAAGGAGAAGGAGAAGGTGAAGTCTGGAGGGTGAATCAGAAGAAGCAGAAGAAGGAGAAGGAGTAGGTGAAGTCTGGAGGGTGAATCAGAAGAAGTAGAAGAAGGAGAAGGAGAAGGTGAAGTCTGGAGGGTGAAGCAGAAGAAGGAGAAGGAGAAGGTGAAGTCAGGAGGGTGAATCAGAAGAAGTAGAAGAAGGAGAAGGAGAAGGTGAAATCAGGAGGGTGAATCAGAAGAAGCAGAAGAAGGAGAAGGAGAAGGTGAAGTCTGTAGGGTGAATCAGAAGAATCAGAAGAAGGAGAAGGAGAAGGTGAAGTCTGGAGGGTGAATCAGAAGAAGCTGAAGAAAGAGAAGGAGAAGATGAAGTCTGGAGGGTGAAGCAGAAGAAACAGAAGAAGGAGAAGGAGAAGGTGAAGACTGGAGGGTGAATCAGAAGAAGTAGAAGAAGGAGAAGGAGAAGGTGAAGTCTGGAGGGTGAATCAGAAGAAGCAGAAGAAGGAGAAGGAGAAGATGAAGTCTGGAGGGTGAATCAGAAGAAGTAGAAGAAGGAGAAGGAGAAGGTGAGGTCTGGAGGGTGAATCAGAAGAAGCAGAAGAAGGAGAAGGAGAAGGTGAAGTCTGGAGGGTGAATCAGAAGAAGCAGAAGAAGGAGAAGGAGAAGGTGAAGTCTGGAGGGTGAATCAGAAGAAACAGAAGAAGGAGAAGGAGAAGGTGAAGTCTGGAGGGTGAATCAGAAGAAGTAGAAGAAGGAGAAGGAGAAGGTGTAGTCTGGAGGGTGAATCAGAAGAAGCAGAAGAAGGAGAAGGAGAAGGTGAAGTCTGGAGGGTGAATCAGAAGAAGCAGAAGAAGGAAAAGGAGAAGGTGAAGTCTGGAGGGTGAATCAGAAGAAGCAGAAGAAGGAGAAGGAGAAGGTGAGGTCTGGAGGGTGAATCAGAAGAAGCAGAAGAAGGAGAAGGAGAAGGTGAAGTCTGGAGGGTGAATCAGAAGAAGCAGAAGAAGGAGAAGGAGAAGGTGAAGTCTGGAGGGTGAATCAGAAGAAACAGAAGAAGGAGAAGGAGAAGGTGAAGGCTGGAGGGTGAATCAGAAGAAGTAGAAGAAGGAGAAGGAGAAGGTGTAGTCTGGAGGGTGAATCAGAAGAAGCAGAAGAAGGAGAAGGAGAAGGTGAAGTCTGGAGGGTGAATCAGAAGAAGCAGAAGAAGGAGAAGGAGAAGGTGAAGTCTGGAGGGTGAATCAGAAGAAGCAGAAGAAGGAGAAGGAGAAGGTGAAGTCAGGAGGGTGAATCAGAAGAAGCAGAAGAAGGAGAAGGAGAAGGTGAAGTTAGGAGGGTGAATCAGAAGAAGCAGAAGAAGGAGAAGGAGCAGGTGATGTCAGGGGGATGAAGCAGAATAAGTAGAAGAAGGAGAAGGAGAAGGTGAAGTCAGGATGGTGAAGCAGAAGAAGCAGAAGAAGGAGAAGGAGAAGGTGAAGTCTGGAGGGTGAATCAGAAGAAGTAGAAGAAGGAAAAGGAGAAGGTCAAGTCTGGAGGGTGAATCAGAAGAAGTAGAAGAAGGAGAAGGAGAAGGTGAAGTCTGGAGGGTGAAGCAGAAGAAGTAGAAGAAGGAGAAGGAGAAGGTGAAGTCAGGATGGTGAATCAGAAGAAGTAGAAGAAGGAGAAGGAGAAGGTGAAGTCAGGAGGGTGAATCAGAAGAAGCAGAAGAAGGCGAAGGAGAAGGTGAAGTCTGGAGGGTGAATCAGAAGAATCAGAAGAAGGAGAAGGAGAAGGTGAAGTCTGGAGTGTGAATCAGAAGAAGCAGAAGAAAGAGAAGGAGAAGGTGAAGTCTGGAGGTTGAATCAGAAGAAGTAGAAGAAGGAGAAGGAGAAGGTGAAGTCTGGAGGGTGAATCAGAAGAAGCATAAGAAGGAGAAGGAGAAGGTGAAGTCTGGAGGGTGAATCAGAAGAAGCAGAAGAAGGAGAAGGAGAAGGTGAAGTCTGCAGGGTGAATCAGAAGAAGCAGAAGAAGGAGAAGGAGAAGGTGAAGTCTGGAGGGTGAATCAGAAGAAGCAGAATAAGTAGAAGGAGAAGGTGAAGTCTGGAGGGTGAATCAGAAGAAGCAGAAGAAGGAGAAGGAGAAGGTGAAGTCTGGAGGGTGAATCAGAAGAAGCAGAGGAAGGAGAAGGAGAAGGTGAAGTCTGGAGGGTGAATCAGAAGAAGCAGAAAAATGAGAAGGAGAAGGTGAAGTCTGGAGGGTGAATGAGAAGAAGCAGAATAAGGAGAAGGAGAAGGTGAAGTCTGGAGGGTGAATCAGAAGAAGCAGAAGAAGGAGAAGGAGAAGGTGAAGTCTGGAGGGTGAATCAGAAGAAGTAGAAGAAGGAGAAGGAGAAGGTGAAGTCTGGAGGGTGAAGCAGAAGAAGGAGAAGGAGAAGGTGAAGTCAGGAGGGTGAATCAGAAGAAGTAGAAGAAGGAGAAGGAGAAGGTGAAATCAGGAGGGTGAATCAGAAGAAGCAGAAGAAGGAGAAGGAGAAGGTGAAGTCTGTAGGGTGAATCAGAAGAATCAGAAGAAGGAGAAGGAGAAGGTGAAGTCAGGAGGGTGAATCAGAAGAAGCAGAAGATGGAGAAGGAGAAGGTGAAGTCAGGAGGGTGAATCAGAAGAAGTAGAAGAAGGAGAAGGAGAAGGTGAAGTCAGGAGGGTGAATCAGAAGAAGCAGAAGATGGAGAAGGAGAAGGTGAAGTCTGGAGGGTGAATCAGAAGAATCAGAAGAAGGAGAAGGAGAAGGTGAAGCCTGGAGGGTGAATCAGAAGAAGCAGAGAAAGGAGAAGGAGAAGGTGAAGTCTGGAGGGTGAATCAAAAGAAGCAGAATAAGGAGAAGGAGAAGGTGAAGTCTGGAGGGTGAATAAGAAGAAGTAGAAGAAGGAGAAGGAGAAGTTGAAGTCTGGAGGGTGAAGCAGAAGAAGAAGAAGATGGAGAATGAGAAGGTGAAGTCAGGAGGGTGAATCAGAAGAAGTAGAAGAAGGAGAAGGAGAAGGTGAAGTCAGGAGGGTGAATCAGAAGAAGCAGAAGATGGAGAAGGAGAAGGTGAAGTCTGGAGGGTGAATCAGAAGAATCAGAAGAAGGAGAAGGAGAAGGTGAAGCCTGGAGGGTGAATCAGAAGAAGCAGAGAAAGGAGAAGGAGAAGGTGAAGTCTGGAGGGTGAATCAAAAGAAGCAGAATAAGGAGAAGGAGAAGGTGAAGTCTGGAGGGTGAATCAGAAGAAGCAGAATAAGGAGAAGGAGAAGGTGAAGTCTGGAGGGTGAAGCAGAAGAAGTAGAAGAAGGAGAAGGAGAAGGTGAAGTCAGGAGGGTGAATCAGAAGAAGTAGAAGAAGCAGAAGGAGAAGGTGAAGTCAGGAGGGTGAATCAGAAGAAGCAGAAGAAGGAGAAGGAGAAGGTGAAGTCTGGAGGGTGAATCAGAAGAATCAGAAGAAGGAGAAGGAGAAGGTGAAGTCTGGAGGGTGAATCAGAAGAAGCAGAAGAAAGAGAAGGAGAAGGTGAAGTCTGGAGGGTGAAGCAGAAGAAACAGAAGAAGGAGAAGGAGAAGGTGAAGACTGGAGGGTGAATCAGAAGAAGTAGAAGAAGGAGAAGGAGAAGGTGAAGTCTGGAGGGTGAATCAGAAGAAGTAGAAGAAGGAGAAGGAGAAGGTGAAGTCTGGAGGGTGAATCAGAAGAAGCAGAAGAAGGAGAAGGAGAAGGTGAAGTCTGGAGGGTGAATCAGAAGAAGCAGAAGAAGGAGAAGGAGAAGATGAAGTCTGGAGGGTGAATCGGAAGAAGTAGAAGAAGGAGAAGGAGAAGGTGAAGTCTGGAGGGTGAATCAGAAGAAGTAGAAGAAGGAGAAGGAGAAGTTGAAGTCTGGAGGGTGAATCAGAAGAAGCAGAAGAAGGAGAAGGAGAAGGTGAAGTCTGGAGGGGGAATCAGAAGAAGCAGAAGAAGGAGAAGGAGAAGATGAAGTCTGGAGGGTGAATCAGAAGAAGTAGAAGAAGGAGAAGGAGAAGGTGAAGTCTGGAGGGTGAATCAGAAGAAGTAGAAGAAGGAGAAGGAGAAGATGAAGTCTGGAGGGTGAATCAGAAGAAACAGAAGAAGGAGCAGGAGAAGGTGAAGTCTGGAGGGTGAATCAGAAGAAGTAGAAGAAGGAGAAGGAGAAGGTGTAGTCTGGAGGGTGAATCAGAAGAAGTAGACGAAGGAGAAGGAGAAGGTGAAGTCTGGAGGGTGAATCAGAAGAAGCAGAAGAAGGAGAAGGTGAAGTCTGGAGGGTGAATCAGAAGAAGTAGAAGAAGGAGAAGGAGAAGGTGAAGTCTGGAGGGTGAATCAGAAGAAGCAGAAGAAGGAGAAGGAGAAGGTGAAGTCTGGAGGGTGAATCAGAAGAAGCAGAAGAAGGAGAAGGAGAAGGTGAAGTCTGGAGGGTGAATCAGAAGAAGTAGATGAAGGAGAAGGAGAAGGTGAAGTCTGGAGGGTGAATCAGAAGAAGCAGAAGAAGGAGATGGAGAAGGTGAAGTCTGGAGGGTGAATCAGAAGACGTAGAAGAAGGAGAAGGAGAAGGTGAAGTCTGGAGGGTGAATCAGAAGAAGCAGAAGAAGGAGAAGGAGAAGGTGAAGTCTGGAGGGTGAATCAGAAGAAGCAGAAGAAGGAGAAGGAGAAGGTGAAGTCTGGAGGGTGATTCAGAAGAAGCAGAATAAGGAGAAGGAGAAGGTGAAGTCTGGAGGGTGAATCAGAAGAAGCAGAAGAAGGAGAAGGAGAAGGTGAAGTCTGGAGGGTGAATCAGAAGAAGTAGAAGAAGGAGAAGGAGAAGGTGAAGTCTGGAGGGTGAATCAGAAGAAGTAGAAGAAGGAGAAGGAGAAGGTGAAGTCTGGAGGGTGAATCAGAAGAAGTAGAAGAAGGAGAAGGAGAAGGTGAAGTCTGGAGGGTGAAGCAGAAGAAGTAGAAGAAGGAGAAGGAGAAGGTGAAGTCAGGAGGGTGAATCAGAAGATGTAGAAGAAGGACAAGGAGAAGGTGAAGTCAGGAGGGTGAATCAGAAGAAGCAGAAGAAGGAGAAGGAGAAGGTGAAGTCTGGAGGGTGAATCAGAAGAAGTAGAAGAAGGAGAAGGAGAAGGTGAAGTCTGGAGGGTGAATCAGAAGAAGCAGAAGAAGGAGAAGGGGAAGGTGAAGTCTGGAGGGTGAATCAGAAGAAGCAGAAGAAGGAAAAGGAGAAGGTGAAGTCTGGAGGGTGAATCAGAAGAAGCAGAATAAGGAGAAGGAGAAGGTTAAGTCTGGAGGGTGAATCAGAAGAAGCAGAAGAAGGAGAAGGAGAAGGTGAAGTCTGGAGGGTGAATCAGAAGAAGTAGAAGAAGGAGAAGGAGAAGGTGAAGTCTGGAGGGTGAAGCAGAAGAAGTAGAAGAAGGAGAAGGAGAAGGTGAAGTCAGGAGGGTGAATCAGAAGAAGTAGAAGAAGGAGAAGGAGAAGGTGAAGTCAGGAGGGTGAATCAGAAGAAGCAGAAGAAGGAGATAGAGAAGGTGAAGTCTGGAGGTTGAATCAAAAGAAGTAGAAGAAGGAGAAGGAGAAGGTGAAGTCAGGAGGGAGAATCAGAAGAAGCAGAAGATGGAGAAGGAGAAGGTGAAGTCTCGAGGGTGAATCAGAAGAATCAGAAGAAGGAGAAGGAGAAGGTGAAGCCTGGAGGGTGAATCAGAAGAAGCAGAGAAAGGAGAAGGAGAAGGTGAAGTCTGGAGGGTGAATCAAAAGAAGCAGAATAAGGAGAAGGAGAAGGTGAAGTCTGGAGGGTGAATCAGAAGAAGCAGAATAAGGAGAAGGAGAAGGTGAAGTCTGGAGGGTGAATCAGAAGAAGCAGAAGAAGGAGAAGGAGAAGGTGAAGTCTGGAGGGTGAATCAGAAGAAGTAGAACAAGGAGAAGGAGAAGGTGAAGTCTGGAGGGTGAAGCAGAAGAAGTAGAAGAAGGAGAAGGAGAAGGTGAAGTCAGGAGGGTGAATCAGAAGATGTAGAAGAAGCAGAAGGAGAAGGTGAAGTCAGGAGGGTGAATCAGAAGAAGCAGAAGAAGGAGAAGGAGAAGGTGAAGTCTGGAGGGTGAATCAGAAGAATCAGAAGAAGGAGAAGGAGAAGGTGAAGTCTGGAGGGTGAATCAGAAGAAGCAGAAGAAAGAGAAGGAGAAGGTGAAGTCTGGAGGGTGAAGCAGAAGAAACAGAAGAAGGAGAAGGAGAAGGTGAAGACTGGAGGGTGAATCAGAAGAAGTAGAAGAAGGAGAAGGAGAAGGTGAAGTCAGGAGGGTGAATCAGAAGAAGCAGAAGAAGGAGAAGGAGAAGGTGAAGTCTGGAGGGTGAATCAGAAGAATCAGAAGAAGGAGAAGGAGAAGGTGAAGTCTGGAGGGTGAATCAGAAGAAGCAGAAGAAAGAGAAGGAGAAGGTGAAGTCTGGAGGGTGAAGCAGAAGAAACAGAAGAAGGAGAAGGAGAAGGTGAAGACTGGAGGGTGAATCAGAAGAAGTAGAAGAAGGAGAAGGAGAAGGTGAAGTCTGGAGGGTGAATCAGAAGAAGTAGAAGAAGGAGAAGGAGAAGGTGAAGTCTGGAGGGTGAATCAGAAGAAGCAGAAGAAGGAGAAGGAGAAGGTGAAGTCTGGAGGGTGAATCAGAAGAAGCAGAAGAAGGAGAAGGAGAAGATGAAGTCTGGAGGGTGAATCGGAAGAAGTAGAAGAAGGAGAAGGAGAAGGTGAAGTCTGGAGGGTGAATCAGAAGAAGTAGAAGAAGGAGAAGGAGAAGTTGAAGTCTGGAGGGTGAATCAGAAGAAGCAGAAGAAGGAGAAGGAGAAGGTGAAGTCTGGAGGGTGAATCAGAAGAAGCAGAAGAAGGAGAAGGAGAAGATGAAGTCTGGAGGGTGAATCAGAAGAAGTAGAAGAAGGAGAAGGAGAAGGTGAAGTCTGGAGGGTGAATCAGAAGAAGTAGAAGAAGGAGAAGGAGAAGATGAAGTCTGGAGGGTGAATCAGAAGAAACAGAAGAAGGAGCAGGAGAAGGTGAAGTCTGGAGGGTGAATCAGAAGAAGTAGAAGAAGGAGAAGGAGAAGGTGTAGTCTGGAGGGTGAATCAGAAGAAGTAGACGAAGGAGAAGGAGAAGGTGAAGTCTGGAGGGAGAATCAGAAGAAGCAGAAGAAGGAGAAGGTGAAGTCTGGAGGGTGAATCAGAAGAAGTAGAAGAAGGAGAAGGA
Source organism: Somniosus microcephalus (assembly GCF_052327205.1). Classification (NCBI taxonomy): domain Eukaryota; kingdom Metazoa; phylum Chordata; class Chondrichthyes; order Squaliformes; family Somniosidae; genus Somniosus; species Somniosus microcephalus. The sequence goes on along the minus strand of NW_028225385.1, from coordinate 336,332 downwards.
GAAGGTGAAGTCTGGAGGGTGAATCAGAAGAAGCAGAAGAAGGAGAAGGAGAAGGTGAAGTCTGGAGGGTGAATCAGAAGAAGCAGAAGAAGGAGAAGGAGAAGGTGAAGTCTGGAGGGTGAATCAGAAGAAGTAGATGAAGGAGAAGGAGAAGGTGAAGTCTGGAGGGTGAATCAGAAGAAGCAGAAGATGGAGATGGAGAAGGTGAAGTCTGGAGGGTGAATCAGAAGACGTAGAAGAAGGAGAAGGAGAAGGTGAAGTCTGGAGGGTGAATCAGAAGAAGCAGAAGAAGGAGAAGGAGAAGGTGAAGTCTGGAGGGTGAATCAGAAGAAGCAGAAGAAGGAGAAGGAGAAGGTGAAGTCTGGAGGGTGAATCAGAAGAAGCAGAAGAAGGAGAAGGAGAAGGTGAAGTCTGGAGGGTGAATCAGAAGAAGCAGAAGAAGGAGAAGGAGAAGGTGAAGTCTGGAGGGTGAATCAGAAGAAGCAGAAGAAGGAGAAGGAGAAGGTGAAGTCTGGAGGGTGAATCAGAAGAAACAGAAGAAGGAGCAGGAGAAGGTGAAGTCTGGAGGGTGAATCAGAAGAAGTAGAAGAAGGAGAAGGAGAAGGTGTAGTCTGGAGGGTGAATCAGAAGAAGTAGACGAAGGAGAAGGAGAAGGTGAAGTCTGGAGGGAGAATCAGAAGAAGCAGAAGAAGGAGAAGGTGAAGTCTGGAGGGTGAATCAGAAGAAGCAGAAGAAAGAGAAGGAGAAGGTGTAGTCTGGAGGGTGAATCAGAAGAAGCAGAAGAAGGAGAAGGAGAAGGTGAAGTCTGGAGGGTGAATCAGAAGAAGCAGAAGAAGGAGAAGGAGAAGGTGAAGTCTGGAGGGTGAATCAGAAGAAGCAGAAGAAGGAGAAGGAGAAGGTGAAGTCAGGAGGGTGAATCAGAAGAAGCAGAAGAAGGAGAAGGAGAAGGTGAAGTTAGGAGGGTGAATCAGAAGAAGCAGAAGAAGGAGAAGGAGCAGGTGATGTCAGGGGGATGAAGCAGAATAAGTAGAAGAAGGAGAAGGAGAAGGTGAAGTCAGGATGGTGAAGCAGAAGAAGCAGAAGAAGGAGAAGGAGAAGGTGAAGTCTGGAGGGTGAATCAGAAGAAGTAGAAGAAGGAAAAGGAGAAGGTCAAGTCTGGAGGGTGAATCAGAAGAAGTAGAAGAAGGAGAAGGAGAAGGTGAAGTCTGGAGGGTGAAGCAGAAGAAGTAGAAGAAGGAGAAGGAGAAGGTGAAGTCAGGATGGTGAATCAGAAGAAGTAGAAGAAGGAGAAGGAGAAGGTGAAGTCAGGAGGGTGAATCAGAAGAAGCAGAAGAAGGCGAAGGAGAAGGTGAAGTCTGGAGGGTGAATCAGAAGAATCAGAAGAAGGAGAAGGAGAAGGTGAAGTCTGGAGTGTGAATCAGAAGAAGCAGAAGAAAGAGAAGGAGAAGGTGAAGTCTGGAGGTTGAATCAGAAGAAGTAGAAGAAGGAGAAGGAGAAGGTGAAGTCTGGAGGGTGAATCAGAAGAAGCATAAGAAGGAGAAGGAGAAGGTGAAGTCTGGAGGGTGAATCAGAAGAAGCAGAAGAAGGAGAAGGAGAAGGTGAAGTCTGCAGGGTGAATCAGAAGAAGCAGAAGAAGGAGAAGGAGAAGGTGAAGTCTGGAGGGTGAATCAGAAGAAGCAGAATAAGTAGAAGGAGAAGGTGAAGTCTGGAGGGTGAATCAGAAGAAGCAGAAGAAGGAGAAGGAGAAGGTGAAGTCTGGAGGGTGAATCAGAAGAAGCAGAGGAAGGAGAAGGAGAAGGTGAAGTCTGGAGGGTGAATCAGAAGAAGCAGAAGAAGTAGAAGGAGAAGGTGAAGTCTGGAGGGTGAATCAGAAGAAGCAGAAAAATGAGAAGGAGAAGGTGAAGTCTGGAGGGTGAATGAGAAGAAGCAGAATAAGGAGAAGGAGAAGGTGAAGTCTGGAGGGTGAATCAGAAGAAGCAGAAGAAGGAGAAGGAGAAGGTGAAGTCTGGAGGGTGAATCAGAAGAAGTAGAAGAAGGAGAAGGAGAAGGTGAAGTCTGGAGGGTGAAGCAGAAGAAGGAGAAGGAGAAGGTGAAGTCAGGAGGGTGAATCAGAAGAAGTAGAAGAAGGAGAAGGAGAAGGTGAAATCAGGAGGGTGAATCAGAAGAAGCAGAAGAAGGAGAAGGAGAAGGTGAAGTCTGTAGGGTGAATCAGAAGAATCAGAAGAAGGAGAAGGAGAAGGTGAAGTCAGGAGGGTGAATCAGAAGAAGCAGAAGATGGAGAAGGAGAAGGTGAAGTCAGGAGGGTGAATCAGAAGAAGTAGAAGAAGGAGAAGGAGAAGGTGAAGTCAGGAGGGTGAATCAGAAGAAGCAGAAGATGGAGAAGGAGAAGGTGAAGTCTGGAGGGTGAATCAGAAGAATCAGAAGAAGGAGAAGGAGAAGGTGAAGCCTGGAGGGTGAATCAGAAGAAGCAGAGAAAGGAGAAGGAGAAGGTGAAGTCTGGAGGGTGAATCAAAAGAAGCAGAATAAGGAGAAGGAGAAGGTGAAGTCTGGAGGGTGAATAAGAAGAAGTAGAAGAAGGAGAAGGAGAAGTTGAAGTCTGGAGGGTGAAGCAGAAGAAGAAGAAGATGGAGAATGAGAAGGTGAAGTCAGGAGGGTGAATCAGAAGAAGTAGAAGAAGGAGAAGGAGAAGGTGAAGTCAGGAGGGTGAATCAGAAGAAGCAGAAGATGGAGAAGGAGAAGGTGAAGTCTGGAGGGTGAATCAGAAGAATCAGAAGAAGGAGAAGGAGAAGGTGAAGCCTGGAGGGTGAATCAGAAGAAGCAGAGAAAGGAGAAGGAGAAGGTGAAGTCTGGAGGGTGAATCAAAAGAAGCAGAATAAGGAGAAGGAGAAGGTGAAGTCTGGAGGGTGAATCAGAAGAAGCAGAATAAGGAGAAGGAGAAGGTGAAGTCTGGAGGGTGAAGCAGAAGAAGTAGAAGAAGGAGAAGGAGAAGGTGAAGTCAGGAGGGTGAATCAGAAGAAGTAGAAGAAGCAGAAGGAGAAGGTGAAGTCAGGAGGGTGAATCAGAAGAAGCAGAAGAAGGAGAAGGAGAAGGTGAAGTCTGGAGGGTGAATCAGAAGAATCAGAAGAAGGAGAAGGAGAAGGTGAAGTCTGGAGGGTGAATCAGAAGAAGCAGAAGAAAGAGAAGGAGAAGGTGAAGTCTGGAGGGTGAAGCAGAAGAAACAGAAGAAGGAGAAGGAGAAGGTGAAGACTGGAGGGTGAATCAGAAGAAGTAGAAGAAGGAGAAGGAGAAGGTGAAGTCTGGAGGGTGAATCAGAAGAAGTAGAAGAAGGAGAAGGAGAAGGTGAAGTCTGGAGGGTGAATCAGAAGAAGCAGAAGAAGGAGAAGGAGAAGGTGAAGTCTGGAGGGTGAATCAGAAGAAGCAGAAGAAGGAGAAGGAGAAGATGAAGTCTGGAGGGTGAATCGGAAGAAGTAGAAGAAGGAGAAGGAGAAGGTGAAGTCTGGAGGGTGAATCAGAAGAAGTAGAAGAAGGAGAAGGAGAAGTTGAAGTCTGGAGGGTGAATCAGAAGAAGCAGAAGAAGGAGAAGGAGAAGGTGAAGTCTGGAGGGGGAATCAGAAGAAGCAGAAGAAGGAGAAGGAGAAGATGAAGTCTGGAGGGTGAATCAGAAGAAGTAGAAGAAGGAGAAGGAGAAGGTGAAGTCTGGAGGGTGAATCAGAAGAAGTAGAAGAAGGAGAAGGAGAAGATGAAGTCTGGAGGGTGAATCAGAAGAAACAGAAGAAGGAGCAGGAGAAGGTGAAGTCTGGAGGGTGAATCAGAAGAAGTAGAAGAAGGAGAAGGAGAAGGTGTAGTCTGGAGGGTGAATCAGAAGAAGTAGACGAAGGAGAAGGAGAAGGTGAAGTCTGGAGGGTGAATCAGAAGAAGCAGAAGAAGGAGAAGGTGAAGTCTGGAGGGTGAATCAGAAGAAGTAGAAGAAGGAGAAGGAGAAGGTGAAGTCTGGAGGGTGAATCAGAAGAAGCAGAAGAAGGAGAAGGAGAAGGTGAAGTCTGGAGGGTGAATCAGAAGAAGCAGAAGAAGGAGAAGGAGAAGGTGAAGTCTGGAGGGTGAATCAGAAGAAGTAGATGAAGGAGAAGGAGAAGGTGAAGTCTGGAGGGTGAATCAGAAGAAGCAGAAGAAGGAGATGGAGAAGGTGAAGTCTGGAGGGTGAATCAGAAGACGTAGAAGAAGGAGAAGGAGAAGGTGAAGTCTGGAGGGTGAATCAGAAGAAGCAGAAGAAGGAGAAGGAGAAGGTGAAGTCTGGAGGGTGAATCAGAAGAAGCAGAAGAAGGAGAAGGAGAAGGTGAAGTCTGGAGGGTGATTCAGAAGAAGCAGAATAAGGAGAAGGAGAAGGTGAAGTCTGGAGGGTGAATCAGAAGAAGCAGAAGAAGGAGAAGGAGAAGGTGAAGTCTGGAGGGTGAATCAGAAGAAGTAGAAGAAGGAGAAGGAGAAGGTGAAGTCTGGAGGGTGAATCAGAAGAAGTAGAAGAAGGAGAAGGAGAAGGTGAAGTCTGGAGGGTGAATCAGAAGAAGTAGAAGAAGGAGAAGGAGAAGGTGAAGTCTGGAGGGTGAAGCAGAAGAAGTAGAAGAAGGAGAAGGAGAAGGTGAAGTCAGGAGGGTGAATCAGAAGATGTAGAAGAAGGACAAGGAGAAGGTGAAGTCAGGAGGGTGAATCAGAAGAAGCAGAAGAAGGAGAAGGAGAAGGTGAAGTCTGGAGGGTGAATCAGAAGAAGTAGAAGAAGGAGAAGGAGAAGGTGAAGTCTGGAGGGTGAATCAGAAGAAGCAGAAGAAGGAGAAGGGGAAGGTGAAGTCTGGAGGGTGAATCAGAAGAAGCAGAAGAAGGAAAAGGAGAAGGTGAAGTCTGGAGGGTGAATCAGAAGAAGCAGAATAAGGAGAAGGAGAAGGTTAAGTCTGGAGGGTGAATCAGAAGAAGCAGAAGAAGGAGAAGGAGAAGGTGAAGTCTGGAGGGTGAATCAGAAGAAGTAGAAGAAGGAGAAGGAGAAGGTGAAGTCTGGAGGGTGAAGCAGAAGAAGTAGAAGAAGGAGAAGGAGAAGGTGAAGTCAGGAGGGTGAATCAGAAGAAGTAGAAGAAGGAGAAGGAGAAGGTGAAGTCAGGAGGGTGAATCAGAAGAAGCAGAAGAAGGAGATAGAGAAGGTGAAGTCTGGAGGTTGAATCAAAAGAAGTAGAAGAAGGAGAAGGAGAAGGTGAAGTCAGGAGGGAGAATCAGAAGAAGCAGAAGATGGAGAAGGAGAAGGTGAAGTCTCGAGGGTGAATCAGAAGAATCAGAAGAAGGAGAAGGAGAAGGTGAAGCCTGGAGGGTGAATCAGAAGAAGCAGAGAAAGGAGAAGGAGAAGGTGAAGTCTGGAGGGTGAATCAAAAGAAGCAGAATAAGGAGAAGGAGAAGGTGAAGTCTGGAGGGTGAATCAGAAGAAGCAGAATAAGGAGAAGGAGAAGGTGAAGTCTGGAGGGTGAATCAGAAGAAGCAGAAGAAGGAGAAGGAGAAGGTGAAGTCTGGAGGGTGAATCAGAAGAAGTAGAAGAAGGAGAAGGAGAAGGTGAAGTCTGGAGGGTGAAGCAGAAGAAGTAGAAGAAGGAGAAGGAGAAGGTGAAGTCAGGAGGGTGAATCAGAAGATGTAGAAGAAGCAGAAGGAGAAGGTGAAGTCAGGAGGGTGAATCAGAAGAAGCAGAAGAAGGAGAAGGAGAAGGTGAAGTCTGGAGGGTGAATCAGAAGAATCAGAAGAAGGAGAAGGAGAAGGTGAAGTCTGGAGGGTGAATCAGAAGAAGCAGAAGAAAGAGAAGGAGAAGGTGAAGTCTGGAGGGTGAAGCAGAAGAAACAGAAGAAGGAGAAGGAGAAGGTGAAGACTGGAGGGTGAATCAGAAGAAGTAGAAGAAGGAGAAGGAGAAGGTGAAGTCAGGAGGGTGAATCAGAAGAAGCAGAAGAAGGAGAAGGAGAAGGTGAAGTCTGGAGGGTGAATCAGAAGAATCAGAAGAAGGAGAAGGAGAAGGTGAAGTCTGGAGGGTGAATCAGAAGAAGCAGAAGAAAGAGAAGGAGAAGGTGAAGTCTGGAGGGTGAAGCAGAAGAAACAGAAGAAGGAGAAGGAGAAGGTGAAGACTGGAGGGTGAATCAGAAGAAGTAGAAGAAGGAGAAGGAGAAGGTGAAGTCTGGAGGGTGAATCAGAAGAAGTAGAAGAAGGAGAAGGAGAAGGTGAAGTCTGGAGGGTGAATCAGAAGAAGCAGAAGAAGGAGAAGGAGAAGGTGAAGTCTGGAGGGTGAATCAGAAGAAGCAGAAGAAGGAGAAGGAGAAGATGAAGTCTGGAGGGTGAATCGGAAGAAGTAGAAGAAGGAGAAGGAGAAGGTGAAGTCTGGAGGGTGAATCAGAAGAAGTAGAAGAAGGAGAAGGAGAAGTTGAAGTCTGGAGGGTGAATCAGAAGAAGCAGAAGAAGGAGAAGGAGAAGGTGAAGTCTGGAGGGTGAATCAGAAGAAGCAGAAGAAGGAGAAGGAGAAGATGAAGTCTGGAGGGTGAATCAGAAGAAGTAGAAGAAGGAGAAGGAGAAGGTGAAGTCTGGAGGGTGAATCAGAAGAAGTAGAAGAAGGAGAAGGAGAAGATGAAGTCTGGAGGGTGAATCAGAAGAAACAGAAGAAGGAGCAGGAGAAGGTGAAGTCTGGAGGGTGAATCAGAAGAAGTAGAAGAAGGAGAAGGAGAAGGTGTAGTCTGGAGGGTGAATCAGAAGAAGTAGACGAAGGAGAAGGAGAAGGTGAAGTCTGGAGGGAGAATCAGAAGAAGCAGAAGAAGGAGAAGGTGAAGTCTGGAGGGTGAATCAGAAGAAGTAGAAGAAGGAGAAGGAGAAGGTGAAGTCTGGAGGGTGAATCAGAAGAAGCAGAAGAAGGAGAAGGAGAAGGTGAAGTCTGGAGGGTGAATCAGAAGAAGCAGAAGAAGGAGAAGGAGAAGGTGAAGTCTGGAGGGTGAATCAGAAGAAGTAGATGAAGGAGAAGGAGAAGGTGAAGTCTGGAGGGTGAATCAGAAGAAGCAGAAGATGGAGATGGAGAAGGTGAAGTCTGGAGGGTGAATCAGAAGACGTAGAAGAAGGAGAAGGAGAAGGTGAAGTCTGGAGGGTGAATCAGAAGAAGCAGAAGAAGGAGAAGGAGAAGGTGAAGTCTGGAGGGTGAATCAGAAGAAGCAGAAGAAGGAGAAGGAGAAGGTGAAGTCTGGAGGGTGAATCAGAAGAAGCAGAAGAAGGAGAAGGAGAAGGTGAAGTCTGGAGGGTGAATCAGAAGAAGCAGAAGAAGGAGAAGGAGAAGGTGAAGTCTGGAGGGTGAATCAGAAGAAGCAGAAGAAGGAGAAGGAGAAGGTGAAGTCTGGAGGGTGAATCAGAAGAAACAGAAGAAGGAGAAGGAGAAGGTGAAGTCTGGAGGGTGAATCAGAAGAAGTAGAAGAAGGAGAAGGAGAAGGTGTAGTCTGGAGGGTGAATCAGAAGAAGCAGAAGAAGGAGAAGGAGAAGGTGAAGTCTGGAGGGTGAATCAGAAGAAGCAGAAGAAGGAAAAGGAGAAGGTGAAGTCTGGAGGGTGAATCAGAAGAAGCAGAAGAAGGAGAAGGAGAAGGTGAGGTCTGGAGGGTGAATCAGAAGAAGCAGAAGAAGGAGAAGGAGAAGGTGAAGTCTGGAGGGTGAATCAGAAGAAGCAGAAGAAGGAGAAGGAGAAGGTGAAGTCTGGAGGGTGAATCAGAAGAAACAGAAGAAGGAGAAGGAGAAGGTGAAGGCTGGAGGGTGAATCAGAAGAAGTAGAAGAAGGAGAAGGAGAAGGTGTAGTCTGGAGGGTGAATCAGAAGAAGCAGAAGAAGGAGAAGGAGAAGGTGAAGTCTGGAGGGTGAATCAGAAGAAGCAGAAGAAGGAGAAGGAGAAGGTGAAGTCTGGAGGGTGAATCAGAAGAAGCAGAAGAAGGAGAAGGAGAAGGTGAAGTCAGGAGGGTGAATCAGAAGAAGCAGAAGAAGGAGAAGGAGAAGGTGAAGTTAGGAGGGTGAATCAGAAGAAGCAGAAGAAGGAGAAGGAGCAGGTGATGTCAGGGGGATGAAGCAGAATAAGTAGAAGAAGGAGAAGGAGAAGGTGAAGTCAGGATGGTGAAGCAGAAGAAGCAGAAGAAGGAGAAGGAGAAGGTGAAGTCTGGAGGGTGAATCAGAAGAAGTAGAAGAAGGAAAAGGAGAAGGTCAAGTCTGGAGGGTGAATCAGAAGAAGTAGAAGAAGGAGAAGGAGAAGGTGAAGTCTGGAGGGTGAAGCAGAAGAAGTAGAAGAAGGAGAAGGAGAAGGTGAAGTCAGGATGGTGAATCAGAAGAAGTAGAAGAAGGAGAAGGAGAAGGTGAAGTCAGGAGGGTGAATCAGAAGAAGCAGAAGAAGGCGAAGGAGAAGGTGAAGTCTGGAGGGTGAATCAGACGAATCAGAAGAAGGAGAAGGAGAAGGTGAAGTCTGGAGTGTGAATCAGAAGAAGCAGAAGAAAGAGAAGGAGAAGGTGAAGTCTGGAGGTTGAATCAGAAGAAGTAGAAGAAGGAGAAGGAGAAGGTGAAGTCTGGAGGGTGAATCAGAAGAAGCATAAGAAGGAGAAGGAGAAGGTGAAGTCTGGAGGGTGAATCAGAAGAAGCAGAAGAAGGAGAAGGAGAAGGTGAAGTCTGCAGGGTGAATCAGAAGAAGCAGAAGAAGGAGAAGGAGAAGGTGAAGTCTGGAGGGTGAATCAGAAGAAGCAGAATAAGTAGAAGGAGAAGGTGAAGTCTGGAGGGTGAATCAGAAGAAGCAGAAGAAGGAGAAGGAGAAGGTGAAGTCTGGAGGGTGAATCAGAAGAAGCAGAGGAAGGAGAAGGAGAAGGTGAAGTCTGGAGGGTGAATCAGAAGAAGCAGAAGAAGTAGAAGGAGAAGGTGAAGTCTGGAGGGTGAATCAGAAGAAGCAGAAGAATGAGAAGGAGAAGGTGAAGTCTGGAGGGTGAATGAGAAGAAGCAGAATAAGGAGAAGGAGAAGGTGAAGTCTGGAGGGTGAATCAGAAGAAGCAGAAGAAGGAGAAGGAGAAGGTGAAGTCTGGAGGGTGAATCAGAAGAAGTAGAAGAAGGAGAAGGAGAAGGTGAAGTCTGGAGGGTGAAGCAGAAGAAGGAGAAGGAGAAGGTGAAGTCAGGAGGGTGAATCAGAAGAAGTAGAAGAAGGAGAAGGAGAAGGTGAAATTAGGAGGGTGAATCAGAAGAAGCAGAAGAAGGAGAAGGAGAAGGTGAAGTCTGTAGGGTGAATCAGAAGAATCAGAAGAAGGAGAAGGAGAAGGTGAAGTCAGGAGGGTGAATCAGAAGAAGCAGAAGATGGAGAAGGAGAAGGTGAAGTCAGGAGGGTGAATCAGAAGAAGTAGAAGAAGGAGAAGGAGAAGGTGAAGTCAGGAGGGTGAATCAGAAGAAGCAGAAGATGGAGAAGGAGAAGGTGAAGTCTGGAGGGTGAATCAGAAGAATCAGAAGAAGGAGAAGGAGAAGGTGAAGCCTGGAGGGTGAATCAGAAGAAGCAGAGAAAGGAGAAGGAGAAGGTGAAGTCTGGAGGGTGAATCAAAAGAAGCAGAATAAGGAGAAGGAGAAGGTGAAGTCTGGAGGGTGAATAAGAAGAAGTACAAGAAGGAGAAGGAGAAGTTGAAGTCTGGAGGGTGAAGCAGAAGAAGAAGAAGATGGAGAAGGAGAAGGTGAAGTCAGTAGGGTGAATCAGAAGAAGTAGAAGAAGGAGAAGGAGAAGGTGAAGTCAGGAGGGTGAATCAGAAGAAGCAGAAGATGGAGAAGGAGAAGGTGAAGTCTGGAGGGTGAATCAGAAGAATCAGAAGAAGGAGAAGGAGAAGGTGAAGCCTGGAGGGTGAATCAGAAGAAGCAGAGAAAGGAGAAGGAGAAGGTGAAGTCTGGAGGGTGAATCAAAAGAAGCAGAATAAGGAGAAGGAGAAGGTGAAGTCTGGAGGGTGAATCAGAAGAAGCAGAATAAGGAGAAGGAGAAGGTGAAGTCTGGAGGGTGAAGCAGAAGAAGTAGAAGAAGGAGAAGGAGAAGGTGAAGTCAGGAGGGTGAATCAGAAGAAGTAGAAGAAGCAGAAGGAGAAGGTGAAGTCAGGAGGGTGAATCAGAAGAAGCAGAAGAAGGAGAAGGAGAAGGTGAAGTCTGGAGGGTGAATCAGAAGAATCAGAAGAAGGAGAAGGAGAAGGTGAAGTCTGGAGGGTGAATCAGAAGAAGCAGAAGAAAGAGAAGGAGAAGGTGAAGTCTGGAGGGTGAAGCAGAAGAAACAGAAGAAGGAGAAGGAGAAGGTGAAGACTGGAGGGTGAATCAGAAGAAGTAGAAGAAGGAGAAGGAGAAGGTGAAGTCTGGAGGGTGAATCAGAAGAAGTAGAAGAAGGAGAAGGAGAAGGTGAAGTCTGGAGGGTGAATCAGAAGAAGCAGAAGAAGGAGAAGGAGAAGGTGAAGTCTGGAGGGTGAATCAGAAGAAGCAGAAGAAGGAGAAGGAGAAGATGAAGTCTGGAGGGTGAATCGGAAGAAGTAGAAGAAGGAGAAGGAGAAGGTGAAGTCTGGAGGGTGAATCAGAAGAAGTAGAAGAAGGAGAAGGAGAAGTTGAAGTCTGGAGGGTGAATCAGAAGAAGCAGAAGAAGGAGAAGGAGAAGGTGAAGTCTGGAGGGGGAATCAGAAGAAGCAGAAGAAGGAGAAGGAGAAGATGAAGTCTGGAGGGTGAATCAGAAGAAGTAGAAGAAGGAGAAGGAGAAGGTGAAGTCTGGAGGGTGAATCAGAAGAAGTAGAAGAAGGAGAAGGAGAAGATGAAGTCTGGAGGGTGAATCAGAAGAAACAGAAGAAGGAGCAGGAGAAGGTGAAGTCTGGAGGGTGAATCAGAAGAAGTAGAAGAAGGAGAAGGAGAAGGTGTAGTCTGGAGGGTGAATCAGAAGAAGTAGACGAAGGAGAAGGAGAAGGTGAAGTCTGGAGGGTGAATCAGAAGAAGCAGAAGAAGGAGAAGGTGAAGTCTGGAGGGTGAATCAGAAGAAGTAGAAGAAGGAGAAGGAGAAGGTGAAGTCTGGAGGGTGAATCAGAAGAAGCAGAAGAAGGAGAAGGAGAAGGTGAAGTCTGGAGGGTGAATCAGAAGAAGCAGAAGAAGGAGAAGGAGAAGGTGAAGTCTGGAGGGTGAATCAGAAGAAGTAGATGAAGGAGAAGGAGAAGGTGAAGTCTGGAGGGTGAATCAGAAGAAGCAGAAGAAGGAGATGGAGAAGGTGAAGTCTGGAGGGTGAATCAGAAGACGTAGAAGAAGGAGAAGGAGAAGGTGAAGTCTGGAGGGTGAATCAGAAGAAGCAGAAGAAGGAGAAGGAGAAGGTGAAGTCTGGAGGGTGAATCAGAAGAAGCAGAAGAAGGAGAAGGAGAAGGTGAAGTCTGGAGGGTGATTCAGAAGAAGCAGAATAAGGAGAAGGAGAAGGTGAAGTCTGGAGGGTGAATCAGAAGAAGCAGAAGAAGGAGAAGGAGAAGATGAAGTCTGGAGGGTGAATCGGAAGAAGTAGAAGAAGGAGAAGGAGAAGGTGAAGTCTGGAGGGTGAATCAGAAGAAGTAGAAGAAGGAGAAGGAGAAGTTGAAGTCTGGAGGGTGAATCAGAAGAAGCAGAAGAAGGAGAAGGAGAAGGTGAAGTCTGGAGGGGGAATCAGAAGAAGCAGAAGAAGGAGAAGGAGAAGATGAAGTCTGGAGGGTGAATCAGAAGAAGTAGAAGAAGGAGAAGGAGAAGGTGAAGTCTGGAGGGTGAATCAGAAGAAGTAGAAGAAGGAGAAGGAGAAGATGAAGTCTGGAGGGTGAATCAGAAGAAACAGAAGAAGGAGCAGGAGAAGGTGAAGTCTGGAGGGTGAATCAGAAGAAGTAGAAGAAGGAGAAGGAGAAGGTGTAGTCTGGAGGGTGAATCAGAAGAAGTAGACGAAGGAGAAGGAGAAGGTGAAGTCTGGAGGGTGAATCAGAAGAAGCAGAAGAAGGAGAAGGTGAAGTCTGGAGGGTGAATCAGAAGAAGTAGAAGAAGGAGAAGGAGAAGGTGAAGTCTGGAGGGTGAATCAGAAGAAGCAGAAGAAGGAGAAGGAGAAGGTGAAGTCTGGAGGGTGAATCAGAAGAAGCAGAAGAAGGAGAAGGAGAAGGTGAAGTCTGGAGGGTGAATCAGAAGAAGTAGATGAAGGAGAAGGAGAAGGTGAAGTCTGGAGGGTGAATCAGAAGAAGCAGAAGAAGGAGATGGAGAAGGTGAAGTCTGGAGGGTGAATCAGAAGACGTAGAAGAAGGAGAAGGAGAAGGTGAAGTCTGGAGGGTGAATCAGAAGAAGCAGAAGAAGGAGAAGGAGAAGGTGAAGTCTGGAGGGTGAATCAGAAGAAGCAGAAGAAGGAGAAGGAGAAGGTGAAGTCTGGAGGGTGATTCAGAAGAAGCAGAATAAGGAGAAGGAGAAGGTGAAGTCTGGAGGGTGAATCAGAAGAAGCAGAAGAAGGAGAAGGAGAAGGTGAAGTCTGGAGGGTGAATCAGAAGAAGTAGAAGAAGGAGAAGGAGAAGGTGAAGTCTGGAGGGTGAATCAGAAGAAGTAGAAGAAGGAGAAGGAGAAGGTGAAGTCTGGAGGGTGAATCAGAAGAAGTAGAAGAAGGAGAAGGAGAAGGTGAAGTCTGGAGGGTGAAGCAGAAGAAGTAGAAGAAGGAGAAGGAGAAGGTGAAGTCAGGAGGGTGAATCAGAAGATGTAGAAGAAGGACAAGGAGAAGGTGAAGTCAGGAGGGTGAATCAGAAGAAGCAGAAGAAGGAGAAAGAGAAGGTGAAGTCTGGAGGGTGAATCAGAAGAAGTAGAAGAAGGAGAAGGAGAAGGTGAAGTCTGGAGGGTGAATCAGAAGAAGCAGAAGAAGGAGAAGGGGAAGGTGAAGTCTGGAGGGTGAATCAGAAGAAGCAGAAGAAGGAAAAGGAGAAGGTGAAGTCTGGAGGGTGAATCAGAAGAAGCAGAATAAGGAGAAGGAGAAGGTTAAGTCTGGAGGGTGAATCAGAAGAAGCAGAAGAAGGAGAAGGAGAAGGTGAAGTCTGGAGGGTGAATCAGAAGAAGTAGAAGAAGGAGAAGGAGAAGGTGAAGTCTGGAGGGTGAAGCAGAAGAAGTAGAAGAAGGAGAAGGAGAAGGTGAAGTCAGGAGGGTGAATCAGAAGAAGTAGAAGAAGGAGAAGGAGAAGGTGAAGTCAGGAGGGTGAATCAGAAGAAGCAGAAGAAGGAGATAGAGAAGGTGAAGTCTGGAGGTTGAATCAAAAGAAGTAGAAGAAGGAGAAGGAGAAGGTGAAGTCAGGAGGGAGAATCAGAAGAAGCAGAAGATGGAGAAGGAGAAGGTGAAGTCTCGAGGGTGAATCAGAAGAATCAGAAGAAGGAGAAGGAGAAGGTGAAGCCTGGAGGGTGAATCAGAAGAAGCAGAGAAAGGAGAAGGAGAAGGTGAAGTCTGGAGGGTGAATCAAAAGAAGCAGAATAAGGAGAAGGAGAAGGTGAAGTCTGGAGGGTGAATCAGAAGAAGCAGAATAAGGAGAAGGAGAAGGTGAAGTCTGGAGGGTGAATCAGAAGAAGCAGAAGAAGGAGAAGGAGAAGGTGAAGTCTGGAGGGTGAATCAGAAGAAGTAGAAGAAGGAGAAGGAGAAGGTGAAGTCTGGAGGGTGAAGCAGAAGAAGTAGAAGAAGGAGAAGGAGAAGGTGAAGTCAGGAGGGTGAATCAGAAGATGTAGAAGAAGCAGAAGGAGAAGGTGAAGTCAGGAGGGTGAATCAGAAGAAGCAGAAGAAGGAGAAGGAGAAGGTGAAGTCTGGAGGGTGAATCAGAAGAATCAGAAGAAGGAGAAGGAGAAGGTGAAGTCTGGAGGGTGAATCAGAAGAAGCAGAAGAAAGAGAAGGAGAAGGTGAAGTCTGGAGGGTGAAGCAGAAGAAACAGAAGAAGGAGAAGGAGAAGGTGAAGACTGGAGGGTGAATCAGAAGAAGTAGAAGAAGGAGAAGGAGAAGGTGAAGTCAGGAGGGTGAATCAGAAGAAGCAGAAGAAGGAGAAGGAGAAGGTGAAGTCTGGAGGGTGAATCAGAAGAATCAGAAGAAGGAGAAGGAGAAGGTGAAGTCTGGAGGGTGAATCAGAAGAAGCAGAAGAAAGAGAAGGAGAAGGTGAAGTCTGGAGGGTGAAGCAGAAGAAACAGAAGAAGGAGAAGGAGAAGGTGAAGACTGGAGGGTGAATCAGAAGAAGTAGAAGAAGGAGAAGGAGAAGGTGAAGTCTGGAGGGTGAATCAGAAGAAGTAGAAGAAGGAGAAGGAGAAGGTGAAGTCTGGAGGGTGAATCAGAAGAAGCAGAAGAAGGAGAAGGAGAAGGTGAAGTCTGGAGGGTGAATCAGAAGAAGCAGAAGAAGGAGAAGGAGAAGATGAAGTCTGGAGGGTGAATCGGAAGAAGTAGAAGAAGGAGAAGGAGAAGGTGAAGTCTGGAGGGTGAATCAGAAGAAGTAGAAGAAGGAGAAGGAGAAGTTGAAGTCTGGAGGGTGAATCAGAAGAAGCAGAAGAAGGAGAAGGAGAAGGTGAAGTCTGGAGGGTGAATCAGAAGAAGCAGAAGAAGGAGAAGGAGAAGATGAAGTCTGGAGGGTGAATCAGAAGAAGTAGAAGAAGGAGAAGGAGAAGGTGAAGTCTGGAGGGTGAATCAGAAGAAGTAGAAGAAGGAGAAGGAGAAGATGAAGTCTGGAGGGTGAATCAGAAGAAACAGAAGAAGGAGCAGGAGAAGGTGAAGTCTGGAGGGTGAATCAGAAGAAGTAGAAGAAGGAGAAGGAGAAGGTGTAGTCTGGAGGGTGAATCAGAAGAAGTAGACGAAGGAGAAGGAGAAGGTGAAGTCTGGAGGGTGAATCAGAAGAAGCAGAAGAAGGAGAAGGTGAAGTCTGGAGGGTGAATCAGAAGAAGTAGAAGAAGGAGAAGGAGAAGGTGAAGTCTGGAGGGTGAATCAGAAGAAGCAGAAGAAGGAGAAGGAGAAGGTGAAGTCTGGAGGGTGAATCAGAAGAAGCAGAAGAAGGAGAAGGAGAAGGTGAAGTCTGGAGGGTGAATCAGAAGAAGTAGATGAAGGAGAAGGAGAAGGTGAAGTCTGGAGGGTGAATCAGAAAAAGCAGAAGATGGAGATGGAGAAGGTGAAGTCTGGAGGGTGAATCAGAAGACGTAGAAGAAGGAGAAGGAGAAGGTGAAGTCTGGAGGGTGAATCAGAAGAAGCAGAAGAAGGAGAAGGAGAAGGTGAAGTCTGGAGGGTGAATCAGAAGAAGCAGAAGAAGGAGAAGGAGAAGGTGAAGTCTGGAGTGTGATTCAGAAGAAGCAGAATAAGGAGAAGGAGAAGTTGAAGTCTGGAGGGTGAATCAGAAGAAGCAGAAGAAGGAGAAGGAGAAGGTGAAGTCTGGAGGGTGAATCAGAAGAAGTAGAAGAAGGAGAAGGAGAAGGTGAAGTCTGGAGGGTGAATCAGAAGAAGTAGAAGAAGGAGAAGGAGAAGGTGAAGTCTGGAGGGTGAATCAGAAGAAGTAGAAGAAGGAGAAGGAGAAGGTGAAGTCTGGAGGGTGAATCAGAAGAAGCAGAAGAAGGAGAAGGAGAAGATGAAGTCTGGAGGGTGAATCAGAAGAAGTAGAAGAAGGAGAAGGAGAAGGTGAAGTCTGGAGGGTGAATCAGAAGAAGTAGAAGAAGGAGAAGGAGAAGATGAAGTCTGGAGGGTGAATCAGAAGAAACAGAAGAAGGAGCAGGAGAAGGTGAAGTCTGGAGGGTGAATCAGAAGAAGTAGAAGAAGGAGAAGGAGAAGGTGTAGTCTGGAGGGTGAATCAGAAGAAGTAGAAGAAGGAGAAGGTGAAGTCTGGTGGGTGAATCAGAAGAAGCAGAAGAAGGAGAAGGTGAAGTCTGGAGGGTGAATCAGAAGAAGTAGAAGAAGGAGAAGGAGAAGGTGAAGTCTGGAGGGTGAATCAGAAGAAGCAGAAGAAGGAGAAGGAGAAGGTGAAGTCTGGAGGGTGAATCAGAAGAAGCAGAAGAAGGAGAAGGAGAAGGTGAAGTCTGGAGGGTGAATCAGAAGAAGTAGATGAAGGAGACGGAGAAGGTGAAGTCTGGAGGGTGAATCAGAAGAAGCAGAAGAAGGAGATGGAGAAGGTGAAGTCTGGAGGGTGAATCAGAAGACGTAGAAGAAGGAGAAGGAGAAGGTGAAGTCTGGAGGGTGAATCAGAAGAAGCAGAAGAAGGAGAAGGAGAAGGTGAAGTCTGGAGGGTGAATCAGAAGAAGCAGAAGAAGGAGAAGGAGAAGGTGAAGTCTGGAGGGTGATTCAGAAGAAGCAGAATAAGGAGAAGGAGAAGGTGAAGTCTGGAGGGTGAATCAGAAGAAGCAGAAGAAGGAGAAGGAGAAGGTGAAGTCTGGAGGGTGAATCAGAAGAAGCAGAGAAAGGAGAAGGAGAAGGTGAAGTCTGGAGGGTGAATCAAAAGAAGCACAATAAGGAGAAGGAGAAGGTGAAGTCTGGAGGGTGAATCAGAAGAAGCAGAATAAGGAGAAGGAGAAGGTGAAGTCTGGAGGGTGAATCAGAAGAAGCAGAAGAAGGAGAAGGAGAAGGTGAAGTCTGGAGGGTGAATCAGAAGAAGTAGAAGAAGTAGAAGGAGAAGGTGAAGTCTGGAGGGTGAAGCAGAAGAAGTAGAAGAAGGAGAAGGAGAAGGTGAAGTCAGGAGGGTGAATCAGAAGAAGTAGAAGAAGCAGAAGGAGAAGGTGAAGTCAGGAGGGTGAATCAGAAGAAGCAGAAGAAGGAGAAGGAGAAGGTGAAGTCTGGAGGGTGAATCAGAAGAATCAGAAGATGGAGAAGGAGAAGGTGAAGTCTGGAGGGTGAATCAGAAGAAGCAGAAGAAAGAGAAGGAGAAGGTGAAGTCTGGAGGGTGAAGCAGAAGAAACAGAAGAAGGAGAAGGAGAAGGTGAAGACTGGAGGGTGAATCAGAAGAAGTAGAAGAAGGAGAAGGAGAAGGTGAAGTCTGGAGGGTGAATCAGAAGAAGTAGAAGAAGGAGAAGGAGAAGGTGAAGTCTGGAGGGTGAATCAGAAGAAGCAGAAGAAGGAGAAGGAGAAGGTGAAGTCTGGAGGGTGAATCAGAAGAAGCAGAAGAAGGAGAAGGAGAAGATGAAGTCTGGAGGGTGAATCGGAAGAAGTAGAAGAAGGAGAAGGAGAAGGTGAAGTCTGGAGGGTGAATCAGAAGAAGTAGAAGAAGGAGAAGGAGAAGTTGATGTCTGGAGGGTGAATCAGAAGAAGCAGAAGAAGGAGAAGGAGAAGGTGAAGTCTGGAGGGTGAATCAGAAGAAGCAGAAGAAGGAGAAGGAGAAGATGAAGTCTGGAGGGTGATTAAGAAGAAGTAGAAGAAGGAGAAGGAGAAGGTGAAGTCTGGAGGGTGAATCAGAAGAAGTAGAAGAAGGAGAAGGAGAAGATGAAGTCTGGAGGGTGAATCAGAAGAAACAGAAGAAGGAGCAGGAGAAGGTGAAGTCTGGAGGGTGAATCAGAAGAAGTAGAAGAAGGAGAAGGAGAAGGTATAGTCTGGAGGGTGAATCAGAAGAAGTAGACGAAGGAGAAGGAGAAGGTGAAGTCTGGAGGGTGAATCAGAAGAAGCAGAAGAAGGAGAAGGTGAAGTCTGGAGGGTGAATCAGAAGAAGTAGAAGAAGGAGAAGGAGAAGGTGAAGTCTGGAGGGTGAATCAGAAGAAGCAGAAGAAGGATAAGGAGAAGGTGAAGTCTGGAGGGTGAATCAGAAGAAGCAGAAGAAGGAGAAGGAGAAGGTGAAGTCTGGAGGGTGAATCAGAAGAAGTAGTTGAAGGAGAAGGAGAAGGTGAAGTCTGGAGGGTGAATCAGAAGAAGCAGAAGAAGGAGATGGAGAAGGTGAAGTCTGGAGGGTGAATCAGAAGACGTAGAAGAAGGAGAAGGAGAAGGTGAAGTCTGGAGGGTGAATCAGAAGAAGCAGAAGAAGGAGAAGGAGAAGGTGAAGTCTGGAGGGTGAATCAGAAGAAGCAGAAGAAGGAGAAGGAGAAGGTGAAGTCTGGAGGGTGATTCAGAAGAAGCAGAATAAGGAGAAGGAGAAGTTGAAGTCTGGAGGGTGAATCAGAAGAAGCAGAAGAAGGAGAAGGAGAAGGTGAAGTCTGGAGGGTGAATCAGAAGAAGTAGAAGAAGGAGAAGGAGAAGGTGAAGTCTGGAGGGTGAATCAGAAGAAGTAGAAGAAGGAGAAGGAGAAGGTGAAGTCTGGAGGGTGAATCAGAAGAAGTAGAAGAAGGAGAAGGAGAAGGTGAAGTCTGGAGGGTGAAGCAGAAGAAGTAGAAGAAGGAGAAGGAGAAGGTGAAGTCAGGAGGGTGAATCAGAAGATGTAGAAGAAGGACAAGGAGAAGGTGAAGTCAGGAGGGTGAATCAGAAGAAGCAGAAGAAGGAGAAGGAGAAGGTGAAGTCTGGAGGGTGAATCAGAAGAAGTAGATGAAGGAGAAGGAGAAGGTGAAGTCTGGAGGGTGAATCAGAAGAAGTAGAAGAAGGAGAAGGAGAAGGTCAAGTCTGGAGGGTGAATCAGAAGAAGCAGAAGAAGGAGAAGGAGAAGGTGAAGTCTGGAGGGTGAATCAGAAGAAGCAGAAGAAGGAGAAGGAGAAGGTGAAGTCTGGAGGGTGAATCAGAAGAAGCAGAATAAGGAGAAGGAGAAGGTTAAGTCTGGAGGGTGAATCAGAAGAATCAGAAGAAGGAGAAGGAGAAGGTGAAGTCTGGAGGGTGAATCAGAAGAAGCAGAAGAAGGAGAAGGAGAAGGTGAAGTCTGGAGGGTGAATCAGAAGAAGCAGAAGAAGGAGAAGGAGAAGGTGAAGTCTGGAGGGTGAATCAGAAGAAGCAGAAGAAGGAGAAGGAGAAGGTGAGGTCTGGAGGGTGAATCAGAAGAAGCAGAAGAAGGAGAAGGAGAAGGTGAAGTCTGGAGGGTGAATCAGAAGAAGCAGAAGAAGGAGAAGGAGAAGGTGAAGTCTGGAGGGTGAATCAGAAGAAACAGAAGAAGGAGAAGGAGAAGGTGAAGTCTGGAGGGTGAATCAGAAGAAGTAGAAGAAGGAGAAGGAGAAGGTGTAGTCTGGAGGGTGAATCAGAAGAAGCAGAAGAAGGAGAAGGAGAAGGTGAAGTCTGGAGGGTGAATCAGAAGAAGCAGAAGAAGGAGAAGGAGAAGGTGAAGTCTGGAGGGTGAATCAGAAGAAGCAGAAGAAGGAGAAGGAGAAGGTGAAGTCAGGAGGGTGAATCAGAAGAAGCAGAAGAAGGAGAAGGAGAAGGTGAAGTTAGGAGGGTGAATCAGAAGAAGCAGAAGAAGGAGAAGGAGCAGGTGATGTCAGGGGGATGAAGCAGAATAAGTAGAAGATGGAGAAGGAGAAGGTGAAGTCAGGATGGTGAAGCAGAAGAAGCAGAAGAAGGAGAAGGAGAAGGTGAAGTCTGGAGGGTGAATCAGAAGAAGTAGAAGAAGGAAAAGGAGAAGGTCAAGTCTGGAGGGTGAATCAGAAGAAGTAGAAGAAGGAGAAGGAGAAGGTGAAGTCTGGAGGGTGAAGCAGAAGAAGTAGAAGAAGGAGAAGGAGAAGGTGAAGTCAGGATGGTGAATCAGAAGAAGTAGAAGAAGGAGAAGGAGAAGGTGAAGTCAGGAGGGTGAATCAGAAGAAGCAGAAGAAGGCGAAGGAGAAGGTGAAGTCTGGAGGGTGAATCAGAAGAATCAGAAGAAGGAGAAGGAGAAGGTGAAGTCTGGAGTGTGAATCAGAAGAAGCAGAAGAAAGAGAAGGAGAAGGTGAAGTCTGGAGGTTGAATCAGAAGAAGTAGAAGAAGGAGAAGGAGAAGGTGAAGTCTGGAGGGTGAATCAGAAGAAGCATAAGAAGGAGAAGGAGAAGGTGAAGTCTGGAGGGTGAATCAGAAGAAGCAGAAGAAGGAGAAGGAGAAGGTGAAGTCTGCAGGGTGAATCAGAAGAAGCAGAAGAAGGAGAAGGAGAAGGTGAAGTCTGGAGGGTGAATCAGAAGAAGCAGAATAAGTAGAAGGAGAAGGTGAAGTCTGGAGGGTGAATCAGAAGAAGCAGAAGAAGGAGAAGGAGAAGGTGAAGTCTGGAGGGTGAATCAGAAGAAGCAGAGGAAGGAGAAGGAGAAGGTGAAGTCTGGAGGGTGAATCAGAAGAAGCAGAAGAAGTAGAAGGAGAAGGTGAAGTCTGGAGGGTGAATCAGAAGAAGCAGAAGAAGGAGAAGGAGAAGGTGAAGTCTGGAGGGTGAATGAGAAGAAGCAGAATAAGGAGAAGGAGAAGGTGAAGTCTGGAGGGTGAATCAGAAGAAGCAGAAGAAGGAGAAGGAGAAGGTGAAGTCTGGAGGGTGAATCAGAAGAAGTAGAAGAAGGAGAAGGAGAAGGTGAAGTCTGGAGGGTGAAGCAGAAGAAGGAGAAGGAGAAGGTGAAGTCAGGAGGGTGAATCAGAAGAAGTAGAAGAAGGAGAAGGAGAAGGTGAAATCAGGAGGGTGAATCAGAAGAAGCAGAAGAAGGAGAAGGAGAAGGTGAAGTCTGTAGGGTGAATCAGAAGAATCAGAAGAAGGAGAAGGAGAAGGTGAAGTCAGGAGGGTGAATCAGAAGAAGCAGAAGATGGAGAAGGAGAAGGTGAAGTCAGGAGGGTGAATCAGAAGAAGTAGAAGAAGGAGAAGGAGAAGGTGAAGTCAGGAGGGTGAATCAGAAGAAGCAGAAGATGGAGAAGGAGAAGGTGAAGTCTGGAGGGTGAATCAGAAGAATCAGAAGAAGGAGAAGGAGAAGGTGAAGCCTGGAGGGTGAATCAGAAGAAGCAGAGAAAGGAGAAGGAGAAGGTGAAGTCTGGAGGGTGAATCAAAAGAAGCAGAATAAGGAGAAGGAGAAGGTGAAGTCTGGAGGGTGAATAAGAAGAAGTAGAAGAAGGAGAAGGAGAAGTTGAAGTCTGGAGGGTGAAGCAGAAGAAGAAGAAGATGGAGAAGGAGAAGGTGAAGTCAGGAGGGTGAATCAGAAGAAGTAGAAGAAGGAGAAGGAGAAGGTGAAGTCAGGAGGGTGAATCAGAAGAAGCAGAAGATGGAGAAGGAGAAGGTGAAGTCTGGAGGGTGAATCAGAAGAATCAGAAGAAGGAGAAGGAGAAGGTGAAGCCTGGAGGGTGAATCAGAAGAAGCAGAGAAAGGAGAAGGAGAAGGTGAAGTCTGGAGGGTGAATCAAAAGAAGCAGAATAAGGAGAAGGAGAAGGTGAAGTCTGGAGGGTGAATCAGAAGAAGCAGAATAAGGAGAAGGAGAAGGTGAAGTCTGGAGGGTGAAGCAGAAGAAGTAGAAGAAGGAGAAGGAGAAGGTGAAGTCAGGAGGGTGAATCAGAAGAAGTAGAAGAAGCAGAAGGAGAAGGTGAAGTCAGGAGGGTGAATCAGAAGAAGCAGAAGAAGGAGAAGGAGAAGGTGAAGTCTGGAGGGTGAATCAGAAGAAACAGAAGAAGGAGCAGGAGAAGGTGAAGTCTGGAGGGTGAATCAGAAGAAGTAGAAGAAGGAGAAGGAGAAGGTATAGTCTGGAGGGTGAATCAGAAGAAGTAGACGAAGGAGAAGGAGAAGGTGAAGTCTGGAGGGTGAATCAGAAGAAGCAGAAGAAGGAGAAGGTGAAGTCTGGAGGGTGAATCAGAAGAAGTAGAAGAAGGAGAAGGAGAAGGTGAAGTCTGGAGGGTGAATCAGAAGAAGCAGAAGAAGGATAAGGAGAAGGTGAAGTCTGGAGGGTGAATCAGAAGAAGCAGAAGAAGGAGAAGGAGAAGGTGAAGTCTGGAGGGTGAATCAGAAGAAGTAGTTGAAGGAGAAGGAGAAGGTGAAGTCTGGAGGGTGAATCAGAAGAAGCAGAAGAAGGAGATGGAGAAGGTGAAGTCTGGAGGGTGAATCAGAAGACGTAGAAGAAGGAGAAGGAGAAGGTGAAGTCTGGAGGGTGAATCAGAAGAAGCAGAAGAAGGAGAAGGAGAAGGTGAAGTCTGGAGGGTGAATCAGAAGAAGCAGAAGAAGGAGAAGGAGAAGGTGAAGTCTGGAGGGTGATTCAGAAGAAGCAGAATAAGGAGAAGGAGAAGTTGAAGTCTGGAGGGTGAATCAGAAGAAGCAGAAGAAGGAGAAGGGGAAGGTGAAGTCTGGAGGGTGAATCAGAAGAAGTAGAAGAAGGAGAAGGAGAAGGTGAAGTCTGGAGGGTGAATCAGAAGAAGTAGAAGAAGGAGAAGGAGAAGGTGAAGTCTGGAGGGTGAATCAGAAGAAGTAGAAGAAGGAGAAGGAGAAGGTGAAGTCTGGAGGGTGAAGCAGAAGAAGTAGAAGAAGGAGAAGGAGAAGGTGAAGTCAGGAGGGTGAATCAGAAGATGTAGAAGAAGGACAAGGAGAAGGTGAAGTCAGGAGGGTGAATCAGAAGAAGCAGAAGAAGGAGAAGGAGAAGGTGAAGTCTGGAGGGTGAATCAGAAGAAGTAGAAGAAGGAGAAGGAGAAGGTGAAGTCTGGAGGGTGAATCAGAAGAAGTAGAAGAAGGAGAAGGAGAAGGTGAAGTCTGGAGGGTGAATCAGAAGAAGCAGAAGAAGGAGAAGGAGAAGGTGAAGTCTGGAGGGTGAATCAGAAGAAGCAGAAGAAGGAGAAGGAGAAGGTGAAGTCTGGAGGGTGAATCAGAAGAAGCAGAATAAGGAGAAGGAGAAGGTTAAGTCTGGAGGGTGAATCAGAAGAATCAGAAGAAGGAGAAGGAGAAGGTGAAGTCTGGAGGGTGAATCAGAAGAAGCAGAAGAAGGAGAAGGAGAAGGTGAAGTCTGGAGGGTGAATCAGAAGAAGCAGAAGAAGGAGAAGGAGAAGGTGAAGTCTGGAGGGTGAATCAGAAGAAGCAGAAGAAGGAGAAGGAGAAGGTGAGGTCTGGAGGGTGAATCAGAAGAAGCAGAAGAAGGAGAAGGAGAAGGTGAAGTCTGGAGGGTGAATCAGAAGAAGCAGAAGAAGGAGAAGGAGAAGGTGAAGTCTGGAGGGTGAATCAGAAGAAACAGAAGAAGGAGAAGGAGAAGGTGAAGTCTGGAGGGTGAATCAGAAGAAGTAGAAGAAGGAGAAGGAGAAGGTGTAGTCTGGAGGGTGAATCAGAAGAAGCAGAAGAAGGAGAAGGAGAAGGTGAAGTCTGGAGGGTGAATCAGAAGAAGCAGAAGAAGGAGAAGGAGAAGGTGAAGTCTGGAGGGTGAATCAGAAGAAGCAGAAGAAGGAGAAGGAGAAGGTGAAGTCAGGAGGGTGAATCAGAAGAAGCAGAAGAAGGAGAAGGAGAAGGTGAAGTTAGGAGGGTGAATCAGAAGAAGCAGAAGAAGGAGAAGGAGCAGGTGATGTCAGGGGGATGAAGCAGAATAAGTAGAAGAAGGAGAAGGAGAAGGTGAAGTCAGGATGGTGAAGCAGAAGAAGCAGAAGAAGGAGAAGGAGAAGGTGAAGTCTGGAGGGTGAATCAGAAGAAGTAGAAGAAGGAAAAGGAGAAGGTCAAGTCTGGAGGGTGAATCAGAAGAAGTAGAAGAAGGAGAAGGAGAAGGTGAAGTCTGGAGGGTGAAGCAGAAGAAGTAGAAGAAGGAGAAGGAGAAGGTGAAGTCAGGATGGTGAATCAGAAGAAGTAGAAGAAGGAGAAGGAGAAGGTGAAGTCAGGAGGGTGAATCAGAAGAAGCAGAAGAAGGCGAAGGAGAAGGTGAAGTCTGGAGGGTGAATCAGAAGAATCAGAAGAAGGAGAAGGAGAAGGTGAAGTCTGGAGTGTGAATCAGAAGAAGCAGAAGAAAGAGAAGGAGAAGGTGAAGTCTGGAGGTTGAATCAGAAGAAGTAGAAGAAGGAGAAGGAGAAGGTGAAGTCTGGAGGGTGAATCAGAAGAAGCATAAGAAGGAGAAGGAGAAGGTGAAGTCTGGAGGGTGAATCAGAAGAAGCAGAAGAAGGAGAAGGAGAAGGTGAAGTCTGCAGGGTGAATCAGAAGAAGCAGAAGAAGGAGAAGGAGAAGGTGAAGTCTGGAGGGTGAATCAGAAGAAGCAGAATAAGTAGAAGGAGAAGGTGAAGTCTGGAGGGTGAATCAGAAGAAGCAGAAGAAGGAGAAGGAGAAGGTGAAGTCTGGAGGGTGAATCAGAAGAAGCAGAGGAAGGAGAAGGAGAAGGTGAAGTCTGGAGGGTGAATCAGAAGAAGCAGAAGAAGTAGAAGGAGAAGGTGAAGTCTGGAGGGTGAATCAGAAGAAGCAGAAGAAGGAGAAGGAGAAGGTGAAGTCTGGAGGGTGAATGAGAAGAAGCAGAATAAGGAGAAGGAGAAGGTGAAGTCTGGAGGGTGAATCAGAAGAAGCAGAAGAAGGAGAAGGAGAAGGTGAAGTCTGGAGGGTGAATCAGAAGAAGTAGAAGAAGGAGAAGGAGAAGGTGAAGTCTGGAGGGTGAAGCAGAAGAAGGAGAAGGAGAAGGTGAAGTCAGGAGGGTGAATCAGAAGAAGTAGAAGAAGGAGAAGGAGAAGGTGAAATCAGGAGGGTGAATCAGAAGAAGCAGAAGAAGGAGAAGGAGAAGGTGAAGTCTGTAGGGTGAATCAGAAGAATCAGAAGAAGGAGAAGGAGAAGGTGAAGTCAGGAGGGTGAATCAGAAGAAGCAGAAGATGGAGAAGGAGAAGGTGAAGTCAGGAGGGTGAATCAGAAGAAGTAGAAGAAGGAGAAGGAGAAGGTGAAGTCAGGAGGGTGAATCAGAAGAAGCAGAAGATGGAGAAGGAGAAGGTGAAGTCTGGAGGGTGAATCAGAAGAATCAGAAGAAGGAGAAGGAGAAGGTGAAGCCTGGAGGGTGAATCAGAAGAAGCAGAGAAAGGAGAAGGAGAAGGTGAAGTCTGGAGGGTGAATCAAAAGAAGCAGAATAAGGAGAAGGAGAAGGTGAAGTCTGGAGGGTGAATAAGAAGAAGTAGAAGAAGGAGAAGGAGAAGTTGAAGTCTGGAGGGTGAAGCAGAAGAAGAAGAAGATGGAGAAGGAGAAGGTGAAGTCAGGAGGGTGAATCAGAAGAAGTAGAAGAAGGAGAAGGAGAAGGTGAAGTCAGGAGGGTGAATCAGAAGAAGCAGAAGATGGAGAAGGAGAAGGTGAAGTCTGGAGGGTGAATCAGAAGAATCAGAAGAAGGAGAAGGAGAAGGTGAAGCCTGGAGGGTGAATCAGAAGAAGCAGAGAAAGGAGAAGGAGAAGGTGAAGTCTGGAGGGTGAATCAAAAGAAGCAGAATAAGGAGAAGGAGAAGGTGAAGTCTGGAGGGTGAATCAGAAGAAGCAGAATAAGGAGAAGGAGAAGGTGAAGTCTGGAGGGTGAAGCAGAAGAAGTAGAAGAAGGAGAAGGAGAAGGTGAAGTCAGGAGGGTGAATCAGAAGAAGTAGAAGAAGCAGAAGGAGAAGGTGAAGTCAGGAGGGTGAATCAGAAGAAGCAGAAGAAGGAGAAGGAGAAGGTGAAGTCTGGAGGGTGAATCAGAAGAATCAGAAGAAGGAGAAGGAGAAGGTGAAGTCTGGAGGGTGAATCAGAAGAAGCAGAAGAAAGAGAAGGAGAAGGTGAAGTCTGGAGGGTGAAGCAGAAGAAACAGAAGAAGGAGAAGGAGAAGGTGAAGACTGGAGGGTGAATCAGAAGAAGTAGAAGAAGGAGAAGGAGAAGGTGAAGTCTGGAGGGTGAATCAGAAGAAGTAGAAGAAGGAGAAGGAGAAGGTGAAGTCTGGAGGGTGAATCAGAAGAAGCAGAAGAAGGAGAAGGAGAAGGTGAAGTCTGGAGGGTGAATCAGAAGAAGCAGAAGAAGGAGAAGGAGAAGATGAAGTCTGGAGAGTGAATCGGAAGAAGTAGAAGAAGGAGAAGGAGAAGGTGAAGTCTGGAGGGTGAATCAGAAGAAGTAGAAGAAGGAGAAGGAGAAGTTGAAGTCTGGAGGGTGAATCAGAAGAAGCAGAAGAAGGAGAAGGAGAAGGTGAAGTCTGGAGGGGGAATCAGAAGAAGCAGAAGAAGGAGAAGGAGAAGATGAAGTCTGGAGGGTGAATCAGAAGAAGTAGAAGAAGGAGAAGGAGAAGGTGAAGTCTGGAGGGTGAATCAGAAGAAGTAGAAGAAGGAGAATGAGAAGATGAAGTCTGGAGGGTGAATCAGAAGAAACAGAAGAAGGAGCAGGAGAAGGTGAAGTCTGGAGGGTGAATCAGAAGAAGTAGAAGAAGGAGAAGGAGAAGGTGTAGTCTGGAGGGTGAATCAGAAGAAGTAGACGAAGGAGAAGGAGAAGGTGAAGTCTGGAGGGTGAATCAGAAGAAGCAGAAGAAGGAGAAGGTGAAGTCTGGAGGGTGAATCAGAAGAAGTAGAAGAAGGAGAAGGAGAAGGTGAAGTCTGGAGGGTGAATCAGAAGAAGCAGAAGAAGGAGAAGGAGAAGGTGAAGTCTGGAGGGTGAATCAGAAGAAGCAGAAGAAGGAGAAGGAGAAGGTGAAGTCTGGAGGGTGAATCAGAAGAAGTAGATGAAGGAGAAGGAGAAGGTGAAGTCTGGAGGGTGAATCAGAAGAAGCAGAAGAAGGAGATGGAGAAGGTGAAGTCTGGAGGGTGAATCAGAAGACGTAGAAGAAGGAGAAGGAGAAGGTGAAGTCTGGAGGGTGAATCAGAAGAAGCAGAAGAAGGAGAAGGAGAAGGTGAAGTCTGGAGGGTGAATCAGAAGAAGCAGAAGAAGGAGAAGGAGAAGGTGAAGTCTGGAGGGTGATTCAGAAGAAGCAGAATAAGGAGAAGGAGAAGGTGAAGTCTGGAGGGTGAATCAGAAGAAGCAGAAGAAGGAGAAGCAGAAGGTGAAGTCTGGAGGGTGAATCAGAAGAAGTAGAAGAAGGAGAAGGAGAAGGTGAAGTCTGGAGGGTGAATCAGAAGAAGTAGAAGAAGGAGAAGGAGAAGGTGAAGTCTGGAGGGTGAATCAGAAGAAGTAGAAGAAGGAGAAGGAGAAGGTGAAGTCTGGAGGGTGAAGCAGAAGAAGTAGAAGAAGGAGAAGGAGAAGGTGAAGTCAGGAGGGTGAATCAGAAGATGTAGAAGAAGGACAAGGAGAAGGTGAAGTCAGGAGGGTGAATCAGAAGAAGCAGAAGAAGGAGAAGGAGAAGGTGAAGTCTGGAGGGTGAATCAGAAGAAGTAGAAGAAGGAGAAGGAGAAGGTGAAGTCTGGAGGGTGAATCAGAAGAAGCAGAAGAAGGAGAAGGGGAAGGTGAAGTCTGGAGGGTGAATCAGAAGAAGCAGAAGAAGGAAAAGGAGAAGGTGAAGTCTGGAGGGTGAATCAGAAGAAGCAGAATAAGGAGAAGGAGAAGGTTAAGTCTGGAGGGTGAATCAGAAGAAGCAGAAGAAGGAGAAGGAGAAGGTGAAGTCTGGAGGGTGAATCAGAAGAAGTAGAAGAAGGAGAAGGAGAAGGTGAAGTCTGGAGGGTGAAGCAGAAGAAGTAGAAGAAGGAGAAGGAGAAGGTGAAGTCAGGAGGGTGAATCAGAAGAAGTAGAAGAAGGAGAAGGAGAAGGTGAAGTCAGGAGGGTGAATCAGAAGAAGCAGAAGAAGGAGATAGAGAAGGTGAAGTCTGGAGGTTGAATCAGAAGAAGTAGAAGAAGGAGAAGGAGAAGGTGAAGTCAGGAGGGAGAATCAGAAGAAGCAGAAGATGGAGAAGGAGAAGGTGAAGTCTCGAGGGTGAATCAGAAGAATCAGAAGAAGGAGAAGGAGAAGGTGAAGCCTGGAGGGTGAATCAGAAGAAGCAGAGAAAGGAGAAGGAGAAGGTGAAGTCTGGAGGGTGAATCAAAAGAAGCAGAATAAGGAGAAGGAGAAGGTGAAGTCTGGAGGGTGAATCAGAAGAAGCAGAATAAGGAGAAGGAGAAGGTGAAGTCTGGAGGGTGAATCAGAAGAAGCAGAAGAAGGAGAAGGAGAAGGTGAAGTCTGGAGGGTGAATCAGAAGAAGTAGAAGAAGGAGAAGGAGAAGGTGAAGTCTGGAGGGTGAAGCAGAAGAAGTAGAAGAAGGAGAAGGAGAAGGTGAAGTCAGGAGGGTGAATCAGAAGATGTAGAAGAAGCAGAAGGAGAAGGTGAAGTCAGGAGGGTGAATCAGAAGAAGCAGAAGAAGGAGAAGGAGAAGGTGAAGTCTGGAGGGTGAATCAGAAGAATCAGAAGAAGGAGAAGGAGAAGGTGAAGTCTGGAGGGTGAATCAGAAGAAGCAGAAGAAAGAGAAGGAGAAGGTGAAGTCTGGAGGGTGAAGCAGAAGAAACAGAAGAAGGAGAAGGAGAAGGTGAAGACTGGAGGGTGAATCAGAAGAAGTAGAAGAAGGAGAAGGAGAAGGTGAAGTCTGGAGGGTGAATCAGAAGAAGTAGAAGAAGGAGAAGGAGAAGGTGAAGTCTGGAGGGTGAATCAGAAGAAGCAGAAGAAGGAGAAGGAGAAGGTGAAGTCTGGAGGGTGAATCAGAAGAAGCAGAAGAAGGAGAAGGAGAAGATGAAGTCTGGAGGGTGAATCGGAAGAAGTAGAAGAAGGAGAAGGAGAAGGTGAAGTCTGGAGGGTGAATCAGAAGAAGTAGAAGAAGGAGAAGGAGAAGTTGAAGTCTGGAGGGTGAATCAGAAGAAGCAGAAGAAGGAGAAGGAGAAGGTGAAGTCTGGAGGGTGAATCAGAAGAAGCAGAAGAAGGAGAAGGAGAAGATGAAGTCTGGAGGGTGAATCAGAAGAATTAGAAGAAGGAGAAGGAGAAGGTGAAGTCTGGAGGGTGAATCAGAAGAAGTAGAAGAAGGAGAAGGAGAAGATGAAGTCTGGAGGGTGAATCAGAAGAAACAGAAGAAGGAGCAGGAGAAGGTGAAGTCTGGAGGGTGAATCAGAAGAAGTAGAAGAAGGAGAAGGAGAAGGTGTAGCCTGGAGGGTGAATCAGAAGAAGTAGACGAAGGAGAAGGAGAAGGTGAAGTCCGGAGGGTGAATCAGAAGAAGCAGAAGAAGGAGAAGGTGAAGTCTGGAGGGTGAATCAGAAGAAGTAGAAGAAGGAGAAGGAGAAGGTGAAGTCTGGAGGGTGAATCAGAAGAAGCAGAAAAAGGAGAAGGAGAAGGTGAAGTCTGGAGGGTGAATCAGAAGAAGCAGAAGAAGGAGAAGGAGAAGGTGAAGTCTGGAGGGTGAATCAGAAGAAGTAGATGAAGGAGAAGGAGAAGGTGAAGTCTGGAGGGTGAATCAGAAGAAGCAGAAGATGGAGATGGAGAAGGTGAAGTCTGGAGGGTGAATCAGAAGACGTAGAAGAAGGAGAAGGAGAAGGTGAAGTCTGGAGGGTGAATCAGAAGAAGCAGAAGAAGGAGAAGGAGAAGGTGAAGTCTGGAGGGTGAATCAGAAGAAGCAGAAGAAGGAGAAGGAGAAGGTGAAGTCTGGAGTGTGATTCAGAAGAAGCAGAATAAGGAGAAGGAGAAGTTGAAGTCTGGAGGGTGAATCAGAAGAAGCAGAAGAAGGAGAAGGAGAAGGTGAAGTCTGGAGGGTGAATCAGAAGAAGTAGAAGAAGGAGAAGGAGAAGGTGAAGTCTGGAGGGTGAATCAGAAGAAGTAGAAGAAGGAGAAGGAGAAGGTGAAGTCTGGAGGGTGAATCAGAAGAAGTAGAAGAAGGAGAAGGAGAAGGTGAAGTCTGGAGGGTGAATCAGAAGAAGCAGAAGAAGGAGAAGGAGAAGATGAAGTCTGGAGGGTGAATCAGAAGAAGTAGAAGAAGGAGAAGGAGAAGGTGAAGTCTGGAGGGTGAATCAGAAGAAGTAGAAGAAGGAGAAGGAGAAGATGAAGTCTGGAGGGTGAATCAGAAGAAACAGAAGAAGGAGCAGGAGAAGGTGAAGTCTGGAGGGTGAATCAGAAGAAGTAGAAGAAGGAGAAGGAGAAGGTGTAGTCTGGAGGGTGATTCAGAAGAAGTAGAAGAAGGAGAAGGTGAAGTCTGGTGGGTGAATCAGAAGAAGCAGAAGAAGGAGAAGGTGAAGTCTGGAGGGTGAATCAGAAGAAGTAGAAGAAGGAGAAGGAGAAGGTGAAGTCTGGAGGGTGAATCAGAAGAAGCAGAAGAAGGAGAAGGAGAAGGTGAAGTCTGGAGGGTGAATCAGAAGAAGCAGAAGAAGGAGAAGGAGAAGGTGAAGTCTGGAGGGTGAATCAGAAGAAGTAGATGAAGGAGAAGGAGAAGGTGAAGTCTGGAGGGTGAATCAGAAGAAGCAGAAGAAGGAGATGGAGAAGGTGAAGTCTGGAGGGTGAATCAGAAGACGTAGAAGAAGGAGAAGGAGAAGGTGAAGTCTGGAGGGTGAATCAGAAGAAGCAGAAGAAGGAGAAGGAGAAGGTGAAGTCTGGAGGGTGAATCAGAAGAAGCAGAAGAAGGAGAAGGAGAAGGTGAAGTCTGGAGGGTGATTCAGAAGAAGCAGAATAAGGAGAAGGAGAAGGTGAAGTCTGGAGGGTGAATCAGAAGAAGCAGAAGAAGGAGAAGGAGAAGGTGAAGTCTGGAGGGTGAATCAGAAGAAGCAGAGAAAGGAGAAGGAGAAGGTGAAGTCTGGAGGGTGAAACAAAAGAAGCACAATAAGGAGAAGGAGAAGGTGAAGTCTGGAGGGTGAATCAGAAGAAGCAGAATAAGGAGAAGGAGAAGGTGAAGTCTGGAGGGTGAATCAGAAGAAGCAGAAGAAGGAGAAGGAGAAGGTGAAGTCTGGAGGGTGAATCAGAAGAAGTAGAAGAAGGAGAAGGAGAAGGTGAAGTCTGGAGGGTGAAGCAGAAGAAGTAGAAGAAGGAGAAGGAGAAGGTGAAGTCAGGAGGGTGAATCAGAAGAAGTAGAAGAAGCAGAAGGAGAAGGTGAAGTCAGGAGGGTGAATCAGAAGAAGCAGAAGAAGGAGAAGGAGAAGGTGAAGTCTGGAGGGTGAATCAGAAGAATCAGAAGATGGAGAAGGAGAAGGTGAAGTCTGGAGGGTGAATCAGAAGAAGCAGAAGAAAGAGAAGGAGAAGGTGAAGTCTGGAGGGGGAAGCAGAAGAAACAGAAGAAGGAGAAGGAGAAGGTGAAGACTGGAGGGTGAATCAGAAGAAGTAGAAGAAGGAGAAGGAGAAGGTGAAGTCTGGAGGGTGAATCAGAAGAAGTAGAAGAAGGAGAAGGAGAAGGTGAAGTCTGGAGGGTGAATCAGAAGAAGCAGAAGAAGGAGAAGGAGAAGGTGAAGTCTGGAGGGTGAATCAGAAGAAGCAGAAGAAGGAGAAGGAGAAGATGAAGTCTGGAGGGTGAATCGGAAGAAGTAGAAGAAGGAGAAGGAGAAGGTGAAGTCTGGAGGGTGAATCAGAAGAAGTAGAAGAAGGAGAAGGAGAAGTTGATGTCTGGAGGGTGAATCAGAAGAAGCAGAAGAAGGAGAAGGAGAAGGTGAAGTCTGGAGGGTGAATCAGAAGAAGCAGAAGAAGGAGAAGGAGAAGATGAAGTCTGGAGGGTGATTAAGAAGAAGTAGAAGAAGGAGAAGGAGAAGGTGAAGTCTGGAGGGTGAATCAGAAGAAGTAGAAGAAGGAGAAGGAGAAGATGAAGTCTGCAGGGTGAATCAGAAGAAACAGAAGAAGGAGCAGGAGAAGGTGAAGTCTGGAGGGTGAATCAGAAGAAGTAGAAGAAGGAGAAGGAGAAGGTATAGTCTGGAGGGTGAATCAGAAGAAGTAGACGAAGGAGAAGGAGAAGGTGAAGTCTGGAGGGTGAATCAGAAGAAGCAGAAGAAGGAGAAGGTGAAGTCTGGAGGGTGAATCAGAAGAAGTAGAAGAAGGAGAAGGAGAAGGTGAAGTCTGGAGGGTGAATCAGAAGAAGCAGAAGAAGGATAAGGAGAAGGTGAAGTCTGGAGGGTGAATCAGAAGAAGCAGAAGAAGGAGAAGGAGAAGGTGAAGTCTGGAGGGTGAATCAGAAGAAGTAGTTGAAGGAGAAGGAGAAGGTGAAGTCTGGAGGGTGAATCAGAAGAAGCAGAAGAAGGAGATGGAGAAGGTGAAGTCTGGAGGGTGAATCAGAAGACGTAGAAGAAGGAGAAGGAGAAGGTGAAGTCTGGAGGGTGAATCAGAAGAAGCAGAAGAAGGAGAAGGAGAAGGTGAAGTCTGGAGGGTGAATCAGAAGAAGCAGAAGAAGGAGAAGGAGAAGGTGAAGTCTGGAGGGTGATTCAGAAGAAGCAGAATAAGGAGAAGGAGAAGTTGAAGTCTGGAGGGTGAATCAGAAGAAGCAGAAGAAGGAGAAGGAGAAGGTGAAGTCTGGAGGGTGAATCAGAAGAAGTAGAAGAAGGAGAAGGAGAAGGTGAAGTCTGGAGGGTGAATCAGAAGAAGTAGAAGAAGGAGAAGGAGAAGGTGAAGTCTGGAGGGTGAATCAGAAGAAGTAGAAGAAGGAGAAGGAGAAGGTGAAGTCTGGAGGGTGAAGCAGAAGAAGTAGAAGAAGGAGAAGGAGAAGGTGAAGTCAGGAGGGTGAATCAGAAGATGTAGAAGAAGGACAAGGAGAAGGTGAAGTCAGGAGGGTGAATCAGAAGAAGCAGAAGAAGGAGAAGGAGAAGGTGAAGTCTGGAGGGTGAATCAGAAGAAGTAGAAGAAGGAGAAGGAGAAGGTGAAGTCTGGAGGGTGAATCAGAAGAAGTAGAAGAAGGAGAAGGAGAAGGTGAAGTCTGGAGGGTGAATCAGAAGAAGCAGAAGAAGGAGAAGGAGAAGGTGAAGTCTGGAGGGTGAATCAGAAGAAGCAGAAGAAGGAGAAGGAGAAGGTGAAGTCTGGAGGGTGAATCAGAAGAAGCAGAATAAGGAGAAGGAGAAGGTTAAGTCTGGAGGGTGAATCAGAAGAATCAGAAGAAGGAGAAGGAGAAGGTGAAGTCTGGAGGGTGAATCAGAAGAAGCAGAAGAAGGAGAAGGAGAAGGTGAAGTCTGGAGGGTGAATCAGAAGAAGGAGAAGGAGAAGGTGAAGTCAGGAGGGTGAATCAGAAGAAGCAGAAGAAGGAGAAGGAGAAGGTGAAGTTAGGAGGGTGAATCAGAAGAAGCAGAAGAAGGAGAAGGAGAAGGTGAAGTCAGGGGGGTGTAGCAGAAGAAGTAGAAGAAGGAGAAGGAGATGGTGAAGTCAGGACAGTGAAGCAGAAGAAGCAGAAGAAGGAGAAGGAGAAGGTGAAGTCAGGAGGGTGAATCAGAAGAAGCAGAAGAAGGAGAAGGAGAAGGTGAAGTTAGGAGGGTGAATCAGAAGAAGCAGAAGAAGGAGAAGGAGAAGGTGAAGTCAGGGGGGTGTAGCAGAATAAGTAGAAGAAGGAGAAGGAGAAGGTGAAGTCAGGACAGTGAAGCAGAAGAAGCAGAAGAAGGAGAATGAGAAGGTGAAGTCTGGAGGGTGAATCAGAAGAAGCAGAAGAAGGAGAAGGAGAAGGTGAAGTCTGGAGGGTGAATCAGAAGAAGTAGAAGAAGGAGAAGGAGAAGGTGAAGTCAGGAGGGTGAATCAGAAGATGTAGAAGAAGGAGAAGGAGAAGGTGAAGTCAGGAGGGTGAATCAGAAGAAGCAGAAGAAGGAGAAGGAGAAGG
Source organism: Somniosus microcephalus (assembly GCF_052327205.1). NCBI lineage: Eukaryota > Metazoa > Chordata > Chondrichthyes > Squaliformes > Somniosidae > Somniosus > Somniosus microcephalus. The sequence continues at coordinate 302,912 of NW_028225385.1, read as the reverse complement.
TGAAGTCTGGAGGGTGAATCAGAAGAAGTAGAAGAAGGAGAAGGAGAAGGTGAAGTCTGGAGGGTGAATCAGAAGAAGCAGAAGAAGGAGAAGGAGAAGGTGAAGTCTGGAGGGTGAATCAGAAGAAGCAGAAGAAGGAGAAGGAGAAGGTGAAGTCTGGAGGGTGAATCAGAAGAAGCAGAATAAGGAGAAGGAGAAGGTTAAGTCTGGAGGGTGAATCAGAAGAAGCAGAAGAAGGAGAAGGAGAAGGTGAAGTCTGGAGGGTGAATCAGAAGAAGTAGAAGAAGGAGAAGGAGAAGGTGAAGTCTGGAGGGTGAAGCAGAAGAAGTAGAAGAAGGAGAAGGAGAAGGTGAAGTCAGGAGGGTGAATCAGAAGAAGTAGAAGAAGGAGAAGGAGAAGGTGAAGTCAGGAGGGTGAATCAGAAGAAGCAGAAGAAGGAGATAGAGAAGGTGAAGTCTGGAGGGTGAATCAGAAGAATCAGAAGAAGGAGAAGGAGAAGGTGAAGTCTGGAGGGTGAAGCAGAAGAAGCAGAAGAAAGAGAAGGAGAAGGTGAAGTCTGGAGGGTGAAGCAGAAGAAACAGAAGAAGGAGAAGGAGAAGGTGAAGACTGGAGGGTGAATCAGAAGAAGTAGAAGAAGGAGAAGGAGAAGGTGAAGTCTGGAGGGTGAATCAGAAGAAGTAGAAGAAGGAGAAGGAGAAGGTGAAGTCTGGAGGGTGAATCAGAAGAAGCAGAAGAAGGAGAAGGAGAAGGTGAAGTCTGGAGGGTGAATCAGAAGAAGCAGAAGAAGGAGAAGGAGAAGATGAAGTCTGGAGGGTGAATCAGAAGAAGTAGAAGAAGGAGAAGGAGAAGGTGAGGTCTGGAGGGTGAATCAGAAGAAGCAGAAGAAGGAGAAGGAGAAGGTGAAGTCTGGAGGGTGAATCATAAGAAGCAGAAGAAGGAGAAGGAGAAGGTGAAGTCAGGAGGGTGAATCAGAAGAAGCAGAAGAAGGAGAAGGTGAAGTTAGGAGGGTGAATCAGAAGAAGCAGAAGAAGGAGAAGGAGCAGGTGAAGTCAGGGGGGTGTAGCAGAAGAAGTAGAAGAAGGAGAAGGAGAAGGTGAAGTCAGGACGGTGAAGTAGAAGAAGCAGAAGAAGGAGAAGGAGAAGGTGAAGCCTGGAGGGCGCAGCAGAAGAAGCAGAAGAAGGAGAAGGAGAAGGTGAAGTCTGGAGTGTGAAGCAGAAGAAGCAGAAGAAGGAGAAGGAGAAGGTGAAGTCTGGAGGGCGCAGCAGAAGAAGCAGAAGAAGGAGAATGAGAAGGTGAAGTCTGGAGGGTGAATCAGAAGAAGCAGAAGAAGGAGAAGGAGAAGGTGAAGTCTGGAGGTTGAATCAGAAGAAGTAGAAGAAGGAGAAGGAGAAGGTGAAGTCTGGAGGGTGAAGCAGAAGAAGTAGAAGAAGGAGAAGGAGAAGGTGAAGTCAGGAGGGTGAATCAGAAGAAGTAGAAGAAGGAGAAGGAGAAGGTGAAGTCAGGAGGGTGAATCAGAAGAAGCAGAAGAAGGAGAAGGAGAAGATGAAGTCTGGAGGGTGAATCAGAAGAATCAGAAGAAGGAGAAGGAGAAGGTGAAGTCTGGAGGGTGAATCAGAAGAAGCAGAAGAAAGAGAAGGAGAAGGTGAAGTCTGGAGGGTGAAGCAGAAGAAACAGAAGAAGGAGAAGGAGAAGGTGAAGACTGGAGGGTGAATCAGAAGAAGTAGAAGAAGGAGAAGGAGAAGGTGAAGTCTGGAGGGTGAATCAGAAGAAGTAGAAGAAGGAGAAGGAGAAGTTGAAGTCTGGAGGGTGAATCAGAAGAAGCAGAAAAGGAGAAGGAGAAGGTGAAGTCTGGAGGGTGAATCAGAAGAAGCAGAAGAAGGAGAAGGAGAAGATGAAGTCTGGAGGGTGAATCAGAAGAAGTAGAAGAAGGAGAAGGAGAAGGTGAAGTCTGGAGGGTGAATCAGAAGAAGTAGAAGAAGGAGAAGGAGAAGATGAAGTCTGGAGGGTGAATCAGAAGAAACAGAAGAAGGAGAAGGAGAAGGTGAAGTCTGGAGGGTGAATCAGAAGAAGTAGAAGAAGGAGAAGGAGAAGGTGTAGTCTGGAGGGTGAATCAGAAGAAGTCTACGAAGGAGAAGGAGAAGGTGAAGTCTGGAGGGTGAATCAGAAGAAGCAGAAGAAGGAGAAGGAGAAGGTGAAGTCTGGAGGGTGAATCAGATGAAGTAGAAGAAGGAGAAGGAGAAGGTGAAGTCTGGAGGGTGAATCAGAAGAAGCAGAAGAAGGAGAAGGAGAAGGTGAAGTCTGGAGGGTGAATCAGAAGAAGCAGAAGAAGGAGAAGGAGAAGGTGAAGTCTGGAGGGTGAATCAGAAGAAGTAGAAGAAGGAGAAGGAGAAGTTGAAGTCTGGAGGGTGAAGCAGAGGAAGTAGAAGATGGAGAAGGAGAAGGTGAAGTCAGGAGGGTGAATCAGAAGAAGTAGAAGAAGGAGAAGGAGAAGGTGAAGTCAGGAGGGTGAATCAGAAGAAGCAGAAGAAGGAGTTAGAGAAGGTGAAGTCTGGAGGGTGAATCAGAAGAATCAGAAGAAGGAGAAGGAGAAGGTGAAGTCTGGAGGGTGAAGCAGAAGAAGCAGAAGAAAGAGAAGGAGAAGGTGAAGTCTGGAGGGTGAAGCAGAAGAAACAGAAGAAGGAGAAGGAGAAGGTGAAGACTGGAGGGTGAATCAGAAGAAGTAGAAGAAGGAGAAGGAGAAGGTGAAGTCTGGAGGGTGAATCAGAAGAAGCAGAAGAAGGAGAAGTAGAATGTGAAGTCTGGAGGGTGAATCAGAAGAAGCAGAAGAAGCAGAAGGAGAAGGTGAAGTCTGGAGGGTGAATCAGAAGAAGCAGAAGAAGGAGAGGGAGAAGATGAAGTCTGGAGGGTGAATCAGAAGAAGTAGAAGAAGGAGAAGGAGAAGGTGAGGTCTGGAGGGTGAATCAGAAGAAGCAGAAGAAGGAGAAGGAGAAGGTGAAGTCTGGAGGTTGAATCAGAAGAATCAGAAGAAGGAGAAGGAGAAGGTGAAGTCTGGAGGGTGAATCAGAAGAAGCAGAAGAAGGAGAAGGAGAAGGTGAAGTCTGGAGGGTGAATCAGAAGAAGCAGAAGAAGGAGAAGGAGAAGATGAAGTCTGGAGGGTGAATCAGAAGAAGTAGAAGAAGGAGAAGGAGAAGGTGAGGTCTGGAGGGTGAATCAGAAGAAGCAGAAGAAGGAGAAGGAGAAGGTGAAGTCTGGAGGGTGAATCAGAAGAAGCAGAAGAAGGAGAAGGAGAAGGTGAAGTCTGGAGGGTGAATCAGAAGAAGGAGAAGGAGAAGGTGAAGTCAGGAGGGTGAATCAGAAGAAGCAGAAGAAGGAGAAGGAGAAGGTGAAGTTAGGAGGGTGAATCAGAAGAAGCAGAAGAAGGAGAAGGAGCAGGTGAAGTCAGGGGGGTGTAGCAGAAGAAGTAGAAGAAGGAGAAGGAGAATGTGAAGTCAGGACAGTGAAGCAGAAGAAGCAGAAGAAGGAGAAGGAGAAGGTGAAGCCTGGAGGGCGCAGCAGAAGAAGCAGAAGAAGAAGAAGGAGAAGGTGAAGTCTGGAGTGTGAAGCAGAAGAAGCAGAAGAAGGAGAAGGAGAAGGTGAAGTCTGGAGGGCGCAGCAGAAGAAGCAGAAGAAGGAGAATGAGAAGGTGAAGTCTGGAGGGTGAATCAGAAGAAGCAGAAGAAGGAGAAGGAGAAGGTGAAGTCTGGAGGGTGAATCAGAAGAAGTAGAAGAAGGAGAAGGAGAAGGTGAAGTCAGGAGGGTGAATCAGAAGATGTAGAAGAAGGAGAAGGAGAAGGTGAAGTCAGGACGGTGAATCAGAAGAAGCAGAAGAAGGAGAAGGAGAAGGTGAAGTCTGGAGGGTGAATCAGAAGAAGTAGAAGAAGGAGAAGGAGAAGGTGAAGTCTGGAGGGTGAATCAGAAGAAGCAGAAGAAGGAGAAGGAGAAGGTGAAGTCTGGAGGGTGAATCAGAAGAAGCAGAAGAAGGAGAATGAGAAGGTGAAGTCTGGAGGGTGAATCAGAAGAAGCAGAATAAGGAGAAGGAGCAGGTTAAGTCTGGAGGGTGAATCAGAAGAAGCAGAAGAAGGAGAAGGAGAAGGTGAAGTCTGGAGGGTGAATCAGAAGAAGTAGAAGAAGGAGAAGGAGAAGGTGAAGTCTGGAGGGTGAAGCAGAAGAAGTAGAAGAAGGAGAAGGAGAAGGTGAAGTCAGGAGGGTGAATCAGAAGAAGTAGAAGAAGGAGAAGGAGAAGGTGAAGTCAGGAGGGTGAATCAGAAGAAGCAGAAGAAGGAGATAGAGAAGGTGAAGTCTGGAGGGTGAATCAGAAGAATCAGAAGAAGGAGAAGGAGAAGGTGAAGTCTGGAGGGTGAACAGAAGAAGCAGAAGAAAGAGAAGGAGAAGGTGAAGTCTGGAGGGTGAAGCAGAAGAAACAGAAGAAGGAGAAGGAGAAGGTGAAGACTGGAGGGTGAATCAGAAGAAGTAGAAGAAGGAGAAGGAGAAGGTGAAGTCTGGAGGGTGAATCAGAAGAAGTAGAAGAAGGAGAAAGAGAAGGTGAAGTCTGGAGGGTGAATCAGAAGAAGCAGAAGAAGGAGAAGGAGAAGGTGAAGTCTGGAGGGTGAATCAGAAGAAGCAGAAGAAGGAGAAGGAGAAGATGAAGTCTGGAGGGTGAATCAGAAGAAGTAGAAGAAGGAGAAGGAGAAGGTGAGGTCTGGAGGGTGAATCAGAAGAAGCAGAAGAAGGAGAAGGAGAAGGTGAAGTCTGGAGGGTGAATCAGAAGAAGCAGAAGAAGGAGAAGGAGAAGGTGAAGTCTGGAGGGTGAATCATAAGAAGCAGAAGAAGGAAAAGGAGAAGGTGAAGTCAGGAGGGTGAATCAGAAGAAGCAGAAGAAGGAGAAGGAGAAGGTGAAGTTAGGAGGGTGAATCAGAAGAAGCAGAAGAAGGAGAAGGAGCAGGTGAAGTCAGGGGGGTGTAGCAGAAGAAGTAGAAGAAGGAGAAGGAGAAGGTGAAGTCAGGACGGTGAAGCAGAAGAAGCAGAAGAAGGAGAAGGAGAAGGTGAAGCCTGGAGGGCGCAGCTGAAGAAGCAGAAGAAGGAGAAGGAGAAGGTGAAGTCTGGAGTGTGAAGCAGAAGAAGCAGAAGAAGGAGAAGGAGAAGTTGAAGTCTGGAGGGCGCAGCAGAAGAGGCAGAAGAAGGAGAATGAGAAGGTGAAGTCTGGAGGGTGAATCAGAAGAAGCAGAAGAAGGAGAAGGAGAAGGTGAAGTCTGGAGGTTGAATAAGAAGAAGTAGAAGAAGGAGAAGGAGCAGGTGAAGTCTGGAGGGTGAAGCAGAAGAAGTAGAAGAAGGAGAAGGAGAAGGTGAAGTCAGGAGGGTGAATCAGAAGAAGTAGAAGAAGGAGAAGGAGAAGGTGAAGTCAGGAGGGTGAATCAGAAGAAGCAGAAGAAGGAGAAGGAGAAGGTGAAGTCTGGAGGGTGAATCAGAAGAATCAGAAGAAGGAGAAGGAGAAGGTGAAGTCTGGAGGGTGAATCAGAAGAAGCAGAAGAAAGAGAAGGAGAAGGTGAAGTCTGGAGGGTGAAGCAGAAGAAACAGAAGAAGGAGAAGGAGAAGGTGAAGACTGGAGGGTGAATCAGAAGAAGTAGAAGAAGGAGAAGGAGAAGGTGAAGTCTGGAGGGTGAATCAGAAGAAGTAGAAGAAGGAGAAGGAGAAGTTGAAGTCTGGAGGGTGAATCAGAAGAAGCAGAAAAGGAGAAGGAGAAGGTGAAGTCTGGAGGATGAATCAGAAGAAGCAGAAGAAGGAGAAGGAGAAGATGAAGTCTGGAGGGTGAATCAGAAGAAGTAGAAGAAGGAGAAGGAGAAGGTGAAGTCTGGAGGGTGAATCAGAAGAAGTAGAAGAAGGAGAAGGAGAAGATGAAGTCTGGAGGGTGAATCAGAAGAAACAGAAGAAGGAGAAGGAGAAGGTGAAGTCTGGAGGGTGAATCAGAAGAAGTAGAAGAAGGAGAAGGAGAAGGTGTAGTCTGGAGGGTGAATCAGAAGAAGTCGACGAAGGAGAAGGAGAAGGTGAAGTCTGGAGGGTGAATCAGAAGAAGCAGAAGAAGGAGAAGGAGAAGGTGAAGTCTGGAGGGTGAATCAGATGAAGTAGAAGAAGGAGAAGGAGAAGGTGAAGTCTGGAGGGTGAATCAGAAGAAGCAGAAGAAGGAGAAGGAGAAGGTGAAGTCTGGAGGGTGAATCAGAAGAAGCAGAAGAAGGAGAAGGAGAAGGTGAAGTCTGGAGGGTGAATCAGAAGAAGTAGAAGAAGGAGAAGGAGAAGTTGAAGTCTGGAGGGTGAAGCAGAGGAAGTAGAAGATGGAGAAGGAGAAGGTGAAGTCAGGAGGGTGAATCAGAAGAAGTAGAAGAAGGAGAAGGAGAAGGTGAAGTCAGAAGGGTGAATCAGAAGAAGCAGAAGAAGGAGATAGAGAAGGTGAAGTCTGGAGGGTGAATCAGAAGAATCAGAAGAAGGAGAAGGAGAAGGTGAAGTCTGGAGGGTGAAGCAGAAGAAGCAGAAGAAAGAGAAGGAGAAGGTAAAGTCTGGAGGGTGAAGCAGAAGAAACAGAAGAAGGAGAAGGAGAAGGTGAAGACTGGAGGGTGAATCAGAAGAAGTAGAAGAAGGAGAAGGAGAAGGTGAAGTCTGGAGGGTGAATCAGAAGAAGCAGAAGAAGGAGAAGGAGAAGGTGAAGTCTGGAGAGTGAATCAGAAGAAGCAGAAGAAGGAGAAGGAGAAGGTGAAGTCTGGAGGGTGAATCAGAAGAAGCAGAAGAAGGAGAAGGAGAAGATGAAGTCTGGAGGGTGAATCAGAAGAAGTAGAAGAAGGAGAAGGAGAAGGTGAGGTCTGGAGGGTGAATCAGAAGAAGCAGAAGAAGGAGAAGGAGAAGGTGAAGTCTGGAGGGTGAATCAGAAGAAGCAGAAGAAGGAGAAGGAGAAGGTGAAGTCTGGAAGGTGAATCAGAAGAAGCAGAAGAAGGAGAAGGAGAAGGTGAAGTCAGGAGGGTGAATCAGAAGAAGCAGAATAAGGAGAAGGAGAAGGTGAAGTTAGGAGGGTGAATCAGAAGAAGCAGAAGAAGGAGAAGGAGCAGGTGAAGTCAGGGGGGTGTAGCAGAAGAAGTAGAAGAAGGAGAAGGAGAAGGTGAAGTCAGGACGGTGAAGCAGAAGAAGCAGAAGAAGGAGAAGGAGAAGGTGAAGCCTGGAGGGCGCAGCAGAAGAAGCAGAAGAAGGAGTAGGAGAAGGTGAAGTCTGGAGTGTGAAGCAGAAGAAGCAGAAGAAGGAGAAGGAGAAGGTGAAGTCTGGAGGGCGCAGCAGAAGAAGCAGAAGAAGGAGAATGAGAAGGTGAAGTCTGGAGGGTGAATCAGAAGAAGCAGAAGAAGGAGAAGGAGAAGGTGAAGTCTGGAGGTTGAATCAGAAGAAGTAGAAGAAGGAGAAGGAGAAGGTGAAGTCTGGAGGGTGAAGCAGAAGAAGTAGAAGAAGGAGAAGGAGAAGGTGAAGTCAGGAGGGTGAATCAGAAGAAGTAGAAGAAGGAGAAGGAGAAGGTGAAGTCAGGAGGGTGAATCAGAAGAAGCAGAAGAAGGAGAAGGAGAAGGTGAAGTCTGGAGGGTGAATCAGAAGAATCAGAAGAAGGAGAAGGAGAAGGTGAAGTCTGGAGGGTGAATCAGAAGAAGCAGAAGAAAGAGAAGGAGAAGGTGAAGTCTGGAGGGTGAAGCAGAAGAAACAGAAGAAGGAGAAGGAGAAGGTGAAGACTGGAGGGTGAATCAGAAGAAGTAGAAGAAGGAGAAGGAGAAGGTGAAGTCTGGAGGGTGAATCAGAAGAAGTAGAAGAAGGAGAAGGAGAAGTTGAAGTCTGGAGGGTGAATCAGAAGAAACAGAAGAAGGAGAAGGAGAAGGTGAAGTCTGGAGGGTGAATCAGAAGAAGCAGAAGAAGGAGAAGGAGAAGATGAAGTCTGGAGGGTGAATCAGAAGAAGTAGAAGAAGGAGAAGGAGAAGGTGAAGTCTGGAGGGTGAATCGGAAGAAGTAGAAGAAGGAGAAGGAGAAGATGAAGTCTGGAGGGTGAATCAGAAGAAACAGAAGAAGGAGAAGGAGAAGGTGAAGTCTGGAGGGTGAATCAGAAGAAGTAGAAGAAGGAGAAGGAGAAGGTGTAGTCTGGAGGGTGAATCAGAAGAAGTAGACGAAGGAGAAGGAGAAGGTGAAGTCTGGAGGGTGAATCAGAAGAAGCAGAAGAAGGAAAAGGAGAAGGTGAAGTCTGGAGGGTGAATCAGATGAAGTAGAAGAAGGAGAAGGAGAAGGTGAAATCTGGAGGGTGAATCAGAAGAAGCAGAAGAAGGAGAAGGAGAAGGTGAAGTCTGGAGGTTGAATCAGAAGAAGCAGAAGAAGGAGAAGGAGAAGGTGAAGTCTGGAGGGTGAATCAGAAGAAGTAGAAGAAGGAGAAGGAGAAGTTGAAGTCTGGAGGGTGAAGCAGAGGAAGTAGAAGATGGAGAAGGAGAAGGTGAAGTCAGGAGGGTGAATCAGAAGAAGTAGAAGAAGGAGAAGGAGAAGGTGAAGTCAGGAGGGTGAATCAGAAGAAGCGGAAGATGGAGAAGGAGAAGGTGAAGTCTGGAGGGTGAATCAGAAGAATCAGAAGAAGGAGAAGGAGAAGGTGAAGTCTGGAGGGTGAATCAGAAGAAGCAGAGGAAGGAGAAGGAGAAGGTGAAGTCTGGAGGGTGAATCAGAAGAAGCAGAAGAAGGAGAAGGAGAAGGTGAAGTCTGGAGGGTGAATCAGAAGAAGCAGAAGAAGGAGAAGGAGAAGGTGAAGTCTGGAGGGTGAATCAGAAGAAGCAGAAGAAGGAGAAGGAGAAGGTGAAGTCTGGAGGGTGAATCAGAAGAAGTAGAAGAAGGAGAAGGAGAAGTTGAAGTCTGGAGGGTGAAGCAGAGGAAGTAGAAGATGGAGAAGGAGAAGTTGAAGTCAGGAGGGTGAATCAGAAGAAGTAGAAGAAGGAGAAGGAGAAGGTGAAGTCAGGAGGGTGAATCAGAAGAAGCGGAAGATGGAGAAGGAGAAGGTGAAGTCTGGAGGGTGAATCAGAAGAATCAGAAGAAGGAGAAGGAGAAGGTGAAGTCTGGAGGGTGAATCAGAAGAAGCAGAGGAAGGAGAAGGAGAAGGTGAAGTCTGGAGGGTGAATCAGAAGAAGCAGAATAAGGAGAAGGAGAAGGTGAAGTCTGGAGGGTGAATCAGAAGAAGCAGAATAAGGAGAAGGAGAAGGTGAAGTCAGGAGGGTGAATCAGAAGAAGTAGAAGAAGGAGAAGGAGAAGGTGAAGTCAGGAGGGTGAATCAGAAGAAGCAGAAGAAGGAGAAGGAGAAGGTGAAGTCAGGAGGGTGAATCAGAAGAATCAGAAGAAGAGAAGGAGAAGGTGAAGTCTGGAGGGTGAAGCAGAGGAAGTAGAAGATGGAGAAGGAGAAGTTGAAGTCAGGAGGGTGAATCAGAAGAAGTAGAAGAAGGAGAAGGAGAAGGTGAAGTCAGGAGGGTGAATCAGAAGAAGCGGAAGATGGAGAAGGAGAAGGTGAAGTCTGGAGGGTGAATCAGAAGAATCAGAAGAAGGAGAAGGAGAAGGTGAAGTCTGGAGGGTGAATCAGAAGAAGCAGAGGAAGGAGAAGGAGAAGGTGAAGTCTGGAGGGTGAATCAGAAGAAGCAGAATAAGGAGAAGGAGAAGGTGAAGTCTGGAGGGTGAATCAGAAGAAGCAGAATAAGGAGAAGGAGAAGGTGAAGTCAGGAGGGTGAATCAGAAGAAGTAGAAGAAGGAGAAGGAGAAGGTGAAGTCAGGAGGGTGAATCAGAAGAAGCAGAAGAAGGAGAAGGAGAAGGTGAAGTCTGGAGGGTGAATCAGAAGAATCAGAAGAAGAGAAGGAGAAGGTGAAGTCTGGAGGGTGAATCAGAAGAAGCAGAAGAAAGAGAAGGAGAAGGTGAAGTCTGGAGGGTGAAGCAGAAGAAACAGAAGAAGGAGAAGGAGAAGGTGAAGACTGGAGGGTGAATCAGAAGAAGTAGAAGAAGGAGAAGGAGAAGGTGAAGTCTGGAGGGTGAATCAGAAGAAGTAGAAGAAGGAGAAGGAGAAGGTGAAGTCTGGAGGGTGAATCAGAAGAAGCAGAAGAAGGAGAAGGAGAAGGTGAAGTCTGGAGGGTGAATCAGAAGAAGCAGAAGAAGGAGAAGGAGAAGATGAAGTCTGGAGGGTGAATCGGAAGAAGTAGAAGAAGGAGAAGGAGAAGGTGAAGTCTGGAGGGTGAATCAGAAGAAGTAGAAGAAGGAGAAGGAGAAGTTGAAGTCTGGAGGGTGAATCAGAAGAAGCAGAAGAAGGAGAAGTAGAAGGTGAAGTCTGGAGGGTGAATCAGAAGAAGCAGAAGAAGGAGAAGGAGAAGGTGAAGACTGGAGGGTGAATCAGAAGAAGTAGAAGAAGGAGAAGGAGAAGGTGAAGTCTGGAGGGTGAATCAGAAGAAGCAGAAGAAGGAGAAGGAGAAGATGAAGTCTGGAGGGTGAATCAGAAGAAGTAGAAGAAGGAGAAGGAGAAGGTGAAGTCTGGAGGGTGAATCAGAAGAAACAGCAGAAGGAGAAGGAGAAGGTGAAGTCTGGAGGGCGCAGCAGAAGAAGCAGAAGAAGGAGAATGAGAAGGTGAAGTCTGGAGGGTGAATCAGAAGAAGCAGAAGAAGGAGAAGGAGAAGGTGAAGTCTGGAGGTTGAATCAGAAGAAGTAGAAGAAGGAGAAGGAGAAGGTGAAGTCTGGAGGGTGAAGCAGAAGAAGTAGAAGAAGGAGAAGGAGAAGGTGAAGTCAGGAGGGTGAATCAGAAGAAGTAGAAGAAGGAGAAGGAGAAGGTGAAGTCAGGAGGGTGAATCAGAAGAAGCAGAAGAAGGAGAAGGAGAAGGTGAAGTCTGGAGGGTGAATCAGAAGAATCAGAAGAAGGAGAAGGAGAAGGTGAAGTCTGGAGGGTGAATCAGAAGAAGCAGAAGAAAGAGAAGGAGAAGGTGAAGTCTGGAGGGTGAAGCAGAAGAAACAGAAGAAGGAGAAGGAGAAGGTGAAGACTGGAGGGTGAATCAGAAGAAGTAGAAGAAGGAGAAGGAGAAGGTGAAGTCTGGAGGGTGAATCAGAAGAAGTAGAAGAAGGAGAAGGAGAAGTTGAAGTCTGGAGGGTGAATCAGAAGAAGCAGAAGAAGGAGAAGGAGAAGGTGAAGTCTGGAGGGTGAATCAGAAGAAGCAGAAGAAGGAGAAGGAGAAGATGAAGTCTGGAGGGTGAATCAGAAGAAGTAGAAGAAGGAGAAGGAGAAGGTGAAGTCTGGAGGGTGAATCAGAAGAAGTAGAAGAAGAAGAAGGAGAAGATGAAGTCTGGAGGGTGAATCAGAAGAAACAGAAGAAGGAGAAGGAGAAGGTGAAGTCTGGAGGGTGAATCAGAAGAAGTAGAAGAAGGAGAAGGAGAAGGTGTAGTCTGGAGGGTGAATCAGAAGAAGTAGACGAAGGAGAAGGAGAAGGTGAAGTCTGGAGGGTGAATCAGAAGAAGCAGAAGAAGGAGAAGGAGAAGGTGAAGTCTGGAGGGTGAATCAGATGAAGTAGAAGAAGGAGAAGGAGAAGGTGAAGTCTGGAGGGTGAATCAGAAGATGCAGAAGAAGGAGAAGGAGAAGGTGAAGTCTGGAGGGTGAATCAGAAGAAGCAGAAGAAGGAGAAGGAGAAGGTGAAGTCTGGAGGGTGAATCAGAAGAAGTAGAAGAAGGAGAAGGAGAAGTTGAAGTCTGGAGGGTGAAGCAGAAGAAGTAGAAGATGGAGATGGAGAAGGTGAAGTCAGGAGGGTGAATCAGAAGAAGTAGAAGAAGGAGAAGGAGAAGGTGAAGTCAGGAGGGTGAATCAGAAGAAGCAGAAGATGGAGAAGGAGAAGGTGAAGTCTGGAGGGTGAATCAGAAGAATCAGAAGAAGGAGAAGGAGAAGGTGAAGTCTGGAGGGTGAATCAGAAGAAGCAGAGGAAGGAGAAGGAGAAGGTGAAGTCTGGAGGGTGAATCAGAAGAAGCAGAATAAGGAGAAGGAGAAGGTGAAGTCTGGAGGGTGAATCAGAAGAAGCAGAATAAGGAGAAGGAGAAGGTGAAGTCTGGAGGGTGAATCAGAAGAAGCAGAAGAAGGAGAAGGAGAAGGTGAAGTCTGGAGGGTGAATCAGAAGAAGCAGAAGAAGGAGAAGGAGAAGGTGAAGTCTGGAGGGTGAAGCAGAAGAAGTAGAAGAAGGAGAAGGAGAAGGTGAAGTCAGGAGGGTGAATCAGAAGAAGTAGAAGAAGGAGAAGGAGAATGTGAAGTCAGGAGGGTGAATCAGAAGAAGCAGAAGAAGGAGAAGGAGAAGGTGAAGTCTGGAGGGTGAATCAGAAGAATCAGAAGAAGGAGAAGGAGAAGGTGAAGTCTGGAGGGTGAATCAGAAGAAGCAGAAGAAAGAGAAGGAGAAGGTGAAGTCTGGAGGGTGAAGCAGAAGAAACAGAAGAAGGAGAAGGAGAAGGTGAAGACTGGAGGGTGAATCAGAAGAAGTAGAAGAAGGAGAAGGAGAAGGTGAAGTCTGGAGGGTGAATCAGAAGAAGTAGAAGAAGGAGAAGGAGAAGGTGAAGTCTGGAGGGTGAATCAGAAGAAGCAGAAGAAGGAGAAGGAGAAGGTGAAGTCTGGAGGGTGAATCAGAAGAAGCAGAAGAAGGAGAAGGAGAAGATGAAGTCTGGAGGGTGAAACGGAAGAAGTAGAAGAAGGAGAAGGAGAAGGTGAAGTCTGGAGGGTGAATCAGAAGAAGTAGAAGAAGGAGAAGAAGAAGTTGAAGTCTGGAGGGTGAATCAGAAGAAGCAGAAGAAGGAGAAGGAGAAGGTGAAGTCTGGAGGGTGAATCAGAAGAAGCAGAAGAAGGAGAAGGAGAAGATGAAGTCTGGAGGGTGAATCAGAAGAAGTAGAAGAAGGAGAAGGAGAAGGTGAAGTCTGGAGGGTGAATCAGAAGAAGTAGAAGAAGGAGAAGGAGAAGATGAAGTCTGGAGGGTGAATCAGAAGAAACAGAAGAAGGAGGAGGAGAAGGTGAAGTCTGGAGGGTGAATCAGAAGAAGTAGAAGAAGGAGAAGGAGAAGGTGTAGTCTGGAGGGTGAATCAGAAGAAGTAGACGAAGGAGAAGGAGAAGGTGATGTCTGGAGGGTGAATCAGAAGAAGCAGAAGAAGGAGAAGGAGAAGGTGAAGTCTGGAGGGTGAATTAGAAGAAGTAGAAGAAGGAGAAGGAGAAGGTGAAGTCTGGAGGGTGAATCAGAAGAAGCAGAAGAAGGAGAAGGAGAAGGTGAAGTCTGGAGGGTGAATCAGAAGAAGCAGAGGAAGGAGAAGGAGAAGGTGAAGTCTGGAGGGTGAATCAGAAGAAGTAGAAGAAGGAGAAGGAGAAGTTGAAGTCTGGAGGGTGAAGCAGAAGAAGTAGAAGATGGAGAAGGAGAAGGTGAAGTCAGGAGGGTGAATCAGAAGAAGTAGAAGAAGGAGAAGGAGAAGGTGAAGTCAGGAGGGTGAATCAGAAGAAGCAGAAGACGGAGAAGGAGAAGGTGAAGTCTGGAGGGTGAATCAGAAGAATCAGAAGAAGGAGAAGGAGAAGGTGAAGTCTGGAGGGTGAATCAGAAGAAGCAAAGGAAGGAGAAGGAGAAGGTGAAGTCTGGAGGGTGAATCAGAAGAAGCAGAATAAGGAGAAGGAGAAGGTGAAGTCTGGAGGGTGAATCAGAAGAAGCAGAATAAGGAGAAGGAGAAGGTGAAGTCTGGAGGGTGAATCAGAAGAAGCAGAAGAAGGAGAAGGAGAAGGTGAAGTCTGGAGGGTGAATCAGAAGAAGTAGAAGAAGGAGAAGGAGAAGGTGAAGTCTGGAGGGTGAAGCAGAAGAAGTAGGAGAAGGAGAAGGAGAAGCTGAAGTCAGGAGGGTGAATCAGAAGAAGTAGAAGAAGGAGAAGGAGAAGGTGAAGTCAGGAGGGTGAATCAGAAGAAGCAGAAGAAGGAGAAGGAGAAGGTGAAGTCTGGAGGGTGAATCAGAAGAATCAGAAGAAGGAGAAGGAGAAGGTGAAGTCTGGAGGGTGAATCAGAAGAAGTAGAAGAAGGAGAAGGAGAAGGTGAAGTCTGGAGGGTGAATCAGAAGAAGTAGAAGAAGGAGAAGGAGAAGGTGAAGTCTGGAGGGTGAAGCAGAAGAAACAGAAGAAGGAGAAGGAGAAGGTGAAGACTGGAGGGTGAATCAGAAGAAGTAGAAGAAGGAGAAGGAGAAGGTGAAGTCTGGAGGGTGAATCAGAAGAAGTAGAAGAAGGAGAAGGAGAAGGTGAAGTCTGGAGGGTGAATCAGAAGAAGCAGAAGAAGGAGAAGGAGAAGGTGAAGTCTGGAGGGTGAATCAGAAGAAGCAGAAGAAGGAGAAGGAGAAGATGAAGTCTGGAGGGTGAATCAGAAGAAGTAGAAGAAGGAGAAGGAGAAGGTGAAGTCTGGAGGGTGAATCAGAAGTAGTAGAAGAAGGAGAAGGAGAAGGTGAAGTCTGGAGGGTGAATCAGAAGAAACAGAAGAAGGAGAAGGAGAAGGTGAAGTCTGGAGGGTGAATCAGAAGAAGTAGAAGAAGGAGAAGGAGAAGGTGTAGACTGGAGGGTGAATCAGAAGAAGTAGACGAAGGAGAAGGAGAAGGTGAAGTCTGGAGGGTGAATCAGAAGAAGCAGAAGAAGGAGATGGAGAAGGTGAAGTCTGGAGGGTGAATCAGAAGAAGTAGAAGAAGGAGAAGGAGAAGGTGAAGTCTGGAGGGTGAATCAGAAGAAGCAGAAGAAGGAGAAGGAGAAGGTGAAGTCTGGAGGGTGAATCAGAAGAAGCAGAAGAAGGAGAAGGAGAAGGTGAAGTCTGGAGGGTGATTCAGAAGAAGCAGAATAAGGAGAAGGAGAAGGTGATGTCTGGAGGGTGAATCAGAAGATGCAGAAGAAGGAGAAGGAGAAGGTGAAGTCTGGAATGTGAATCAGAAGAAGTAGACGAAGGAGAAGGAGAAGGTGAAGTCTGGAGGGTGAATCAGAAGAAGTAGAAGAAGGAGAAGGAGAAGGTGAAGTCTGGAGGGTGAATCAGAAGAAGTAGAAGAAGGAGAAGGAGAAGGTGAAGTCTGGAGGGGGAAGCAGGAGAAGTAGAAGAAGGAGAAGGAGAAGGTGAAGTCAGGAGGGTGAATCAGAAGATGTAGAAGAAGGAGAAGGAGAAGGTGAAGTCAGGAGGGTGAATCAGAAGAAGCAGAAGAAGGAGAAGGAGAAGGTGAAGTCTGGAGGGTGAATCAGAAGAATCAGAAGAAGGAGAAGGAGAAGGTGAAGTCTGGAGGGTGAATCAGAAGAAGTAGAAGAAGGAGAAGGAGAAGGTGAAGTCTGGAGGGTGAATCAGAAGAAGCAGAAGAAGGAGAAGGAGAAGGTGAAGTCTGGAGGGTGAATCAGAAGAAGTAGACGAAGGAGAAGGAGAAGGTGAAGTCTGGAGGGTGAATCAGAAGAAGCAGAAGAAGGAGATGGAGAAGGTGAAGTCTGGAGGGTGAATCAGAAGAAGTAGAAGAAGGAGAAGGTGAGGTGAAGTCTGGAGGGTGAATCAGAAGAAGCAGAAGAAGGAGAAGGAGAAGGTGAAGTCTGGAGGGTGAATCAGAAGAAGCAGAAGAAGGAGAAGGAGAAGGTGAAGTCTGGAGGGTGATTCAGAAGAAGCAGAATAAGGAGAAGGAGAAGGTGAAGTCTGGAGGGTGAATCAGAAGAAGCAGAAGAAGGAGAAGGAGAAGGTGAAGTCTGGAGGGTGAATCAGAAGAAGCAGAAGAAGGAGAAGGAGAAGGTGAAGTCTGGAGGGTGAATCAGAAGAAGTAGAAGAAGGAGAAGGAGAAGGTGAAGTCTGGAGGGTGAAGCAGAAGAAGTAGAAGAAGGAGAAGGAGAAGGTGAAGTCAGGAGGGTGAATCAGAAGAAGTAGAAGAAGGAGAAGGAGAAGGTGAAGTCAGGAGGGTGAATCAGAAGAAGCAGAAGAAGGAGATAGAGAAGGTGAATTCTGGAGGGTGAATCAGAAGAATCAGAAGAAGGAGAAGGAGAAGGTGAAGTCTGGAGGGTGAAGCAGAAGAAGCAGAAGAAAGAGAAGGAGAAGGTGAAGTCTGGAGGGTGAAGCAGAAGAAACAGAAGAAGGAGAAGGAGAAGGTGAAGACTGGAGGGTGAATCAGAAGAAGTAGAAGAAGGAGAAGGAGAAGGTGAAGTCTGGAGGGTGAATCAGAAGAAGTAGAAGAAGGAGAAGGAGAAGGTGAAGTCTGGAGGGTGAATCAGAAGAAGCAGAAGAAGGAGAAGGAGAAGGTGAAGTCTGGAGGGTGAATCAGAAGAAGCAGAAGAAGGAGAAGGAGAAGATGAAGTCTGGAGGGTGAATCAGAAGAAGCAGAAGAAGGAGAAGGAGAAGGTGAGGTCTGGAGGGTGAATCAGAAGAAGCAGAAGAAGGAGAAGGAGAAGGTGAAGTCTGGAGGGTGAATCAGAAGAAGCAGAAGAAGGAGAAGGAGAAGGTGAAGTCTGGAGGGTGAATCAGAAGAAGCAGAAGAAGGAGAAGGAGAAGGTGAAGTCAGGAGGGTGAATCAGAAGAAGCAGAAGAAGGAGAAGGAGTAGGTGAAGTTAGGAGGGTGAATCAGAAGAAGCAGAAGAAGGAGAAGGAGCAGGTGAAGTCAGGGGGGTGTAGCAGAAGAAGGAGAAGAAGGAGAAGTTGAAGGTGAAGTCAGGACGGTGAAGCAGAAGAAGCAGAAGAAGGAGAAGGAGAAGGTGAAGCCTGGAGGGCGCAGCAGAAGAAGCAGAAGAAGGAGAAGGAGAAGGTGAAGTCTGGAGTGTGAAGCAGAAGAAGCAGAAGAAGGAGAAGGAGAAGGTGAAGTCTGGAGGGCGCAGCAGAAGAAGCAGAAGAAGGAGAATGAGAAGGTGAAGTCTGGAGTGTGAATCAGAAGAAGCAGAAGAAGGAGAAGGAGAAGGTGAAGTCTGGAGGGTGAATCAGAAGAAGTAGAAGAAGGAGAAGGAGAAGGTGAAGTCTGGAGGGTGAAGCAGAAGAAGTAGAAGAAGGAGAAGGAGAAGGTGAAGTCAGGAGGGTGAATCAGAAGAAGTAGAAGAAGGAGAAGGAGAAGGTGAAGTCAGGAGGGTGAATCAGAAGAAGCAGAAGAAGGAGAAGGAGAAGGTGAAGTCTGGAGGGTGAATCAGAAGAATCAGAAGAAGGAGAAGGAGAAGGTGAAGTCTGGAGGGTGAATCAGAAGAAGCAGAAGAAAGAGAAGGAGAAGGTGAAGTCTGGAGGGTGAAGCAGAAGAAACAGAAGAGGAGAAGGAGAAGGTGAAGACTGGAGGGTGAATCAGAAGAAGTAGAAGAAGGAGAAGGAGAAGGTGAAGTCTGGAGGGTGAATCAGAAGAAGTAGAAGAAGGAGAAGGAGAAGTTGAAGTCTGGAGGGTGAATCAGAAGAAGCAGAAGAAGGAGAAGGAGAAGGTGAAGTCTGGAGGGTGAATCAGAAGAAGCAGAAGAAGGAGAAGGAGAAGATGAAGTCCGGAGGGTGAATCAGAAGAAGTAGAAGAAGGAGAAGGAGAAGGTGAAGTCTGGAGGGTGAATCAGAAGAAGTAGAAGAAGGAGAAGGACAAGATGAAGTCTGGAGGGTGAATCAGAAGAAACAGAAGAAGGAGAAGGAGAAGGTGAAGTCTAGAGGGTGAATCAGAAGAAGTAGAAGAAGGAGAAGGAGAAGGTGTAGTCTGGAGGGTGAATCAGAAGAAGTAGACGAAGGAGAAGGAGAAGGTGAAGTCTGGAGGGTGAATCAGAAGAAGCAGAAGAAGGAGAAGGAGAAGGTTAAGTCTGGAGGGTGAATCAGAAGAAGTAGAAGAAGGAGAAGGAGAAGGTGAAGTCTGGAGGGTGAATCAGAAGAAGCAGAAGAAGGAGAAGGAGAAGGTGAAGTCTGGAGGGTGAATCAGAAGAAGCAGAAGAAGGAGAAGGAGAAGGTGAAGTCTGGAGGGTGAATCAGAAGAAGCAGAATAAGGAGAAGGAGAAGGTGAAGTCTGGAGGGTGAATCAGAAGAAGCAGAAGAAGGAGAAGGAGAAGGTGAAGTCTGGAGGGTGAATCAGAAGAAGTAGAAGAAGGAGAAGGAGAAGGTGTAGTCTGGAGGGTGAATCAGAAGAAGTAGACGAAGGAGAAGGAGAAGGTGAAGTCTGGAGGGTGAATCAGAAGAAGCAGAAGAAGGAGAAGGAGATGGTGAAGTCTGGAGGGTGAATCAGAAGAAGTAGAAGAAGGAGAAGGAGAAGGTGAAATCTGGAGGGTGAATCAGAAGAAGCAGAATAAGGAGAAGGAGAAGGTGAAGTCTGGAGGGTGAATCAGAAGAAGCAGAAGAAGGAGAAGGAGAAGGTGAAGTCTGGAGGGTGAATCAGAATGAGTAGAAGAAGGAGAAGGAGAAGATGAAGTCTGGAGGGTGAATCAGAAGAAGTAGAAGAAGGAGAAGGAGAAGGTGAAGTCTGGAGGGTGAATCAGAAGAAGTAGAAGAAGGAGAAGGAGAAGATGAAGTCTGGAGGGTGAATCAGAAGAAACAGAAGAATGAGAAGGAGAAGGTGAAGTCTGGAGGGTGAATCAGAAGAAGTAGAATAAGGAGAAGGAGAAGGTGTAGTCTGGAGGGTGAATCAGAAGAAGTAGACGAAGGAGAAGGAGAAGGTGAAGTCTGGAGGGTGAATCAGAAGAAGCAGAAGAAGGAGAAGGAGAAGGTGAAGTCAGGAGGGTGAATCAGAAGAAGTAGAAGAAGGAGAAGGAGAAGGTGAAGTCAGGAGGGTGAATCAGAAGAAGCAGAAGAAGGAGAAGGAGAAGGTGAAGTCTGGAGGGTGAATCAGAAGAAGTAGAAGAAGGAGAAGGAGAAGGTGAAGTCTGGAGGGTGAATCAGAAGAAGCAGAAAATGGAGAAGGAGAAGGTGAAGTCTGGAGGGTGAATCAGAAGAATCAGAAGAAGGAGAAGGAGAAGGTGAAGTCTGGAGGGTGAATCAGAAGAAGCAAAGGAAGGAGAAGGAGAAGGTGAAGTCTGGAGGGTGAATCAGAAGAAGCAGAATAAGGAGAAGGAGAAGGTGAAGTCTGGAGGGTGAATCAGAAGAAGCAGAAGAAGGAGAAGGAGAAGGTGAAGTCTGGAGGGTGAATCAGAAGAAGTAGAAGAAGGAGAAGGAGAAGGTGAAGTCTGGAGGGTGAAGCAGAAGAAGTAGAAGAAGGAGAAGGAGAAGGTGAAGTCAGGAGGGTGAATCAGAAGAAGTAGAAGAAGGAGAAGGAGAAGGTGAAGTCAGGAGGGTGAATCAGAAGAAGCAGAAGAAGGAGAAGGAGAAGGTGAAGTCTGGAGGGTGAATCAGAAGAAGTAGAAGAAGGAGAAGGAGAAGGTGAAGTCTGGAGGGTGAATCAGAAGAAGCAGAAGAAGGAGAAGAAGAAGGTGAAGTCTGGAAGGTGAATCAGAAGAAGCAGAAGAAGGAGAAGGAGAAGATGAAGTCTGGAGGGTGAATCAGAAGAAGTAGAAGAAGGAGAAGGAGAAGGTGAGGTCTGGAGGGTGAATCAGAAGAAGCAGAAGAAGGAGAAGGAGAAGGTGAAGTCTGGAGGGTGAATCAGAAGAAGCAGAAGAAGGAGAAGGAGAAGGTGAAGTCTGGAGGGTGAATCAGAAGAAGCAGAAGAAGGAGAAGGAGAAGGTGAAGTCAGGAGGGTGAATCAGAAGAAGCAGAAGAAGGAGAAGGAGTAGGTGAAGTTAGGAGGGTGAATCAGAAGAAGCAGAAGAAGGAGAAGGAGCAGGTGAAGTCAGGGGTGTGTAGCAGAAGAAGTAGAAGAAGGAGAAGGAGAAGGTGAAGTCAGGACGGTGAAGCAGAAGAAGCAGAAGAAGGAGAAGGAGAAGGTGAAGCCTGGAGGGCGCAGCAGAAGAAGCAGAAGAAGGAGAAGGAGAAGGTGAAGTCTGGAGTGTGAAGCAGTAGAAGCAGAAGAAGGAGAAGGAGAAGGTGAAGTCTGGAGGGCGCAGCAGAAGAAGCAGAAGAAGGAGAATGAGAAGGTGAAGTCTGGAGGGTGAATCAGAAGAAGCAGAAGAAGGAGAAGGAGAAGGTGAAGTCTGGAGGGTGAATCAGAAGAAGTAGAAGAAGGAGAAGGAGAAGGTGAAGTCTGGAGGGTGAAGCAGAAGAAGTAGAAGAAGGAGAAGGAGAAGGTGAAGTCAGGAGGGTGAATCAGATGAAGTAGAAGAAGGAGAAGGAGAAGGTGAAGTCAGGAGGGTGAATCAGAAGAAGCAGAAGAAGGAGAAGGAGAAGTTGAAGTCTGGAGGGTGAATCAGAAGAAGCAGAAGAAGGAGAAGGAGAAGATGAAGTCTGGAGGGTGAATCAGAAGAAGCAGAAGAAGGAGAAGGAGAAGATGAAGTCCGGAGGGTGAATCAGAAGAAGTAGAAGAAGGAGAAGGAGAAGGTGAAGTCTGGAGGGTGAATCAGAAGAAGTAGAAGAAGGAGAAGGAGAAGATGAAGTCTGGAGGGTGAATCAGAAGAAACAGAAGAAGGAGAAGGAGAAGGTGAAGTCTAGAGGGTGAATCAGAAGAAGTAGAAGAAGGAGAAGGAGAAGGTGTAGTCTGGAGGGTGAATCAGAAGAAGTAGACGAAGGAGAAGGAGAAGGTGAAGTCTGGAGGGTGAATCAGAAGAAGCAGAAGAAGGAGAAGGAGAAGGTTAAGTCTGGAGGGTGAATCAGAAGAAGTAGAAGAAGGAGAAGGAGAAGGTGAAGTCTGGAGGGTGAATCAGAAGAAGCAGAAGAAGGAGAAGGAGAAGGTGAAGTCTGGAGGGTGAATCAGAAGAAGCAGAAGAAGGAGAAGGAGAAGGTGAAGTCTGGAGGGTGAATCAGAAGAAGCAGAATAAGGAGAAGGAGAAGGTGAAGTCTGGAGGGTGAATCAGAAGAAGCAGAAGAAGGAGAAGGAGAAGGTGAAGTCTGGAGGGTGAATCAGAAGAAGTAGAAGAAGGAGAAGGAGAAGATGAAGTCTGGAGGGTGAATCAGAAGAAGTAGAAGAAGGAGAAGGAGAAGGTGAAGTCTGGAGGGTGAATCAGAAGAGGTAGAAGAAGGAGAAGGAGAAGATGAAGTCTGGAGGGTGAATCAGAAGAAACAGAAGAAGGAGAAGGAGAAGGTGAAGTCTGGAGGGTGAATCAGAAGAAGTAGAAGAAGGAGAAGGAGAAGGTGTAGTCTGGAGGGTGAATCAGAAGAAGTAGACGAAGGAGAAGGAGAAGGTGAAGTCTGGAGGGTGAATCAGAAGAAGCAGAAGAAGGAGAAGGAGATGGTGACGTCTGGAGGGTGAATCAGAAGAAGTAGAAGAAGGAGAAGGAGAAGGTGAAATCTGGAGGGTGAATCAGAAGAAGCAGAATAAGGAGAAGGAGAAGGTGAAGTCTGGAGGGTGAATCAGAAGAAGCAGAAGAAGGAGAAGGAGAAGGTGCAGTCTGGAGGGTGAATCAGAAGGAGTAGAAGAAGGAGAAGGAGAAGATGAAGTCTGGAGGGTGAATCAGAAGAAGTAGAAGAAGGAGAAGGAGAAGGTGAAGTCTGGAGGGTGAATCAGAAGAAGTAGAAGAAGGAGAAGGAGAAGATGAAGTCTGGAGGGTGAATCAGAAGAAACAGAATAATGAGAAGGAGAAGGTGAAGTCTGGAGGGTGAATCAGAAGAAGTAGAAGAAGGAGAAGGAGAAGGTGTAGTCTGGAGGGTGAATCAGAAGAAGTAGACGAAGGAGAAGGAGAAGGTGAAGTCTGGAGGGTGAATCAGAAGAAGCAGAAGAAGGAGAAGGAGAAGGTGAAGTCTGGAGGGTGAATCAGAAGAAGTAGAAGAAGGAGAAGGAGAAGGTGAAGTCTGGAGGGTGAATCAGAAGAAGCAGAAGAAGGAGAAGGAGAAGGTGAAGTCTGGAGGGTGAATCAGAAGAAGCAGAAGAAGGAGAAGGAGAAGGTGAAGTCTGGAGGGTGAATCAGAAGAAGTAGAAGAAGGAGAAGGAGAAGGTGAAGTCTGGAGGGTGAATCAGAAGAAGCAGAAGAAGGAGAAGAAGAAGGTGAAGTCTGGAAGGTGAATCAGAAGAAGCAGAAGAAGGAGAAGGAGAAGATGAAGTCTGGAGGGTGAATCAGAAGAAGTAGAAGAAGGAGAAGGAGAAGGTGAGGTCTGGAGGGTGAATCAGAAGAAGCAGAAGAAGGAGAAGGAGAAGGTGAAGTCTGGAGGGTGAATCAGAAGAAGCAGAAGAAGGAGAAGGAGAAGGTGAAGTCTGGAGGGTGAATCAGAAGAAGCAGAAGAAGGAGAAGGAGAAGGTGAAGTCAGGAGGGTGAATCAGAAGAAGCAGAAGAAGGAGAAGGAGTAGGTGAAGTTAGGAGGGTGAATCAGAAGAAGCAGAAGAAGGAGAAGGAGCAGGTGAAGTCAGGGGGGTGTAGCAGAAGAAGTAGAAGAAGGAGAAGGAGAAGGTGAAGTCAGGACGGTGAAGCAGAAGAAGCAGAAGAAGGAGAAGGAGAAGGTGAAGCCTGGAGGGCGCAGCAGAAGAAGCAGAAGAAGGAGAAGGAGAAGGTGAAGTCTGGAGTGTGAAGCAGTAGAAGCAGAAGAAGGAGAAGGAGAAGGTGAAGTCTGGAGGGCGCAGCAGAAGAAGCAGAAGAAAGAGAATGAGAAGGTGAAGTCTGGAGGGTGAATCAGAAGAAGCAGAAGAAGGAGAAGGAGAAGGTGAAGTCTGGAGGGTGAATCAGAAGAAGTAGAAGAAGGAGAAGGAGAAGGTGAAGTCTGGAGGGTGAAGCAGAAGAAGTAGAAGAAGGAGAAGGAGAAGGTGAAGTCAGGAGGGTGAATCAGATGAAGTAGAAGAAGGAGAAGGAGAAGGTGAAGTCAGGAGGGTGAATCAGAAGAAGTAGACGAAGGAGAAGGAGAAGGTGAAGTCTGGAGGGTGAATCAGAAGAAGCAGAAGAAGGAGAAGGAGAAGGTTAAGTCTGGAGGGTGAATCAGAAGAAGTAGAAGAAGGAGAAGGAGAAGGTGAAATCTGGAGGGTGAATCAGAAGAAGCAGAAGAAGGAGAAGGAGAAGGTGAAGTCTGGAGGGTGAATCAGAAGAAGCAGAAGAAGGAGAAGGAGAAGGTGAAGTCTGGAGGGTGAATCAGAAGAAGCAGAATAAGGAGAAGGAGAAGGTGAAGTCTGGAGGGTGAATCAGAAGAAGCAGAAGAAGGAGAAGGAGAAGGTGAAGTCTGGAGGGTGAATCAGAAGAAGTAGAAGAAGGAGAAGGAGAAGATGAAGTCTGGAGGGTGAATCAGAAGAAGTAGAAGAAGGAGAAGGAGAAGGTGAAGTCTGGAGGGTGAATCAGAAGAGGTAGAAGAAGGAGAAGGAGAAGATGAAGTCTGGAGGGTGAATCAGAAGAAACAGAAGAAGGAGAAGGAGAAGGTGAAGTCTGGAGGGTGAATCAGAAGAAGTAGAAGAAGGAGAAGGAGAAGGTGTAGTCTGGAGGGTGAATCAGAAGAAGTAGACGAAGGAGAAGGAGAAGGTGAAGTCTGGAGGGTGAATCAGAAGAAGCAGAAGAAGGAGAAGGAGATGGTGACGTCTGGAGGGTGAATCAGAAGAAGTAGAAGAAGGAGAAGGAGAAGGTGAAATCTGGAGGGTGAATCAGAAGAAGCAGAATAAGGAGAAGGAGAAGGTGAAGTCTGGAGGGTGAATCAGAAGAAGCAGAAGAAGGAGAAGGAGAAGGTGAAGTCTGGAGGGTGAATCAGAAGGAGTAGAAGAAGGAGAAGGAGAAGATGAAGTCTGGAGGGTGAATCAGAAGAAGTAGAAGAAGGAGAAGGAGAAGGTGAAGTCTGGAGGGTGAATCAGAAGAAGTAGAAGAAGGAGAAGGAGAAGATGAAGTCTGGAGGGTGAATCAGAAGAAACAGAATAATGAGAAGGAGAAGGTGAAGTCTGGAGGGTGAATCAGAAGAAGTAGAAGAAGGAGAAGGAGAAGGTGTAGTCTGGAGGGTGAATCAGAAGAAGTAGACGAAGGAGAAGGAGAAGGTGAAGTCTGGAGGGTGAATCAGAAGAAGCAGAAGAAGGAGAAGGAGAAGGTGAAGTCTGGAGGGTGAATCAGAAGAAGTAGAAGAAGGAGAAGGAGAAGGTGAAGTCTGGAGGGTGAATCAGAAGAAGCAGAAGAAGGAGAAGGAGAAGGTGAAGTCTGGAGGGTGAATCAGAAGAAGCAGAAGAAGGAGAAGGAGAAGGTGAAGTCTGGAGGGTGAATCAGAAGAAGTAGAAGAAGGAGAAGGAGAAGGTGAAGTCTGGAGGGTGAATCAGAAGAAGCAGAAGAAGGAGAAGAAGAAGGTGAAGTCTGGAAGGTGAATCAGAAGAAGCAGAAGAAGGAGAAGGAGAAGATGAAGTCTGGAGGGTGAATCAGAAGAAGTAGAAGAAGGAGAAGGAGAAGGTGAGGTCTGGAGGGTGAATCAGAAGAAGCAGAAGAAGGAGAAGGAGAAGGTGAAGTCTGGAGGGTGAATCAGAAGAAGCAGAAGAAGGAGAAGGAGAAGGTGAAGTCTGGAGGGTGAATCAGAAGAAGCAGAAGAAGGAGAAGGAGAAGGTGAAGTCAGGAGGGTGAATCAGAAGAAGCAGAAGAAGGAGAAGGAGTAGGTGAAGTTAGGAGGGTGAATCAGAAGAAGCAGAAGAAGGAGAAGGAGCAGGTGAAGTCAGGGGGGTGTAGCAGAAGAAGTAGAAGAAGGAGAAGGAGAAGGTGAAGTCAGGACGGTGAAGCAGAAGAAGCAGAAGAAGGAGAAGGAGAAGGTGAAGCCTGGAGGGCGCAGCAGAAGAAGCAGAAGAAGGAGAAGGAGAAGGTGAAGTCTGGAGTGTGAAGCAGTAGAAGCAGAAGAAGGAGAAGGAGAAGGTGAAGTCTGGAGGGCGCAGCAGAAGAAGCAGAAGAAAGAGAATGAGAAGGTGAAGTCTGGAGGGTGAATCAGAAGAAGCAGAAGAAGGAGAAGGAGAAGGTGAAGTCTGGAGGGTGAATCAGAAGAAGTAGAAGAAGGAGAAGGAGAAGGTGAAGTCTGGAGGGTGAAGCAGAAGAAGTAGAAGAAGGAGAAGGAGAAGGTGAAGTCAGGAGGGTGAATCAGATGAAGTAGAAGAAGGAGAAGGAGAAGGTGAAGTCAGGAGGGTGAATCAGAAGAAGCAGAAGAAGGAGAAGGAGAAGTTGAAGTCTGGAGGGTGAATCAGAAGAAGCAGAAGAAGGAGAAGGAGAAGGTGAAGTCTGGAGGGTGAATCAGAAGAAGCAGAAGAAGGAGAAGGAGAAGATGAAGTCCGGAGGGTGAATCAGAAGAAGTAGAAGAAGGAGAAGGAGAAGGTGAAGTCTGGAGGGTGAATCAGAAGAAGTAGAAGAAGGAGAAGGAGAAGATGAAGTCTGGAGGGTGAATCAGAAGAAACAGAAGAAGGAGAAGGAGAAGGTGAAGTCTAGAGGGTGAATCAGAAGAAGTAGAAGAAGGAGAAGGAGAAGGTGTAGTCTGGAGGGTGAATCAGAAGAAGTAGACGAAGGAGAAGGAGAAGGTGAAGTCTGGAGGGTGAATCAGAAGAAGCAGAAGAAGGAGAAGGAGAAGGTTAAGTCTGGAGGGTGAATCAGAAGAAGTAGAAGAAGGAGAAGGAGAAGGTGAAGTCTGGAGGGTGAATCAGAAGAAGTAGAAGAAGGAGAAGGAGAAGGTGAAGTCTGGAGGGTGAATCAGAAGAAGCAGAAGAAGGAGAAGGAGAAGGTGAAGTCTGGAGGGTGAATCAGAAGAAGCAGAATAAGGAGAAGGAGAAGGTGAAGTCTGGAGGGTGAATCAGAAGAAGCAGAAGAAGGAGAAGGAGAAGGTGAAGTCTGGAGGGTGAATCAGAAGAAGTAGAAGAAGGAGAAGGAGAAGATGAAGTCTGGAGGGTGAATCAGAAGAAGTAGAAGAAGGAGAAGGAGAAGGTGAAGTCTGGAGGGTGAATCAGAAGAGGTAGAAGAAGGAGAAGGAGAAGATGAAGTCTGGAGGGTGAATCAGAAGAAACAGAAGAAGGAGAAGGAGAAGGTGAAGTCTGGAGGGTGAATCAGAAGAAGTAGAAGAAGGAGAAGGAGAAGGTGTAGTCTGGAGGGTGAATCAGAAGAAGTAGACGAAGGAGAAGGAGAAGGTGAAGTCTGGAGGGTGAATCAGAAGAAGCAGAAGAAGGAGAAGGTGATGGTGAAGTCTGGAGGGTGAATCAGAAGAAGTAGAAGAAGGAGAAGGAGAAGGTGAAATCTGGAGGGTGAATCAGAAGAAGCAGAATAAGGAGAAGGAGAAGGTGAAGTCTGGAGGGTGAATCAGAAGAAGCAGAAGAAGGAGAAGGAGAAGGTGAAGTCTGGAGGGTGAATCAGAAGGAGTAGAAGAAGGAGAAGGAGAAGATGAAGTCTGGAGGGTGAATCAGAAGAAGTAGAAGAAGGAGAAGGAGAAGGTGAAGTCTGGAGGGTGAATCAGAAGAAGTAGAAGAAGGAGAAGGAGAAGATGAAGTCTGGAGGGTGAATCAGAAGAAACAGAAGAATGAGAAGGAGAAGGTGAAGTCTGGAGGGTGAATCAGAAGAAGTAGAAGAAGGAGAAGGAGAAGGTGTAGTCTGGAGGGTGAATCAGAAGAAGTAGACGAAGGAGAAGGAGAAGGTGAAGTCTGGAGGGTGAATCAGAAGAAGCAGAAGAAGGAGAAGGAGAAGGTGAAGTCTGGAGGGTGAATCAGAAGAAGTAGAAGAAGGAGAAGGAGAAGGTGAAGTCTGGAGGGTGAATCAGAAGAAGCAGAAGAAGGAGAAGGAGAAGGTGAAGTCTGGAGGGTGAATCAGAAGAAGCAGAAGAAGGAGAAGGAGAAGGTGAAGTCTGGAGGGTGAATCAGAATAAGTAGAAGAAGGAGAAGGAGAAGTTGAAGTCTGGAGGGTGAAGCAGAAGAAGTAGAAGATGGAGAAGGAGAAGGTGAAGTCAGGAGGGTGAATCAGAAGAAGTAGAAGAAGGAGAAGGAGAAGGTGAAGTCAGGAGGGTGAATCAGAAGAAGCAGAAAATGGAGAAGGAGAAGGTGAAGTCTGGAGGGTGAATCAGAAGAATCAGAAGAAGGAGAAGGAGAAGGTGAAGTCTGGAGGGTGAATCAGAAGAAGCAAAGGAAGGAGAAGGAGAAGGTGAAGTCTGGAGGGTGAATCAGAAGAAGCAGAATAAGGAGAAGGAGAAGTTGAAGTCTGGAGGGTGAATCAGAAGAAGCAGAATAAGGAGAAGGAGAAGGTGAAGTCTGGAGGGTGAATCAGAAGAAGCAGAAGAAGGAGAAGGAGAAGGTGAAGTCTGGAGGGTGAATCAGAAGAAGTAGAAGAAGGAGAAGGAGAAGGTGAAGTCTGGAGGGTGAAGCAGAAGAAGTAGAAGAAGGAGAAGGAGAAGGTGAAGTCAGGAGGGTGAATCAGAAGAAGTAGAAGAAGGAGAAGGAGAAGGTGAAGTCAGGAGGGTGAATCAGAAGAAGCAGAAGAAGGAGAAGGAGAAGGTGAAGTCTGGAGGGTGAATCAGAAGAAGTAGAAGAAGGAGAAGGAGAAGGTGAAGTCTGGAGGGTGAATCAGAAGAAGCAGAAGAAGGAGAAGAAGAAGGTGAAGTCTGGAAGGTGAATCAGAAGAAGCAGAAGAAGGAGAAGGAGTAGATGAAGTCTGGAGGGTGAATCAGAAGAAGTAGAAGAAGGAGAAGGAGAAGGTGAGGTCTGGAGGGTGAATCAGAAGAAGCAGAAGAAGGAGAAGGAGAAGGTGAAGTCTGGAGGGTGAATCAGAAGAAGCAGAAGAAGGAGAAGGAGAAGGTGAAGTCTGGAGGGTGAATCAGAAGAAGCAGAAGAAGGAGAAGGAGAAGGTGAAGTCAGGAGGGTGAATCAGAAGAAGCAGAAGAAGGAGAAGGAGTAGGTGAAGTTAGGAGGGTGAATCAGAAGAAGCAGAAGAAGGAGAAGGAGCAGGTGAAGTCAGGGGGGTGTAGCAGAAGAAGTAGAAGAAGGAGAAGGAGAAGGTGAAGTCAGGACGGTGAAGCAGAAGAAGCAGAAGAAGGAGAAGGAGAAGGTGAAGCCTGGAGGGCGCAGCAGAAGAAGCAGAAGAAGGAGAAGGAGAAGGTGAAGTCTGGAGTGTGAAGCAGTAGAAGCAGAAGAAGGAGAAGGAGAAGGTGAAGTCTGGAGGGCGCAGCAGAAGAAGCAGAAGAAGGAGAATGAGAAGGTGAAGTCTGGAGGGTGAATCAGAAGAAGCAGAAGAAGGAGAAGGAGAAGGTGAAGTCTGGAGGGTGAATCAGAAGAAGTAGAAGAAGGAGAAGGAGAAGGTGAAGTCTGGAGGGTGAAGCAGAAGAAGTAGAAGAAGGAGAAGGAGAAGGTGAAGTCAGGAGGGTGAATCAGATGAAGTAGAAGAAGGAGAAGGAGAAGGTGACGTCAGGAGGGTGAATCAGAAGAAGCAGAAGAAGGAGAAGGAGAAGGTGAAGTCTGGAGGGTGAATCAGAAGAATCAGAAGAAGGAGAAGGAGAAGGTGAAGTCTGGAGGGTGAATCAGAAGAAGCAGAAGAAAGAGAAGGAGAAGGTGAAGTCTGGAGGTTGAAGCAGAAGAAACAGAAGAAGGAGAAGGAGAAGGTGAAGACTGGAGGGTGAATCAGAAGAAGTAGAAGAAGGAGAAGGAGAAGGTGAAGTCTGGAGGGTGAATCAGAAGAAGTAGAAGAAGGAGAAGGAGAAGTTGAAGTCTGGAGGGTGAATCAGAAGAAGCAGAAGAAGGAGAAGGAGAAGGTGAAGTGGAGGGTGAATCAGAAGAAGCAGAAGAAGGAGAAGGAGAAGATGAAGTCCGGAGGGTGAATCAGAAGAAGTAGAAGAAGGAGAAGGAGAAGGTGAAGTCTGGAGGGTGAATCAGAAGAAGTAGAAGAAGGAGAAGGAGAAGATGAAGTCTGGAGGGTGAATCAGAAGAAACAGAAGAAGGAGAAGGAGAAGGTGAAGTCTGGAGGGTGAATCAGAAGAAGTAGAAGAAGGAGAAGGAGAAGGTGTAGTCTGGAGGGTGAATCAGAAGAAGTAGACGAAGGAGAAGGAGAAGGTGAAGTCTGGAGGGTGAATCAGAAGAAGCAGAGGAAGGAGAAGGAGAAGGTTAAGTCTGGAGGGTGAATCAGAAGAAGTAGAAGAAGGAGAAGGAGAAGGTGAAGTCTGGAGGGTGAATCAGAAGAAGCAGAATAAGGAGAAGGAGAAGGTGAAGTCTGGAGGGTGAATCAGAAGAAGCAGAAGAAGGAGAAGGAGAAGGTGAAGTCTGGAGGGTGAATCAGAAGAAGTAGAAGAAGGAGAAGGAGAAGATGAAGTCTGGAGGGTGAATCAGAAGAAGTAGAAGAAGGAGAAGGAGAAGGTGAAGTCTGGAGGGTGAATCAGAAGAAGTAGAAGAAGGAGAAGGAGAAGATGAAGTCTGGAGGGTGAATCAGAAGAAACAGAAGAAGGAGAAGGAGAAGGTGAAGTCTGGAGGGTGAATCAGAAAAATTAGAAGAAGGAGAAGGAGAAGGTGTAGTCTGGAGGGTGAATCAGAAGAAGTAGACGAAGGAGAAGGAGAAGGTGAAGTCTGGAGGGTGAATCAGAAGAAGCAGAAGAAGGAGAAGGAGAAGGTGAAGTCTGGAGGGTGAATCAGAAGTAGTAGAAGAAGGAGAAGGAGAAGGTGAAGTCTGGAGGGTGAATCAGAAGAAACAGAAGAAGGAGAAGGAGAAGGTGAAGTCTGGAGGGTGAATCAGAAGAAGTAGAAGAAGGAGAAGGAGAAGGTGTAGTCTGGAGGGTGATTCAGAAGAAGTAGACGAAGGAGAAGGGGAAGGTGAAGTCTGGAGGGTGAATCAGAAGAAGCAGAAGAAGGAGATGGAGAAGGTGAAGTCTGGAGGGTGAATCAAAAGAAGTAGAAGAAGGAGAAGGAGAAGGTGAAGTCTGGAGGGTGAATCAGAAGAAGCAGAAGAAGGAGAAGGAGAAGGTGAAGTCTGGAGGGTGAATCAGAAGAAGCAGAAGAAGGAGAAGGAGAAGGTGAAGTCTGGAGGGTGATTCAGAAGAAGCAGAATAAGGAGAAGGAGAAGGTGATGTCTGGAGGGTGAATCAGAAGAAGCAGAAGAAGGAGAAGGAGAAGGTGAAGTCTGGAGGGTGAATCAGAAGAAGTAGAAGAAGGAGAAGGAGAAGGTGAAGTCTGGAGGGTGAATCAGAAGAAGTAGAAGAAGGAGAAGGAGAAGGTGAAGTCTGGAGGGTGAATCAGAAGAAGTAGAAGAAGGAGAAGGAGAAGGTGAAGTCAGGAGGGTGAATCAGAAGAAGCAGAAGAAGGAGAAGGAGAAGGTGAAGTCTGGAGGGTGAATCAGAAGAATCAGAAGAAGGAGAAGGAGAAGGAGAAGTCTGGAGGGTGAATCAGAAGAAGCAGAAGAAGGAGAAGGAGAAGGTGAAGTCTGGAGGGTGAATCAGAAGAAGTTGAAGAAGGAGAAGGAGAAGGTGAAGTCTGGAGGGTGAATCAGAAGAAGTAGAAGAAGGAGAAGGAGAAGGTGAAGTCTGGAGGGTGAATCAGAAGAAGTAGAAGAAGGAGAAGGAGAAGGTGAAGTCTGGAGGGTGAAGCAGAAGAAGTAGAAGAAGGAGAAGGAGAAGGTGAAGTCAGGAGGGTGAATCAGAAGATGTAGAAGAAGGAGAAGGAGAAGGTGAAGTCAGGAGGGTGAAACAGAAGAAGCAGAAGAAGGAGAAGGAGAAGGTGAAGTCTGGAGGGTGAATCAGAAGAAGTAGAAGAAGGAGAAGGAGAAGGTGAAGTCTGGAGGGTGAATCAGAAGAAGCAGAAGAAGGAGAAGGAGAAGTTGAAGTCTGGAGGGTGAATCAGAAGAAGCAGAAGAAGGAGAAGGAGAAGGTGAAGTCTGGAGGGTGAATCAGAAGAAGCAGAAGAAGGAGAAGGAGAAGGTGAAGTCTGGAGGGTGAATCAGAAGAAGCAGAATAAGGAGAAGGAGAAGGTGAAGTCTGGAGGGTGAATCAGAAGAAGCAGAAGAAGGAGAAGGAGAAGGTGAAGTCTGGAGGGTGAATCAGAAGAAGTAGAAGAAGGAGAAGGAGAAGGTGAAGTCTGGAGGGTGAAGCAGAAGAAGTAGGAGAAGGAGAAGGTGAAGTCAGGAGGTTGAATCAGAAGAAGTAGAAGAAGGAGAAGGAGAAGGTGAAGTCTGGAGGGTGAATCAGAAGAAGCAGAAGAAGGAGAAGGAGAAGGTGAAGTCTGGAGGGTGAATCAGAAGAAGTAGAAGAAGGAGAAGGAGAAGGTGAAGTCTGGAGGGTGAAGCAGAAGAAGTAGAAGAAGGAGAAGGAGAAGGTGAAGTCAGGAGGGTGAATCAGAAGAAGTAGAAGAAGGAGAAGGAGAAGGTGAAGTCAGGAGGGTGAATCAGAAGAAGCAGAAGAAGGAGAAGGAGAAGGTGAAGTCTGGAGGGTGAATCAGAAGAAGTAGAAGAAGGAGAAGGAGAAGGTGAAGTCTGGAGGGTGAATCAGAAGAAGCAGAAGAAGGAGAAGAAGAAGGTGAAGTCTGGAAGGTGAATCAGAAGAAGCAGAAGAAGGAGAAGGAGAAGATGAAGTCTGGAGGGTGAATCAGAAGAAGTAGAAGAAGGAGAAGGAGAAGGTGAGGTCTGGAGGGTGAATCAGAAGAAGCAGAAGAAGGAGAAGGAGAAGGTGAAGTCTGGAGGGTGAATCAGAAGAAGCAGAAGAAGGAGAAGGAGAAGGTGAAGTCTGGAGGGTGAATCAGAAGAAGCAGAAGAAGGAGAAGGAGAAGGTGAAGTCAGGAGGGTGAATCAGAAGAAGCAGAAGAAGGAGAAGGAGTAGGTGAAGTTAGGAGGGTGAATCAGAAGAAGCAGAAGAAGGAGAAGGAGCAGGTGAAGTCAGGGGGGTGTAGCAGAAGAAGTAGAAGAAGGAGAAGGAGAAGGTGAAGTCAGGACGGTGAAGCAGAAGAAGCAGAAGAAGGAGAAGGAGAAGGTGAAGCCTGGAGGGCGCAGCAGAAGAAGGAGAAGGAGAAGGTGAAGTCTGGAGTGTGAAGCAGTAGAAGCAGAAGAAGGAGAAGGAGAAGGTGAAGTCTGGAGGGCGCAGCAGAAGAAGCAGAAGAAGGAGAATGAGAAGGTGAAGTCTGGAGGGTGAATCAGAAGAAGCAGAAGAAGGAGAAGGAGAAGGTGAAGTCTGGAGGGTGAATCAGAAGAAGTAGAAGAAGGAGAAGGAGAAGGTGAAGTCTGGAGGGTGAAGCAGAAGAAGTAGAAGAAGGAGAAGGAGAAGGTGAAGTCAGGAGGGTGAATCAGATGAAGTAGAAGAAGGAGAAGGAGAAGGTGACGTCAGGAGGGTGAATCAGAAGAAGCAGAAGAAGGAGAAGGAGAAGGTGAAGTCTGGAGGGTGAATCAGAAGAATCAGAAGAAGGAGAAGGAGAAGGTGAAGTCTGGAGGGTGAATCAGAAGAAGCAGAAGAAAGAGAAGGAGAAGGTGAAGTCTGGAGGTTGAAGCAGAAGAAACAGAAGAAGGAGAAGGAGAAGGTGAAGACTGGAGGGTGAATCAGAAGAAGTAGAAGAAGGAGAAGGAGAAGGTGAAGTCTGGAGGGTGAATCAGAAGAAGTAGAAGAAGGAGAAGGAGAAGTTGAAGTCTGGAGGGTGAATCAGAAGAAGCAGAAGAAGGAGAAGGAGAAGGTGAAGTGGAGGGTGAATCAGAAGAAGCAGAAGAAGGAGAAGGAGAAGATGAAGTCCGGAGGGTGAATCAGAAGAAGTAGAAGAAGGAGAAGGAGAAGGTGAAGTCTGGAGGGTGAATCAGAAGAAGTAGAAGAAGGAGAAGGAGAAGATGAAGTCTGGAGGGTGAATCAGAAGAAACAGAAGAAGGAGAAGGAGAAGGTGAAGTCTGGAGGGTGAATCAGAAGAAGTAGAAGAAGGAGAAGGAGAAGGTGTAGTCTGGAGGGTGAATCAGAAGAAGTAGACGAAGGAGAAGGAGAAGGTGAAGTCTGGAGGGTGAATCAGAAGAAGCAGAGGAAGGAGAAGGAGAAGGTTAAGTCTGGAGGGTGAATCAGAAGAAGTAGAAGAAGGAGAAGGAGAAGGTGAAGTCTGGAGGGTGAATCAGAAGAAGCAGAAGAAGGAGAAGGAGAAGGTGAAGTCTGGAGGGTGAATCAGAAGAAGCAGAAGAAGGAGAAGGAGAAGGTGAAGTCTGGAGGGTGAATCAGAAGAAGCAGAATAAGGAGAAGGAGAAGGTGAAGTCTGGAGGGTGAATCAGAAGAAGCAGAAGAAGGAGAAGGAGAAGGTGAAGTCTGGAGGGTGAATCAGAAGAAGTAGAAGAAGGAGAAGGAGAAGATGAAGTCTGGAGGGTGAATCAGAAGAAGTAGAAGAAGGAGAATGAGAAGGTGAAGTCTGGAGGGTGAATCAGAAGAAGTAGAAGAAGGAGAAGGAGAAGATGAAGTCTGGAGGGTGAATCAGAAGAAACAGAAGAAGGAGAAGGAGAAGGTGAAGTCTGGAGGGTGAATCAGAAGAATTAGAAGAAGGAGAAGGAGAAGGTGTAGTCTGGAGGGTGAATCAGAAGAAGTAGACGAAGGAGAAGGAGAAGGTGAAGTCTGGAGGGTGAATCAGAAGAAGCAGAAGAAGGAGAAGGAGAAGGTGAAGTCTGGAGGGTGAATCAGAAGTAGTAGAAGAAGGAGAAGGAGAAGGTGAAGTCTGGAGGGTGAATCAGAAGAAACAGAAGAAGGAGAAGGAGAAGGTGAAGTCTGGAGGGTGAATCAGAAGAAGTAGAAGAAGGAGAAGGAGAAGGTGTAGTCTGGAGGGTGAATCAGAAGAAGTAGACGAAGGAGAAGGGGAAGGTGAAGTCTGGAGGGTGAATCAGAAGAAGCAGAAGAAGGAGATGGAGAAGGTGAAGTCTGGAGGGTGAATCAAAAGAAGTAGAAGAAGGAGAAGGAGAAGGTGAAGTCTGGAGGGTGAATCAGAAGAAGCAGAAGAAGGAGAAGGAGAAGGTGAAGTCTGGAGGGTGAATCAGAAGAAGCAGAAGAAGGAGAAGGAGAAGGTGAAGTCTGGAGGGTGATTCAGAAGAAGCAGAATAAGGAGAAGGAGAAGGTGATGTCTGGAGGGTGAATCAGAAGAAGCAGAAGAAGGAGAAGGAGAAGGTGAAGTCTGGAGGGTGAATCAGAAGAAGTAGAAGAAGGAGAAGGAGAAGGTGAAGTCTGGAGGGTTAATCAGAAGAAGTAGAAGAAGGAGAAGGAGAAGGTGAAGTCTGGAGGGTGAATCAGAAGAAGTAGAAGAAGGAGAAGGAGAAGGTGACGTCTGGAGGGGGAAGCAGAAGAAGTAGAAGAAGGAGAAGGAGAAGGTGAAGTCAGGAGGGTGAATCAGAAGATGTAGAAGAAGGAGAAGGAGAAGGTGAAGTCAGGAGGGTGAATCAGAAGAAGCAGAAGAAGGAGAAGGAGAAGGTGAAGTCTGGAGGGTGAATCAGAAGAATCAGAAGAAGGAGAAGTAGAAGGAGAAGTCTGGAGGGTGAATCAGAAGAAGCAGAAGAAGGAGAAGGAGAAGGTGAAGTCTGGAGGGTGAATCAGAAGAAGTTGAAGAAGGAGAAGGAGAAGGTGAAGTCTGGAGGGTGAATCAGAAGAAGTAGAAGAAGGAGAAGGAGAAGGTGAAGTCTGGAGGGTGAATCAGAAGAAGTAGAAGAAGGAGAAGGAGAAGGTGAAGTCAGGAGGGTGAAACAGAAGATGTAGAAGAAGGAGAAGGAGAAGGTGAAGTCAGGAGGGTGAAACAGAAGAAGCAGAAGAAGGAGAAGGAGAAGGTGAAGTCTGGAGGGTGAATCAGAAGAAGTAGAAGAAGGAGAAGGAGAAGGTGAAGTCTGGAGGGTGAATCAGAAGAAGCAGAAGAAGGAGAAGGAGAAGGTGAAGTCTGGAGGGTGAATCAGAAGAAGCAGAAGAAGGAGAAGGAGAAGGTGAAGTCTGGAGGGTGAATCAGAAGAAGCAGAAGAAGGAGAAGGAGAAGGTGAAGTCTGGAGGGTGAATCAGAAGAAGCAGAATAAGGAGAAGGAGAAGGTGAAGTCTGGAGGGTGAATCAGAAGAAGCAGAAGAAGGAGAAGGAGAAGGTGAAGTCTGGAGGGTGAATCAGAAGAAGTAGAAGAAGGAGAAGGAGAAGGTGAAGTCTGGAGGGTGAAGCAGAAGAAGTAGAAGAAGGAGAAGGAGAAGGTGAAGTCAGGAGGGTGAATCAGAAGAAGTAGAAGAAGGAGAAGGAGAAGGTGAAGTCAGGAGGGTGAATCAGAAGAAGCAGAAGAAGGAGATAGAGAAGGTGAAGTCTGGAGGGTGAATCAGAAGAATCAGAAGAAGGAGAAGGAGAAGGTGAAGTCTGGAGGGTGAAGCAGAAGAAGCAGAAGAAAGAGAAGGAGAAGGTGAAGTCTGGAGGGTGAAGCAGAAGAAACAGAAGAAGGAGAAGGAGAAGGTGAAGACTGGAGGGTGAATCAGAAGAAGTAGAAGAAGGAGAAGGAGATGGTGAAGTCTGGAGGGTGAATCAGAAGACGTAGAAGAAGGAGAAGGAGAAGGTGAAGTCTGGAGGGTGAATCAGAAGAAGCAGAAGAAGGAGAAGGAGAAGGTGAAGTCTGGAGGGTGAATCAGAAGAAGCAGAAGAAGGAGAAGGAGAAGATGAAGTCTGGAGGGTGAATCAGAAGAAGCAGAAGAAGGAGAAGGAGAAGGTGAGGTCTGGAGGGTGAATCAGAAGAAGCAGAAGAAGGAGAAGGAGAAGGTGAAGTCTGGAGGGTGAATCAGAAGAAGCAGAAGAAGGAGAAGGAGAAGGTGAAGTCTGGAGGGTGAATCAGAAGAAGCAGAAGAAGGAGAAGGAGAAGGTGAAGTCAGGAGGGTGAATCAGAAGAAGCAGAAGAAGGAGAAGGAGTAGGTGAAGTTAGGAGGGTGAATCAGAAGAAGCAGAAGAAGGAGAAGGAGCAGGTGAAGTCAGGGGGGTGTAGCAGAAGAAGGAGAAGAAGGAGAAGGAGAAGGTGAAGTCAGGACGGTGAAGCAGAAGAAGCAGAAGAAGGAGAAGGAGAAGGTGAAGCCTGGAGGGCGCAGCAGAAGAAGCAGAAGAAGGAGAAGGAGAAGGTGAAGTCTGGAGTGTGAAGCAGAAGAAGCAGAAGAAGGAGAAGGAGAAGGTGAAGTCTGGAGGGCGCAGCAGAAGAAGCAGAAGAAGGAGAATGAGAAGGTGAAGTCTGGAGGGTGAATCAGAAGAAGCAGAAGAAGGAGAAGGAGAAGGTGAAGTCTGGAGGGTGAATCAGAAGAAGTAGAAGAAGGAGAAGGAGAAGGTGAAGTCTGGAGGGTGAAGCAGAAGAAGTAGAAGAAGGAGAAGGAGAAGGTGAAGTCAGGAGGGTGAATCAGAAGAAGTAGAAGAAGGAGAAGGAGAAGGTGAAGTCAGGAGGGTGAATCAGAAGAAGCAGAAGAAGGAGAAAGAGAAGGTGAAGTCTGGAGGGAGAATCAGAAGTAGCAGAAGAAGGAGAAGGAGAAGGTGAAGTCTGGGGGGTGAATCAGAAGAAGTAGAAGAAGTAGAAGGAGAAGGTGAAGTCTGGAGGGTGAATCAGAAGAAGTAGAAGAAGGAGAAGGAGAAGGTGAAGTCTGGAGGGTGAAGCAGAAGAAGTAGAAGAAGGAGAAGGAGAAGGTGAAGTCAGGAGGGTGAATCAGAAGATGTAGAAGAAGGAGAAGGAGAAGGTGAAGTCAGGAGGGTGAAACAGAAGAAGCAGAAGAAGGAGAAGGAGAAGGTGAAGTCTGGAGGGTGAATCAGAAGAAGTAGAAGAAGGAGAAGGAGAAGGTGAAGTCTGGAGGGTGAATCAGAAGAAGCAGAAGAAGGAGAAGGAGAAGGTGAAGTCTGGAGGGTGAATCAGAAGAAGCAGAAGAAGGAGAAGGAGAAGGTGAAGTCTGGAGGGTGAATCAGAAGAAGCAGAAGAAGGAGAAGGAGAAGGTAAAGTCTGGAGGGTGAATCAGAAGAAGCAGAATAAGGAGAAGGAGAAGGTGAAGTCTGGAGGGTGAATCAGAAGAAGCAGAAGAAGGAGAAGGAGAAGGTGAAGTCTGGAGGGTGAATCAGAAGAAGTAGAAGAAGGAGAAGGAGAAGGTGAAGTCTGGAGGGTGAAGCAGAAGAAGTAGAAGAAGGAGAAGGAGAAGGTGAAGTCAGGAGGGTGAATCAGAAGAAGTAGAAGAAGGAGAAGGAGAAGGTGAAGTCAGGAGGGTGAATCAGAAGAAGCAGAAGAAGGAGATAGAGAAGGTGAAGTCTGGAGGGTGAATCAGAAGAATCAGAAGAAGGAGAAGGAGAAGGTGAAGTCTGGAGGGTGAAGCAGAAGAAGCAGAAGAAAGAGAAGGAGAAGGTGAAGTCTGGAGGGTGAAGCAGAAGAAACAGAAGAAGGAGAAGGAGAAGGTGAAGACTGGAGGGTGAATCAGAAGAAGTCGAAGAAGGAGAAGGAGATGGTGAAGTCTGGATGGTGAATCAGAAGACGTAGAAGAAGGAGAAGGAGAAGGTGAAGTCTGGAGGGTGAATCAGAAGAAGCAGAAGAAGGAGAAGGAGAAGGTGAAGTCTGGAGGGTGAATCAGAAGAAGCAGAAGAAGGAGAAGGAGAAGATGAAGTCTGGAGGGTGAATCAGAAGAAGCAGAAGAAGGAGAAGGAGAAGGTGAGGTCTGGAGGGTGAATCAGAAGAAGCAGAAGATGGAGAAGGAGAAGGTGAAGTCTGGAGGGTGAATCAGAAGAAGCAGAAGAAGGAGAAGGAGAAGGTGAAGTCTGGAGGGTGAATCAGAAGAAGCAGAAGAAGGAGAAGGAGAAGGTGAAGTCAGGAGGGTGAATCAGAAGAAGCAGAAGAAGGAGAAGGAGTAGGTGAAGTTAGGAGGGTGAATCAGAAGAAGCAGAAGAAGGAGAAGGAGCAGGTGAAGTCAGGGGGGTGTAGCAGAAGAAGGAGAAGAAGGAGAAGGAGAAGGTGAAGTCAGGACGGTGAAGCAGAAGAAGCAGAAGAAGGAGAAGGAGAAGGTGAAGCCTGGAGGGCGCAGCAGAAGAAGCAGAAGAAGGAGAAGGAGAAGGTGAAGTCTGGAGTGTGAAGCAGAAGAAGCAGAAGAAGGAGAAGGAGAAGGTGAAGTCTGGAGGGCGCAGCAGAAGAAGCAGAAGAAGGAGAATGAGAAGGTGAAGTCTGGAGGGTGAATCAGAAGAAGCAGAAGAAGGAGAAGGAGAAGGTGAAGTCTGGAGGGTGAATCAGAAGAAGTAGAAGAAGGAGAAGGAGAAGGTGAAGTCTGGAGGGTGAATCAGAAGAAGCAGAAGAAGGAGAAGGAGAAGGTGAAGTCTGGAGGGTGAATCAGAAGAAGCAGAAGAAGGAGAAGGAGAAGGTGAAGTCTGGAGGGTGAATCAGAAGAAGCAGAAGAAGGAGAAGGAGAAGGTGAAGTCTGGAGGGTGAATCAGAAGAAGCAGAATAAGGAGAAGGAGAAGGTGAAGTCCGGAGGGTGAATCAGAAGAAGCAGAAGAAGGAGAAGGAGAAGGTGAAGTCTGGAGGGTGAATCAGAAGAAGTAGAAGAAGGAGAAGGAGAAGGTGAAGTCTGGAGGGTGAAGCAGAAGAAGTAGAAGAAGGAGAAGGAGAAGGTGAAGTCAGGAGGGGGAATCAGAAGAAGTAGAAGAAGGAGAAGGAGAAGGTGAAGTCAGGAGGGTGAATCAGAAGAAGCAGAAGAAGGAGATAGAGAAGGTGAAGTCTGGAGGGTGAATCAGAAGAATCAGAAGAAGGAGAAGGAGAAGGTGAAGTCTGGAGGGTGAAGCAGAAGAAGCAGAAGAAAGAGAAGGAGAAGGTGAAGTCTGGAGGGTGAAGCAGAAGAAACAGAAGAAGGAGAAGGAGAAGGTGAAGACTGGAGGGTGAATCAGAAGAAGTAGAAGAAGGAGAAGGAGATGGTGAAGTCTGGAGGGTGAATCAGAAGACGTAGAAGAAGGAGAAGGAGAAGGTGAAGTCTGGAGGGTGAATCAGAAGAAGCAGAAGAAGGAGAAGGAGAAGGTGAAGTCTGGAGGGTGAATCAGAAGAAGCAGAAGAAGGAGAAGGAGAAGATGAAGTCTGGAGGGTGAATCAGAAGAAGCAGAAGAAGGAGAAGGAGAAGGTGAGGTCTGGAGGGTGAATCAGAAGAAGCAGAAGAAGGAGAAGGAGAAGGTGAAGTCTGGAGGGTGAATCAGAAGAAGCAGAAGAAGGAGAAGGAGAAGGTGAAGTCTGGAGGGTGAATCAGAAGAAGCAGAAGAAGGAGAAGGAGAAGGTGAAGTCAGGAGGGTGAATCAGAAGAAGCAGAAGAAGGAGAAGGAGTAGGTGAAGTTAGGAGGGTGAATCAGAAGAAGCAGAAGAAGGAGAAGGAGCAGGTGAAGTCAGGGGGGTGTAGCAGAAGAAGGAGAAGAAGGAGAAGGAGAAGGTGAAGTCAGGGCGGTGAAGCAGAAGAAGCAGAAGAAGGAGAAGGAGAAGGTGAAGCCTGGAGGGCGCAGCAGAAGAAGCAGAAGAAGGAGAAGGAGAAGGTGAAGTCTGGAGTGTGAAGCAGAAGAAGCAGAAGAAGGAGAAGGAGAAGGTGAAGTCTGGAGGGCGCAGCAGAAGAAGCAGAAGAAGGAGAATGAGAAGGTGAAGTCTGGAGGGTGAATCAGAAGAAGCAGAAGAAGGAGAAGGAGAAGGTGAAGTCTGGAGGGTGAAGCAGAAGAAGTAGAAGAAGGAGAAGGAGAAGGTGAAGTCAGGAGGGTGAATCAGAAGAAGTAGAAGAAGGAGAAGGAGAAGGTGAAGTCAGGAGGGTGAAGCAGAAGAAGTAGAAGAAGGAGAAGGAGAAGGTGAAGTCAGGAGGGTGAATCAGAAGAAGTAGAAGAAGGAGAAGGAGAAGGTGAAGTCAGGAGGGTGAATCAGAAGAAGCAGAAGAAGGAGAAGGAGAAGGTGAAGTCTGGAGGGAGAATCAGAAGTAGCAGAAGAAGGAGAAGGAGAAGGTGAAGTCTGGGGGGTGAATCAGAAGAAGTAGAAGAAGTAGAAGGAGAAGGTGAAGTCTGGAGGGTGAATCAGAAGAAGTAGAAGAAGGAGAAGGAGAAGGTGAAGTCTGGAGGGTGAATCAGAAGAAGCAGAAGAAGGAGAAGGAGAAGGTGAAGTCTGGAGGGTGAATCAGAAGAAGCAGAAGAAGGAGAAGGAGAAGATGAAGTCTGGAGGGTGAATCAGAAGAAGTAGAAGAAAGAGAAGGAGAAGGTGAGGTCTGGAGGGTGAATCAGAAGAAGCAGAAGAAGGAGAAGGAGAAGGTGAAGTCTGGAGGGCGCAGCAGAAGAAGCAGAAGAAGGAGAATGAGAAGGTGAAGTCTGGAGGGTGAATCAGAAGAAGCAGAAGAAGGAGAAGGAGAAGGTGAAGTCTGGAGGGTGAATCAGAAGAAGTAGAAGAAGGAGAAGGAGAAGGTGAAGTCTGGAGGGTGAAGCAGAAGAAGTAGAAGAAGGAGAAGGAGAAGGTGAAGTCAGGAGGGTGAATCAGAAGAAGTAGAAGAAGGAGAAGGAGAAGGTGAAGTCAGGAGGGTGAATCAGAAGAAGCAGAAGAAGGAGAAGGAGAAGGTGAAGTCTGGAGGGTGAATCAGAAGAATCAGAAGAAGGAGAAGGAGAAGGTGAAGTCTGGAGGGTGAATCAGAAGAAGCAGAAGAAAGAGAAGGAGAAGGTGAAGTCTGGAGGGTGAAGCAGAAGAAACAGAAGAAGGAGAAGGAGAAGGTGAAGACTGGAGGGTGAATCAGAAGAAGTAGAAGAAGGAGAAGGAGAAGGTGAAGTCTGGAGGGTGAATCAGAAGAAGTAGAAGAAGGAGAAGGAGAAGTTGAAGTCTGGAGGGTGAATCAGAAGAAGGAGAAGAAGGAGAAGGAGAAGGTGAAGTCTGGAGGGTGAATCAGAAGAAGCAGAAGAAGGAGAAGGAGAAGATGAAGTCCGGAGGGTGAATCAGAAGAAGTAGAAGAAGGAGAAGGAGAAGGTGAAGTCTGGAGGGTGAATCAGAAGAAGTAGAAGAAGGAGAAGGAGAAGATGAAGTCTGGAGGGTGAATCAGAAGAAACAGAAGAAGGAGAAGGAGAAGGTGAAGTCTGGAGGGTGAATCAGAAGAAGTAGAAGAAGGAGAAGGAGAAGGTGTAGTCTGGAGGGTGAATCAGAAGAAGTAGACGAAGGAGAAGGAGAAGGTGAAGTCTGGAGGGTGAATCAGAAGAAGCAGAAGAAGGAGAAGGAGAAGGTTAAGTCTGGAGGGTGAATCAGAAGAAGTAGAAGACGGAGAAGGAGAAGGTGAAGTCTGGAGGGTGAATCAGAAGAAGCAGAAGAAGGAGAAGGAGAAGGTGAAGTCTGGAGGGTGAATCAGAAGAAGCAGAAGAAGGAGAAGGAGAAGGTGAAGTCTGGAGGGTGAATCAGAAGAAGCAGAATAAGGAGAAGGAGAAGGTGAAGTCTGGAGGGTGAATCAGAAGAAGCAGAAGAAGGAGAAGGAGAAGGTGAAGTCTGGAGGGTGAATCAGAAGAAGTAGAAGAAGGAGAAGGAGAAGATGAAGTCTGGAGGGTGAATCAGAAGAAGTAGAAGAAGGAGAAGGAGAAGGTGAAGTCTGGAGGGTGAATCAGAAGAAGTAGAAGAAGGAGAAGGAGAAGATGAAGTCTGGAGGGTGAATCAGAAGAAACAGAAGAAGGAGAAGGAGAAGGTGAAGTCTGGAGGGTGAATCAGAAGAAGTAGAAGAAGGAGAAGGAGAAGCTGTAGTCTGGAGGGTGAATCAGAAGAAGTAGACGAAGGAGAAGGAGAAGGTGAAGTCTGGAGGGTGAATCAGAAGAAGCAGAAGAAGGAGAAGGAGATGGTGAAGTCTGGAGGGTGAATCAGAAGAAGTAGAAGAAGGAGAAGGAGAAGGTGAAGTCTGGAGGGTGAATCAGAAGAAGCAGAATAAGGAGAAGGAGAAGGTGAAGTCTGGAGGGTGAATCAGAAGAAGCAGAAGAAGGAGAAGGAGAAGGTGAAGTCTGGAGGGTGAATCAGAAGAAGTAGAAGAAGGAGAAGGAGAAGATGAAGTCTGGAGGGTGAATCAGAAGAAGTAGAAGAAGGAGAAGGAGAAGGTGAAGTCTGGAGGGTGAATCAGAAGAAGTAGAAGAAGGAGAAGGAGAAGATGAAGTCTGGAGGGTGAATCAGAAGAAACAGAAGAATGAGAAGGAGAAGGTGAAGTCTGGAGGGTGAATCAGAAGAAGTAGAAGAAGGAGAAGGAGAAGGTGTAGTCTGGAGGGTGAATCAGAAGAAGTAGACGAAGGAGAAGGAGAAGGTGAAGTCTGGAGGGTGAATCAGAAGAAGTAGAAGAAGGAGAAGGAGAAGGTGAAGTCAGGAGGGTGAATCAGAAGAAGCAGAAGAAGGAGAAGGAGAAGGTGAAGTCTGGAGGGTGAATCAGAAGAATCAGAAGAAGGAGAAGGAGAAGGTGAAGTCTGGAGGGTGAATCAGAAGAAGCAGAAGAAAGAGAAGGAGAAGGTGAAGTCTGGAGGGTGAAGCAGAAGAAACAGAAGAAGGAGAAGGAGAAGGTGAAGACTGGAGGGTGAATCAGAAGAAGTAGAAGAAGGAGAAGGAGAAGGTGAAGTCTGGAGGGTGAATCAGAAGAAGTAGAAGAAGGAGAAGGAGAAGTTGAAGTCTGGAGGGTGAATCAGAAGAAGGAGAAGAAGGAGAAGGAGAAGGTGAAGTCTGGAGGGTGAATCAGAAGAAGCAGAAGAAGGAGAAGGAGAAGATGAAGTCCGGAGGGTGTATCAGAAGAAGTAGAAGAAGGAGAAGGAGAAGGTGAAGTCTGGAGGGTGAATCAGAAGAAGTAGAAGAAGGAGAAGGAGAAGATGAAGTCTGGAGGGTGAATCAGAAGAAACAGAAGAAGGAGAAGGAGAAGGTGAAGTCTGGAGGGTGAATCAGAAGAAGTAGAAGAAGGAGAAGGAGAAGGTGTAGTCTGGAGGGTGAATCAGAAGAAGTAGACGAAGGAGAAGGAGAAGGTGAAGTCTGGAGGGTGAATCAGAAGAAGCAGAAGAAGGAGAAGGAGAAGGTTAAGTCTGGAGGGTGAATCAGAAGAAGTAGAAGACGGAGAAGGAGAAGGTGAAGTCTGGAGGGTGAATCAGAAGAAGCAGAAGAAGGAGAAGGAGAAGGTGAAGTCTGGAGGGTGAATCAGAAGAAGCAGAAGAAGGAGAAGGAGAAGGTGAAGTCTGGAGGGTGAATCAGAAGAAGCAGAATAAGGAGAAGGAGAAGGTGAAGTCTGGAGGGTGAATCAGAAGAAGCAGAAGAAGGAGAAGGAGAAGGTGAAGTCTGGAGGGTGAATCAGAAGAAGTAGAAGAAGGAGAAGGAGAAGATGAAGTCTGGAGGGTGAATCAGAAGAAGTAGAAGAAGGAGAAGGAGAAGGTGAAGTCTGGAGGGTGAATCAGAAGAAGTAGAAGAAGGAGAAGGAGAAGATGAAGTCTGGAGGGTGAATCAGAAGAAACAGAAGAAGGAGAAGGAGAAGGTGAAGTCTGGAGGGTGAATCAGAAGAAGTAGAAGAAGGAGAAGGAGAAGGTGTAGTCTGGAGGGTGAATCAGAAGAAGTAGACGAAGGAGAAGGAAAAGGTGAAGTCTGGAGGGTGAATCAGAAGAAGCAGAAGAAGGAGAAGGAGATGGTGAAGTCTGGAGGGTGAATCAGAAGAAGTAGAAGAAGGAGAAGGAGAAGGTGAAGTCTGGAGGGTGAATCAGAAGAAGCAGAATAAGGAGAAGGAGAAGGTGAAGTCTGGAGGGTGAATCAGAAGAAGCAGAAGAAGGAGAAGGAGAAGGTGAAGTCTGGAGGGTGAATCAGAAGAAGTAGAAGAAGGAGAAGGAGAAGATGAAGTCTGGAGGGTGAATCAGAAGAAGTAGAAGAAGGAGAAGGAGAAGGTGAAGTCTGGAGGGTGAATCAGAAGAAGTAGAAGAAGGAGAAGGAGAAGATGAAGTCTGGAGGGTGAATCAGAAGAAACAGAAGAATGAGAAGGAGAAGGTGAAGTCTGGAGGGTGAATCAGAAGAAGTAGAAGAAGGAGAAGGAGAAGGTGTAGTCTGGAGGGTGAATCAGAAGAAGTAGACGAAGGAGAAGGAGAAGGTGAAGTCTGGAGGGTGAATCAGAAGAAGCAGAAGAAGGAGAAGGAGAAGGTGAAATCTGGAGGGTGAATCAGAAGAAGTAGAAGAAGGAGAAGGAGAAGGTGAAGTCTGGAGGGTGAATCAGAAGAAGCAGAAGAAGGAGAAGGAGAAGGTGAAGTCTGGAGGGTGAATCAGAAGAAGCAGAAGACGGAGAAGGAGAAGGTGAAG
This sequence comes from Somniosus microcephalus, assembly GCF_052327205.1. Lineage (NCBI taxonomy): Eukaryota > Metazoa > Chordata > Chondrichthyes > Squaliformes > Somniosidae > Somniosus > Somniosus microcephalus. Next base: position 258,798 of record NW_028225385.1, on the reverse strand, counting down.
TCTGGAGGGTGAATCAGAAGAAGTAGAAGAAGGAGAAGGAGAAGTTGAAGTCTGGAGGGTGAAGCAGAAGAAGTAGAAGATGGAGAAGGAGAAGGTGAAGTCAGGAGGGTGAATCAGAAGAAGTAGAAGAAGGAGAAGGAGAAGGTGAAGTCAGGAGGGTGAATCAGAAGAAGCAGAAGATGGAGAAGGAGAAGGTGAAGTCTGGAGGGTGAATCAGAAGAATCAGAAGAAGGAGAAGGAGAAGGTGAAGTCTGGAGGGTGAATCAGAAGAAGCAAAGGAAGGAGAAGGAGAAGGTGAAGTCTGGAGGGTGAATCAGAAGAAGCAGAATAAGGAGAAGGAGAAGTTGAAGTCTGGAGGGTGAATCAGAAGAAGCAGAATAAGGAGAAGGAGAAGGTGAAGACTGGAGGGTGAATCAGAAGAAGCAGAAGAAGGAGAAGGAGAAGGTGAAGTCTGGAGGGTGAATCAGAAGAAGTAGAAGAAGGAGAAGGAGAAGGTGAAGTCTGGAGGGTGAAGCAGAAGAAGTAGAAGAAGGAGAAGTAGAAGGTGAAGTCAGGAGGGTGAATCAGAAGAAGTAGAAGAAGGAGAAGGAGAAGGTGAAGTCAGGAGGGTGAATCAGAAGAAGCAGAAGAAGGAGAAGGAGAAGGTGAAGTCTGGAGGGTGAATCAGAAGAAGTAGAAGAAGGAGAAGGAGAAGGTGAAGTCTGGAGGGTGAATCAGAAGAAGCAGAAGAAGGAGAAGGAGAAGGTGAAGTCTGGAGGGTGAATCAGAAGAAGCAGAAGAAGGAGAAGGAGAAGATGAAGTCTGGAGGGTGAATCAGAAGAAGTAGAAGAAGGAGAAGGAGAAGGTGAGGTCTGGAGGGTGAATCAGAAGAAGCAGAAGAAGGAGAAGGAGAAGGTGAAGTCTGGAGGGTGAATCAGAAGAAGCAGAAGAAGGAGAAGGAGAAGGTGAAGTCTGGAGGGTGAATCAGAAGAACCAGAAGAAGGAGAAGGAGTAGGTGAAGTTAGGAGGGTGAATCAGAAGAAGCAGAAGAAGGAGAAGGAGCAGGTGAAGTCAGGGGGGTGTAGCAGAAGAAGTAGAAGAAGGAGAAGGAGAAGGTGAAGTCAGGACGGTGAAGCAGAAGAAGCAGAAGAAGGAGAAGGAGAAGGTGAAGCCTGGAGGGCGCAGCAGAAGAAGCAGAAGAAGGAGAAGGAGAAGGTGAAGTCTGGAGTGTGAAGCAGTAGAAGCAGAAGAAGGAGAATGAGAAGGTGAAGTCTGGAGGGCGCAGCAGAAGAAGCAGAAGAAGGAGAATGAGAAGGTGAAGTCTGGAGGGTGAATCAGAAGAAGCAGAAGAAGGAGAAGGAGAAGGTGAAGTCTGGAGGGTGAATCAGAAGAAGTAGAAGAAGGAGAAGGAGAAGGTGAAGTCTGGAGGGTGAAGCAGAAGAAGTAGAAGAAGGAGAAGGAGAAGGTGAAGTCAGGAGGGTGAATCAGAAGAAGTAGAAGAAGGAGAAGGAGAAGGTGAAGTCAGGAGGGTGAATCAGAAGAAGCAGAAGAAGGAGAAGGAGAAGGTGAAGTCTGGAGGGTGAATCAGAAGAATCAGAAGAAGGAGAAGGAGAAGGTGAAGTCTGGAGGGTGAATCAGAAGAAGCAGAAGAAAGAGAAGGAGAAGCTGAAGTCTGGAGGGTGAAGCAGAAGAAACAGAAGAAGGAGAAGGAGAAGGTGAAGACTGGAGGGTGAATCAGAAGAAGTAGAAGAAGGAGAAGGAGAAGGTGAAGTCTGGAGGGTGAATCAGAAGAAGTAGAAGAAGGAGAAGGAGAAGTTGAAGTCTGGAGGGTGAATCAGAAGAAGCAGAAGAAGGAGAAGGAGAAGGTGAAGTCTGGAGGGTGAATCAGAAGAAGCAGAAGAAGGAGAAGGAGAAGATGAAGTCCGGAGGGTGAATCAGAAGAAGTAGAAGAAGGAGAAGGAGAAGGTGAAGTCTGGAGGGTGAATCAGAAGAAGTAGAAGAAGGAGAAGGAGAAGATGAAGTCTGGAGGGTGAATCAGAAGTAACTGAAGAAGGAGAAGGAGAAGGTGAAGTCTGGAGGGTGAATCAGAAGAAGTAGAAGAAGGAGAAGGAGAAGGTGTAGTCTGGAGGGTGAATCAGAAGAAGTAGACGAAGGAGAAGGAGAAGGTGAAGTCTGGAGGGTGAATCAGAAGAAGCAGAAGAATGAGAAGGAGAAGGTGAAGTCTGGAGGGTGAATCAGAAGAAGTAGAAGAAGGAGAAGGAGAAGGTGAAGTCTGGAGGGTGAATCAGAAGAAGCAGAATAAGGAGAAGGAGAAGGTGAAGTCTGGAGGGTGAATCAGAAGAAGCAGAAGAAGGAGAAGGAGAAGGTGAAGTCTGGAGGGTGAATCAGAAGAAGTAGAAGAAGGAGAAGGAGAAGATGAAGTCTGGAGGGTGAATCAGAAGAAGTAGAAGAAGGAGAAGGAGAAGGTGAAGTCTGGAGGGTGAATCAGATGAAGTAGAAGAAGGAGAAGGAGAAGATGAAGTCTGGAGGGTGAATCAGAAGAAACAGAAGAATGAGAAGGAGAAGGTGAAGTCTGGAGGGTGAATCAGAAGAAGTAGAAGAAGGAGAAGGAGAAGGTGTAGTCTGGAGGGTGAATCAGAAGAAGTAGACGAAGGAGAAGGAGAAGGTGAAGTCTGGAGGGTGAATCAGAAGAAGCAGAAGAAGGAGAAGGAGAAGGTGAAGTCTGGAGGGTGAATGAGAAGAAGTAGAAGAAGGAGAAGGAGAAGGTGAAGTCTGGAGGGTGAATCAGAAGAAGCAGAAGAAGGAGAAGGAGAAGGTGAAGTCTGGAGGGTGAATCAGAAGAAGCAGAAGAAGGAGAAGGAGAAGGTGAAGTCTGGAGGGTGAATCAGAAAAAGTAGAAGAAGGAGAAGGAGAAGTTGAAGTCTGGAGGGTGAAGCAGAAGAAGTAGAAGATGGAGAAGGAGAAGGTGAAGTCAGGAGGGTGAATCAGAAGAAGTAGAAGAAGGAGAAGGTGAAGGTGAAGTCAGGAGGGTGAATGAGAAGAAGCAGAAGATGGAGAAGGAGAGGGTAAAGTCTGGAGGGTGAATCAGAAGAATCAGAAGAAGGAGAAGGAGAAGGTGAAGTCTGGAGGGTGAATCAGAAGAAGCAAAGGAAGGAGAAGGAGAAGGTGAAGTCTGGAGGGTGAATCAGAAGAAGCAGAATAAGGAGAAGGAGAAGTTGAAGTCTGGAGGGTGAATCAGAAGAAGCAGAATAAGGAGAAGGAGAAGGTGAAGTCTGGAGGGTGAATCAGAAGAAGCAGAAGAAGGAGAAGGAGAAGGTGAAGTCTGGAGGGTGAATCAGAAGAAGTAGAAGAAGGAGAAGGAGAAGGTGAAGTCTGGAGGGTGAAGCAGAAGAAGTAGAAGAAGGAGAAGGAGAAGGTGAAGTCAGGAGGGTGAAACAGAAGAAGTCGAAGAAGGAGAAGGAGAAGGTGAAGTCAGGAGGGTGAATCAGAAGAAGCAGAAGAAGGAGAAGGAGAAGGTGAAGTCTGGAGGGTGAATCAGAAGAATCAGAAGAAGGAGAAGGAGAAGGTGAAGTCTGGAGGGTGAAGCAGAAGAAACAGATGAAGGAGAAGGAGAAGGTGAAGACTGGAGGGTGAATCAGAAGAAGTAGAAGAAGGAGAAGGAGAAGGTGAAGTCTGGAGGGTGAATCAGAAGAAGTAGAAGAAGGAGAAGGAGAAGGTGAAGTCTGGAGGGTGAATCAGAAGAAGCAGAAGAAGGAGAAGGAGAAGATGAAGTCTGGAGGGTGAATCAGAAGAAGTAGAAGAAGGAGAAGGAGAAGGTGAAGTCTGGAGGGTGAATCAGAAGTAGTAGAAGAAGGAGAAGGAGAAGGTGAAGTCTGGAGGGTGAATCAGAAGAAACAGAAGAAGGAGAAGGAGAAGGTGAAGTCTGGAGGGTGAATCAGAAGAAGTAGAAGAAGGAGAAGGAGAAGGTGTAGTCTGGAGGGTGAATCAGAAGAAGTAGACGAAGGAGAAGGAGAAGGTGACGTCTGGAGGGTTAATCAGAAGAAGCAGAAGAAGGAGATGGAGAAGGTGAAGTCTGGAGGGTGAATCAGAAGAAGTAGAAGAAGGAGAAGGAGAAGGTGAAGTCTGGAGGGTGAATCAGAAGAAGCAGAAGAAGGAGAAGGAGAAGGTGAAGTCTGGAGGGTGAATCAGAAGAAGCAGAAGAAGGAGAAGGAGAAGGTGAAGTCTGGAGGGTGATTCAGAAGAAGCAGAATAAGGAGAAGGAGAAGGTGATGTCTGGAGGGTGAATCAGAAGAAGCTGAAGAAGGAGAAGGAGAAGGTGAAGTCTGGAGGGTGAAACAGAAGAAGTAGAAGAAGGAGAAGGAGAAAGTGAAGTCTGGAGGGTGAATCAGAAGAAGTAGAAGAAGGAGAAGGAGAAGGTGAAGTCTGGAGGGTGAATCAGAAGAAGTAGAAGAAGGAGAAGGAGAAGGTGGAGTCTGGAGGGTGAAGCAGAAGAAGTAGAAGAAGGAGAAGGAGAAGGTGAAGTCAGGAGGGTGAATCAGAAGTTGTAGAAGAAGGAGAAGGAGAAGGTGAAGTCTGGAGGGTGAATCAGAAGAAGTAGAAGAAGGGGAAGGAGAAGGTGAAGTCTGGAGGGTGAAGCAGAAGAATCAGAAGAAGGAGAAGGAGAAGGTGAAGTCTGGAGGGTGAATCAGAAGAAGCAGAAGAAAGAGAAGGAGAAGGTGAAGTCTGGAGGGTGAATCAGAAGAAGTAGAAGAAGGAGAAGGAGAAGGTGAAGTCTGGAGGGTGAATCAGAAGAAGCAGAAGAAGGAGAAGGGGAAGGTGAAGTCTGGAGGGTGAATCAGAAGAAGCAGACGAAGGAGAAGGAGAAGGTGAAGTCTGGAGGGTGAATCAGAAGAAGCAGAAGAAGGAGATGGAGAAGGTGAAGTCTGGAGGGTGAATCAGAAGAAGTAGAAGAAGGAGAAGGTGAAGGTGAAGTCTGGAGGGTGAATCAGAAGAAGCAGAAGAAGGAGATAGAGAAGGTGAAGTCTGGAGGGTGAATCAGAAGAATCAGAAGAAGGAGAAGGAGAAGGTGAAGTCTGGAGGGTGAAGCAGAAGAAGCAGAAGAAAGAGAAGGAGAAGGTGAAGTCTGGAGGGTGAAGCAGAAGAAACAGAAGAAGGAGAAGGAGAAGGTGAAGACTGGAGGGTGAATCAGAAGAAGTAGAAGAAGGAGAAGGAGAAGGTGAAGTCTGGAGGGTGAATCAGAAGAAGTAGAAGAAGGAGAAGGAGAAGGTGAAGTCTGGAGGGTGAATCAGAAGAAGCAGAAGAAGGAGAAGGTAAAGTCTGGAGGGTGAATCAGAAGAAGCAGAAGAAGGAGAAGGAGAAGATGAAGTCTGGAGGGTGAATCAGAAGAAGTAGAAGAAGGAGAAGGAGAAGGTGAAGTCTGGAGGGTGAATCAGAAGAAGCAGAAGAAGGAGAAGGAGAAGGTGAAGTCTGGAGGGTGAATCAGAAGAAGCAGAAGAAGGAGAAGGAGAAGGTGAAGTCTGGAGGGTGAATCAGAAGAAGCAGAAGAAGGAGAAGGAGAAGGTGAAGTCTGGAGGGTGAATCAGAAGAAGCAGAATAAGGAGAAGGAGAAGGTGAAGTCTGGAGGGTGAATCAGAAGAAGCAGAAGAAGGAGAAGGAGAAGGTGAAGTCTGGAGGGTGAATCAGAAGAAGTAGAAGAAGGAGAAGGAGAAGATGAAGTCTGGAGGGTGAATCAGAAGAAGTAGAAGAAGGAGAAGGAGAAGGTGAAGTCTGGAGGGTGAATCAGAAGAAGTAGAAGAAGGAGAAGGAGAAGATGAAGTCTGGAGGGTGAATCAGAAGAAACAGAAGAAGGAGAAGGAGAAGGTGAAGTCTGGAGGGTGAATCAGAAGAAGTAGAAGAAGGAGAAGGAGAAGGTGTAGTCTGGAGGGTGAATCAGAAGAAGTAGACGAAGGAGAAGGAAAAGGTGAAGTCTGGAGGGTGAATCAGAAGAAGCAGAAGAAGGAGAAGGAGATGGTGAAGTCTGGAGGGTGAATCAGAAGAAGTAGAAGAAGGAGAAGGAGAAGGTGAAGTCTGGAGGGTGAATCAGAAGAAGCAGAATAAGGAGAAGGAGAAGGTGAAGTCTGGAGGGTGAATCAGAAGAAGCAGAAGAAGGAGAAGGAGAAGGTGAAGTCTGGAGGGTGAATCAGAAGAAGTAGAAGAAGGAGAAGGAGAAGATGAAGTCTGGAGGGTGAATCAGAAGAAGTAGAAGAAGGAGAAGGAGAAGGTGAAGTCTGGAGGGTGAATCAGAAGAAGTAGAAGAAGGAGAAGGAGAAGATGAAGTCTGGAGGGTGAATCAGAAGAAACAGAAGAATGAGAAGGAGAAGGTGAAGTCTGGAGGGTGAATCAGAAGAAGTAGAAGAAGGAGAAGGAGAAGGTGTAGTCTGGAGGGTGAATCAGAAGAAGTAGACGAAGGAGAAGGAGAAGGTGAAGTCTGGAGGGTGAATCAGAAGAAGCAGAAGAAGGAGAAGGAGAAGGTGAAATCTGGAGGGTGAATCAGAAGAAGTAGAAGAAGGAGAAGGAGAAGGTGAAGTCTGGAGGGTGAATCAGAAGAAGCAGAAGAAGGAGAAGGAGAAGGTGAAGTCTGGAGGGTGAATCAGAAGAAGCAGAAGACGGAGAAGGAGAAGGTGAAGTCTGGAGGGTGAATCAGAAGAAGTAGAAGAAGGAGAAGGAGAAGTTGAAGTCTGGAGGGTGAAGCAGAAGAAGTAGAAGATGGAGAAGGAGAAGGTGAAGTCAGGAGGGTGAATCAGAAGAAGTAGAAGAAGGAGAAGGAGAAGGTGAAGTCAGGAGGGTGAATCAGAAGAAGCAGAAGATGGAGAAGGAGAAGGTGAAGTCTGGAGGGTGAATCAGAAGAATCAGAAGAAGGAGAAGGAGAAGGTGAAGTCTGGAGGGTGAATCAGAAGAAGCAAAGGAAGGAGAAGGAGAAGGTGAAGTCTGGAGGGTGAATCAGAAGAAGCAGAATAAGGAGAAGGAGAAGTTGAAGTCTGGAGGGTGAATCAGAAGAAGCAGAATAAGGAGAAGGAGAAGGTGAAGACTGGAGGGTGAATCAGAAGAAGCAGAAGAAGGAGAAGGAGAAGGTGAAGTCTGGAGGGTGAATCAGAAGAAGTAGAAGAAGGAGAAGGAGAAGGTGAAGTCTGGAGGGTGAAGCAGAAGAAGTAGAAGAAGGAGAAGTAGAAGGTGAAGTCAGGAGGGTGAATCAGAAGAAGTAGAAGAAGGAGAAGGAGAAGGTGAAGTCAGGAGGGTGAATCAGAAGAAGCAGAAGAAGGAGAAGGAGAAGGTGAAGTCTGGAGGGTGAATCAGAAGAAGTAGAAGAAGGAGAAGGAGAAGGTGAAGTCTGGAGGGTGAATCAGAAGAAGCAGAAGAAGGAGAAGGAGAAGGTGAAGTCTGGAGGGTGAATCAGAAGAAGCAGAAGAAGGAGAAGGAGAAGATGAAGTCTGGAGGGTGAATCAGAAGAAGTAGAAGAAGGAGAAGGAGAAGGTGAGGTCTGGAGGGTGAATCAGAAGAAGCAGAAGAAGGAGAAGGAGAAGGTGAAGTCTGGAGGGTGAATCAGAAGAAGCAGAAGAAGGAGAAGGAGAAGGTGAAGTCTGGAGGGTGAATCAGAAGAACCAGAAGAAGGAGAAGGAGTAGGTGAAGTTAGGAGGGTGAATCAGAAGAAGCAGAAGAAGGAGAAGGAGCAGGTGAAGTCAGGGGGGTGTAGCAGAAGAAGTAGAAGAAGGAGAAGGAGAAGGTGAAGTCAGGACGGTGAAGCAGAAGAAGCAGAAGAAGGAGAAGGAGAAGGTGAAGCCTGGAGGGCGCAGCAGAAGAAGCAGAAGAAGGAGAAGGAGAAGGTGAAGTCTGGAGTGTGAAGCAGTAGAAGCAGAAGAAGGAGAAGGAGAAGGTGAAGTCTGGAGGGCGCAGCAGAAGAAGCAGAAGAAGGAGAATGAGAAGGTGAAGTCTGGAGGGTGAATCAGAAGAAGCAGAAGAAGGAGAAGGAGAAGGTGAAGTCTGGAGGGTGAATCAGAAGAAGTAGAAGAAGGAGAAGGAGAAGGTGAAGTCTGGAGGGTGAAGCAGAAGAAGTAGAAGAAGGAGAAGGAGAAGGTGAAGTCAGGAGGGTGAATCAGAAGAAGTAGAAGAAGGAGAAGGAGAAGGTGAAGTCAGGAGGGTGAATCAGAAGAAGCAGAAGAAGGAGAAGGAGAAGGTGAAGTCTGGAGGGTGAATCAGAAGAATCAGAAGAAGGAGAAGGAGAAGGTGAAGTCTGGAGGGTGAATCAGAAGAAGCAGAAGAAAGAGAAGGAGAAGCTGAAGTCTGGAGGGTGAAGCAGAAGAAACAGAAGAAGGAGAAGGAGAAGGTGAAGACTGGAGGGTGAATCAGAAGAAGTAGAAGAAGGAGAAGGAGAAGGTGAAGTCTGGAGGGTGAATCAGAAGAAGTAGAAGAAGGAGAAGGAGAAGTTGAAGTCTGGAGGGTGAATCAGAAGAAGCAGAAGAAGGAGAAGGAGAAGGTGAAGTCTGGAGGGTGAATCAGAAGAAGCAGAAGAAGGAGAAGGAGAAGATGAAGTCCGGAGGGTGAATCAGAAGAAGTAGAAGAAGGAGAAGGAGAAGGTGAAGTCTGGAGGGTGAATCAGAAGAAGTAGAAGAAGGAGAAGGAGAAGATGAAGTCTGGAGGGTGAATCAGAAGAAACTGAAGAAGGAGAAGGAGAAGGTGAAGTCTGGAGGGTGAATCAGAAGAAGTAGAAGAAGGAGAAGGAGAAGGTGTAGTCTGGAGGGTGAATCAGAAGAAGTAGACGAAGGAGAAGGAGAAGGTGAAGTCTGGAGGGTGAATCAGAAGAAGCAGAAGAATGAGAAGGAGAAGGTGAAGTCTGGAGGGTGAATCAGAAGAAGTAGAAGAAGGAGAAGGAGAAGGTGAAGTCTGGAGGGTGAATCAGAAGAAGCAGAATAAGGAGAAGGAGAAGGTGAAGTCTGGAGGGTGAATCAGAAGAAGCAGAAGAAGGAGAAGGAGAAGGTGAAGTCTGGAGGGTGAATCAGAAGAAGTAGAAGAAGGAGAAGGAGAAGATGAAGTCTGGAGGGTGAATCAGAAGAAGTAGAAGAAGGAGAAGGAGAAGGTGAAGTCTGGAGGGTGAATCAGATGAAGTAGAAGAAGGAGAAGGAGAAGATGAAGTCTGGAGGGTGAATCAGAAGAAACAGAAGAATGAGAAGGAGAAGGTGAAGTCTGGAGGGTGAATCAGAAGAAGTAGAAGAAGGAGAAGGAGAAGGTGTAGTCTGGAGGGTGAATCAGAAGAAGTAGACGAAGGAGAAGGAGAAGGTGAAGTCTGGAGGGTGAATCAGAAGAAGCAGAAGAAGGAGAAGGAGAAGGTGAAGTCTGGAGGGTGAATGAGAAGAAGTAGAAGAAGGAGAAGGAGAAGGTGAAGTCTGGAGGGTGAATCAGAAGAAGCAGAAGAAGGAGAAGGAGAAGGTGAAGTCTGGAGGGTGAATCAGAAGAAGCAGAAGAAGGAGAAGGAGAAGGTGAAGTCTGGAGGGTGAATCAGAAAAAGTAGAAGAAGGAGAAGGAGAAGTTGAAGTCTGGAGGGTGAAGCAGAAGAAGTAGAAGATGGAGAAGGAGAAGGTGAAGTCAGGAGGGTGAATCAGAAGAAGTAGAAGAAGGAGAAGGTGAAGGTGAAGTCAGGAGGGTGAATGAGAAGAAGCAGAAGATGGAGAAGGAGAGGGTAAAGTCTGGAGGGTGAATCAGAAGAATCAGAAGAAGGAGAAGGAGAAGGTGAAGTCTGGAGGGTGAATCAGAAGAAGCAAAGGAAGGAGAAGGAGAAGGTGAAGTCTGGAGGGTGAATCAGAAGAAGCAGAATAAGGAGAAGGAGAAGTTGAAGTCTGGAGGGTGAATCAGAAGAAGCAGAATAAGGAGAAGGAGAAGGTGAAGTCTGGAGGGTGAATCAGAAGAAGCAGAAGAAGGAGAAGGAGAAGGTGAAGTCTGGAGGGTGAATCAGAAGAAGTAGAAGAAGGAGAAGGAGAAGGTGAAGTCTGGAGGGTGAAGCAGAAGAAGTAGAAGAAGGAGAAGGAGAAGGTGAAGTCAGGAGGGTGAAACAGAAGAAGTCGAAGAAGGAGAAGGAGAAGGTGAAGTCAGGAGGGTGAATCAGAAGAAGCAGAAGAAGGAGAAGGAGAAGGTGAAGTCTGGAGGGTGAATCAGAAGAATCAGAAGAAGGAGAAGGAGAAGGTGAAGTCTGGAGGGTGAAGCAGAAGAAACAGATGAAGGAGAAGGAAAAGGTGAAGACTGGAGGGTGAATCAGAAGAAGTAGAAGAAGGAGAAGGAGAAGGTGAAGTCTGGAGGGTGAATCAGAAGAAGTAGAAGAAGGAGAAGGAGAAGGTGAAGTCTGGAGGGTGAATCAGAAGAAGCAGAAGAAGGAGAAGGAGAAGATGAAGTCTGGAGGGTGAATCAGAAGAAGTAGAAGAAGGAGAAGGAGAAGGTGAAGTCTGGAGGGTGAATCAGAAGTAGTAGAAGAAGGAGAAGGAGAAGGTGAAGTCTGGAGGGTGAATCAGAAGAAACAGAAGAAGGAGAAGGAGAAGGTGAAGTCTGGAGGGTGAATCAGAAGAAGTAGAAGAAGGAGAAGGAGAAGGTGTAGTCTGGAGGGTGAATCAGAAGAAGTAGACGAAGGAGAAGGAGAAGGTGACGTCTGGAGGGTTAATCAGAAGAAGCAGAAGAAGGAGATGGAGAAGGTGAAGTCTGGAGGGTGAATCAGAAGAAGTAGAAGAAGGAGAAGGAGAAGGTGAAGTCTGGAGGGTGAATCAGAAGAAGCAGAAGAAGGAGAAGGAGAAGGTGAAGTCTGGAGGGTGAATCAGAAGAAGCAGAAGAAGGAGAAGGAGAAGGTGAAGTCTGGAGGGTGATTCAGAAGAAGCAGAATAAGGAGAAGGAGAAGGTGATGTCTGGAGGGTGAATCAGAAGAAGCTGAAGAAGGAGAAGGAGAAGGTGAAGTCTGGAGGGTGAAACAGAAGAAGTAGAAGAAGGAGAAGGAGAAAGTGAAGTCTGGAGGGTGAATCAGAAGAAGTAGAAGAAGGAGAAGGAGAAGGTGAAGTCTGGAGGGTGAATCAGAAGAAGTAGAAGAAGGAGAAGGAGAAGGTGAAGTCTGGAGGGTGAAGCAGAAGAAGTAGAAGAAGGAGAAGGAGAAGGTGAAGTCAGGAGGGTGAATCAGAAGTTGTAGAAGAAGGAGAAGGAGAAGGTGAAGTCTGGAGGGTGAATCAGAAGAAGTAGAAGAAGGGGAAGGAGAAGGTGAAGTCTGGAGGGTGAAGCAGAAGAATCAGAAGAAGGAGAAGGAGAAGGTGAAGTCTGGAGGGTGAATCAGAAGAAGCAGAAGAAAGAGAAGGAGAAGGTGAAGTCTGGAGGGTGAATCAGAAGAAGTAGAAGAAGGAGAAGGAGAAGGTGAAGTCTGGAGGGTGAATCAGAAGAAGCAGAAGAAGGAGAAGGGGAAGGTGAAGTCTGGAGGGTGAATCAGAAGAAGCAGACGAAGGAGAAGGAGAAGGTGAAGTCTGGAGGGTGAATCAGAAGAAGCAGAAGAAGGAGATGGAGAAGGTGAAGTCTGGAGGGTGAATCAGAAGAAGTAGAAGAAGGAGAAGGTGAAGGTGAAGTCTGGAGGGTGAATCAGAAGAAGCAGAAGAAGGAGATAGAGAAGGTGAAGTCTGGAGGGTGAATCAGAAGAATCAGAAGAAGGAGAAGGAGAAGGTGAAGTCTGGAGGGTGAAGCAGAAGAAGCAGAAGAAAGAGAAGGAGAAGGTGAAGTCTGGAGGGTGAAGCAGAAGAAACAGAAGAAGGAGAAGGAGAAGGTGAAGACTGGAGGGTGAATCAGAAGAAGTAGAAGAAGGAGAAGGAGAAGGTGAAGTCTGGAGGGTGAATCAGAAGAAGTAGAAGAAGGAGAAGGAGAAGGTGAAGTCTGGAGGGTGAATCAGAAGAAGCAGAAGAAGGAGAAGGTAAAGTCTGGAGGGTGAATCAGAAGAAGCAGAAGAAGGAGAAGGAGAAGATGAAGTCTGGAGGGTGAATCAGAAGAAGTAGAAGAAGGAGAAGGAGAAGGTGAGGTCTGGAGGGTGAATCAGAAGAAGCAGAAGAAGGAGAAGGAGAAGGTGAAGTCTGGAGGGTGAATCAGAAGAAGCAGAAGAAGGAGAAGGAGAAGGTGAAGTCTGGAGGGTGAATCAGAAGAAGCAGAAGAAGGAGAAGGAGAAGGTGAAGTCAGGAGGGTGAATCAGAAGAAGCAGAAGAAGGAGAAGGAGAAGGTGAAGTTAGGAGGGTGAATCAGAAGAAGCAGAAGAAGGAGAAGGAGCAGGTGAAGTCAGGGGGGTGTAGCAGAAGAAGCAGAAGAAGGAGAAGGAGAAGGTGAAGCCTGGAGGGCGCAGCAGAAGAAGCAGAAGAAGGAGAAGGAGAAGGTGAAGTCTGGAGTGTGAAGCAGAAGAAGCAGAAGAAGGAGAAGGAGAAGGTGAAGTCTGGAGGGCGCAGCAGAAGAAGCAGAAGAAGGAGAATGAGAAGGTGAAGTCTGGAGGGTGAATCAGAAGAAGCAGAAGAAGGAGAAGGAGAAGGTGAAGTCTGGAGGGTGAATCAGAAGAAGTAGAAGAAGGAGAAGGAGAAGGTGAAGTCTGGAGGGTGAAGCAGAAGAAGTAGAAGAAGGAGAAGGAGAAGGTGAAGTCAGGAGGGTGAATCAGAAGAAGTAGAAGAAGGAGAAGGAGAAGGTGAGGTCTGGAGGGTGAATCAGAAGAAGCAGAAGAAGGAGAAGGAGAAGGTGAAGTCTGGAGGGTGAATCAGAAGAAGCAGAAGAAGGAGAAGGAGAAGGTGAAGTCTGGAGGGTGAATCAGAAGAAGCAGAAGAAGGAGAAGGAGAAGGTGAAGTCAGGAGGGTGAATCAGAAGAAGCAGAAGAAGGAGAAGGAGAAGGTGAATTTAGGAGGGTGAATCAGAAGAAGCAGAAAAAGGAGAAGGAGCAGGTGAAGTCAAGGGGGTGTAGCAGAAGAACTAGAAGAAGGAGAAGGAGAAGGTGAAGTCAGGACGGTGAAGCAGAAGAAGCAGAAGAAGGAGAAGGAGAAGGTGAAGCCTGGAGGGCGCAGCAGAAGAAGCAGAAGAAGGAGAAGGAGAAGGTGAAGTCTGGAGTGTGAAGCAGAAGAAGCAGAAGAAGGAGAAGGAGAAGGTGAAGTCTGGAGGGCGCAGCATAAGAAGCAGAAGAAGGAGAATGAGAAGGTGAAGTCTGGAGGGTGAATCAGAAGAAGCAGAAGAAGGAGAAGGAGAAGGTGAAGTCTGGAGGGTGAATCAGAAGAAGTAGAAGAAGGGGAAGGAGAAGGTGAAGTCTGGAGGGTGAAGCAGAAGAAGTAGAAGAAGGAGAAGGAGAAGGTGAAGTCAGGAGGGTGAATCAGAAGAAGTAGAAGAAGGAGAAGGAGAAGGTGAAGTCAGGAGGGTGAATCAGAAGAAGCAGAAGATGGAGAAGGAGAAGGTGAAGTCTGAAGGGTGAATCAGAAGAATCAGAAGAAGGAGAAGGAGAAGGTGAAGTCTGGAGGGTGAATCAGAAGAAGCAGAAGAAAGAGAAGGAGAAGGTGAAGTCTGGAGGGTGAAGCAGAAGAAACAGAAAAAGGAGAAGGAGAAGGTGAAGACTGGAGGGTGAATGAGAAGAAGTAGCAGATGGAGAAGGAGAAGGTGAAGTCTGGAGGCTGAATCAGAAGAAGTGGAAGAAGGAGAAGGAGAAGTTGAAGTCTGGAGGGTGAATCAGAAGAAGCAGAAGAAGGAGAAGGAGAAGGTGAAGTCTGGAGGGTGAATCAGAAGAAGCAGAAGAAGGAGAAGGAGAAGATGAAGTCTGGAGGGTGAATCAGAAGAAACAGAAGAAGGAGAAGGAGAAGGTGAAGTCTGGAGGGTGAATCAGAAGAAGTAGAAGAAGGAGAAGGAGAAGGTGAAGTCTGGAGGGTGAATCAGAAGAAACAGAAGAAGGAGAAGGAGAAGGTGAAGTCTGGAGGGTGAATCAGAAGAAGTAGAAGAAGGAGAAGGAGAAGGTGTAGTCTGGAGGGTGAATCAGAAGAAGTAGACGAAGGAGAAGGAGAAGGTGAAGTCTGGAGGGTGAATCAGAAGAAGCAGAAGAAGGAGAAGGAGAAGGTGAAGTCTGGAGGGTGAATCAGAAGAAGTAGAAGAAGGAGAAGGAGAAGGTGAAGTCTGGAGGGTGAATCAGAAGAAGCAGAAGAAGGAGAAGGAGAAGGTGAAGTCTGGAGGGTGAATCAGAAGAAGCAGAAGAAGGAGAAGGAGAAGGTGAAGTCTGGAGGGTGAATCAGAAGAAGCAGAATAAGGAGAAGGAGAAGGTGAAGTCTGGAGGGTGAATCAGAAGAAGCAGAAGAAGGAGAAGGAGAAGGTGAAGTCTGGAGGGTGAATCAGAAGAAGTAGAAGAAGGAGAAGGAGAAGTTGAAGTCTGGAGGGTGAATCAGAAGAAGTATAAGAAATAGAAGGAGAAGGTGAAGTCTGGAGGGTGAATCAGAAGAAGTAGAAGAAGGAGAAGGAGAAGGTGAAGACTGGAGGGTGAAGCAGAAGAAGTAGATGAAGGAGAAGGAGAAGGTGAAGTCAGGAGGGTGAATCAGAAGAAGTAGAAGAAGGAGAAGGAGAAGGTGAGTTCTGGAGGGTGAATAAGAAGAAGCAGAAGAAGGAGAAGGAGAAGGTGAAGTCTGGAGGGTGAATCAGAAGAATCAGAAGAAGGAGAAGGAGAAGGTGAAGTCTGGAGGGTGAATCAGAAGAAGCAGAAGAAAGAGAAGGAGAAGGTGAAGTCTGGAGGGTGAAGCAGAAGAAACAGAAGAAGGAGAAGGAGGAGGTGAAGACTGGAGGGTGAATCAGAAGAAGTAGAAGAAGGAGAAGGAGAAGGTGAAGTCTGGAGGGTGAATCAGAAGAAGTAGAAGAAGGAGAAGGAGAAGGTGAAGTCTGGAGGGTGAATCAGAAGAAGCAGAAGAAGGAGAAGGAGAAGGTTAAGTCTGGAGGGTGAATCAGAAGAAGGAGAAGAAGGAGAAGGAGAAGATGAAGTCTGGAGGGTGAATCAGAAGAAGTAGAAGAAGGAGAAGGAGAAGGTGAAGTCTGGAGGCTGAATCAGAAGAAGTAGAAGAAGGAGAAGGAGAAGGTGAAGTCTGGAGGGTGAATCAGAAGAAGCAGAAGAAGGAGAAGGAGAAGATGAAGTCTGGAGGGTGAATCAGAAGAAGTAGAAGAAGGAGAAGGAGAAGGTGAGGTCTGGAGGGTGAATCAGAAGAAGCAGAAGGAGAAGGAGAAGGTGAAGTCTGGAGGGTGAATCAGAAGAAGCAGAAGAAGGAGAAGGAGAAGGTGAAGTCTGGAGGGTGAATCAGAAGAAGCAGAAGAAGGAGAAGGAGAAGGTGAAGTCTGGATGGTGAATCAGAAGAAGCAGAAGAAAGAGAAGGAGAAGGTGAAGTCTGGAGGATGAAGCAGAAGAAACAGAAGAAGGAGAAGGAGAAGGTGAAGACTGGAGGGTGAATCAGAAGAAGTAGAAGAAGGAGAAGGAGAAGGTGAAGTCTGGAGGTTGAAGCAGAAGAAACAGAAGAAGGAGAAGGAGAAGGTGAAGACTGGAGGGTGAATCAGAAGAAGTAGAAGAAGGAGAAGGAGAAGGTGAAGTCTGGAGGGTGAATCAGAAGAAGTAGAAGAAGGAGAAGGAGAAGGTGAAGTCTGGAGGGTGAATCAGAAGAAGCAGAAGAAGGAGAAGGAGAAGGTGAAGTCTGGAGGGTGAATCAGAAGAAGGAGAAGAAGGAGAAGGAGAAGATGAAGTCTGGAGGGTGAATCAGAAGAAGTAGAAGAAGGAGAAGGAGAAGGTGAAGTCTGGAGGCTGAATCAGAAGAAGTAGAAGAAGGAGAAGGAGAAGGTGAAGTCTGGAGGGTGAATCAGAAGAAGCAGAAGAAGGAGAAGGAGAAGATGAAGTCTGGAGGGTGAATCAGAAGAAGTAGAAGAAGGAGAAGGAGAAGGTGAGGTCTGGAGGGTGAATCAGAAGAAGCAGAAGAAGGAGAAGGAGAAGGTGAAGTCTGGAGGGTGAATCAGAAGAAGCAGAAGAAGGAGAAGGAGAAGGTGAAGTCTGGAGGGTGAATCAGAAGAAGCAGAAGAAGGAGAAGGAGAAGGTGAAGTCAGGAGGGTGAATCAGAAGAAGCAGAAGAAGGAGAAGGAGAAGGTGAATTTAGGAGGGTGAATCAGAAGAAGCAGAAGAAGGAGAAGGAGAAGGTGAAGTCTGGAGGGTGAATCAGAAGAAGTAGAAGAAGGAGAAGGAGAAGGTGAAGTCTGGAGGGTGAAGCAGAAGAAACAAAAAAAGGAGAAGGAGAAGGTGAAGACTGGAGGGTGAATCAGAAGAAGTAGAAGAAGGAGAAGGAGAAGGTGAAGTCTGGAGGGTGAATCAGAAGTAGTGGAAGAAGGAGAAGGAGAAGTTGAAGTCTGAAGGGTGAATCAGAAGAAGCAGAAGAAGGAGAAGGAGAAGGTGTGTCTGGAGGGTGAATCAGAAGAAGCAGAAGAAGGAGAAGGAGAAGGTGAAGTCTGGAGGGCGCAGCAGAAGAAGCAGAAGAAGGAGAATGAGAAGGTGAAGTCTGGAGGGTGAATCAGAAGAAGCAGAAGAAGGAGAAGGAGAAGGTGAAGTCTGGAGGGTGAATCAGAAGAAGTAGAAGAAGGAGAAGGAGAAGGTGAAGTCTGGAGGGTGAAGCAGAAGAAGTAGAAGAAGGAGAAGGAGAAGGTGAAGTCAGGAGGGTGAATCAGAAGAAGTAGAAGAAGGAGAAGGAGAAGGTGAAGTCAGGAGGGTGAATCAGAAGAAGCAGAAGAAGGAGAAGGAGAAGGTGAAGTCTGGAGGGTGAATCAGAAGAATCAGAAGAAGGAGAAGGAGAAGGTGAAGTCTGGAGGGTGAATCAGAAGAAGCAGAAGAAAGAGAAGGAGAAGGTGAAGTCTGGAGGGTGAAGCAGAAGAAACAAAAAAAGGAGAAGGAGAAGGTGAAGACTGGAGGGTGAATCAGAAGAAGTAGAAGAAGGAGAAGGAGAAGGTGAAGTCTGGAGGGTGAATCAGAAGAAGTGGAAGAAGGAGAAGGAGAAGTTGAAGTCTGAAGGGTGAATCAGAAGAAGCAGAAGAAGGAGAAGGAGAAGGTGTGTCTGGAGGGTGAATCAGAAGAAGCAGAAGAAGGAGAAGGAGAAGATGAAGTCTGGAGGGTGAACCAGAAGAAGTAGAAGAAGGAGAAGGAGAAGGTGAAGTCTGGAGGGTGAATCAGAAGAAGTAGAAGAAGGAGAAGGAGAAGGTGAAGTCTGGAGGGTGGAGCAGAAGAAGTAGAAGAAGGAGAAGGAGAAGGTGAAGTCAGGAGGGTGAATCAGAAGAAGTAGAAGAAGGAGAAGGAGAAGGTGAAGTCAGGAGGGTGAATCAGAAGAAGCAGAAGAAGGAGAAGGAGAAGGTGAAGTCTGGAGGGTGAATCAGAAGAATCAGAAGAAGGAGAAGGAGAAGGTGATGTCTGGAGGGTGAATCAGAAGAAGCAGAAGAAAGAGAAGGAGAAGGTGAAGTCTGGAGGGTGAAGCAGAAGAAACAAAAAAAGGAGAAGGAGAAGGTGAAGACTGGAGGGTGAATCAGAAGAAGTAGAAGAAGGAGAAGGTGAAGGTGAAGTCTGGAGGGTGAATCAGAAGAAGTGGAAGAAGGAGAAGGGGAAGTTGAAGTCTGGAGGGTGAATCAGAAGAAGCAGAAGAAGGAGAAGGAGAAGGTGAAGTCTGGAGGGTGAATCAGAAGAAGCAGAAGAAGGAGAAGGAGAAGATGAAGTCTGGAGGGTGAATCAGAAGAAGTAGAAGAAGGAGAAGGAGAAGGTGAAGTCTGGAGGGTGAATCAGAAGAAGTAGAAGAAGGAGAAGGAGAAGATGAAGTCTGGAGGGTGAATCAGAAGAAACAGAAGAAGGAGAAGGAGAAGGTGAAGTCTGGAGGGTGAATCAGAAGAAGTAGAAGAAGGAGAAGGAGAAGGTGTAGTCTGGAGGGTGAATCAGAAGAAGTAGACGAAGGAGAAGGAGAAGGTGAAGTCTGGAGGGTGAATCAGAAGAAGCAGAAGAAGGAGAAGTAGAAGGTGAAGTCTGGAGGGTGAATCAGAAGAAGTAGAAGAAGGAGAAGGAGAAGGTGAAGTCTGGAGGGTGAATCAGAAGAAGCAGAAGAAGGAGAAGGAGAAGGTGAAGTCTGGAGGGTGAATCAGAAGAAGCAGAAGAAGGAGAAGGAGAAGGTGAAGTCTGGAGGGTGAATCAGAAGAAGCAGAATAAGGAGAAGGAGAAGGTGAAGTCTGGAGGGTGAATCAGAAGAAGCAGAAGAAGGAGAAGGAGAAGGTGAAGTCTGGAGGGTGAATCAGAAGAAGTAGAAGAAGGAGAAGGAGAAGGTGAAGTCTGGAGGGTGAATCAGAAGAAGTATAAGAAGGAGAAGGAGAAGGTGAAGTCTGGAGGGTGAATCAGAAGAAGTAGAAGAAGGAGAAGGAGAAGGTGAAGTCTGTAGGGTGAAGCAGAAGAAGTAGATGAAGGAGAAGGAGAAGGTGAAGTCAGGAGGGTGAATCAGAAGAAGTAGAAGAAGGAGAAGGAGAAGGTGAGGTCTGGAGGGTGAATCAGAAGAAGCAGAAGAAGGAGAGGGAGAAGGTGAAGTCTGGAGGGCGAATCAGAAGAATCAGAAGAAGGAGAAGGAGAAGGTGAAGTCTGGAGGGTGAATCAGAAGAAGCAGAAGAAAGAGAAGGAGAAGGTGAAGTCTGGAGGGTGAAGCAGAAGAAACAGAAGAAGGAGAAGGAGAAGGTGAAGACTGGAGGGTGAATCAGAAGAAGTAGAAGAAGGAGAAGGAGATGGTGAAGTCTGGAGGGTGAATCAAAAGAAGTAGAAGAAGGAGAAGGAGAAGGTGAAGTCTGGAGGGTGAATCAGAAGAAGCAGAAGAAGGAGAAGGAGAAGGTGAAGTCTGGAGGGTGAATCAGAAGAAGGAGAAGAAGGAGAAGGAGAAGATGAAGTCTGGAGGGTGAATCAGAAGAAGTAGAAGAAGGAGAAGGAGAAGGTGAAGTCTGGAGGCTGAATCAGAAGAAGTAGAAGAAGGAGAAGGAGAAGGTGAAGTCTGGAGGGTGAATCAGAAGAAACAGAAGAAGGAGAAGGAGAAGGTGAAGTCTGGAGGGTGTATCAGAAGAAGTAGAAGAAGGAGAAGGAGAAGGTGTAGTCTGGAGTGTGAATCAGAAGAAGTAGACGAAGGAGAAGGAGAAGGTGAAGTCTGGAGGGTGAATCAGAAGAAGCAGAAGAAGGAGAAGGAGAAGGTGAAGTCTGGAGGGTGAATCAGAAGAAGTAGAAGAAGGAGAAGGAGAAGGTGAAGTCTGGAGGGTGAATCAGAAGAAGCAGAAGAAGGAGAAGGAGAAGGTGAAGTCTGGAGGGTGAATCAGAAGAAGCAGAAGAAGGAGAAGGAGAAGGTGAAGTCTGGAGGGTGAATCAGAAGAAACAGAAGAAGGAGAAGGAGAAGGTGAAGTCTGGAGGGTGAATCAGAAGAAGTAGAAGAAGGAGAAGGAGAAGGTGTAGTCTGGAGGGTAAATCAGAAGAAGTAGACGAAGGAGAAGTAGAAGGTGAAGTCTGGAGGGTGAATCAGAAGAAGTAGAAGAAGGAGAAGGAGAAGGTGAAGTCTGGAGGGAGAATCAGAAGAAACAGAAGAAGGAGAAGGAGAAGGTGAAGTCTGGAGGGTGAATCAGAAGAAGTAGAAGAAGGAGAAGGAGAAGGTGTAGTCTGGAGGGTGAATCAGAAGAAGTAGACGAAGGAGAAGGAGAAGGTGAAGTCTGGAGGGTGAATCAGAAGAAGCAGAAGAAGGAGAAGGAGAAGATGAAGTCTGGAGGGTGAATCAGAAGAAGTAGAAGAAGGAGAATGAGAAGGTGAAGTCTGGAGGGTGAATCAGAAGAAGCAGAATAAGGAGAAGGAGAAGGTGAAGTCTGGAGGGTGAATCAGAAGAAGCAGAAGAAGGAGAAGGAGAAGGTGAAGTCTGGAGGGTGAATCAGAAGAAGCAGAATAAGGAGAAGGAGAAGGTGAAGTCTGGAGGGTGAATCAGAATAAGCAGAAGAAGGAGAAGGAGAAGGTGAAGTCTGGAGGATGAATCAGAAGAAGTAGAAGAAGGAGAAGGAGAAGGTGAAGTCTGGAGGGTGAATCAGAAGAAGTAGAAGAAGGAGAAGGAGAAGGTGAAGTCTGGAGGGTGAATCAGAAGAAGTAGAAGAAGGAGAAGGAGAAGGTGAAGTCTGGAGGGTGAAGCAGAAGAAGTAGAAGAAGGTGAAGTCAGGAGGGTGAATCAGAAGAAGTAGAAGAAGGAGAAGGAGAAGGTGAAGTCAGGAGGGTGAAGCAGAAGAAGCAGAAGAAGGAGAAGGAGAAGGTGAAGTCTGGAGGGTGAAGCAGAAGAAGCAGAAGAAGGAGAAGGAGAAGGTGAAGTCTGGAGGGTGAATCAGAAGAAGCAGAAGAAGGAGAAGGAGAAGGTGAAGTCTGGAGGGTGAAGCAGAAGAAACAGAAGAAGGAGAAGGAGAAGGTGAAGACTGGAGGGTGAATCAGAAGAAGTAGAAGAAGGAGAAGGAGATGGTGAAGTCTGGAGGGTGAATCAAAAGAAGTAGAAGAAGGAGAAGGAGAAGGTGAAGTCTGGAGGGTGAATCAGAAGAAGCAGAAGAAGGAGAAGGAGAAGGTGAAGTCTGGAGGGTGAATCAGAAGAAGGAGAAGAAGGAGAAGGAGAAGATGAAGTCTGGAGGGTGAATCAGAAGAAGTAGAAGAAGGAGAAGGAGAAGGTGAAGTCTGGAGGCTGAATCAGAAGAAGTAGAAGAAGGAGAAGGAGAAGGTGAAGTCTGGAGGGTGAATCAGAAGAAACAGAAGAAGGAGAAGGAGAAGGTGAAGTCTGGAGGGTGTATCAGAAGAAGTAGAAGAAGGAGAAGGAGAAGGTGTAGTCTGGAGTGTGAATCAGAAGAAGTAGACGAAGGAGAAGGAGAAGGTGAAGTCTGGAGGGTGAATCAGAAGAAGCAGAAGAAGGAGAAGGAGAAGGTGAAGTCTGGAGGGTGAATCAGAAGAAGTAGAAGAAGGAGAAGGAGAAGGTGAAGTCTGGAGGGTGAATCAGAAGAAGCAGAAGAAGGAGAAGGAGAAGGTGAAGTCTGGAGGGTGAATCAGAAGAAGCAGAAGAAGGAGAAGGAGAAGGTGAAGTCTGGAGGGTGAATCAGAAGAAACAGAAGAAGGAGAAGGAGAAGGTGAAGTCTGGAGGGTGAATCAGAAGAAGTAGAAGAAGGAGAAGGAGAAGGTGTAGTCTGGAGGGTAAATCAGAAGAAGTAGACGAAGGAGAAGTAGAAGGTGAAGTCTGGAGGGTGAATCAGAAGAAGTAGAAGAAGGAGAAGGAGAAGGTGAAGTCTGGAGGGAGAATCAGAAGAAACAGAAGAAGGAGAAGGAGAAGGTGAAGTCTGGAGGGTGAATCAGAAGAAGTAGAAGAAGGAGAAGGAGAAGGTGTAGTCTGGAGGGTGAATCAGAAGAAGTAGACGAAGGAGAAGGAGAAGGTGAAGTCTGGAGGGTGAATCAGAAGAAGCAGAAGAAGGAGAAGGAGAAGATGAAGTCTGGAGGGTGAATCAGAAGAAGTAGAAGAAGGAGAATGAGAAGGTGAAGTCTGGAGGGTGAATCAGAAGAAGCAGAATAAGGAGAAGGAGAAGGTGAAGTCTGGAGGGTGAATCAGAAGAAGCAGAAGAAGGAGAAGGAGAAGGTGAAGTCTGGAGGGTGAATCAGAAGAAGCAGAATAAGGAGAAGGAGAAGGTGAAGTCTGGAGGGTGAATCAGAATAAGCAGAAGAAGGAGAAGGAGAAGGTGAAGTCTGGAGGATGAATCAGAAGAAGTAGAAGAAGGAGAAGGAGAAGGTGAAGTCTGGAGGGTGAATCAGAAGAAGTAGAAGAAGGAGAAGGAGAAGGTGAAGTCTGGAGGGTGAATCAGAAGAAGTAGAAGAAGGAGAAGGAGAAGGTGAAGTCTGGAGGGTGAAGCAGAAGAAGTAGAAGAAGGTGAAGTCAGGAGGGTGAATCAGAAGAAGTAGAAGAAGGAGAAGGAGAAGGTGAAGTCAGGAGGGTGAAGCAGAAGAAGCAGAAGAAGGAGAAGGAGAAGGTGAAGTCTGGAGGGTGAAGCAGAAGAAGCAGAAGAAGGAGAAGGAGAAGGTGAAGTCTGGAGGGTGAATCAGAAGAAGCAGAAGAAGGAGAAGGAGAAGGTGTAGTCTGGAGGGTGAATCAGAAGAAGCAGAAGAAGGAGAAGGAGAAGGTGAAGTCAGGAGGGTGAATCAGAAGAAGCAGAAGAAGGAGAAGGAGAAGGTGAATTTAGGAGGGTGAATCAGAAGAAGCAGAAGAAGGAGAAGGAGCAGGTGAAGTCAGGGGGTGTAGCAGAAGAAGTAGAAGAAGGAGAAGGAGAAGGTGAAGTCAGGACGGTGAAGCAGAAGAAGCAGAAGAAGGAGAAGGAGAAGGTGAAGCCTGGAGGACGCAGCAGAAGAAGCAGAAGAAGGAGAAGGAGAAGGTGAAGTCTGGAGTGTGAAGCAGAAGAAGCAGAAGAAGGAGAAGGAGAAGGTGAAGTCTGGAGGGCGCAGCAGAAGAAGCAGAAGAAGGAGAATGAGAAGGTGAAGTCTGGAGGGTGAATCAGAAGAAGCAGAAGAAGGAGAAGGAGAAGGTGAAGTCTGGAGGGTGAATCAGAAGATGTAGAAGAAGGAGAAGGAGAAGGTGAAGTCAGGAGGGTGAATCAGAAGAAGCAGAAGAAGGAGAAGGAGATGGTGAAGTCTGGAGGGCGAATCAGAAGAAACAGAAGAAGGAGAAGGAGAAGGTGAAGTCAGGAGGGTGAATCAGAAGAAGCAGAAGAAGGAGAAGGAGAAGGTGAAGTCTGGAGGGCGAATCAGAAGAAACAGAAGAAGGAGAAGGAGAAGGTGAAGTCTGGAGGGTGAATCAGAAGAAGCAGAAGAAGGAGAAGGAGAAGGTGAAGTCTGGAGGTTGAATCAGAAGAAGCAGAATAACGAGAAGGAGAAGGTGAAGTCTGCAGGGTGAATCAGAAGAAGCAGAATAAGGAGAAGGAGAAGGTGAAGTCTGGAGGGCGCAGCAGAAGAAGCAGAAGAAGGAGAATGAGAAGGTGAAGTCTGGAGGGTGAATCAGAAGAAGCAGAAGAAGGAGAAGGAGAAGGTGAAGTCTGGAGGGCGCAGCAGAAGAAGCAGAAGAAGGAGAATGAGAAGGTGAAGTCTGGAGGGTGAATCAGAAGAAGCAGAATAACGAGAAGGAGAAGGTGAAGTCTGCAGGGTGAAGCAGAAGAAGCAGAAGAAGGAGAAGGAGAAGGTGAAGTCTGGAGGGCGCAGCAGAAGAAGCAGAAGAAGGAGAATGAGAAGGTGAAGTCTGGAGGGTGAATCAGAAGAAGCAGAAGAAGGAGAAGGAGAAGGTGAAGTCTGGAGGGCGCAGCAGAAGAAGCAGAAGAAGGAGAATGAGAAGGTGAAGTCTGGAGGGTGAATCAGAAGAAGCAGAAGAAGGAGAAGGAGAAGGTGAAGTCTGGAGGGTGAATCAGAAGATGTAGAAGAAGGAGAAGGAGAAGGTGAAGTCAGGAGGGTGAATCAGAAGAAGCAGAAGAAGGAGAAGGAGATGGTGAAGTCTGGAGGGCGAATCAGAAGAAACAGAAGAAGGAGAAGGAGAAGGTGAAGTCAGGAGGGTGAATCAGAAGAAGCAGAAGAAGGAGAAGGAGAAGGTGAAGTCTGGAGGGCGAATCAGAAGAAACAGAAGAAGGAGAAGGAGAAGGTGAAGTCTGGAGGGTGAATCAGAAGAAGCAGAAGAAGGAGAAGGAGAAGGTGAAGTCTGGAGGTTGAATCAGAAGAAGCAGAATAACGAGAAGGAGAAGGTGAAGTCTGCAGGGTGAATCAGAAGAAGCAGAATAAGGAGAAGGAGAAGGTGAAGTCTGGAGGGTGAATCAGAAGAAGCAGAAGAAGGAGAAGGAGAAGGTGAAGTCTGGAGGGTGAATCAGAAGAGGTAGAAGAAGGAGAAGGAGAAGGTGAAGTCTGGAGGGTGAAGCAGAAGAAGTAGAAGAAGGAGAAGGAGAAGGTGAAGTCAGGAGGGTGAATCAGAAGAAGTAGAAGAAGGAGAAGGAGAAGGTGAAGCCAGGAGGGTGAATCAGAAGAAGCAGAAGAAGGAGAAGGAGAAGGTGAAGTCTGGAGGGTGAATCAGAAGAATCAGAAGAAGGAGAAGGAGAAGGTGAAGTCTGGAGGGTGAATCAGAAGAATCAGAAGAAAGAGAAGGAGAAGGTGAAGTCTGGAGGCTGAAGCAGAAGAAACAGAAGAAGGAGAAGGAGAATGTGAAGACTGGAGGGTGAATCAGAAGAAGTAGAAGAAGGAGAAGGAGAAGGTGAAGTCTGGAGGGTGAATCAGAAGAAGTAGAAGAAGGAGAAGGAGAAGGTGAAGTCTGGAGGGTGAATCAGAAGAAGCAGAAGAAGGAGAAGGAGAAGGTGAAGTCTGGAGGGTGAATCAGAAGATGCAGAAGAAGGAGAAGGAGAAGATGAAGTCTGGAGGGTGAATCAGAAGAAGTAGAAGAAGGAGAAGGAGAAGGTGAAGTCTGGAGGGTGAATCAGAAGAAGTAGAAGAAGGAGAAGGAGAAGGTGAAGTCTGGAGGGTGAATCAGAAGAGGTAGAAGAAGGAGAAGGAGAAGGTGAAGTCTGGAGGGTGAAGCAGAAGAAGGAGAAGAAGGAGAAGGAGAAGGTGAAGTCAGGAGGGTGAATCAGAAGAAGCAGAAGAAGGAGAAGGAGAAGGTGAAGTCTGGAGGTTGAATCAGAAGAAGCAGAATAACGAGAAGGAGAAGGTGAAGTCTGGAGGGTGAATCAGAAGAAGCAGAATAAGGAGAAGGAGAAGGTGAAGTCTGGAGGGTGAATCAGAAGAAGCAGAAGAAGGAGAAGGAGAAGGTGAAGTCTGGAGGGTGAATCAGAAGAGGTAGAAGAAGGAGAAGGAGAAGGTGAAGTCTGGTGGGTGAAGCAGAAGAAGCAGAAGAAGGAGAAGGAGAAGGTGAAGTCTGGAGGGTGAAGCAGAAGAAGCAGAAGAAGGAGAAGGAGAAGGTGAAGTCAGGAAGGTGGATCAGAAGAAGTAGAAGAAGGAGAAGGAGAAGGTGAAGTCTGGAGGGTGAATCAGAAGAAGCAGAAGAAGGAGAAGGAGAAGGTGAAGTCTGGAGGGCGCAGCAGAAGAAGCAGAAGAAGGAGAAAGAGAAGGTGAAGTCTGGAGGGTGAAGCAGAAGAAGCAGAAGAAGGAGAAGGAGAGGGTGAAGTCTGGAGGGTGAATCAGAAGAAGTAGAAGAAGGAGAAGGAGAAGGTGAAGTCAGGAGAGTGAAGCAGAAGAAGCAGAAGAAGGAGAAGGAGAAGGTGAAGTCTGGAGGGCGAAGCAGAAGAAGCAGAAGAAGGAGAAGGAGAAGGTGAAGTCTGGAGGGTGAAGCAGAAGAAGCAGAAGAAGGAGAAGGAGTAGATGATGTCTGGAGGTTGAATCAGAAGAAGTAGAAGAAGGAGAAGGAGAAGGTGAAGTCAGGAGGGTGAAGCAGAAGAAGCAGAAGAAGGAGAAGGAGAAGGTGAAGTCTGGAGGGTGAAGCAGAAGAAGCAGAAGAAGGAGAAGGAGAAGGTGAAGTCTGGAGGGTGAATCAGAAGAAGCAGAAGAAGGAGAAGGAGAAGGTGAAGTCTGGAGGGTGAATCAGAAGAAGCAGAAGAAGGAGAAGGAGAAGGTGAAGTCAGGAGGGTGAATCAGAAGAAGCAGAAGAAGGAGAAGGAGAAGGTGAATTTAGGAGGGTGAATCAGAACAAGCAGAAGAAGGAGAAGGAGCAGGTGAAGTCAGGGGGGTGTAGCAGAAGAAGTAGAAGAAGGAGAAGGAGAAGGTGAAGTCAGGACGGTGAAGCAGAAGAAGCAGAAGAAGGAGAAGTAGAAGGTGAAGCCTGGAGGGCGCAGCAGAAGAAGCAGAAGAAGGAGAAGGAGAAGGTGAAGTCTGGAGTGTGAAGCAGAAGAAGCAGAAGAAGGAGAAGGAGAAGGTGAAGTCTGGAGGGCGCAGCAGAAGAAGCAGAAGAAGGAGAAGGAGAAGGTGAAGTCTGGAGGGTGAATCAGAAGAAGAAGAAGAAGGAGAAGGAGAAGGTGAAGTCTGGAGGGTGAATCAGAAGAAGTAGAAGAAGGAGAAGGAGAAGGTGAAGTCAGGAGGGTGAATCAGAAGAAGTAGAAGAAGGAGAAGGAGAAGGTGACGTCAGGAGGGTGAATCAGAAGAAGCAGAAGAAGGAGAAGGAGTAGGTGAAGTCTGGAGGGCGAATCAGAAGAAACAGAAGAAGGAGAAGGAGAAGGTGAAGTCTGGAGGGTGAATCAGAAGAAGCAGAAGAAGGAGAAGGAGAAGGTGAAGTCTGGAGGTTGAATCAGAAGAAGCAGAATAACGAGAAGGAGAAGGTGAAGTCTGGAGGGTGAATCAGAAGAAGCAGAATAAGGAGAAGGAGAAGGTGAAGTCTGGAGGGTGAATCAGAAGAAGCAGAAGAAGGAGAAGGAGAAGGTGAAGTCTGGAGGGTGAATCAGAAGAGGTAGAAGAAGGAGAAGGAGAAGGTGAAGTCTGGAGGGTGAAGCAGAAGAAGGAGAAGAAGGAGAAGGAGAAGGTGAAGTCAGGAGGGTGAATCAGAAGAGGTAGAAGAAGGAGAAGGAGAAGGTGAAGCCAGGAGGGTGAATCAGAAGAAGCAGAAGAAGGAGAAGGAGAAGGTGACGTCAGGAGGGTGGATCAGAAGAAGTAGAAGAAGGAGAAGGAGAAGGTGAAGTCTGGAGGTTGAATCAGAAGAAGCAGAATAACGAGAAGGAGAAGGTGAAGTCTGGAGGGTGAATCAGAAGAAGCAGAATAAGGAGAAGGAGAAGGTGAAGTCTGGAGGGTGAATCAGAAGAAGCAGAAGAAGGAGAAGGAGAAGGTGAAGTCTGGAGGGTGAATCAGAAGAGGTAGAAGAAGGAGAAGGAGAAGGTGAAGTCAGGAGGGTGAAGCAGAAGAAGCAGAAGAAGGAGAAGGAGAAGGTGAAGTCTGGAGGGTGAAGCAGAAGAAGCAGAAGAAGGAGAAGGAGAAGGTGAAGTCAGGAGGGTGGATCAGAAGAAGTAGAAGAAGGAGAAGGAGAAGGTGAAGTCTGGAGGGTGCATCAGAAGAAGCAGAAGAAGGAGAAGGAGAAGGTGAAGTCTGGAGGGTGAAGCAGAAGAAGCAGAAGAAGGAGAAGGAGAAGGTGAAGTCTGGAGGGTGAATCAGAAGAAGCAGAAGAAGGAGAAGGAGAAGGTGAAGTCTGGAGGGTGAATCAGAAGAAGCAGAAGAAGGAGAAGGAGAAGGTGAAGTCAGGAGGGTGAATCAGAAGAAGCAGAAGAAGGAGAAGGAGAAGGTGAATTTAGGAGGGTGAATCAGAACAAGCAGAAGAAGGAGAAGGAGCAGGTGAAGTCAGGGGGGTGTAGCAGAAGAAGTAGAAGAAGGAGAAGGAGAAGGTGAAGTCAGGACGGTGAAGCAGAAGAAGCAGAAGAAGGAGAAGTAGAAGGTGAAGCCTGGAGGGCGCAGCAGAAGAAGCAGAAGAAGGAGAAGGAGAAGGTGAAGTCTGGAGTGTGAAGCAGAAGAAGCAGAAGAAGGAGAAGGAGAAGGTGAAGTCTGGAGGGCGCAGCAGAAGAAGCAGAAGAAGGAGAAGGAGAAGGTGAAGTCTGGAGGGTGAATCAGAAGAAGAAGAAGAAGGAGAAGGAGAAGGTGAAGTCTGGAGGGTGAATCAGAAGAAGTAGAAGAAGGAGAAGGAGAAGGTGAAGTCAGGAGGGTGAATCAGAAGAAGTAGAAGAAGGAGAAGGAGAAGGTGACGTCAGGAGGGTGAATCAGAAGAAGCAGAAGAAGGAGAAGGAGTAGGTGAAGTCTGGAGGGCGAATCAGAAGAAACAGAAGAAGGAGAAGGAGAAGGTGAAGTCTGGAGGGTGAATCAGAAGAAGCAGAAGAAGGAGAAGGAGAAGGTGAAGTCTGGAGGTTGAATCAGAAGAAGCAGAATAACGAGAAGGAGAAGGTGAAGTCTGGAGGGTGAATCAGAAGAAGCAGAATAAGGAGAAGGAGAAGGTGAAGTCTGGAGGGTGAATCAGAAGAAGCAGAAGAAGGAGAAGGAGAAGGTGAAGTCTGGAGGGTGAATCAGAAGAGGTAGAAGAAGGAGAAGGAGAAGGTGAAGTCTGGAGGGTGAAGCAGAAGAAGGAGAAGAAGGAGAAGGAGAAGGTGAAGTCAGGAGGGTGAATCAGAAGAGGTAGAAGAAGGAGAAGGAGAAGGTGAAGCCAGGAGGGTGAATCAGAAGAAGCAGAAGAAGGAGAAGGAGAAGGTGACGTCAGGAGGGTGGATCAGAAGAAGTAGAAGAAGGAGAAGGAGAAGGTGAAGTCTGGAGGTTGAATCAGAAGAAGCAGAATAACGAGAAGGAGAAGGTGAAGTCTGGAGGGTGAATCAGAAGAAGCAGAATAAGGAGAAGGAGAAGGTGAAGTCTGGAGGGTGAATCAGAAGAAGCAGAAGAAGGAGAAGGAGAAGGTGAAGTCTGGAGGGTGAATCAGAAGAGGTAGAAGAAGGAGAAGGAGAAGGTGAAGTCAGGAGGGTGAAGCAGAAGAAGCAGAAGAAGGAGAAGGAGAAGGTGAAGTCTGGAGGGTGAAGCAGAAGAAGCAGAAGAAGGAGAAGGAGAAGGTGAAGTCAGGAGGGTGGATCAGAAGAAGTAGAAGAAGGAGAAGGAGAAGGTGAAGTCTGGAGGGTGCATCAGAA
This sequence comes from Somniosus microcephalus, assembly GCF_052327205.1. Taxonomy (NCBI): domain Eukaryota; kingdom Metazoa; phylum Chordata; class Chondrichthyes; order Squaliformes; family Somniosidae; genus Somniosus; species Somniosus microcephalus. Next base: position 230,121 of record NW_028225385.1, on the reverse strand, counting down.
GAAGCAGAAGAAGGAGAAGGAGAAGGTGAAGTCTGGAGGGCGCAGCAGAAGAAGCAGAAGAAGGAGAAAGAGAAGGTGAAGTCTGGAGGGTGAAGCAGAAGAAGCAGAAGAAGGAGAAGGAGAGGGTGAAGTCTGGAGGGTGAATCAGAAGAAGTAGAAGAAGGAGAAGGAGAAGGTGAAGTCAGGAGAGTGAAGCAGAAGAAGCAGAAGAAGGAGAAGGAGAAGGTGAAGTCTGGAGGGCGAAGCAGAAGAAGCAGAAGAAGGAGAAGGAGAAGGTGAAGTCTGGAGGGTGAAGCAGAAGAAGCAGAAGAAGGAGAAGGAGTAGGTGAAGTCTGGAGGGTGAATCAGAAGAAGTAGAAGAAGGAGAAGGAGAAGGTGAAGTCAGGAGGGTGAAGCAGAAGAAGCAGAAGAAGGAGAAGGTGAAGTCTGGAGGGTGAAGCAGAAGAAGCAGAAGAAGGAGAAGGAGAAGGTGAAGTCTGGAGGGTGAATCAGAAGAAGCAGAAGAAGGAGAAGGAGAAGGTGATGTCTGGAGGGTGAATCAGAAGAAGCAGAAGAAGGAGAAGGAGAAGGTGAAGTCAGGAGGGTGAATCAGAAGAACCAGAAGAAGGAGAAGGAGAAGGTGAATTTAGGAGGGTGAATCAGAAGAAGCAGAAGAAGGAGAAGGAGCAGTTGAAGTCAGGGGGGTGTAGCAGAAGAAGTAGAAGAAGGAGAAGGAGAAGGTGAAGTCAGGACGGTGAAGCAGAAGAAGCAGAAGAAGGAGAAGGAGAAGGTGAAGCCTGGAGGGCGCAGCAGAAGAAGCAGAAGAAGGAGAAGGAGAAGGTGAAGTCTGGAGTGTGAAGCAGAAGAAGCAGAAGAAGGAGAAGGAGAAGGTGAAGTCTGGAGGGCGCAGCAGAAGAAGCAGAAGAAGGAGAATGAGAAGGTGAAGTCTGGAGGGTGAATCAGAAGAAGCAGAAGAAGGAGAAGGAGAAGGTGAAGTCTGGAGGATGAATCAGAAGAAGTAGAAGAAGGAGAAGGAGAAGGTGAAGTCAGGAGGGTGAATCAGAAGAAGTAGAAGAAGGAGAAGGAGAAGGTGAAGTCAGGAGGGTGAATCAGAAGAAGCAGAAGAAGGAGAAGGAGAAGGTGAAGTCTGGAGGGCGAATCAGAAGAAACAGAAGAAGGAGAAGGAGAAGGTGAAGTCTGGAGGGTGAATCAGAAGAAGCAGAAGAAGGAGAAGGAGAAGGTGAAGTCTGGAGGTTGAATCAGAAGAAGCAGAATAACGAGAAGGAGATTGTGAAGTCTGGAGGGTGAATCAGAAGAAGCAGAATAAGGAGAAGGAGAAGGTGAAGTCTGGAGGGTGAATCAGAAGAAGCAGAAGAAGGAGAAGGAGAAGGTGAAGTCTGGAGGGTGAATCAGAAGTGGTAGAAGAAGGAGAAGGAGAAGGTGAAGTCTGGAGGGTGAAGCAGAAGAAGGAGAAGAAGGAGAAGTAGAAGGTGAAGTCAGTAGGGTGAATCAGAAGAAGTAGAAGAAGGAGAAGGAGAAGGTGAAGCCAGGAGGGTGAATCAGAAGAAGCAGAAGAAGGAGAAGGAGAAGGTGAAGTCTGGAGGGTGAATCAGAAGAATCAGAAGAAGGAGAAGGAGAAGGAGAAGTCTGGAGGGTGAAGCAGAAGAAGGAGAAGAAGGAGAAGGAGAAGGTGAAGTCAGGAGGGTGAAGCAGAAGAAGCAGAAGAAGGAGAAGGAGAAGGTGAAGTCTGGAGGGTGAAGCAGAAGAAGCAGAAGAAGGAGAAGGAGAAGGTGAAGTCAGGAGGGTGGATCAGAAGAAGTAGAAGAAGGAGAAGGAGAAGGTGAAGTCTGGAGGGTGAATCAGAAGAAGCAGAAGAAGGAGAAGGAGAAGGTGAAGTCTGGAGGGCGCAGCAGAAGAAGCAGAAGAAGGAGAAAGAGAAGGTGAAGTCTGGAGGGTGAAGCAGAAGAAGCAGAAGAAGGAGAAGGAGAGGGTGAAGTCTGGAGGGTGAATCAGAAGAAGTAGAAGAAGGAGAAGGAGAAGGTGAAGTCAGGAGAGTGAAGCAGAAGAAGCAGAAGAAGGAGAAGGAGAAGGTGAAGTCTGGAGGGCGAAGCAGAAGAAGCAGAAGAAGGAGAAGGAGAAGGTGAAGTCTGGAGGGTGAAGCAGAAGAAGCAGAAGAAGGAGAAGGAGTAGGTGAAGTCTGGAGGGTGAATCAGAAGAAGTAGAAGAAGGAGAAGGAGAAGGTGAAGTCAGGAGGGTGAAGCAGAAGAAGCAGAAGAAGGAGAAGGAGAAGGTGAAGTCTGGAGGGTGAAGCAGAAGAAGCAGAAGAAGGAAAAGGAGAAGGTGAAGTCTGGAGGGTGAATCAGAAGAAGCAGAAGAAGGAGAAGGAGAAGGTGAAGTCTGGAGGGTGAATCAGAAGAAGCAGAAGAAGGAGAAGGAGAAGGTGAAGTCAGGAGGGTGAATCAGAAGAAGCAGAAGAAGGAGAAGGAGAAGGTGAATTTAGGAGGGTGAATCAGAAGAAGCAGAAGAAGGAGAAGGAGCAGTTGAAGTCAGCGGGGTGTAGCAGAAGAAGTAGAAGAAGGAGAAGGAGAAGGTGAAGTCAGGACGGTGAAGCAGAAGAAGCAGAAGAAGGAGAAGGAGAAGGTGAAGCCTGGAGGGCGCAGCAGAAGAAGCAGAAGAAGGAGAAGGAGAAGGTGAAGTCTGGAGTGTGAAGCAGAAGAAGCAGAAGAAGGAGAAGGAGAAGGTGAAGTCTGGAGGGCGCAGCAGAAGAAGCAGAAGAAGGAGAATGAGAAGGTGAAGTCTGGAGGGTGAATCAGAAGAAGCAGAAGAAGGAGAAGGAGAAGGTGAAGTCTGGAGGGTGAATCAGAAGAAGTAGAAGAAGGAGAAGGAGAAGGTGAAGTCAGGAGGGTGAATCAGAAGAAGTAGAAGAAGGAGAAGGAGAAGGTGAAGTCAGGAGGGTGAATCAGAAGAAGCAGAAGAAGGAGAAGGAGAAGGTGAAGTCTGGAGGGCGAATCAGAAGAAACAGAAGAAGGAGAAGGAGAAGGTGAAGTCTGGAGGGTGAATCAGAAGAAGCAGAAGAAGGAGAAGGAGAAGGTGAAGTCTGGAGGTTGAATCAGAAGAAGCAGAATAACGAGAAGGAGAAGGTGAAGTCTGGAGGGTGAATCAGAAGAAGCAGAATAAGGAGAAGGAGAAGGTGAAGTCTGGAGGGTGAATCAGAAGAAGCAGAAGAAGGAGAAGGAGAAGGTGAAGTCTGGAGGGTGAATCAGAAGAGGTAGAAGAAGGAGAAGGAGAAGGTGAAGTCTGGAGGGTGAAGCAGAAGAAGGAGAAGAAGGAGAAGGAGAAGGTGAAGTCGGGAGGGTGAATCAGAAGAAGTAGAAGAAGGAGAAGGAGAAGGTGAAGATAGGAGGGTGAATCAGAAGAAGCAGAAGAAGGAGAAGGAGAAGGTGAAGTCTGGAGGGTGAATCAGAAGAATCAGAAGAAGGAGAAGGAGAAGGAGAAGTCTGGAGGGTGAATCAGAAGAATCAGAAGAAAGAGAAGGAGAAGGTGAAGTCTGGAGGCTGAAGCAGAAGAAACAGAAGAAGGAGAAGGAGAATGTGAAGACTGGAGGGTGAATCAGAAGAAGTAGAAGAAGGAGAAGGAGAAGGTGAAGTCTGGAGGGTGAATCAGAAGAAGTAGAAGAAGGAGAAGGAGAAGGTGAAGTCTGGAGGGTGAATCAGAAGAAGCAGAAGAAGGAGAAGGAGAAGGTGAAGTCTGGAGGGTGAATCAGAAGATGCAGAAGAAGGAGAAGGAGAAGATGAAGTCTGGAGGGTGAATCAGAAGAAGTAGAAGAAGGAGAAGGAGAAGGTGAAGTCTGGAGGGTGAATCAGAAGAAGTAGAAGAAGGAGAAGGAGAAGGTGAAGTCTGGAGGGTGAATCAGAAGAAACAGAAGAAGGAGAAGGAGAAGGTGAAGTCTGGAGGGTGAATCAGAAGAAGTAGAAGAAGGAGAAGGAGAAGGTGTAGTCTGGAGGGTGAATCAGAAGAAGTAGACGAAGGAGAAGGAGAAGGTGAAGTCTGGAGGGTGAATCAGAAGAAGCAGAAGAAGGAGAAGGAGAAGATGAAGTCTGGAGGGTGAATCAGAAGAAGTAGAAGAAGGAGAAGGAGAAGGTGAAGTCTGGAGGGTGAATCAGAAGAAGCAGAAGAAGGAGAAGGAGAAGGTGAAGTCTGGAGGGTGAATCAGAAGAAGCAGAAGAAGGAGAAGGAGAAGGTGAAGTCTGGAGGGTGAATCAGAAGAAGCAGAATAAGGAGAAGGAGAAGGTGAAGTATGGAGGGTGAATCAGAAGAAGCAGAAGAAGGAGAAGGAGAAGGTGAAGTCTGGAGGATGAATCAGAAGAAGTAGAAGAAGGAGAAGGAGAAGGTGAAGTCTGGAGGGTGAATCAGAAGAAGTAGAAGAAGGAGAAGGAGAAGGTGAAGTCTGGAGGGTGAATCAGAAGAAGCAGAAGAAGGAGAAGGAGAAGGTGAAGTCAGGAGGGTGAATCAGAAGAAGCAGAAGAAGGAGAAGGAGAAGGTGAATTTAGGAGGGTGAATCAGAAGAAGCAGAAGAAGGAGAAGGAGCAGGTGAAGTCAGGGGGGTGTAGCAGAAGAAGTAGAAGAAGGAGAAGGAGAAGGTGAAGTCAGGACGGTGAAGCAGAAGAAGCAGAAGAAGGAGAAGGAGAAGGTGAAGCCTGGAGGGCGCAGCAGAAGAAGCAGAAGAAGGAGAAGGAGAAGGTGAAGTCTGGAGTGTGAAGCAGAAGAAGCAGAAGAAGGAGAAGGAGAAGGTGAAGTCTGGAGAGCGCAGCAGAAGAAGCAGAAGAAGGAGAATGAGAAGGTGAAGTCTGGAGGGTGAATCAGAAGAAGCAGAAGAAGGAGAAGGAGAAGGTGAAGTCTGGAGGGTGAATCAGAAGAAGTAGAAGAAGGAGAAGGAGAAGGTGAAGTCTGGAGGGTGAATCAGAAGAAGCAGAAGAAGGAGAAGGAGAAGGTGACGTCAGGAGGGTGGATCAGAAGAAGTAGAAGAAGGAGAAGGAGAAGGTGAAGTCTGGAGGTTGAATCAGAAGAAGCAGAATAACGAGAAGGAGAAGGTGAAGTCTGGAGGGTGAATCAGAAGAAGCAGAATAAGGAGAAGGAGAAGGTGAAGTCTGGAGGGTGAATCAGAAGAAGCAGAAGAAGGAGAAGGAGAAGGTGAAGTCTGGAGGGTGAATCAGAAGAGGTAGAAGAAGGAGAAGGAGAAGGTGAAGTCAGGAGGGTGAAGCAGAAGAAGCAGAAGAAGGAGAAGGAGAAGGTGAAGTCTGGAGGGTGAAGCAGAAGAAGCAGAAGAAGGAGAAGGAGAAGGTGAAGTCAGGAGGGTGAATCAGAAGAAGTAGAAGAAGGAGAAGGAGAAGGTGAAGTCTGGAGGGTGCATCAGAAGAAGCAGAAGAAGGAGAAGGAGAAGGTGAAGTCTGGAGGGCGCAGCAGAAGAAGCAGAAGAAGGAGAAAGAGAAGGTGAAGTCTGGAGGGTGAAGCAGAAGAAGCAGAAGAAGGAGAAGGAGAGGGTGAAGTCTGGAGGGTGAATCAGAAGAAGTAGAAGAAGGAGAAGGAGAAGGTGAAGTCAGGAGAGTGAAGCAGAAGAAGCAGAAGAAGGAGAAGGAGAAGGTGAAGTCTGGAGCGCGAAGCAGAAGAAGCAGAAGAAGGAGAAGGAGAAGGTGAAGTCTGGAGGGTGAAGCAGAAGAAGCAGAAGAAGGAGAAGGAGTAGGTGAAGTCTGGAGGGTGAATCAGAAGAAGTAGAAGAAGGAGAAGGAGAAGGTGAAGTCTGGAGGGTGAAGCAGAAGAAGCAGAAGAAGGAGAAGGAGAAGGTGAAGTCTGGAGGGTGAATCAGAAGAAGCAGAAGAAGGAGAAGGAGAAGGTGATGTCTGGAGGGTGAATCAGAAGAAGCAGAAGAAGGAGAAGGAGAAGGTGAAGTCAGGAGGGTGAATCAGAAGAAGCAGAAGAAGGAGAAGGAGAAGGTGAATTTAGGAGGGTGAATCAGAAGAAGCAGAAGAAGGAGAAGGAGCAGTTGAAGTCAGGGGGGTGTAGCAGAAGAAGTAGAAGAAGGAGAAGGAGAAGGTGAAGTCAGGACGGTGAAGCAGAAGAAGCAGAAGAAGGAGAAGGAGAAGGTGAAGCCTGGAGGGCGCAGCAGAAGAAGCAGAAGAAGGAGAAGGAGAAGGTGAAGTCTGGAGTGTGAAGCAGAAGAAGCAGAAGAAGGAGAAGGAGAAGGTGAAGTCTGGAGGGCGCAGCAGAAGAAGCAGAAGAAGGAGAATGAGAAGGTGAAGTCTGGAGGGTGAATCAGAAGAAGCAGAAGAAGGAGAAGGAGAAGGTGAAGTCTGGAGGGTGAATCAGAAGAAGTAGAAGAAGGAGAAGGAGAAGGTGAAGTCAGGAGGGTGAATCAGAAGAAGTAGAAGAAGGAGAAGGAGAAGGTGAAGTCAGGAGGGTGAATCAGAAGAAGGAGAAGGAGAAGGTGAAGTCTGGAGGGCGAATCAGAAGAAACAGAAGAAGGAGAAGGAGAAGGTGAAGTCTGGAGGGTGAATCAGAAGAAGCAGAAGAAGGAGAAGGAGAAGGTGAAGTCTGGAGGTTGAATCAGAAGAAGCAGAATAACGAGAAGGAGATTGTGAAGTCTGGAGGGTGAATCAGAAGAAGCAGAATAAGGAGAAGGAGAAGGTGAAGTCTGGAGGGTGAATCAGAAGAAGCAGAAGAAGGAGAAGGAGAAGGTGAAGTCAGGAGGGTGAATCAGAAGAAGTAGAAGAAGGAGAAGGAGAAGGTGAAGCCAGGAGGGTGAATCAGAAGAAGCAGAAGAAGGAGAAGGAGAAGGTGAAGTCTGGAGGGTGAATCAGAAGAATCAGAAGAAGGAGAAGGAGAAGGAGAAGTCTGGAGGGTGAAGCAGAAGAAGGAGAAGAAGGAGAAGGAGAAGGTGAAGTCAGGAGGGTGAAGCAGAAGAAGCAGAAGAAGGAGAAGGAGAAGGTGAAGTCTGGAGGGTGAAGCAGAAGAAGCAGAAGAAGGAGAAGGAGAAGGTGAAGTCAGGAGGGTGGATCAGAAGAAGTAGAAGAAGGAGAAGGAGAAGGTGAAGTCTGGAGGGTGAATCAGAAGAAGCAGAAGAAGGAGAAAGAGAAGGTGAAGTCTGGAGGGTGAAGCAGAAGAAGCAGAAGAAGGAGAAGGAGAGGGTGAAGTCTGGAGGGTGAATCAGAAGAAGTAGAAGAAGGAGAAGGAGAAGGTGAAGTCAGGAGAGTGAAGCAGAAGAAGCAGAAGAAGGAGAAGGAGAAGGTGAAGTCTGGAGGGCGAAGCAGAAGAAGCAGAAGAAGGAGAAGGAGAAGGTGAAGTCTGGAGGGTGAAGCAGAAGAAGCAGAAGAAGGAGAAGGAGTAGGTGAAGTCTGGAGGGTGAATCAGAAGAAGTAGAAGAAGGAGAAGGAGAAGGTGAAGTCAGGAGGGTGAAGCAGAAGAAGCAGAAGAAGGAGAAGGAGAAGGTGAAGTCTGGAGGGTGAAGCAGAAGAAGCAGAAGAAGGAAAAGGAGAAGGTGAAGTCTGGAGGGTGAATCAGAAGAAGCAGAAGAAGGAGAAGGAGAAGGTGAAGTCTGGAGGGTGAATCAGAAGAAGCAGAAGAAGGAGAAGGAGAAGGTGAAGTCAGGAGGGTGAATCAGAAGAAGCAGAAGAAGGAGAAGGAGAAGGTGAATTTAGGAGGGTGAATCAGAAGAAGCAGAAGAAGGAGAAGGAGCAGTTGAAGTCAGCGGGGTGTAGCAGAAGAAGTAGAAGAAGGAGAAGGAGAAGGTGAAGTCAGGACGGTGAAGCAGAAGAAGCAGAAGAAGGAGAAGGAGAAGGTGAAGCCTGGAGGGCGCAGCAGAAGAAGCAGAAGAAGGAGAAGGAGAAGGTGAAGTCTGGAGTGTGAAGCAGAAGAAGCAGAAGAAGGAGAAGGAGAAGGTGAAGTCTGGAGGGCGCAGCAGAAGAAGCAGAAGAAGGAGAATGAGAAGGTGAAGTCTGGAGGGTGAATCAGAAGAAGCAGAAGAAGGAGAAGGAGAAGGTGAAGTCTGGAGGGTGAATCAGAAGAAGTAGAAGAAGGAGAAGGAGAAGGTGAAGTCAGGAGGGTGAATCAGAAGAAGTAGAAGAAGGAGAAGGAGAAGGTGAAGTCAGGAGGGTGAATCAGAAGAAGCAGAAGAAGGAGAAGGAGAAGGTGAAGTCTGGAGGGCGAATCAGAAGAAACAGAAGAAGGAGAAGGAGAAGGTGAAGTCTGGAGGGTGAATCAGAAGAAGCAGAAGAAGGAGAAGGAGAAGGTGAAGTCTGGAGGTTGAATCAGAAGAAGCAGAATAACGAGAAGGAGAAGGTGAAGTCTGGAGGGTGAATCAGAAGAAGCAGAATAAGGAGAAGGAGAAGGTGAAGTCTGGAGGGTGAATCAGAAGAAGCAGAAGAAGGAGAAGGAGAAGGTGAAGTCTGGAGGGTGAATCAGAAGAGGTAGAAGAAGGAGAAGGAGAAGGTGAAGTCTGGAGGGTGAAGCAGAAGAAGGAGAAGAAGGAGAAGGAGAAGGTGAAGTCAGGAGGGTGAATCAGAAGAAGTAGAAGAAGGAGAAGGAGAAGGTGAAGCCAGGAGGGTGAATCAGAAGAAGCAGAAGAAGGAGAAGGAGAAGGTGAAGTCTGGAGGGTGAATCAGAAGAATCAGAAGAAGGAGAAGGAGAAGGAGAAGTCTGGAGGGTGAATCAGAAGAATCAGAAGAAAGAGAAGGAGAAGGTGAAGTCTGGAGGCTGAAGCAGAAGAAACAGAAGAAGGAGAAGGAGAATGTGAAGACTGGAGGGTGAATCAGAAGAAGTAGAAGAAGGAGAAGGAGAAGGTGAAGTCTGGAGGGTGAATCAGAAGAAGTAGAAGAAGGAGAAGGAGAAGGTGAAGTCTGGAGGGTGAATCAGAAGAAGCAGAAGAAGGAGAAGGAGAAGGTGAAGTCTGGAGGGTGAATCAGAAGATGCAGAAGAAGGAGAAGGAGAAGATGAAGTCTGGAGGGTGAATCAGAAGAAGTAGAAGAAGGAGAAGGAGAAGGTGAAGTCTGGAGGGTGAATCAGAAGAAGTAGAAGAAGGAGAAGGAGAAGGTGAAGTCTGGAGGGTGAATCAGAAGAAACAGAAGAAGGAGAAGGAGAAGGTGAAGTCTGGAGGGTGAATCAGAAGAAGTAGAAGAAGGAGAAGGAGAAGGTGTAGTCTGGAGGGTGAATCAGAAGAAGTAGACGAAGGAGAAGGAGAAGGTGAAGTCTGGAGGGTGAATCAGAAGAAGCAGAAGAAGGAGAAGGAGAAGATGAAGTCTGGAGGGTGAATCAGAAGAAGTAGAAGAAGGAGAAGGAGAAGGTGAAGTCTGGAGGGTGAATCAGAAGAAGCAGAAGAAGGAGAAGGAGAAGGTGAAGTCTGGAGGGTGAATCAGAAGAAGCAGAAGAAGGAGAAGGAGAAGGTGAAGTCTGGAGGGTGAATCAGAAGAAGCAGAATAAGGAGAAGGAGAAGGTGAAGTATGGAGGGTGAATCAGAAGAAGCAGAAGAAGGAGAAGGAGAAGGTGAAGTCTGGAGGATGAATCAGAAGAAGTAGAAGAAGGAGAAGGAGAAGGTGAAGTCTGGAGGGTGAATCAGAAGAAGTAGAAGAAGGAGAAGGAGAAGGTGAAGTCTGGAGGGTGAATCAGAAGAAGCAGAAGAAGGAGAAGGAGAAGGTGAAGTCAGGAGGGTGAATCAGAAGAAGCAGAAGAAGGAGAAGGAGAAGGTGAATTTAGGAGGGTGAATCAGAAGAAGCAGAAGAAGGAGAAGGAGCAGGTGAAGTCAGGGGGGTGTAGCAGAAGAAGTAGAAGAAGGAGAAGGAGAAGGTGAAGTCAGGACGGTGAAGCAGAAGAAGCAGAAGAAGGAGAAGGAGAAGGTGAAGCCTGGAGGGCGCAGCAGAAGAAGCAGAAGAAGGAGAAGGAGAAGGTGAAGTCTGGAGTGTGAAGCAGAAGAAGGAGAAGGAGAAGGTGAAGTCTGGAGGGCGCAGCAGAAGAAGCAGAAGAAGGAGAATGAGAAGGTGAAGTCTGGAGGGTGAATCAGAAGAAGCAGAAGAAGGAGAAGGAGAAGGTGAAGTCTGGAGGGTGAATCAGAAGAAGTAGAAGAAGGAGAAGGAGAAGGTGAAGTCTGGAGGGTGAAGCAGAAGAAGTAGAAGAAGGAGAAGGAGAAGGTGAAGTCAGGAGGGTGAATCAGAAGAAGTAGAAGAAGGAGAAGGAGAAGGTGAAGTCAGGAGGGTGAATCAGAAGAAGCAGAAGAAGGAGAAGGAGAAGGTGAAGTCTGGAGGGTGAATCAGAAGAATCAGAAGAAGGAGAAGGAGAAGGTGAAGTCTGGAGGGTGAATCAGAATAAGCAGAAGAAAGAGAAGGAGAAGGTGAAGTCTGGAGGGTGAAGCAGAAGAAACAGAAAAAGGAGAAGGAGAAGGTGAAGACTGGAGGGTGAATCAGAAGAAGTAGAAGAAGGAGAAGGAGAAGGTGAAGTCTGGAGGGTGAATCAGAAGAAGTAGAAGAAGGAGAAGGAGAAGTTGAAGTCTGGAGGGTGAATCAGAAGAAGCAGAAGAAGGAGAAGGAGAAGGTGAAGTCTGGAGGGTGAATCAGAAGAAGCAGAAGAAGGAGAAGGAGAAGATGAAGTCTGGAGGGTGAATCAGAAGAAGTAGAAGAAGGAGAAGGAGAAGGTGAAGACTGGAGGGTGAATCAGAAGAAGTAGAAGAAGGAGAAGGAGAAGATGAAGTCTGGAGGGTGAGTCAGAAGAAACAGAAGAAGGAGAAGGAGAAGGTGAAGTCTGGAGGGTGAATCAGAAGAAGTAGAAGAAGGAGAAGGAGAAGGTGTAGTCTGGAGGGTGAATCAGAAGAGGTAGACGAAGGAGAAGGAGAAGGTGAAGTCTGGAGGGTGAATCAGAAGAAGCAGAAGAAGGAGAAGGAGAAGGTGAAGTCTGGAGGGTGAACCAGAATAAGCAGAAGAAAGAGAAGGAGAAGGTGAAGTCTGGAGGGTGAAGCAGAAGAAACAGAAGAAGGAGAAGTAGAAGGTAAAGTCTGGAGGGCGAAGCAGAAGAAGCAGAAGAAGGAGAAGGAGAAGGTGAAGTCTGGAGGGTGAAGCAGAAGAAGCAGAAGAAGGAGAAGGAGAAGGTGAAGTCTGGAGGGTGAATCAGAAGAAGTAGAAGAAGGAGAAGGAGAAGGTGAAGTCAGGAGGGTGAAGCAGAAGAAGCAAAAGAAGGAGAAGGAGAAGATGAAGTCTGGAGGGTGAAGCAGGAGAAGCAGAAGAAGGAGAAGGAGAAGGTGAAGTCTGGAGGGTGAAGCAGAAGAAGCAGAAGAAGGAGAAGGAGAAGGTGAAGTCAGGAGGGTGAATCAGAAGAAGTAGAAGAAGGAGAAGAAGAAGGTGAAGTCTGGAGGGTGAATCAGAAGAAGTAGAAGAAGGAGAAGGAGAAGGTGAAGTCTGGAGGGTGAATCAGAAGAAGTAGAAGAAGGAGAAGGAGAAGGTGAAGTCTGGAGGGTGAATCAGAAGAAGCAGAAGAAGGAGAAGGAGTAGGTGAAGTCTGGAGGGAGAAGCAGAAGAAGTAGAAGAAGGAGAAGGAGAAGGTGAAGTTTGGAGGGTGAATCAGAAGAAGTAGAAGAAGGAGAAGGAGAAGGTGAAGTCTGGAGGGTGAATCAGAAGAAGCAGAAGAAGGAGAAGGAGAAGTTGAAGTCTGGAGGGTGAATCAGAAGAAGTAGAAGAAGGAGAAGGAGAAGGTGAAGTCTGGAGGGTGAATCAGAAGAAGCAGAAGAAGTAGAAGGAGAAGGTGAAGTCTGGAGGGTGAATCAGAAGAAGTAGAAGAAGGAGAAGGAGAAGGTGAAGTCTGGAGGGTGAATTAGAAGAAGCAGAAGGAGGAGAAGAAGAAGGTGAAGTCAGGAGGGTGAATCAGAAGAAGCAGAAGAAGGAGAAGGAGAAGGTGAAGTCTGGAGGGTGAATCAGAAGAAGCAGAAGAAGGAGAAGGAGAAGGTGAAGACTGGAGGGTGAATCAGAAGAAGTAGAAGAAGGAGAAGGAGAAGGTGAAGTCTGGAGGTTGAATCCGAAGAAGTAGAAGAAGGAGAAGGAGAAGGCGACGTCTGGAGGGTGAATCAGAAGAAGCAGAAGAAGGAGAAGGAGAAGATGAAGTCTGGAGAGTGAATCAGAAGAAGTCGAAGAAGGAGAAGGAGAAGGTGAGGTCTGGGGCGTGAATCAGAAGAAGCAGAAGAAGGAGAAGGAGAAGGTGAAGTCTGGAGGGTGAATCAGAAGAAGCAGAAGAAGGAGAAGGAGAAGGTGAAGTCAGGAGGGTGAATCAGAAGAAGCTGAAGAAGGAGAAGGAGAAGGTGAAGTTAGGAGGGTGAATCAGAAGAAGCAGAAGAAGGAGAAGGAGAAGGTGAAGTCAGGGGGGTGAAGCAGAAGAAGTAGAAGAAGGAGAAGGAGAAGGTGAAGTCAGCAGTGTGAAGCAGAAGAAGCAGAAGAAGGAGAAGGAGAAGGTGAAGTCTGGAGGGCGCAGCAGAAGAAGCAGAAGAAGGAGAAGGAGAAGGTGAAGTCTGGAGGGTGAAGCAGAAGAAGCAGAAGAAGGAGAAGGAGAAGGTGAAGTCTGGAGGGTGAATCAGAAGAAGTAGAAGAAGGAGAAGGAGAAGGTGAGGTCAGGAGTGTGAAGCAGAAGAAGCAGAAGAAGGAGAAGGAGAAGGTGAAGCCTGGAGGGTGAAGCAGAAGAAGCAGAAGAAGGAGAAGGAGAAGGTGAAGTCTGGAGGGCGAAGCAGAAGAAGCAGAAGAAGGAGAAGGAGAAGGTGAAGTCTGGAGGGAGAAGCAGAAGAAGCAGAAGAAGGAGAAGGAGAAGGTGAAGTCTGGAGGGTGAATCAGAAGAAGTAGAAGAAGGAGAAGGAGAAGGTGAAGTCAGGAGGGTGAAGCAGAAGAAGCAGAAGAAGGAGAAGGAGAAGGGGAAGTCAGGAGGGTGAATCAGAAGAAGTAGAAGAAGGAGAAGAAGAAGGTGAAGTCTGGAGGGTGAATCAGAAGAAGTAGAAGAAGGAGAAGGAGAAGGTGAAGTCTGGAGGGTGAATCAGAAGAAGTAGAAGAAGGAGAAGGAGAAGGTGAAGTCTGGAGGGTGAATCAGAAGAAGCAGAAGAAGGAGAAGGAGTAGGTGAAGTCTGGAGGGAGAAGCAGAAGAAGTAGAAGAAGGAGAAGGAGAAGGTGAAGTCTGGAGGGTGAATCAGAAGAAGTAGAAGAAGGAGAAGGAGAAGGTGAAGTTTGGAGGGTGAAGCAGAAGAAGTAGAAGAAGGAGAAGGAGAAGGTGAAGTCTGGAGGGTGAATCTGAAGAAGCAGAAGAAGGAGAAGGAGAAGATGAAGTCTGGATGGTGAATCAGAAGAAGTAGAAGAAGGAGAAGGAGAAGGTTTAGTCTGGAGGGTGAATCAGAAGAAGTAGACGAAGGAGAAGGAGAATGTGAAGTCTGGAGGGTGAATCAGAAGAAGCAGAAGCAGGAGATGGAGAAGGTGAAGTCTGGAGGGTGAATCAGAAGAAGTAGAAGAAGGAGAAGGAGGAGGTGAAGTCTGGAGGGTGAATCAGAAGAAGCAGAAGATGGAGAAGGAGAAGGTGAAGTCTGGAGGGTGAATCAGAAGAAGCAGAAGAAGGAGAAGGAGAAGGTGAAGTCTGGAGGGTGAATCAGAAGAAGCAGAAGAAGGAGAAAGAGAAGGTGAAGTCTGGAGGGTGAAGCAGAAGAAGTAGAAGAAGGAGAAGGAGAAGGTGAGGTCTGGAGGGTGAATCAGAAGAAGCAGAAGAAGGAGAAGGAGAAGGTGAAGTCTGGAGGGTGTATCAGAAGATGCAGAAGAAGGAGAAGGAGAAGGTGAAGTCTGGAGGGTGAATCAGAAGAAGCAGAAGAAGGAGAAGGAGAAGGTGAAGTCAGGAGGGTGAATCAGAAGAAGCAGAAGAAGGAAAAGGAGAAGGTGAAGTTAGGAGGGTGAATCAGAAGAAGCAGAAGAAGGAGAAGGAGAAGGTGAAGTCAGAGGGGTGAAGCAGAAGAAGGAGAAGAAGGAGAAGGAGAAGGTGAAGTCAGGAGGGTGAAGCAGAAGAAGCAGAAGAAGGAGAAGGAGAAGGTGAAGTCTGGAGGGGGCAGCAGAAGAAGCAGAAGAAGGAGAAGGAGAAGGTGAAGTCTGGAGGGTTAATCAGAAGAAGTAGAAGAAGGAGAAGGGGAAGGTGAAGGCAGGAGGGTGAAGCAGAAGAAGCAGAAGAAGGAGAAGGAAAAGGTGAAGTCTGGAGGGCGAAGCAGAAGAAGCAGAAGATGGAGACGGAGAAGGTGAAGTCTGGAGGGCGAAGCAGAAGAAGCAGAAGAAGGAGAAGGAGAAGGTGAAGTCTGGAGGTGAAGCAGAAGAAGCAGAAGAAGGAGAAGGAGAAGCTAAAGTCTGGAGGGTGAATCAGAAGAAGTAGAAGAAGGAGAAGGAGAAGGTGAAGTCAGGAGGGTGAAGCAGAAGATGGAGAAGGAGAAGGTGAAGTCTGGAGGGTGAAGCAGAAGAAGCAGAAGAAGGAGAAGGAGAAGGTGAAGTCTGGAGGGTGAAGCAGAAGAAGCAGAAGAAGGAGAAGGAGAAGGTGAAGTCAGGAGGGTGAATCAGAAGAAGTAGAAGAAGGAGAAGGAGAAGGTGAAGTCTGGAGGGTGAATCAGAAGAAGTAGAAGAAGGAGAAGGAGAAGGTGAAGTCTGGAGGGTGAATCAGATGAAGTAGAAGAAGGAGAAGGAGAAGGGGAAGTCTGGAGGGTGAAGCAGAAGAAGCAGAAGAAGGAGAAGGAGAAGGTGAAGTCAGGAGGGTGGATCAGAAGAAGTAGAAGAAGGAGAAGGAGAAGGTGAAGTCTGGAGGGTGAATCAGAAGAAGCAGAAGAAGGAGAAGGAGAAGGTGAAGTCTGGAGGGCGCAGCAGAAGAAGCAGAAGAAGGAGAAAGAGAAGGTGAAGTCTGGAGGGTGAAGCAGAAGAAGCAGAAGAAGGAGAAGGAGAGGGTGAAGTCTGGAGGGTGAATCAGAAGAAGTAGAAGAAGGAGAAGGAGAAGGTGAAGTCAGGAGAGTGAAGCAGAAGAAGCAGAAGAAGGAGAAGGAGAAGGTGAAGTCTGGAGGGCGAAGCAGAAGAAGCAGAAGAAGGAGAAGGAGAAGGTGAAGTCTGGAGGGTGAAGCAGAAGAAGCAGAAGAAGGAGAAGGAGTAGGTGAAGTCTGGAGGGTGAATCAGAAGAAGTAGAAGAAGGAGAAGGAGAAGGTGAAGTCAGGAGGGTGAAGCAGAAGAAGCAGAAGAAGGAGAAGGAGAAGGTGAAGTCTGGAGGGTGAAGCAGAAGAAGCAGAAGAAGGAAAAGGTTAAGGTGAAGTCTGGAGGGTGAATCAGAAGAAGCAGAAGAAGGAGAAGGAGAAGGTGAAGTCTGGAGGGTGAATCAGAAGAAGCAGAAGAAGGAGAAGGAGAAGGTGAAGTCAGGAGGGTGAATCAGAAGAAGCAGAAGAAGGAGAAGGAGAAGGTGAATTTAGGAGGGTGAATCAGAAGAAGCAGAAGAAGGAGAAGGAGCAGTTGAAGTCAGCGGGGTGTAGCAGAAGAAGTAGAAGAAGGAGAAGGAGAAGGTGAAGTCAGGACGGTGAAGCAGAAGAAGCAGAAGAAGGAGAAGGAGAAGGTGAAGCCTGGAGGGCGCAGCAGAAGAAGCAGAAGAAGGAGAAGGAGAAGGTGAAGTCTGGAGTGTGAAGCAGAAGAAGCAGAAGAAGGAGAAGGAGAAGGTGAAGTCTGGAGGGCGCAGCAGAAGAAGCAGAAGAAGGAGAATGAGAAGGTGAAGTCTGGAGGGTGAATCAGAAGAAGCAGAAGAAGGAGAAGGAGAAGGTGAAGTCTGGAGGGTGAATCAGAAGAAGTAGAAGAAGGAGAAGGAGAAGGTGAAGTCAGGAGGGTGAATCAGAAGAAGTAGAAGAAGGAGAAGGAGAAGGTGAAGTCAGGAGGGTGAATCAGAAGAAGCAGAAGAAGGAGAAGGAGAAGGTGAAGTCTGGAGGGCGAATCAGAAGAAACAGAAGAAGGAGAAGGAGAAGGTGAAGTCTGGAGGGTGAATCAGAAGAAGCAGAAGAAGGAGAAGGAGAAGGTGAAGTCTGGAGGTTGAATCAGAAGAAGCAGAATAACGAGAAGGAGAAGGTGAAGTCTGGAGGGTGAGTCAGAAGAAGCAGAATAAGGAGAAGGAGAAGGTGAAGTCTGGAGGGTGAATCAGAAGAAGCAGAAGAAGGAGAAGGAGAAGGTGAAGTCTGGAGGGTGAATCAGAAGAGGTAGAAGAAGGAGAAGGAGAAGGTGAAGTCTGGAGGGTGAAGCAGAAGAAGGAGAAGAAGGAGAAGGAGAAGGTGAAGTCAGGAGGGTGAATCAGAAGAAGTAGAAGAAGGAGAAGGAGAAGGTGAAGCCAGGAGGGTGAATCAGAAGAAGTAGAAGAAGGAGAAGGAGAAGGTGAAGTCTGGAGGTTGAATCCGAAGAAGTAGAAGAAGGAGAAGGAGAAGGCGACGTCTGGAGGGTGAATCAGAAGAAGCAGAAGAAGGAGAAGGAGAAGATGAAGTCTGGAGAGTGAATCAGAAGAAGTCGAAGAAGGAGAAGGAGAAGGTGAGGTCTGGGGCGTGAATCAGAAGAAGCAGAAGAAGGAGAAGGAGAAGGTGAAGTCTGGAGGGTGAATCAGAAGAAGCAGAAGAAGGAGAAGGAGAAGGTGAAGTCAGGAGGGTGAATCAGAAGAAGCTGAAGAAGGAGAAGGAGAAGGTGAAGTTAGGAGGGTGAATCAGAAGAAGCAGAAGAAGGAGAAGGAGAAGGTGAAGTCAGGGGGGTGAAGCAGAAGAAGTAGAAGAAGGAGAAGGAGAAGGTGAAGTCAGCAGTGTGAAGCAGAAGAAGCAGAAGAAGGAGAAGGAGAAGGTGAAGTCTGGAGGGCGCAGCAGAAGAAGCAGAAGAAGGAGAAGGAGAAGGTGAAGTCTGGAGGGTGAAGCAGAAGAAGCAGAAGAAGGAGAAGGAGAAGGTGAAGTCTGGAGGGTGAATCAGAAGAAGTAGAAGAAGGAGAAGGAGAAGGTGAGGTCAGGAGTGTGAAGCAGAAGAAGCAGAAGAAGGAGAAGGAGAAGGTGAAGCCTGGAGGGTGAAGCAGAAGAAGCAGAAGAAGGAGAAGGAGAAGGTGAAGTCTGGAGGGCGAAGCAGAAGAAGCAGAAGAAGGAGAAGGAGAAGGTGAAGTCTGGAGGGAGAAGCAGAAGAAGCAGAAGAAGGAGAAGGAGAAGGTGAAGTCTGGAGGGTGAATCAGAAGAAGTAGAAGAAGGAGAAGGAGAAGGTGAAGTCAGGAGGGTGAAGCAGAAGAAGCAGAAGAAGGAGAAGGAGAAGGGGAAGTCAGGAGGGTGAATCAGAAGAAGTAGAAGAAGGAGAAGAAGAAGGTGAAGTCTGGAGGGTGAATCAGAAGAAGTAGAAGAAGGAGAAGGAGAAGGTGAAGTCTGGAGGGTGAATCAGAAGAAGTAGAAGAAGGAGAAGGAGAAGGTGAAGTCTGGAGGGTGAATCAGAAGAAGCAGAAGAAGGAGAAGGAGTAGGTGAAGTCTGGAGGGAGAAGCAGAAGAAGTAGAAGAAGGAGAAGGAGAAGGTGAAGTCTGGAGGGTGAATCAGAAGAAGTAGAAGAAGGAGAAGGAGAAGGTGAAGTTTGGAGGGTGAAGCAGAAGAAGTAGAAGAAGGAGAAGGAGAAGGTGAAGTCTGGAGGGTGAATCTGAAGAAGCAGAAGAAGGAGAAGGAGAAGATGAAGTCTGGATGGTGAATCAGAAGAAGTAGAAGAAGGAGAAGGAGAAGGTTTAGTCTGGAGGGTGAATCAGAAGAAGTAGACGAAGGAGAAGGAGAATGTGAAGTCTGGAGGGTGAATCAGAAGAAGCAGAAGCAGGAGATGGAGAAGGTGAAGTCTGGAGGGTGAATCAGAAGAAGTAGAAGAAGGAGAAGGAGGAGGTGAAGTCTGGAGGGTGAATCAGAAGAAGCAGAAGATGGAGAAGGAGAAGGTGAAGTCTGGAGGGTGAATCAGAAGAAGCAGAAGAAGGAGAAGGAGAAGGTGAAGTCTGGAGGGTGAATCAGAAGAAGCAGAAGAAGGAGAAAGAGAAGGTGAAGTCTGGAGGGTGAAGCAGAAGAAGTAGAAGAAGGAGAAGGAGAAGGTGAGGTCTGGAGGGTGAATCAGAAGAAGCAGAAGAAGGAGAAGGAGAAGGTGAAGTCTGGAGGGTGTATCAGAAGATGCAGAAGAAGGAGAAGGAGAAGGTGAAGTCTGGAGGGTGAATCAGAAGAAGCAGAAGAAGGAGAAGGAGAAGGTGAAGTCAGGAGGGTGAATCAGAAGAAGCAGAAGAAGGAAAAGGAGAAGGTGAAGTTAGGAGGGTGAATCAGAAGAAGCAGAAGAAGGAGAAGGAGAAGGTGAAGTCAGAGGGGTGAAGCAGAAGAAGGAGAAGAAGGAGAAGGAGAAGGTGAAGTCAGGAGGGTGAAGCAGAAGAAGCAGAAGAAGGAGAAGGAGAAGGTGAAGTCTGGAGGGGGCAGCAGAAGAAGCAGAAGAAGGAGAAGGAGAAGGTGAAGTCTGGAGGGTTAATCAGAAGAAGTAGAAGAAGGAGAAGGGGAAGGTGAAGGCAGGAGGGTGAAGCAGAAGAAGCAGAAGAAGGAGAAGGAAAAGGTGAAGTCTGGAGGGCGAAGCAGAAGAAGCAGAAGATGGAGACGGAGAAGGTGAAGTCTGGAGGGCGAAGCAGAAGAAGCAGAAGAAGGAGAAGGAGAAGGTGAAGTCTGGAGGTGAAGCAGAAGAAGCAGAAGAAGGAGAAGGAGAAGCTGAAGTCTGGAGGGTGAATCAGAAGAAGTAGAAGAAGGAGAAGGAGAAGGTGAAGTCAGGAGGGTGAAGCAGAAGATGGAGAAGGAGAAGGTGAAGTCTGGAGGGTGAAGCAGAAGAAGCAGAAGAAGGAGAAGGAGAAGGTGAAGTCTGGAGGGTGAAGCAGAAGAAGCAGAAGAAGGAGAAGGAGAAGGTGAAGTCAGGAGGGTGAATCAGAAGAAGTAGAAGAAGGAGAAGGAGAAGGTGAAGTCTGGAGGGTGAATCAGAAGAAGTAGAAGAAGGAGAAGGAGAAGGTGAAGTCTGGAGGGTGAATCAGATGAAGTAGAAGAAGGAGAAGGAGAAGGGGAAGTCTGGAGGGTGAAGCAGAAGAAGCAGAAGAAGGAGAAGGAGAAGGTGAAGTCAGGAGGGTGGATCAGAAGAAGTAGAAGAAGGAGAAGGAGAAGGTGAAGTCTGGAGGGTGAATCAGAAGAAGCAGAAGAAGGAGAAGGAGAAGGTGAAGTCTGGAGGGCGCAGCAGAAGAAGCAGAAGAAGGAGAAAGAGAAGGTGAAGTCTGGAGGGTGAAGCAGAAGAAGCAGAAGAAGGAGAAGGAGAGGGTGAAGTCTGGAGGGTGAATCAGAAGAAGTAGAAGAAGGAGAAGGAGAAGGTGAAGTCAGGAGAGTGAAGCAGAAGAAGCAGAAGAAGGAGAAGGAGAAGGTGAAGTCTGGAGGGCGAAGCAGAAGAAGCAGAAGAAGGAGAAGGAGAAGGTGAAGTCTGGAGGGTGAAGCAGAAGAAGCAGAAGAAGGAGAAGGAGTAGGTGAAGTCTGGAGGGTGAATCAGAAGAAGTAGAAGAAGGAGAAGGAGAAGGTGAAGTCAGGAGGGTGAAGCAGAAGAAGCAGAAGAAGGAGAAGGAGAAGGTGAAGTCTGGAGGGTGAAGCAGAAGAAGCAGAAGAAGGAAAAGGAGAAGGTGAAGTCTGGAGGGTGAATCAGAAGAAGCAGAAGAAGGAGAAGGAGAAGGTGAAGTCTGGAGGGTGAATCAGAAGAAGCAGAAGAAGGAGAAGGAGAAGGTGAAGTCAGGAGGGTGAATCAGAAGAAGCAGAAGAAGGAGAAGGAGAAGGTGAATTTAGGAGGGTGAATCAGAAGAAGCAGAAGAAGGAGAAGGAGCAGTTGAAGTCAGCGGGGTGTAGCAGAAGAAGTAGAAGAAGGAGAAGGAGAAGGTGAAGTCAGGACGGTGAAGCAGAAGAAGCAGAAGAAGGAGAAGGAGAAGGTGAAGCCTGGAGGGCGCAGCAGAAGAAGCAGAAGAAGGAGAAGGAGAAGGTGAAGTCTGGAGTGTGAAGCAGAAGAAGCAGAAGAAGGAGAAGGAGAAGGTGAAGTCTGGAGGGCGCAGCAGAAGAAGCAGAAGAAGGAGAATGAGAAGGTGAAGTCTGGAGGGTGAATCAGAAGAAGCAGAAGAAGGAGAAGGAGAAGGTGAAGTCTGGAGGGTGAATCAGAAGAAGTAGAAGAAGGAGAAGGAGAAGGTGAAGTCAGGAGGGTGAATCAGAAGAAGTAGAAGAAGGAGAAGGAGAAGGTGAAGTCAGGAGGGTGAATCAGAAGAAGCAGAAGAAGGAGAAGGAGAAGGTGAAGTCTGGAGGGCGAATCAGAAGAAACAGAAGAAGGAGAAGGAGAAGGTGAAGTCTGGAGGGTGAATCAGAAGAAGCAGAAGAAGGAGAAGGAGAAGGTGAAGTCTGGAGGTTGAATCAGAAGAAGCAGAATAACGAGAAGGAGAAGGTGAAGTCTGGAGGGTGAGTCAGAAGAAGCAGAATAAGGAGAAGGAGAAGGTGAAGTCTGGAGGGTGAATCAGAAGAAGCAGAAGAAGGAGAAGGAGAAGGTGAAGTCTGGAGGGTGAATCAGAAGAGGTAGAAGAAGGAGAAGGAGAAGGTGAAGTCTGGAGGGTGAAGCAGAAGAAGGAGAAGAAGGAGAAGGAGAAGGTGAAGTCAGGAGGGTGAATCAGAAGAAGTAGAAGAAGGAGAAGGAGAAGGTGAAGCCAGGAGGGTGAATCAGAAGAAGCAGAAGAAGGAGAAGGAGAAGGTGAAGTCTGGAGGGTGAATCAGAAGAATCAGAAGAAGGAGAAGGAGAAGGAGAAGTCTGGAGGGTGAATCAGAAGAATCAGAAGAAAGAGAAGGAGAAGGTGAAGTCTGGAGGCTGAAGCAGAAGAAACAGAAGAAGGAGAAGGAGAATGTGAAGACTGGAGGGTGAATCAGAAGAAGTAGAAGAAGGAGAAGGAGAAGGTGAAGTCTGGAGGGTGAATCAGAAGAAGTAGAAGAAGGAGAAGGAGAAGGTGAAGTCTGGAGGGTGAATCAGAAGAAGCAGAAGATGGAGAAGGAGAAGGTGAAGTCTGGAGGGTGAATCAGAAGATGCAGAAGAAGGAGAAGGAGAAGATGAAGTCTGGAGGGTGAATCAGAAGAAGTAGAAGAAGGAGAAGGAGAAGGTGAAGTCTGGAGGGTGAATCAGAAGAAGTAGAAGAAGGAGAAGGAGAAGGTGAAGTCTGGAGGGTGAATCAGAAGAAACAGAAGAAGGAGAAGGAGAAGGTGAAGTCTGGAGGGTGAATCAGAAGAAGTAGAAGAAGGAGAAGGAGAAGGTGTAGTCTGGAGGGTGAATCAGAAGAAGGAGACGAAGGAGAAGGAGAAGGTGAAGTCTGGAGGGTGAATCAGAAGAAGCAGAAGAAGGAGAAGGAGAAGATGAAGTCTGGAGGGTGAATCAGAAGAAGTAGAAGAAGGAGAAGGAGAAGGTGAAGTCTGGAGGGTGAATCAGAAGAAGCAGAAGAAGGAGAAGGAGAAGGTGAAGTCTGGAGGGTGAATCAGAAGAAGCAGAAGAAGGAGAAGGAGAAGGTGAAGTCTGGAGGGTGAATCAGAAGAAGCAGAATTAGGAGAAGGAGAAGGTGAAGTATGGAGGGTGAATCAGAAGAAGCAGAAGAAGGAGAAGGAGAAGGTGAAGTCTGGAGGATGAATCAGAAGAAGTAGAAGAAGGAGAAGGAGAAGGTGAAGTCTGGAGGGTGAATCAGAAGAAGTAGAAGAAGGAGAAGGAGAAGGTGAAGTCTGGAGGGTGAATCAGAAGAAGTAGAAGAAGGAGAAGGAGAAGGTGAAGTCTGGAGGGTGAAGCAGAAGAAGTAGAAGAAGGAGAAGGAGAAGGTGAAGTCAGGAGGGTGAATCAGAAGAAGTAGAAGAAGGAGAAGGAGAAGGTGAAGTCAGGAGGGTGAAGCAGAAGAAGAAAAGAAGGAGAAGGAGAAGGTGAAGTCTGGAGGGTGAAGCAGAAGAAGCAGAAGAAGGAGAAGGAGAAGGTGAAGTCTGGAGGGTGAATCAGAAGAAGTAGAAGAAGGAGAAGGAGAAGGTGAAGTCTGGAGGGTGAATCAGAAGAAGCAGAAGAAGGAGAAGGAGAAGGTGAAGTCTGGAGGGTGAATCAGAAGAAGCAGAAGAAGGAGAAGGAAAAGGTGAAGTCTGGAGGGTGAATCAGAAGAAGCAGAAGAAGGAGAAGGAGAAGTTGAAGTCTGGAGGGTGAATCAGAAGAAGCAGAATAAGGAGAAGGAGAAGGTGAAGTCTGGAGGGTGAATCAGAAGAAGCAGAAGAAGGAGAAGGAGAAGGTGAAGTCTGGAGGGTGAATCAGAAGAAGTAGAAGAAGGAGAAGGAGAAGGTGAAGTCTGGAGGGTGAAGCAGAAGAAGTAGAAGAAGGAGAAGGAGAAGGTGAAGTCAGGAGGGTGAATCAGAAGAAGCAGAAGAAGGAGAAGGAGAAGGTGAAGTCTGGAGGGTGAATCTGAAGAAGCAGAAGAAGGAGAAGGAGAAGATGAAGTCTGGAGGGTGAATCAGAAGAAGTAGAAGAAGGAGAAGGAGAAGGTTTAGTCTGGAGGGTGAATCAGAAGAAGTAGACGAAGGAGAAGGAGAATGTGAAGTCTGGAGGGTGAATCAGAAGAAGCAGAAGCAGGAGAAGGAGAAGGTGAAGTCTGGAGGGTGAATCAGAAGAAGTAGAAGAAGGAGAAGGAGAAGGTGAAGTCTGGAGGGTGAATCAGAAGAAGCAGAAGATGGAGAAGGAGAAGGTGAAGTCTGGAGGGTGAATCAGAAGAAGCAGAAGAAGGAGAAGGAGAAGGTGAAGTCTGGAGGGTGAATCAGAAGAAGCAGAAGAAGGAGAAAGAGAAGGTGAAGTCTGGAGGGTGAAGCAGAAGAAGTAGAAGAAGGAGAAGGAGAAGGTGAGGTCTGGAGGGTGAATCAGAAGAAGCAGAAGAAGGAGAAGGAGAAGGTGAAGTCTGGAGGGTGTATCAGAAGATGCAGAAGAAGGAGAAGGAGAAGGTGAAGTCTGGAGGGTGAATCAGAAGAAGCAGAAGAAGGAGAAGGAGAAGGTGAAGTCAGGAGGGTGAATCAGAAGAAGCAGAAGAAGGAAAAGGAGAAGGTGAAGTTAGGAGGGTGAATCAGAAGAAGCAGAAGAAGGAGAAGGAGAAGGTGAAGTCAGAGGGGTGAAGCAGAAGAAGGAGAAGAAGGAGAAGGAGAAGGTGAAGTCAGGAGGGTGAAGCAGAAGAAGCAGAAGAAGGAGAAGGAGAAGGTGAAGTCTGGAGGGGGCAGCAGAAGAAGCAGAAGAAGGAGAAGGAGAAGGTGAAGTCTGGAGGGTTAATCAGAAGAAGTAGAAGAATAGAAGGGGAAGGTGAAGTCAGGAGGGTGAAGCAGAAGAAGCAGAAGAAGGAGAAGGAAAAGGTGAAGTCTGGAGGGCGAAGCAGAAGAAGCAGAAGATGGAGACGGAGAAGGTGAAGTCTGGAGGGCGAAGCAGAAGAAGCAGAAGAAGGAGAAGGAGAAGGTGAAGTCTGGAGGTGAAGCAGAAGAAGCAGAAGAAGGAGAAGGAGAAGCTGAAGTCTGGAGGGTGAATCAGAAGAAGTAGAAGAAGGAGAAGGAGAAGGTGAAGTCAGGAGGGTGAAGCAGAAGATGGAGAAGGAGAAGGTGAAGTCTGGAGGGTGAAGCAGAAGAAGCAGAAGAAGGAGAAGGAGAAGGTGAAGTCTGGAGGGTGAAGCAGAAGAAGCAGAAGAA
The DNA here is from genome assembly GCF_052327205.1 of Somniosus microcephalus. Lineage (NCBI taxonomy): Eukaryota > Metazoa > Chordata > Chondrichthyes > Squaliformes > Somniosidae > Somniosus > Somniosus microcephalus. Next base: position 206,365 of record NW_028225385.1, on the reverse strand, counting down.
GGAGAAGGAGAAGGTGAAGTCAGGAGGGTGAATCAGAAGAAGTAGAAGAAGGAGAAGGAGAAGGTGAAGTCTGGAGGGTGAATCAGAAGAAGTAGAAGAAGGAGAAGGAGAAGGTGAAGTCTGGAGGGTGAATCAGATGAAGTATAAGAAGGAGAAGGAGAAGGTTAAGTCTGGAGGGTGAAGCAGAAGAAGCAGAAGAAGGAGAAGGAGAAGGTGAAGTCAGGAGGGTGGATCAGAAGAAGTAGAAGAAGGAGAAGGAGAAGGTGAAGTCTGGAGGGTGAATCAGAAGAAGCAGAAGAAGGAGAAGGAGAAGGTGAAGTCTGGAGGGCGCAGCAGAAGAAGCAGAAGAAGGAGAAAGAGAAGGTGAAGTCTGGAGGGTGAAGCAGAAGAAGCAGAAGAAGGAGAAGGAGAGGGTGAAGTCTGGAGGGTGAATCAGAAGAAGTAGAAGAAGGAGAAGGAGAAGGTGAAGTCTGGAGGGTGAAGCAGAAGAAGTAGAAGAAGGAGAAGGAGAAGGTGAAGTCAGGAGGGTGAATCAGAAGAAGCAGAAGAAGGAGAAGGAGAAGGTGAAGTCTGGAGGGTGAATCTGAAGAAGCAGAAGAAGGAGAAGGAGAAGATGAAGTCTGGAGGGTGAATCAGAAGAAGTAGAAGAAGGAGAAGGAGAAGGTTTAGTCTGGAGGGTGAATCAGAAGAAGTAGACGAAGGAGAAGGAGAATGTGAAGTCTGGAGGGTGAATCAGAAGAAGCAGAAGCAGGAGAAGGAGAAGGTGAAGTCTGGAGGGTGAATCAGAAGAAGTAGAAGAAGGAGAAGGAGAAGGTGAAGTCTGGAGGGTGAATCAGAAGAAGCAGAAGATGGAGAAGGAGAAGGTGAAGTCTGGAGGGTGAATCAGAAGAAGCAGAAGAAGGAGAAGGAGAAGGTGAAGTCTGGAGGGTGAATCAGAAGAAGCAGAAGAAGGAGAAAGAGAAGGTGAAGTCTGGAGGGTGAAGCAGAAGAAGTAGAAGAAGGAGAAGGAGAAGGTGAGGTCTGGAGGGTGAATCAGAAGAAGCAGAAGAAGGAGAAGGAGAAGGTGAAGTCTGGAGGGTGTATCAGAAGATGCAGAAGAAGGAGAAGGAGAAGGTGAAGTCTGGAGGGTGAATCAGAAGAAGCAGAAGAAGGAGAAGGAGAAGGTGAAGTCAGGAGGGTGAATCAGAAGAAGCAGAAGAAGGAAAAGGAGAAGGTGAAGTTAGGAGGGTGAATCAGAAGAAGCAGAAGAAGGAGAAGGAGAAGGTGAAGTCAGAGGGGTGAAGCAGAAGAAGGAGAAGAAGGAGAAGGAGAAGGTGAAGTCAGGAGGGTGAAGCAGAAGAAGCAGAAGAAGGAGAAGGAGAAGGTGAAGTCTGGAGGGGGCAGCAGAAGAAGCAGAAGAAGGAGAAGGAGAAGGTGAAGTCTGGAGGGTTAATCAGAAGAAGTAGAAGAATAGAAGGGGAAGGTGAAGTCAGGAGGGTGAAGCAGAAGAAGCAGAAGAAGGAGAAGGAAAAGGTGAAGTCTGGAGGGCGAAGCAGAAGAAGCAGAAGATGGAGACGGAGAAGGTGAAGTCTGGAGGGCGAAGCAGAAGAAGCAGAAGAAGGAGAAGGAGAAGGTGAAGTCTGGAGGTGAAGCAGAAGAAGCAGAAGAAGGAGAAGGAGAAGCTGAAGTCTGGAGGGTGAATCAGAAGAAGTAGAAGAAGGAGAAGGAGAAGGTGAAGTCAGGAGGGTGAAGCAGAAGATGGAGAAGGAGAAGGTGAAGTCTGGAGGGTGAAGCAGAAGAAGCAGAAGAAGGAGAAGGAGAAGGTGAAGTCTGGAGGGTGAAGCAGAAGAAGCAGAAGAAGGAGAAGGAGAAGGTGAAGTCAGGAGGGTGAATCAGAAGAAGTAGAAGAAGGAGAAGGAGAAGGTGAAGTCTGGAGGGTGAATCAGAAGAAGTAGAAGAAGGAGAAGGAGAAGGTGAAGTCTGGAGGGTGAATCAGATGAAGTATAAGAAGGAGAAGGAGAAGGTTAAGTCTGGAGGGTGAAGCAGAAGAAGCAGAAGAAGGAGAAGGAGAAGGTGAAGTCAGGAGGGTGGATCAGAAGAAGTAGAAGAAGGAGAAGGAGAAGGTGAAGTCTGGAGGGTGAATCAGAAGAAGCAGAAGAAGGAGAAGGAGAAGGTGAAGTCTGGAGGGCGCAGCAGAAGAAGCAGAAGAAGGAGAAAGAGAAGGTGAAGTCTGGAGGGTGAAGCAGAAGAAGCAGAAGAAGGAGAAGGAGAGGGTGAAGTCTGGAGGGTGAATCAGAAGAAGTAGAAGAAGGAGAAGGAGAAGGTGAAGTCAGGAGAGTGAAGCAGAAGAAGCAGAAGAAGGAGAAGGAGAAGGTGAAGTCTGGAGGGCGAAGCAGAAGAAGCAGAAGAAGGAGAAGGAGAAGGTGAAGTCTGGAAGGTGAAGCAGAAGAAGCAGAAGAAGGAGAAGGAGTAGGTGAAGTCTGGAGGGTGAATCAGAAGAAGTAGAAGAAGGAGAAGGAGAAGGTGAAGTCAGGAGGGTGAAGCAGAAGAAGCAGAAGAAGGAGAAGGAGAAGGTGAAGTCTGGAGGGTGAAGCAGAAGAAGCAGAAGAAGGAAAAGGAGAAGGTGAAGTCTGGAGGGTGAATCAGAAGAAGCAGAAGAAGGAGAAGGAGAAGGTGAAGTCTGGAGGGTGAATCAGAAGAAGCAGAAGAAGGAGAAGGAGAAGGTGAAGTCAGGAGGGTGAATCAGAAGAAGCAGAAGAAGGAGAAGGAGAAGGTGAATTTAGGAGGGTGAATCAGAAGAAGCAGAAGAAGGAGAAGGAGCAGTTGAAGTCAGCGGGGTGTAGCAGAAGAAGTAGAAGAAGGAGAAGGAGAAGGTGAAGTCAGGACGGTGAAGCAGAAGAAGCAGAAGAAGGAGAAGGAGAAGGTGAAGCCTGGAGGGCGCAGCAGAAGAAGCAGAAGAAGGAGAAGGAGAAGGTGAAGTCTGGAGTGCGAAGCAGAAGAAGCAGAAGAAGGAGAAGGAGAAGGTGAAGTCTGGAGGGCGCAGCAGAAGAAGCAGAAGAAGGAGAATGAGAAGGTGAAGTCTGGAGGGTGAATCAGAAGAAGCAGAAGAAGGAGAAGGAGAAGGTGAAGTCTGGAGGGTGAATCAGAAGAAGTAGAAGAAGGAGAAGGAGAAGGTGAAGTCAGGAGGGTGAATCAGAAGAAGTAGAAGAAGGAGAAGGAGAAGGTGAAGACAGGAGGGTGAATCAGAAGAAGCAGAAGAAGGAGAAGGAGAAGGTGAAGTCTGGAGGGCGAATCAGAAGAAACAGAAGAAGGAGAAGGAGAAGGTGAAGTCTGGAGGGTGAATCAGAAGAAGCAGAAGAAGGAGAAGGAGAAGGTGAAGTCTGGAGGTTGAATCAGAAGAAGCAGAATAACGAGAAGGAGAAGGTGAAGTCTGGAGGGTGAGTCAGAAGAAGCAGAATAAGGAGAAGGAGAAGGTGAAGTCTGGAGGGTGAATCAGAAGAAGCGGAAGAAGGAGAAGGAGAAGGTGAAGTCTGGAGGGTGAATCAGAAGAGGTAGAAGAAGGAGAAGGAGAAGGTGAAGTCTGGAGGGTGAAGCAGAAGAAGGAGAAGAAGGAGAAGGAGAAGGTGAAGTCAGGAGGGTGAATCAGAAGAAGTAGAAGAAGGAGAAGGAGAAGGTGAAGCCAGGAGGGTGAATCAGAAGAAGCAGAAGAAGGAGAAGGAGAAGGTGAAGTCTGGAGGGTGAATCAGAAGAATCAGAAGAAGGAGAAGGAGAAGGAGAAGTCTGGAGGGTGAATCAGAAGAATCAGAAGAAAGAGAAGGAGAAGGTGAAGTCTGGAGGCTGAAGCAGAAGAAACAGAAGAAGGAGAAGGAGAATGTGAAGACTGGAGGGTGAATCAGAAGAAGTAGAAGAAGGAGAAGGAGAAGGTGAAGTCTGGAGGGTGAATCAGAAGAAGCAGAAGAAGGAGAAGGAGAAGATGAAGTCTGGAGGGTGAATCAGAAGAAGTAGAAGAAGGAGAAGGAGAAGGTGAAGTCTGGAGGGTGAATCAGAAGAAGCAGAAGAAGGAGAAGGAGAAGGTGAAGTCTGGAGGGTGAATCAGAAGAAGTAGAAGAAGGAGAAGGAGAAGGTGAAGTCTGGAGGGTGAATCAGAAGAAGTAGAAGAAGGAGAAGGAGAAGGTGAAGTCTGGAGGGTGAATCAGAAGAAACAGAAGAAGGAAAAGGAGAAGGTGAAGTCTGGAGGGTGAATCAGAAGAAGTAGAAGAAGGAGAAGGAGAAGGTGTAGTCTGGAGGGTGAATCAGAAGAAGTAGACGAAGGAGAAGGAGAAGGTGAAGTCTGGAGGGTGAATCAGAAGAAGCAGAAGAAGGAGAAGGAGAAGATGAAGTCTGGAGGGTGAATCAGAAGAAGTAGAAGAAGGAGAAGGAGAAGGTGAAGTCTGGAGGGTGAATCAGAAGAAGCAGAAGAAGGAGAAGGAGAAGGTGAAGTCTGGAGGGTGAATCAGAAGAAGCAGAAGAAGGAGAAGGAGAAGGTGAAGTCTGGAGGGTGAATCAGAAGAAGCAGAATAAGGAGAAGGAGAAGGTGAAGTATGGAGGGTGAATCAGAAGAAGCAGAAGAAGGAGAAGGAGAAGGTGAAGTCTGGAGGATGAATCAGAAGAAGTAGAAGAAGGAGAAGGAGAAGGTGAAGTCAGGAGGGTGAAGCAGAAGAAGAAAAGAAGGAGAAGGAGAAGGTGAAGTCTGGAGGGTGAAGCAGAAGAAGCAGAAGAAGGAGAAGGAGAAGGTGAAGTCTGGAGGGTGAATCAGAAGAAGTAGAAGAAGGAGAAGGAGAAGGTGAAGTCTGGAGGGTGAATCAGAAGAAGCAGAAGAAGGAGAAGGAGAAGGTGAAGTCTGGAGGGTGAATCAGAAGAAGCAGAAGAAGGAGAAGGAAAAGGTGAAGTCTGGAGGGTGAATCAGAAGAAGCAGAAGAAGGAGAAGGAGAAGTTGAAGTCTGGAGGGTGAATCAGAAGAAGCAGAATAAGGAGAGGGAGAAGGTGAAGTCTGGAGGGTGAATCAGAAGAAGCAGAAGAAGGAGAAGGAGAAGGTGAAGTCTGGAGGGTGAATCAGAAGAAGTAGAAGAAGGAGAAGGAGAAGGTGAAGTCTGGAGGGTGAAGCAGAAGAATTAGAAGAAGGAGAAGGTGAAGTCAGGAGGGTGAATCAGAAGAAGCAGAAGAAGGAGAAGGAGAAGGTGAAGTCTGGAGGGTGAATCAGAAGAATCAGAAGAAGGAGAAGGAGAAGATGAAGTCTGGAGGGTGAATCAGAAGAAGCAGAATAAAGAGAAGGAGAAGGTGAAGTCTGGAGGGTGAAGCAAAAGAAACAGAAGAAGGAGAAGGAGTAGGTGAAGACTGGAGGGTGAATCAGAAGAAGTAGAAGAAGGAGAAGGAGAAGGTGAAGTCTGGAGGGTGAATCAGACGAAGTTGAAGAAGGAGAAGGAGAAGGTGAAGTCTGGAGGGTGAATCAGAAGAAGCAGAAGAAGGAGAAGGAGAAGGTGAAGTTAGGAGGGTGAATCAGAAGAAGCAGAAGAAGGAGAAGGAGCAGGTGAAGTCAGGGGGGTGAAGCAGAAGAAGTAGAAGAAGGAGAAGGAGAAGGTGAAGTCAGGACGGTGAAGCAGAAGAAGCAGAAGAAGGAGAAGGAGAAGGTGAAGTCTGGAGGGTGAAGCAGAAGAAGCAGAAGAAGGAGAAGGAGAGGGTGAAGTCTGGAGGGTGAATCAGAAGAAGTAGAAGAAGGAGAAGGAGAAGGTGAAGTCAGGAGAGTGAAGCAGAAGAAGCAGAAGAAGGAGAAGGAGAAGGTGAAGTCTGGAGGGCGAAGCAGAAGAAGCAGAAGAAGGAGAAGGAGAAGGTGAAGTCTGGAGGGTGAATCAGAAGAAGCAGAAGAAGGAGAAGGAGAAGGTGAAGTCTGGAGGGCGCAGCAGAAGAAGCAGAAGAAGGAGAAAGAGAAGGTGAAGTCTGGAGGGTGAAGCAGAAGAAGCAGAAGAAGGAGAAGGAGAGGGTGATGTCTGGAGGGTGAATCTGAAGAAGTAGAAGAAGGAGAAGGAGAAGGTGAAGTCAGGAGAGTGAAGCAGAAGAAGCAGAAGAAGGAGAAGGAGAAGGTGAAGTCTGGAGGGCGAAGCAGAAGAAGCAGAAGAAGGAGAAGGAGAAGGTGAAGTCTGGAGGGTGAAGCAGAAGAAGCAGAAGAAGGAGAAGGAGTAGGTGAAGTCTGGAGGGTGAATCAGAAGAAGTAGAAGAAGGAGAAGGAGAAGGTGAAGTCAGGAGGGTGAAGCAGAAGAAGCAGAAGAAGGAGAAGGAGAAGGTGAAGTCTGGAGGGTGAAGCAGAAGAAGCAGAAGAAGGAGAAGGAGAAGGTGAAGTCTGGAGGGTGAATCAGAAGAAGCAGAAGAAGGAGAAGGAGAAGGTGAAGTCTGGAGGGTCAATCAGAAGAAGCAGAAGAAGGAGAAGGAGAAGGTGAAGTCAGGAGGGTGAATTAGAAGAAGCAGAAGAAGGAGAAGGAGAAGGTGAATTTAGGAGGGTGAATCAGAAGAAGCAGAAGAAGGAGAAGGAGCAGGTGAAGTCAGGGGGGTGTAGCAGAAGAAGTAGAAGAAGGAGAAGGAGAAGGTGAAGTCAGGACGGTGAAGCAGAAGAAGCAGAAGAAGGAGAAGGAGAAGGTGAAGCCTGGAGGGCGCAGCAGAAGAAGCAGAAGAAGGAGAAGGAGAAGGTGAAGTCTGGAGTGTGAAGCAGAAGAAGCAGAAGAAGGAGAAGGAGAAGGTGAAGTCTGGAGGGTGAAGCAGAAGAAACAGAAGAAGGAGAAGGAGAAGGTGAAGACTGGAGGGTGAATCAGAAGAAGTAGAAGAAGGAGAAGGAGAAGGTGAAGTCTGGAGGGTGAATCAGAAGAAGTAGAAGAAGGAGACGGAGAAGTTGAAGTCTGGAGGGTGAATCAGAAGAAGCAGAAGAAGGAGAAGGAGAAGGTGAAGTCTGGAGGGTGATTCAGAAGAAGCAGAAGAAGGAGAAGGAGAAGATGAAGTCTGGAGGGTGAATCAGAAGAAGTAGAAGAAGGAGAAGGAGAAGGTGAAGTCTGGAGGGTGAATCAGAAGAAGTAGAAGAAGGAGAAGGAGAAGATGAAGTCTGGAGGGTGAATCAGAAGAAAGAGAAGAAGGAGAAGGAGAAGGTGAAGTCTGGAGGGTGAATCAGAAGAAGTAGAAGAAGGAGAAGGAGAAGGTGTAGTCTGGAGGGTGAATCAGAAGAAGTAGACGAAGGAGAAGGAGAAGGTGAAGTCTGGAGGGTGAATCAGAAGAAGCAGAAGAAGGAGAAGGAGAAGGTGAAGTCTGGAGGGTGAATCAGAAGAAGTAGAAGAAGGAGAAGGAGAAGGTGAAGTCTGGAGGGTGAATCAGAAGAAGCAGAAGAAAGAGAAGGAGAAGGTGAAGTCTGGAGGGTGAATCAGAAGAAGTAGAAGAAGGAGAAGGAGAAGGTGAAGTCTGGAGGGTGAATCAGAAGAAGCAGAAGAAGGAGAAGGAGAAGGTGAAGTCTGGAGGGTGAATCAGAAGAAGCAGAAGAAGGAGAAGGAAAAGGTGAAGTCTGGAGGGTGAATCAGAAGAAGCAGAAGAAGGAGAAGGAGAAGGTGAAGTCTGGAGGGTGAATCAGAAGAAGCAGAATAAGGAGAAGGAGAAGGTGAAGTCTGGAGGGTGAATCAGAAGAAGCAGAAGAAGGAGAAGGAGAAGGTGAAGTCTGGAGGGTGAATCAGAAGAAGTAGAAGAAGGAGAAGGAGAAGGTGAAGTCTGGAGGGTGAAGCAGAAGAAGTAGAAGAAGGAGAAGGAGAAGGTGAAGTCAGGAGGGTGAATCAGAAGAAGTAGAAGAAGGAGAAGGAGAAGGTGAAGTCTGGAGGGTGAATCAGAAGAAGTAGAAGAAGGAGACGGAGAAGTTGAAGTCTGGAGGGTGAATCAGAAGAAGCAGAAGAAGGAGAAGGAGAAGGTGAAGTCTGGAGGGTGATTCAGAAGAAGCAGAAGAAGGAGAAGGAGAAGATGAAGTCTGGAGGGTGAATCAGAAGAAGTAGAAGAAGGAGAAGGAGAAGGTGAAGTCTGGAGGGTGAATCAGAAGAAGTAGAAGAAGGAGAAGGAGAAGATGAAGTCTGGAGGGTGAATCAGAAGAAAGAGAAGAAGGAGAAGGAGAAGGTGAAGTCTGGAGGGTGAATCAGAAGAAGTAGAAGAAGGAGAAGGAGAAGGTGTAGTCTGGAGGGTGAATCAGAAGAAGTAGACGAAGGAGAAGGAGAAGGTGAAGTCTGGAGGGTGAATCAGAAGAAGCAGAAGAAGGAGAAGGAGAAGGTGAAGTCTGGAGGGTGAATCAGAAGAAGTAGAAGAAGGAGAAGGAGAAGGTGAAGTCTGGAGGGTGAATCAGAAGAAGCAGAAGAAAGAGAAGGAGAAGGTGAAGTCTGGAGGGTGAATCAGAAGAAGTAGAAGAAGGAGAAGGAGAAGGTGAAGTCTGGAGGGTGAATCAGAAGAAGCAGAAGAAGGAGAAGGAGAAGGTGAAGTCTGGAGGGTGAATCAGAAGAAGCAGAAGAAGGAGAAGGAAAAGGTGAAGTCTGGAGGGTGAATCAGAAGAAGCAGAAGAAGGAGAAGGAGAAGGTGAAGTCTGGAGGGTGAATCAGAAGAAGCAGAATAAGGAGAAGGAGAAGGTGAAGTCTGGAGGGTGAATCAGAAGAAGCAGAAGAAGGAGAAGGAGAAGGTGAAGTCTGGAGGGTGAATCAGAAGAAGTAGAAGAAGGAGAAGGAGAAGGTGAAGTCTGGAGGGTGAAGCAGAAGAAGTAGAAGAAGGAGAAGGAGAAGGTGAAGTCAGGAGGGTGAATCAGAAGAAGCAGAAGAAGGAGAAGGAGAAGGTGAAGTCTGGAGGGTGAATCAGAAGAATCAGAAGAAGGAGAAGGAGAAGATGAAGTCTGGAGGGTGAATCAGAAGAAGCAGAAGAAAGAGAAGGAGAAGGTGAAGTCTGGAGGGTGAAGCAGAAGAAACAGAAGAAGGAGAAGGAGTAGGTGAAGACTGGAGGGTGAATCAGAAGAAGTAGAAGAAGGAGAAGGAGAAGGTGAAGTCTGGAGGGTGAATCAGACGAAGTAGAAGAAGGAGAAGGAGAAGGTGAAGTCTGGAGGGTGAATCAGAAGAAGCAGAAGAAGGAGAAGGAGAAGGTGAAGTCTGGAGGGTGAAGCAGAAGAAGCAGAAGAAGGAGAAGGAGAGGGTGAAGTCTGGAGGGTGAATCAGAAGAAGTAGAAGAAGGAGAAGGAGAAGGTGAAGTCAGGAGAGTGAAGCAGAAGAAGCAGAAGAAGGAGAAGGAGAAGGTGAAGTCTGGAGGGCGAAGCAGAAGAAGCAGAAGAAGGAGAAGGAGAAGGTGAAGTCTGGAGGGTGAAGCAGAAGAAGCAGAAGAAGGAGAAGGAGTAGGTGAAGTCTGGAGGGTGAATCAGAAGAAGTAGAAGAAGGAGAAGGATAAGGTGAAGTCAGTAGTGTGAAGCAGAAGAAGCAGAAGAAGGAGAAGGAGAAGGTGAAGTCTGGTGGGTGAAGCAGAAGAAGCAGAAGAAGGAGAAGGAGAAGGTGAAGTCAGGACGGTGAAGCAGAAGAAGCAGAAGAAGGAGAAGGAGAAGGTGAAGTCTGGAGGGTGAAGCAGAAGAAGCAGAAGAAGGAGAAGGAGAGGGTGAAGTCTGGAGGGTGAATCAGAAGAAGTAGAAGAAGGAGAAGGAGAAGGTGAAGTCAGGAGAGTGAAGCAGAAGAAGCAGAAGAAGGAGAAGGAGAAGGTGAAGTCTGGAGGGCGAAGCAGAAGAAGCAGAAGAAGGAGAAGGAGAAGGTGAAGTCTGGAGGGTGAAGCAGAAGAAGCAGAAGAAGGAGAAGGAGTAGGTGAAGTCTGGAGGGTGAATCAGAAGAAGTAGAAGAAGGAGAAGGATAAGGTGAAGTCAGGAGGGTGAAGCAGAAGAAGCAGAAGAAGGAGAAGGAGAAGGTGAAGTCTGGTGGGTGAAGCAGAAGAAGCAGAAGAAGGAGAAGGAGAAGGTGAAGTCTGGAGGGTGAAGCAGAAGAAGCAGAAGAAGGAGAAGGAGAAGGTGAAGTCAGGAGGGTGGATCAGAAGAAGTAGAAGAAGGAGAAGGAGAAGGTGAAGTCTGGAGGGTGAATCAGAAGAAGCAGAAGAAGGAGAAGGAGAAGGTGAATTTAGGAGGGTGAATCAGAAGAAGCAGAAGAAGGAGAAGGAGCAGGTGAAGTCAGGGGGGTGTAGCAGAAGAAGTAGAAGAAGGAGAAGGAGAAGGTGAAGTCAGGACGGTGAAGCAGAAGAAGCAGAAGAAGGAGAAGGAGAAGGTGAAGCCTGGAGGGCGCAGCAGAAGAAGCAGAAGAAGGAGAAGGAGAAGGTGAAGTCTGGAGTGTGAAGCAGAGGAAGCAGAAGAAGGAGAAGGAGAAGGTGAAGTCTGGAGGGTGAAGCAGAAGAAACAGAAGAAGGAGAAGGAGAAGGTGAAGACTGGAGGGTGAATCAGAAGAAGTAGAAGAAGGAGAAGGAGAAGGTGAAGTCTGGAGGGTGAATCAGAAGAAGTAGAAGAAGGAGAAGGAGAAGTTGAAGTCTGGAGGGTGAATCAGAAGAAGCAGAAGAAGGAGAAGGAGAAGGTGAAGTCTGGAGGGTGAATCAGAAGAAGCAGAAGAAGGAGAAGGAGAAGATGAAGTCTGGAGGGTGAATCAGAAGAAGTAGAAGAAGGAGAAGGAGAAGGTGAAGTCTGGAGGGTGAATCAGAAGAAGTAGAAGAAGGAGAAGGAGAAGATGAAGTCTGGAGGGTGAATCAGAAGAAAGAGAAGAAGGATAAGGAGAAGGTGAAGTCTGGAGGGTGAATCAGAAGAAGTAGAAGAAGGAGAAGGAGAAGGTGTAGTCTGGAGGGTGAATCAGAAGAAGTAGACGAAGGAGAAGGAGAAGGTGAAGTCTGGAGGGTGAATCAGAAGAAGCAGAAGAAGGAGAAGGAGAAGGTGAAGTCTGGAGGGTGAATCAGAAGAAGTAGAAGAAGGAGAAGGAGAAGGTGAAGTCTGGAGGGTGAATCAGAAGAAGCAGAAGAAGGAGAAGGAGAAGGTGAAGTCTGGTGGGTGAAGCAGAAGAAGCAGAAGAAGGAGAAGGAGAAGATGAAGTCTGGAGGGTGAAGCAGAAGAAGCAGAAGAAGGAGAAGGAGAAGGTGAAGTCAGGAGGGTGGATCAGAAGAAGTAGAAGAAGGAGAAGGAGAAGGTGAAGTCTGGAAGGTGAATCAGAAGAAGCAGAAGAAGGAGAAGGAGAAGGTGAAGTCTGGAGGGCGCAGCAGAAGAAGCAGAAGAAGGAGAAAGAGAAGGTGAAGTCTGGAGGGTGAAGCAGAAGAAGCAGAAGAAGGAGAAGAAGAGGGTGAAGTCTGGAGGGTGAACCAGAAGAAGTAGAAGAAGGAGAAGGAGAAGGTGAAGTCAGGAGAGTGAAGCAGAAGAAGCAGAAGAAGGAGAAGGAGAAGGTGAAGTCTGGAGGGCGAAGCAGAAGAAGCAGAAGAAGGAGAAGGAGAAGGTGAAGTCAGGAGGGTGAAGCAGAAGAAGCAGAAGAAGGAGAAGGAGAAGGTGAAGTCTGGAGGGTGAAGCAGAAGAAGCAGAAGAAGGAGAAGGAGAAGGTGAAGTCTGGAGGGTGAATCAGAAGAAGCAGAAGAAGGAGAAGGAGAAGGTGAAGTCTGGAGGGTGAATCAGAAGAAGCAGAAGAAGGAGAAGGAGAAGGTGAAGTCAGGAGGGTGAATCAGAAGAAGCAGAAGAAGGAGAAGGAGAAGGTGAATTTAGGAGGGTGAATCAGAAGAAGCAGAAGAAGGAGAAGGAGCAGGTGAAGTCAGGGGGGTGTAGCAGAAGAAGTAGAAGAAGGAGAAGGAGAAGGTGAAGTCAGGACGGTGAAGCAGAAGAAGCAGAAGAAGGAGAAGGAGAAGGTGAAGCCTGGAGGGCGCAGCAGAAGAAGCAGAAGAAGGAGAAGGAGAAGGTGAAGTCTGGAGTGTGAAGCAGAGGAAGCAGAAGAAGGAGAAGGAGAAGGTGAAGTCTGGAGGGTGAAGCAGAAGAAACAGAAGAAGGAGAAGGAGAAGGTGAAGACTGGAGGGTGAATCAGAAGAAGTAGAAGAAGGAGAAGGAGAAGGTGAAGTCTGGAGGGTGAATCAGAAGAAGTAGAAGAAGGAGAAGGAGAAGTTGAAGTCTGGAGGGTGAATCAGAAGAAGCAGAAGAAGGAGAAGGAGAAGGTGAAGTCTGGAGGGTGAATCAGAAGAAGCAGAAGAAGGAGAAGGAGAAGATGAAGTCTGGAGGGTGAATCAGAAGAAGTAGAAGAAGGAGAAGGAGAAGGTGAAGTCTGGAGGGTGAATCAGAAGAAGTAGAAGAAGGAGAAGGAGAAGATGAAGTCTGGAGGGTGAATCAGAAGAAAGAGAAGAAGGATAAGGAGAAGGTGAAGTCTGGAGGGTGAATCAGAAGAAGTAGAAGAAGGAGAAGGAGAAGGTGTAGTCTGGAGGGTGAATCAGAAGAAGTAGACGAAGGAGAAGGAGAAGGTGAAGTCTGGAGGGTGAATCAGAAGAAGCAGAAGAAGGAGAAGGAGAAGGTGAAGTCTGGAGGGTGAATCAGATGAAGCAGAATAAGGAGAAGGAGAAGGTGAAGTCTGGAGGGTGAATCAGAAGAAGCAGAAGAAGGAGAAGGAGAAGGTGAAGTCTGGAGGGTGAATCAGAAGAAGTAGAAGAAGGAGAAGGAGAAGGTGAAGTCTGGAGGGTGAATCAGAAGAAGTAGAAGAAGGAGAAGGAGAAGGTGAAGTCTGGAGGGTGAATCAGAAGAAGTAGAAGAAGGAGAAGGAGAAGGTGAAGTCTGGAGGGTGAAGCAGAAGAAGTAGATGAAGGAGAAGGAGAAGGTGAAGTCAGGAGGGTGAATCAGAAGAAGTAGAAGAAGGAGAAGGAGAAGGTGAGGTCTGGAGGGTGAATCAGAAGAAGCAGAAGAAGGAGAAGGAGAAGGTGAAGTCTGGAGGGTGAATCAGAAGAATCAGAAGAAGGAGAAGGAGAAGGTGAAGTCTGGAGGGTGAATCAGAAGAAGCAGAAGAAAGAGAAGGAGAAGGTGAAGTCTGGAGGGTGAAGCAGAAGAAACAGAAGAAGGAGAAGGAGAAGGTGAAGACTGGAGGGTGAATCAGAAGAAGTAGAAGAAGGAGAAGGAGAAGGTGAAGTCTGGAGGGTGAATCAGAAAAAGTAGAAGAAGGAGAAGGAGAAGGTGAAGTCTGGAGGGTGAATCAGAAGAAGCAGAAGAAGGAGAAGGAGAAGGTGAAGTCTGGAGGGTGAATCAGAAGAAGGAGAAGAAGGAGAATGAGAAGATGAAGTCTGGAGGGTGAATCAGAAGAAGTAGAAGAAGGAGAAGGAGAAGGTGAAGTCTGGAGGGTGAATCAGAAGGAGTAGAAGAAGGAGAAGGAGAAGGTGTAGTCTGGAGGGTGAATCAGAAGAAGTAGACGAAGGAGAAGGAGAAGGTGAAGTCTGGAGGGTGAATCAGAAGAAGTAGAAGAAGGAGAAGGAGAAGGTGTAGTCTGGAGGGTGAATCAGAAGAAGTAGACGAAGGAGAAGGAGAAGGTGAAGTCTGGAGGGTGAATCAGAAGAAGCAGAAGAAGGAGAAGGAGAAGGTGAAGTCTGGAGGGTGAATCAGAAGAAGTAGAAGAAGGAGAAGGAGAAGGTGAAGTCTGGAGGGTGAATCAGAAGAAGCAGAAGAAGGAGAAGGAGAAGGTGAAGTCTGGAGGGTGAATCAGAAGAAGCAGAAGAAGGAGAAGGAGAAGGTGAAGTCTGGAGGATGAATCAGAAGAAGCAGAATAAGGAGAAGGAGAAGGTGAAGTCTGGAGGGTGAATCAGAAGAAGCAGAAGAAGGAGAAGGAGAAGGTGAAGTCTGGAGGGTGAATCAGAAGAAGTAGAAGAAGGAGAAGGAGAAGGTGAAGTCTGGAGGGTGAATCAGAAGAAGTAGAAGAAGGAGAAGGAGAAGGTGAAGTCTGGAGGGTGAATCAGAAGAAGTAGAAGAAGGAGAAGGAGAAGGTGAAGTCTGGAGGGTGAAGCAGAAGAAGTAGATGAAGGAGAAGGAGAAGGTGAAGTCAGGAGGGTGAATCAGAAGAAGTAGAAGAAGGAGAAGGAGAAGGTGAGGTCTGGAGGGTGAATCAGAAGAAGCAGAAGAAGGAGAAGGAGAAGGTGAAGTCTGGAGGGTGAATCAGAAGAATCAGAAGAAGGAGAAGGAGAAGGTGAAGTCTGGAGGGTGAATCAGAAGAAGCAGAAGAAAGAGAAGGAGAAGGTGAAGTCTGGAGGGTGAAGCAGAAGAAAGAGAAGAAGGAGAAGGAGAAGGTGAAGACTGGAGGGTGAATCAGAAGAAGTAGAATAAGGAGAAGGAGAAGGTGAAGTCTGGAGGGTGAATCAGAAGAAGCAGAAGAAGGAGAAGGAGAAGGTGAAGTCTGGAGGGTGAATCAGAAGAAGTAGAAGAAGGAGAAGGAGAAGGTGAAGTCTGGAGGGTGAATCAGAAGAAGCAGAAGAAGGAGAAGGAGAAGGTGAAGTCTGGAGGGTGAATCAGAAGAAGCAGAAGAAGGAGAAGGAAAAGGTGAAGTCTGGAGGGTGAATCAGAAGAAGCAGAAGAAGGAGAAGGAGAAGGTGAAGTCTGGAGGGTGAATCAGAAGAAGCAGAATAAGGAGAAGGAGAAGGTGAAGTCTGGAGGGTGAATCAGAAGAAGCAGAAGAAGGAGAAGGAGAAGGTGAAGTCTGGAGGGTGAATCAGAAGAAGTAGAAGAAGGAGAAGGAGAAGGTGAAGTCTGGAGGGTGAAGCAGAAGAAGTAGAAGAAGGAGAAGGAGAAGGTGAAGTCAGGAGGGTGAATCAGAAGAAGCAGAAGAAGGAGAAGGAGAAGGTGAAGTCTGGAGGGTGAATCAGAAGAATCAGAAGAAGGAGAAGGAGAAGATGAAGTCTGGAGGGTGAATCAGAAGAAGCAGAAGAAAGAGAAGGAGAAGGTGAAGTCTGGAGGGTGAAGCAGAAGAAACAGAAGAAGGAGAAGGAGTAGGTGAAGACTGGAGGGTGAATCAGAAGAAGTAGAAGAAGGAGAAGGAGAAGGTGAAGTCTGGAGGGTGAATCAGACGAAGTAGAAGAAGGAGAAGGAGAAGGTGAAGTCTGGAGGGTGAATCAGAAGAAGCAGAAGAAGGAGAAGGAGAAGGTGAAGTCTGGAGGGT
The DNA here is from genome assembly GCF_052327205.1 of Somniosus microcephalus. Taxonomy (NCBI): domain Eukaryota; kingdom Metazoa; phylum Chordata; class Chondrichthyes; order Squaliformes; family Somniosidae; genus Somniosus; species Somniosus microcephalus. The sequence goes on along the minus strand of NW_028225385.1, from coordinate 191,204 downwards.
GAAGCAGAAGAAGCAGAAGAAGGAGAAGGAGAGGGTGAAGTCTGGAGGGTGAATCAGAAGAAGTAGAAGAAGGAGAAGGAGAAGGTGAAGTCAGGAGAGTGAAGCAGAAGAAGCAGAAGAAGGAGAAGGAGAAGGTGAAGTCTGGAGGGCGAAGCAGAAGAAGCAGAAGAAGGAGAAGGAGAAGGTGAAGTCTGGAGGGTGAAGCAGAAGAAGCAGAAGAAGGAGAAGGAGTAGGTGAAGTCTGGAGGGTGAATCAGAAGAAGTAGAAGAAGGAGAAGGATAAGGTGAAGTCAGGAGTGTGAAGCAGAAGAAGCAGAAGAAGGAGAAGGAGAAGGTGAAGTCTGGTGGGTGAAGCAGAAGAAGCAGAAGAAGGAGAAGGAGAAGGTGAAGTCAGGACGGTGAAGCAGAAGAAGCAGAAGAAGGAGAAGGAGAAGGTGAAGTCTGGAGGGTGAAGCAGAAGAAGCAGAAGAAGGAGAAGGAGAGGGTGAAGTCTGGAGGGTGAATCAGAAGAAGTAGAAGAAGGAGAAGGAGAAGGTGAAGTCAGGAGAGTGAAGCAGAAGAAGCAGAAGAAGGAGAAGGAGAAGGTGAAGTCTGGAGGGCGAAGCAGAAGAAGCAGAAGAAGGAGAAGGAGAAGGTGAAGTCTGGAGGGTGAAGCAGAAGAAGCAGAAGAAGGAGAAGGAGTAGGTGAAGTCTGGAGGGTGAATCAGAAGAAGTAGAAGAAGGAGAAGGATAAGGTGAAGTCAGGAGGGTGAAGCAGAAGAAGCAGAAGAAGGAGAAGGAGAAGGTGAAGTCTGGTGGGTGAAGCAGAAGAAGCAGAAGAAGGAGAAGGAGAAGGTGAAGTCTGGAGGGTGAAGCAGAAGAAGCAGAAGAAGGAGAAGGAGAAGGTGAAGTCAGGAGGGTGGATCAGAAGATGTAGAAGAAGGAGAAGGAGAAGGTGAAGTCTGGAGGGTGAATCAGAAGAAGCAGAAGAAGGAGAAGGAGAAGGTGAAGTCTGGAGGGCGCAGCAGAAGAAGCAGAAGAAGGAGAAAGAGAAGGTGAAGTCTGGAGGGTGAAGCAGAAGAAGCAGAAGAAGGAGAAGAAGAGGGTGAAGTCTGGAGGGTGAACCAGAAGAAGTAGAAGAAGGAGAAGGAGAAGGTGAAGTCAGGAGAGTGAAGCAGAAGAAGCAGAAGAAGGAGAAGGAGAAGGTGAAGTCTGGAGGGCGAAGCAGAAGAAGCAGAAGAAGGAGAAGGAGAAGGTGAAGTCTGGAGGGTGAAGCAGAAGAAGCAGAAGAAGGAGAAGGAGTAGGTGAAGTCTGGAGGGTGAATTAGAAGAAGTAGAAGAAGGAGAAGGAGAAGGTGAAGTCAGGAGGGTGAAGCAGAAGAAGCAGAAGAAGGAGAAGGAGAAGGTGAAGTCTGGAGGGTGAAGCAGAAGAAGCAGAAGAAGGAGAAGGAGAAGGTGAAGTCTGGAGGGTGAATCAGAAGAAGCAGAAGAAGGAGAAGGAGAAGGTGAAGTCTGGAGGGTGAATCAGAAGAAGCAGAAGAAGGAGAAGGAGATGGTGAAGTCAGGAGGGTGAATCAGAAGAAGCAGAAGAAGGAGAAGGAGAAGGTGAATTTAGGAGGGTGAATCAGAAGAAGCAGAAGAAGGAGAAGGAGCAGGTGAAGTCAGGGGGGTGTAGCAGAAGAAGTAGAAGAAGGAGAAGGAGAAGGTGAAGTCAGGACGGTGAAGCAGAAGAAGCAGAAGAAGGAGAAGGAGAAGGTGAAGCCTGGAGGGCGCAGCAGAAGAAGCAGAAGAAGGAGAAGGAGAAGGTGAAGTCTGGAGTGTGAAGCAGAGGAAGCAGAAGAAGGAGAAGGAGAAGGTGAAGTCTGGAGGGTGAAGCAGAAGAAACAGAAGAAGGAGAAGGAGAAGGTGAAGACTGGAGGGTGAATCAGAAGAAGTAGAAGAAGGAGAAGGAGAAGGTGAAGTCTGGAGGGTGAATCAGAAGAAGTAGAAGAAGGAGAAGGAGAAGTTGAAGTCTGGAGGGTGAATCAGAAGAAGCAGAAGAAGGAGAAGGAGAAGGTGAAGTCTGGAGGGTGAATCAGAAGAAGCAGAAGAAGGAGAAGGAGAAGATGAAGTCTGGAGGGTGAATCAGAAGAAGTAGAAGAAGGAGAAGGAGAAGGTGAAGTCTGGAGGGTGAATCAGAAGAAGTAGAAGAAGGAGAAGGAGAAGATGAAGTCTGGAGGGTGAATCAGAAGAAAGAGAAGAAGGATAAGGAGAAGGTGAAGTCTGGAGGGTGAATCAGAAGAAGTAGAAGAAGGAGAAGGAGAAGGTGTAGTCTGGAGGGTGAATCAGAAGAAGTAGACGAAGGAGAAGGAGAAGGTGAAGTCTGGAGGGTGAATCAGAAGAAGCAGAAGAAGGAGAAGGAGAAGGTGAAGTCTGGAGGGTGAATCAGAAGAAGTAGAAGAAGGAGAAGGAGAAGGTGAAGTCTGGAGGGTGAATCAGAAGAAGCAGAAGAAGGAGAAGGAGAAGGTGAAGTCTGGTGGGTGAAGCAGAAGAAGCAGAAGAAGGAGAAGGAGAAGGTGAAGTCTGGAGGGTGAAGCAGAAGAAGCAGAAGAAGGAGAAGGAGAAGGTGAAGTCAGGAGGGTGGATCAGAAGAAGTAGAAGAAGGAGAAGGAGAAGGTGAAGTCTGGAGGGTGAATCAGAAGAAGCAGAAGAAGGAGAAGGAGAAGGTGAAGTCTGGAGGGCGCAGCAGAAGAAGCAGAAGAAGGAGAAAGAGAAGGTGAAGTCTGGAGGGTGAAGCAGAAGAAGCAGAAGAAGGAGAAGAAGAGGGTGAAGTCTGGAGGGTGAACCAGAAGAAGTAGAAGAAGGAGAAGGAGAAGGTGAAGTCAGGAGAGTGAAGCAGAAGAAGCAGAAGAAGGAGAAGGAGAAGGTGAAGTCTGGAGGGCGAAGCAGAAGAAGCAGAAGAAGGAGAAGGAGAAGGTGAAGTCAGGAGGGTGAAGCAGAAGAAGCAGAAGAAGGAGAAGGAGAAGGTGAAGTCTGGAGGGTGAAGCAGAAGAAGCAGAAGAAGGAGAAGGAGAAGGTGAAGTCTGGAGGGTGAATCAGAAGAAGCAGAAGAAGGAGAAGGAGAAGGTGAAGTCTGGAGGGTGAATCAGAAGAAGCAGAAGAAGGAGAAGGAGAAGGTGAAGTCAGGAGGGTGAATCAGAAGAAGCAGAAGAAGGAGAAGGAGAAGGTGAATTTAGGAGGGTGAATCAGAAGAAGCAGAAGAAGGAGAAGGAGCAGGTGAAGTCAGAGGGGTGTAGCAGAAGAAGTAGAAGAAGGAGAAGGAGAAGGTGAAGTCAGGACGGTGAAGCAGAAGAAGCAGAAGAAGGAGAAGGAGAAGGTGAAGCCTGGAGGGCGCAGCAGAAGAAGCAGAAGAAGGAGAAGGAGAAGGTGAAGTCTGGAGTGTGAAGCAGAGGAAGCAGAAGAAGGAGAAGGAGAAGGTGAAGTCTGGAGGGTGAAGCAGAAGAAACAGAAGAAGGAGAAGGAGAAGGTGAAGACTGGAGGGTGAATCAGAAGAAGTAGAAGAAGGAGAAGGAGAAGGTGAAGTCTGGAGGGTGAATCAGAAGAAGTAGAAGAAGGAGAAGGAGAAGTTGAAGTCTGGAGGGTGAATCAGAAGAAGCAGAAGAAGGAGAAGGAGAAGGTGAAGTCTGGAGGGTGAATCAGAAGAAGCAGAAGAAGGAGAAGGAGAAGATGAAGTCTGGAGGGTGAATCAGAAGAAGTAGAAGAAGGAGAAGGAGAAGGTGAAGTCTGGAGGGTGAATCAGAAGAAGTAGAAGAAGGAGAAGGAGAAGATGAAGTCTGGAGGGTGAATCAGAAGAAAGAGAAGAAGGATAAGGAGAAGGTGAAGTCTGGAGGGTGAATCAGAAGAAGTAGAAGAAGGAGAAGGAGAAGGTGTAGTCTGGAGGGTGAATCAGAAGAAGTAGACGAAGGAGAAGGAGAAGGTGAAGTCTGGAGGGTGAATCAGAAGAAGCAGAAGAAGGAGAAGGAGAAGGTGAAGTCTGGAGGGTGAATCAGAAGAAGTAGAAGAAGGAGAAGGAGAAGGTGAAGTCTGGAGGGTGAATCAGAAGAAGCAGAAGAAGGAGAAGGAGAAGGTGAAGTCTGGAGGGTGAATCAGAAGAAGCAGAAGAAGGAGAAGGAGAAGGTGAAGTCTGGAGGGTGAATCAGATGAAGCAGAATAAGGAGAAGGAGAAGGTGAAGTCTGGAGGGTGAATCAGAAGAAGCAGAAGAAGGAGAAGGAGAAGGTGAAGTCTGGAGGGTGAATCAGAAGAAGTAGAAGAAGGAGAAGGAGAAGGTGAAGTCTGGAGGGTGAATCAGAAGAAGTAGAAGAAGGAGAAGGAGAAGGTGAAGTCTGGAGGGTGAATCAGAAGAAGTAGAAGAAGGAGAAGGAGAAGGTGAAGTCTGGAGGGTGAAGCAGAAGAAGTAGATGAAGGAGAAGGAGAAGGTGAAGTCAGGAGGGTGAATCAGAAGAAGTAGAAGAAGGAGAAGGAGAAGGTGAGGTCTGGAGGGTGAATCAGAAGAAGCAGAAGAAGGAGAAGGAGAAGGTGAAGTCTGGAGGGTGAATCAGAAGAATCAGAAGAAGGAGAAGGAGAAGGTGAAGTCTGGAGGGTGAATCAGAAGAAGCAGAAGAAAGAGAAGGAGAAGGTGAAGTCTGGAGGGTGAAGCAGAAGAAACAGAAGAAGGAGAAGGAGAAGGTGAAGACTGGAGGGTGAATCAGAAGAAGTAGAAGAAGGAGAAGGAGAAGGTGAAGTCTGGAGGGTGAATCAGAAAAAGTAGAAGAAGGAGAAGGAGAAGGTGAAGTCTGGAGGGTGAATCAGAAGAAGCAGAAGAAGGAGAAGGAGAAGGTAAAGTCTGGAGGGTGAATCAGAAGAAGGAGAAGAAGGAGAATGAGAAGATGAAGTCTGGAGGGTGAATCAGAAGAAGTAGAAGAAGGAGAAGGAGAAGGTGAAGTCTGGAGGGTGAATCAGAAGGAGTAGAAGAAGGAGAAGGAGAAGGTGTAGTCTGGAGGGTGAATCAGAAGAAGTAGACGAAGGAGAAGGAGAAGGTGAAGTCTGGAGGGTGAATCAGAAGAAGTAGAAGAAGGAGAAGGAGAAGGTGTAGTCTGGAGGGTGAATCAGAAGAAGTAGACGAAGGAGAAGGAGAAGGTGAAGTCTGGAGGGTGAATCAGAAGAAGCAGAAGAAGGAGAAGGAGAAGGTGAAGTCTGGAGGGTGAATCAGAAGAAGTAGAAGAAGGAGAAGGAGAAGGTGAAGTCTGGAGGGTGAATCAGAAGAAGCAGAAGAAGGAGAAGGAGAAGGTGAAGTCTGGAGGGTGAATCAGAAGAAGCAGAAGAAGGAGAAGGAGAAGGTGAAGTCTGGAGGATGAATCAGAAGAAGCAGAATAAGGAGAAGGAGAAGGTGAAGTCTGGAGGGTGAATCAGAAGAAGCAGAAGAAGGAGAAGGAGAAGGTGAAGTCTGGAGGGTGAATCAGAAGAAGTAGAAGAAGGAGAAGGAGAAGGTGAAGTCTGGAGGGTGAATCAGAAGAAGTAGAAGAAGGAGAAGGAGAAGGTGAAGTCTGGAGGGTGAATCAGAAGAAGTAGAAGAAGGAGAAGGAGAAGGTGAAGTCTGGAGGGTGAAGCAGAAGAAGTAGATGAAGGAGAAGGAGAAGGTGAAGTCAGGAGGGTGAATCAGAAGAAGTAGAAGAAGGAGAAGGAGAAGGTGAGGTCTGGAGGGTGAATCAGAAGAAGCAGAAGAAGGAGAAGGAGAAGGTGAAGTCTGGAGGGTGAATCAGAAGAATCAGAAGAAGGAGAAGGAGAAGGTGAAGTCTGGAGGGTGAATCAGAAGAAGCAGAAGAAAGAGAAGGAGAAGGTGAAGTCTGGAGGGTGAAGCAGAAGAAAGAGAAGAAGGAGAAGGAGAAGGTGAAGACTGGAGGGTGAATCAGAAGAAGTAGAATAAGGAGAAGGAGAAGGTGAAGTCTGGAGGGTGAATCAGAAGAAGCAGAAGAAGGAGAAGGAGAAGGTGAAGTCTGGAGGGTGAATCAGAAGAAGTAGAAGAAGGAGAAGGAGAAGGTGAAGTCTGGAGGGTGAATCAGAAGAAGCAGAAGAAGGAGAAGGAGAAGGTGAAGTCTGGAGGGTGAATCAGAAGAAGCAGAAGAAGGAGAAGGAAAAGGTGAAGTCTGGAGGGTGAATCAGAAGAAGCAGAAGAAGGAGAAGGAGAAGGTGAAGTCTGGAGGGTGAATCAGAAGAAGCAGAATAAGGAGAAGGAGAAGGTGAAGTCTGGAGGGTGAATCAGAAGAAGCAGAAGAAGGAGAAGGAGAAGGTGAAGTCTGGAGGGTGAATCAGAAGAAGTAGAAGAAGGAGAAGGAGAAGGTGAAGTCTGGAGGGTGAAGCAGAAGAAGTAGAAGAAGGAGAAGGAGAAGGTGAAGTCAGGAGGGTGAATCAGAAGAAGCAGAAGAAGGAGAAGGAGAAGGTGAAGTCTGGAGGGTGAATCAGAAGAATCAGAAGAAGGAGAAGGAGAAGATGAAGTCTGGAGGGTGAATCAGAAGAAGCAGAAGAAAGAGAAGGAGAAGGTGAAGTCTGGAGGGTGAAGCAGAAGAAACAGAAGAAGGAGAAGGAGTAGGTGAAGACTGGAGGGTGAATCAGAAGAAGTAGAAGAAGGAGAAGGAGAAGGTGAAGTCTGGAGGGTGAATCAGACGAAGTAGAAGAAGGAGAAGGAGAAGGTGAAGTCTGGAGGGTGAAGCAGAAGAAGCAGAAGAAGGAGAAGGAGAGGGTGAAGTCTGGAGGGTGAATCAGAAGAAGTAGAAGAAGGAGAAGGAGAAGGAGAAGTCAGGAGAGTGAAGCAGAAGAAGCAGAAGAAGGAGAAGGAGAAGGTGAAGTCTGGAGGGCGAAGCAGAAGAAGCAGAAGAAGGAGAAGGAGAAGGTGAAGTCTGGAGGGTGAAGCAGAAGAAGCAGAAGAAGGAGAAGGAGTAGGTGAAGTCTGGAGGGTGAATCAGAAGAAGTAGAAGAAGGAGAAGGATAAGGTGAAGTCAGGAGTGTGAAGCAGAAGAAGCAGAAGAAGGAGAAGGAGAAGGTGAAGTCTGGTGGGTGAAGCAGAAGAAGCAGAAGAAGGAGAAGGAGAAGGTGAAGTCAGGACGGTGAAGCAGAAGAAGCAGAAGAAGGAGAAGGAGAAGGTGAAGTCTGGAGGGTGAAGCAGACGAAGCAGAAGAAGGAGAAGGAGAGGGTGAAGTCTGGAGGGTGAATCAGAAGAAGTAGAAGAAGGAGAAGGAGAAGGTGAAGTCAGGAGAGTGAAGCAGAAGAAGCAGAAGAAGGAGAAGGAGAAGGTGAAGTCAGGAGGGCGAAGCAGAAGAAGCAGAAGAAGGAGAAGGAGAAGGTGAAGTCTGGAGGGTGAGGCAGAAGAAGCAGAAGAAGGAGAAGGAGTAGGTGAAGTCTGGAGGGTGAATCAGAAGAAGTAGAAGAAGGAGAAGGATAAGGTGAAGTCAGGAGGGTGAAGCAGAAGAAGCAGAAGAAGGAGAAGGAGAAGGTGAAGTCTGGTGGGTGAAGCAGAAGAAGCAGAAGAAGGAGAAGGAGAAGGTGAAGTCTGGAGGGTGAAGCAGAAGAAGCAGAAGAAGGAGAAGGAGAAGGTGAAGTCAGGAGGGTGGATCAGAAGAAGTAGAAGAAGGAGAAGGAGAAGGTGAAGTCTGGAGGGTGAATCAGAAGAAGCAGAAGAAGGAGAAGGAGAAGGTGAAGTCTGGAGGGCGCAGCAGAAGAAGCAGAAGAAGGAGAAAGAGAAGGTGAAGTCTGGAGGGTGAAGCAGAAGAAGCAGAAGAAGGAGAAGAAGAGGGTGAAGTCTGGAGGGTGAACCAGAAGAAGTAGAAGAAGGAGAAGGAGAAGGTGAAGTCAGGAGAGTGAAGCAGAAGAAGCAGAAGAAGGAGAAGGAGAAGGTGAAGTCTGGAGGGCGAAGCAGAAGAAGCAGAAGAAGGAGAAGGAGAAGGTGAAGTCTGGAGGGTGAAGCAGAAGAAGCAGAAGAAGGAGAAGGAGTAGGTGAAGTCTGGAGGGTGAATTAGAAGAAGTAGAAGAAGGAGAAGGAGAAGGTGAAGTCAGGAGGGTGAAGCAGAAGAAGCAGAAGAAGGAGAAGGAGAAGGTGAAGTCTGGAGGGTGAAGCAGAAGAAGCAGAAGAAGGAGAAGGAGAAGGTGAAGTCTGGAGGGTGAATCAGAAGAAGCAGAAGAAGGAGAAGGAGAAGGTGAAGTCTGGAGGGTGAATCAGAAGAAGCAGAAGAAGGAGAAGGAGAAGGTGAAGTCAGGAGGGTGAATCAGAAGAAGCAGAAGAAGGAGAAGGAGAAGGTGAATTTAGGAGGGTGAATCAGAAGAAGCAGAAGAAGGAGAAGGAGCAGGTGAAGTCAGGGGGGTGTAGCAGAAGAAGTAGAAGAAGGAGAAGGAGAAGGTGAAGTCAGGACGGTGAAGCAGAAGAAGCAGAAGAAGGAGAAGGAGAAGGTGAAGCCTGGAGGGCGCAGCAGAAGAAGCAGAAGAAGGAGAAGGAGAAGGTGAAGTCTGGAGTGTGAAGCAGAGGAAGCAGAAGAAGGAGAAGGAGAAGGTGAAGTCTGGAGGGTGAAGCAGAAGAAACAGAAGAAGGAGAAGGAGAAGGTGAAGACTGGAGGGTGAATCAGAAGAAGTAGAAGAAGGAGAAGGAGAAGGTGAAGTCTGGAGGGTGAATCAGAAGAAGTAGAAGAAGGAGAAGGAGAAGTTGAAGTCTGGAGGGTGAATCAGAAGAAGCAGAAGAAGGAGAAGGAGAAGGTGAAGTCTGGAGGGTGAATCAGAAGAAGCAGAAGAAGGAGAAGGAGAAGATGAAGTCTGGAGGGTGAATCAGAAGAAGTAGAAGAAGGAGAAGGAGAAGGTGAAGTCTGGAGGGTGAATCAGAAGAAGTAGAAGAAGGAGAAGGAGAAGATGAAGTCTGGAGGGTGAATCAGAAGAAAGAGAAGAAGGATAAGGAGAAGGTGAAGTCTGGAGGGTGAATCAGAAGAAGTAGAAGAAGGAGAAGGAGAAGGTGTAGTCTGGAGGGTGAATCAGAAGAAGTAGACGAAGGAGAAGGAGAAGGTGAAGTCTGGAGGGTGAATCAGAAGAAGCAGAAGAAGGAGAAGGAGAAGGTGAAGTCTGGAGGGTGAATCAGAAGAAGTAGAAGAAGGAGAAGGAGAAGGTGAAGTCTGGAGGGTGAATCAGAAGAAGCAGAAGAAGGAGAAGGAGAAGGTGAAGTCTGGAGGGTGAATCAGAAGAAGCAGAAGAAGGAGAAGGAGAAGGTGAAGTCTGGAGGGTGAATCAGATGAAGCAGAATAAGGAGAAGGAGAAGGTGAAGTCTGGAGGGTGAATCAGAAGAAGCAGAAGAAGGAGAAGGAGAAGGTGAAGTCTGGAGGGTGAATCAGAAGAAGTAGAAGAAGGAGAAGGAGAAGGTGAAGTCTGGAGGGTGAATCAGAAGAAGTAGAAGAAGGAGAAGGAGAAGGTGAAGTCTGGAGGGTGAATCAGAAGAAGTAGAAGAAGGAGAAGGAGAAGGTGAAGTCTGGAGGGTGAAGCAGAAGAAGTAGATGAAGGAGAAGGAGAAGGTGAAGTCAGGAGGGTGAATCAGAAGAAGTAGAAGAAGGAGAAGGAGAAGGTGAGGTCTGGAGGGTGAATCAGAAGAAGCAGAAGAAGGAGAAGGAGAAGGTGAAGTCTGGAGGGTGAATCAGAAGAATTAGAAGAAGGAGAAGGAGAAGGTGAAGTCTGGAGGGTGAATCAGAAGAAGCAGAAGAAAGAGAAGGAGAAGGTGAAGTCTGGAGGGTGAAGCAGAAGAAACAGAAGAAGGAGAAGGAGAAGGTGAAGACTGGAGGGTGAATCAGAAGAAGTAGAAGAAGGAGAAGGAGAAGGTGAAGTCTGGAGGGTGAATCAGAAAAAGTAGAAGAAGGAGAAGGAGAAGGTGAAGTCTGGAGGGTGAATCAGAAGAAGCAGAAGAAGGAGAAGGAGAAGGTGAAGTCTGGAGGGTGAATCAGAAGAAGGAGAAGAAGGAGAATGAGAAGATGAAGTCTGGAGGGTGAATCAGAAGAAGTAGAAGAAGGAGAAGGAGAAGGTGAAGTCTGGAGGGTGAATCAGAAGGAGTAGAAGAAGGAGAAGGAGAAGGTGTAGTCTGGAGGGTGAATCAGAAGAAGTAGACGAAGGAGAAGGAGAAGGTGAAGTCTGGAGGGTGAATCAGAAGAAGTAGAAGAAGGAGAAGGAGAAGGTGTAGTCTGGAGGGTGAATCAGAAGAAGTAGACGAAGGAGAAGGAGAAGGTGAAGTCTGGAGGGTGAATCAGAAGAAGCAGAAGAAGGAGAAGGAGAAGGTGAAGTCTGGAGGGTGAATCAGAAGAAGTAGAAGAAGGAGAAGGAGAAGGTGAAGTCTGGAGGGTGAATCAGAAGAAGCAGAAGAAGGAGAAGGAGAAGGTGAAGTCTGGAGGGTGAATCAGAAGAAGCAGAAGAAGGAGAAGGAGAAGGTGAAGTCTGGAGGATGAATCAGAAGAAGCAGAATAAGGAGAAGGAGAAGGTGAAGTCTGGAGGGTGAATCAGAAGAAGCAGAAGAAGGAGAAGGAGAAGGTGAAGTCTGGAGGGTGAATCAGAAGAAGTAGAAGAAGGAGAAGGAGAAGGTGAAGTCTGGAGGGTGAATCAGAAGAAGTAGAAGAAGGAGAAGGAGAAGGTGAAGTCTGGAGGGTGAATCAGAAGAAGTAGAAGGAGGAGAAGGAGAAGGTGAAGTCTGGAGGGTGAAGCAGAAGAAGTAGATGAAGGAGAAGGAGAAGGTGAAGTCAGGAGGGTGAATCAGAAGAAGTAGAAGAAGGAGAAGGAGAAGGTGAGGTCTGGAGGGTGAATCAGAAGAAGCAGAAGAAGGAGAAGGAGAAGGTGAAGTCTGGAGGGTGAATCAGAAGAATCAGAAGAAGGAGAAGGAGAAGGTGAAGTCTGGAGGGTGAATCAGAAGAAGCAGAAGAAAGAGAAGGAGAAGGTGAAGTCTGGAGGGTGAAGCAGAAGAAAGAGAAGAAGGAGAAGGAGAAGGTGAAGACTGGAGGGTGAATCAGAAGAAGTAGAATAAGGAGAAGGAGAAGGTGAAGTCTGGAGGGTGAATCAGAAAAAGTAGAAGAAGGAGAAGGAGAAGGTGAAGTCTGGAGGGTGAATCAGAAGAAGCAGAAGAAGGAGAAGGAGAAGGTGAAGTCTGGAGGGTGAATCAGAAGAAGGAGAAGAAGGAGAAGGAGAAGATGAAGTCTGGAGGGTGAATCAGAAGAAGTAGAAGAAGGAGAAGGAGAAGGTGAAGTCTGGAGGGTGAATCAGAAGAAGTAGAAGAAGGAGAAGGAGAAGGTGTAGTCTGGAGGGTGAATCAGAAGAAGTAGACGAAGGAGAAGGAGAAGGTGAAGTCTGGAGGGTGAATCAGAAGAAGCAGAAGAAGGAGAAGGAGAAGGTGAAGTCTGGAGGGTGAATCAGAAGAAGCAGAAGAAGGAGAAGGAGAAGGTGATGTCTGGAGGGTGAAGCAGAAGAAGCAGAAGAAGGAGAAGGAGAGGGTGAAGTCTGGAGGGTGAATCAGAAGAAGTAGAAGAAGGAGAAGGAGAAGGTGAAGTCAGGAGAGTGAAGCAGAAGAAGCAGAAGAAAGAGAAGGAGAAGGTGAAGTCTGGAGGGCGAAGCAGAAGAAGCAGAAGAAGGAGAAGGAGAAGGTGAAGTCTGGAGGGTGAAGCCGAAGAAGCAGAAGAAGGAGAAGGAGTAGGTGAAGTCTGGAGGGTGAATCAGAAGAAGTAGAAGAAGGAGAAGGATAAGGTGAAGTCAGGAGGGTGAAGCAGAAGAAGCAGAAGAAGGAGAAGGAGAAGGTGAAGTCTGGTGGGTGAAGCAGAAGAAGCAGAAGAAGGAGAAGGAGAAGGTGAAGTCAGGACGGTGAAGCAGAAGAAGCAGAAGAAGGAGAAGGAGAAGGTGAAGTCTGGAGGGTGAAGCAGAAGAAGCAGAAGAAGGAGAAGGAGAGGGTGAAGTCTGGAGGGTGAATCAGAAGAAGTAGAAGAAGGAGAAGGAGAAGGTGAAGTCAGGAGAGTGAAGCAGAAGAAGCAGAAGAAGGAGAAGGAGAAGGTGAAGTCTGGAGGGCGAAGCAGAAGAAGCAGAAGAAGGAGAAGGAGAAGGTGAAGTCTGGAGGGTGAAGCAGAAGAAGCAGAAGAAGGAGAAGGAGTAGGTGAAGTCTGGAGGGTGAATCAGAAGAAGTAGAAGAAGGAGAAGGATAAGGTGAAGTCAGGAGGGTGAAGCAGAAGAAGCAGAAGAAGGAGAAGGAGAAGGTGAAGTCTGGTGGGTGAAGCAGAAGAAGCAGAAGAAGGAGAAGGAGAAGGTGAAGTCTGGAGGGTGAAGCAGAAGAAGCAGAAGAAGGAGAAGGAGAAGGTGAAGTCAGGAGGGTGGATCAGAAGAAGTAGAAGAAGGAGAAGGAGAAGGTGAAGTCTGGAGGGTGAATCAGAAGAAGCAGAAGAAGGAGAAGGAGAAGGTGAAGTCTGGAGGGCGCAGCAGAAGAAGCAGAAGAAGGAGAAAGAGAAGGTGAAGTCTGGAGGGTGAAGCAGAAGAAGCAGAAGAAGGAGAAGGAGAGGGTGAAGTCAGGAGGGTGAATCAGAAGAAGCAGAAGAAGGAGAAGGAGAAGGTGAATTTAGGAGGGTGAATCAGAAGAAGCAGAAGAAGGAGAAGGAGCAGGTGAAGTCAGGGGGGTGCAGCAGAAGAAGTAGAAGAAGGAGAAGGAGAAGGTGAAGTCAGGACGGTGAAGCAGAAGAAGCAGAAGAAGGAGAAGGAGAAGGTGAAGCCTGGAGGGCGCAGCAGAAGAAGCAGAAGAAGGAGAAGGAGAAGGTGATGTCTGGAGTGTGAAGCAGAGGAATCAGAAGAAGGAGAAGGAGAAGGTGAAGTCTGGAGGGTGAAGCAGAAGAAACAGAAGAAGGAGAAGGAGAAGGTGAAGACTGGAGGGTGAATCAGAAGAAGTAGAAGAAGGAGAAGGAGAAGGTGAAGTCTGGAGGGTGAATCAGAAGAAGTAGAAGAAGGAGAAGGAGAAGTTGAAGTCTGGAGGGTGAATCAGAAGAAGCAGAAGAAGGAGAAGGAGAAGGTGAAGTCTGGAGGGTGAATCAGAAGAAGCAGAAGAAGGAGAAGGAGAAGATGAAGTCTGGAGGGTGAATCAGAAGAAGTAGAAGAAGGAGAAGGAGAAGGTGAAGTCTGGAGGGTGAATCAGAAGAAGTAGAAGAAGGAGAAGGAGAAGATGAAGTCTGGAGGGTGAATCAGAAGAAAGAGAAGAAGGATAAGGAGAAGGTGAAGTCTGGAGGGTGAATCAGAAGAAGTAGAAGAAGGAGAAGGAGAAGGTGTAGTCTGGAGGGTGAATCAGAAGAAGTAGACGAAGGAGAAGGAGAAGGTGAAGTCTGGAGGGTGAATCAGAAGAAGCAGAAGAAGGAGAAGGAGAAGGTGAAGTCTGGAGGGTGAATCAGAAGAAGTAGAAGAAGGAGAAGGAGAAGGTGAAGTCTGGAGGGTGAATCAGAAGAAGCAGAAGAAGGAGAAGGAGAAGGTGAAGTCTGGAGGGTGAATCAGAAGAAGCAGAAGAAGGAGAAGGAAAAGGTGAAGTCTGGAGGGTGAATCAGAAGAAGCAGAAGAAGGAGAAGGAGAAGGTGAAGTCTGGAGGGTGAATCAGAAGAAGCAGAATAAGGAGAAGGAGAAGGTGAAGTCTGGAGGGTGAATCAGAAGAAGCAGAAGAAGGAGAAGGAGAAGGTGAAGTCTGGAGGGTGAATCAGAAGAAGTAGAAGAAGGAGAAGGAGAAGGTGAAGTCTGGAGGGTGAAGCAGAAGAAGTAGAAGAAGGAGAAGGAGAAGGTGAAGTCAGGAGGGTGAATCAGAAGAAGCAGAAGAAGGAGAAGGAGAAGGTGAAGTCTGGAGGGTGAATCAGAAGAATCAGAAGAAGGAGAAGGAGAAGATGAAGTCTGGAGGGTGAATCAGAAGAAGCAGAAGAAAGAGAAGGAGAAGGTGAAGTCTGGAGGGTGAAGCAGAAGAAACAGAAGAAGGAGAAGGAGTAGGTGAAGACTGGAGGGTGAATCAGAAGAAGTAGAAGAAGGAGAAGGAGAAGGTGAAGTCTGGAGGGTGAATCAGACGAAGTAGAAGAAGGAGAAGGAGAAGGTGAAGTCTGGAGGGTGAAGCAGAAGAAGCAGAAGAAGGAGAAGGAGAGGGTGAAGTCTGGAGGGTGAATCAGAAGAAGTAGAAGAAGGAGAAGGAGAAGGTGAAGTCAGGAGAGTGAAGCAGAAGAAGCAGAAGAAGGAGAAGGAGAAGGTGAAGTCTGGAGGGCGAAGCAGAAGAAGCAGAAGAAGGAGAAGGAGAAGGTGAAGTCTGGAGGGTGAAGCAGAAGAAGCAGAAGAAGGAGAAGGAGTAGGTGAAGTCTGGAGGGTGAATCAGAAGAAGTAGAAGAAGGAGAAGGATAAGGTGAAGTCAGGAGTGTGAAGCAGAAGAAGCAGAAGAAGGAGAAGGAGAAGGTGAAGTCTGGTGGGTGAAGCAGAAGAAGCAGAAGAAGGAGAAGGAGAAGGTGAAGTCAGGACGGTGAAGCAGAAGAAGCAGAAGAAGGAGAAGGAGAAGGTGAAGTCTGGAGGGTGAAGCAGAAGAAGCAGAAGAAGGAGAAGGAGAGGGTGAAGTCTGGAGGGTGAATCAGAAGAAGTAGAAGAAGGAGAAGGAGAAGGTGAAGTCAGGAGAGTGAAGCAGAAGAAGCAGAAGAAGGAGAAGGAGAAGGTGAAGTCTGGAGGGCGAAGCAGAAGAAGCAGAAGAAGGAGAAGGAGAAGGTGAAGTCTGGAGGGTGAAGCAGAAGAAGCAGAAGAAGGAGAAGGAGTAGGTGAAGTCTGGAGGGTGAATCAGAAGAAGTAGAAGAAGGAGAAGGATAAGGTGAAGTCAGGAGGGTGAAGCAGAAGAAGCAGAAGAAGGAGAAGGAGAAGGTGAAGTCTGATGGGTGAAGCAGAAGAAGCAGAAGAAGGAGAAGGAGAAGGTGAAGTCTGGAGGGTGAAGCAGAAGAAGCAGAAGAAGGAGAAGGAGAAGGTGAAGTCAGGAGGGTGGATCAGAAGAAGTAGAAGAAGGAGAAGGAGAAGGTGAAGTCTGGAGGGTGAATCAGAAGAAGCAGAAGAAGGAGAAGGAGAAGGTGAAGTCTGGAGGGCGCAGCAGAAGAAGCAGAAGAAGGAGAAAGAGAAGGTGAAGTCTGGAGGGTGAAGCAGAAGAAGCAGAAGAAGGAGAAGAAGAGGGTGAAGTCTGGAGGGTGAACCAGAAGAAGTAGAAGAAGGAGAAGGAGAAGGTGAAGTCAGGAGAGTGAAGCAGAAGAAGCAGAAGAAGGAGAAGGAGAAGGTGAAGTCTGGAGGGCGAAGCAGAAGAAGCAGAAGAAGGAGAAGGAGAAGGTGAAGTCTGGAGGGTGAAGCAGAAGAAGCAGAAGAAGGAGAAGGAGTAGGTGAAGTCTGGAGGGTGAATTAGAAGAAGTAGAAGAAGGAGAAGGAGAAGGTGAAGTCAGGAGGGTGAAGCAGAAGAAGCAGAAGAAGGAGAAGGAGAAGGTGAAGTCTGGAGGGTGAAGCAGAAGAAGCAGAAGAAGGAGAAGGAGAAGGTGAAGTCTGGAGGGTGAATCAGAAGAAGCAGAAGAAGGAGAAGGAGAAGGTGAAGTCTGGAGGGTGAATCAGAAGAAGCAGAAGAAGGAGAAGGAGAAGGTGAAGTCAGGAGGGTGAATCAGAAGAAGCAGAAGAAGGAGAAGGAGAAGGTGAATTTAGGAGGGTGAATCAGAAGAAGCAGAAGAAGGAGAAGGAGCAGGTGAAGTCAGGGGGGTGTAGCAGAAGAAGTAGAAGAAGGAGAAGGAGAAGGTGAAGTCAGGACGGTGAAGCAGAAGAAGCAGAAGAAGGAGAAGGAGAAGGAGAAGCCTGGAGGGCGCAGCAGAAGAAGCAGAAGAAGGAGAAGGAGAAGGTGAAGTCTGGAGTGTGAAGCAGAGGAAGCAGAAGAAGGAGAAGGAGAAGGTGAAGTCTGGAGGGTGAAGCAGAAGAAACAGAAGAAGGAGAAGGAGAAGGTGAAGACTGGAGGGTGAATCAGAAGAAGTAGAAGAAGGAGAAGGAGAAGGTGAAGTCTGGAGGGTGAATCAGAAGAAGTAGAAGAAGGAGAAGGAGAAGTTGAAGTCTGGAGGGTGAATCAGAAGAAGCAGAAGAAGGAGAAGGAGAAGGTGAAGTCTGGAGGGTGAATCAGAAGAAGCAGAAGAAGGAGAAGGAGAAGATGAAGTCTGGAGGGTGAATCAGAAGAAGTAGAAGAAGGAGAAGGAGAAGGTGAAGTCTGGAGGGTGAATCAGAAGAAGTAGAAGAAGGAGAAGGAGAAGATGAAGTCTGGAGGGTGAATCAGAAGAAAGAGAAGAAGGATAAGGAGAAGGTGAAGTCTGGAGGGTGAATCAGAAGAAGTAGAAGAAGGAGAAGGAGAAGGTGTAGTCTGGAGGGTGAATCAGAAGAAGTAGACGAAGGAGAAGGAGAAGGTGAAGTCTGGAGGGTGAATCAGAAGAAGCAGAAGAAGGAGAAGGAGAAGGTGAAGTCTGGAGGGTGAATCAGAAGAAGTAGAAGAAGGAGAAGGAGAAGGTGAAGTCTGGAGGGTGAATCAGAAGAAGCAGAAGAAGGAGAAGGAGAAGGTGAAGTCTGGAGGGTGAATCAGAAGAAGCAGAAGAAGGAGAAGGAGAAGGTGAAGTCTGGAGGGTGAATCAGATGAAGCAGAATAAGGAGAAGGAGAAGGTGAAGTCTGGAGGGTGAATCAGAAGAAGCAGAAGAAGGAGAAGGAGAAGGTGAAGTCTGGAGGGTGAATCAGAAGAAGTAGAAGAAGGAGAAGGAGAAGGTGAAGTCTGGAGGGTGAATCAGAAGAAGTAGAAGAAGGAGAAGGAGAAGGTGAAGTCTGGAGGGTGAATCAGAAGAAGTAGAAGAAGGAGAAGGAGAAGGTGAAGTCTGGAGGGTGAAGCAGAAGAAGTAGATGAAGGAGAAGGAGAAGGTGAAGTCAGGAGGGTGAATCAGAAGAAGTAGAAGAAGGAGAAGGAGAAGGTGAGGTCTGGAGGGTGAATCAGAAGAAGCAGAAGAAGGAGAAGGAGAAGGTGAAGTCTGGAGGGTGAATCAGAAGAATCAGAAGAAGGAGAAGGAGAAGGTGAAGTCTGGAGGGTGAATCAGAAGAAGCAGAAGAAAGAGAAGGAGAAGGTGAAGTCTGGAGGGTGAAGCAGAAGAAACAGAAGAAGGAGAAGGAGAAGGTGAAGACTGGAGGGTGAATCAGAAGAAGTAGAAGAAGGAGAAGGAGAAGGTGAAGTCTGGAGGGTGAATCAGAAAAAGTAGAAGAAGGAGAAGGAGAAGGTGAAGTCTGGAGGGTGAATCAGAAGAAGCAGAAGAAGGAGAAGGAGAAGGTGAAGTCTGGAGGGTGAATCAGAAGAAGGAGAAGAAGGAGAATGAGAAGATGAAGTCTGGAGGGTGAATCAGAAGAAGTAGAAGAAGGAGAAGGAGAAGGTGAAGTCTGGAGGGTGAATCAGAAGGAGTAGAAGAAGGAGAAGGAGAAGGTGTAGTCTGGAGGGTGAATCAGAAGAAGTAGACGAAGGAGAAGGAGAAGGTGAAGTCTGGAGGGTGAATCAGAAGAAGTAGAAGAAGGAGAAGGAGAAGGTGTAGTCTGGAGGGTGAATCAGAAGAAGTAGACGAAGGAGAAGGAGAAGGTGAAGTCTGGAGGGTGAATCAGAAGAAGCAGAAGAAGGAGAAGGAGAAGGTGAAGTCTGGAGGGTGAATCAGAAGAAGTAGAAGAAGGAGAAGGAGAAGGTGAAGTCTGGAGGGTGAATCAGAAGAAGCAGAAGAAGGAGAAGGAGAAGGTGAAGTCTGGAGGGTGAATCAGAAGAAGCAGAAGAAGGAGAAGGAGAAGGTGAAGTCTGGAGGATGAATCAGAAGAAGCAGAATAAGGAGAAGGAGAAGGTGAAGTCTGGAGGGTGAATCAGAAGAAGCAGAAGAAGGAGAAGGAGAAGGTGAAGTCTGGAGGGTGAATCAGAAGAAGTAGAAGAAGGAGAAGGAGAAGGTGAAGTCTGGAGGGTGAATCAGAAGAAGTAGAAGAAGGAGAAGGAGAAGGTGAAGTCTGGAGGGTGAATCAGAAGAAGTAGAAGAAGGAGAAGGAGAAGGTGAAGTCTGGAGGGTGAAGCAGAAGAAGTAGATGAAGGAGAAGGAGAAGGTGAAGTCAGGAGGGTGAATCAGAAGAAGTAGAAGAAGGAGAAGGAGAAGGTGAGGTCTGGAGGGTGAATCAGAAGAAGCAGAAGAAGGAGAAGGAGAAGGTGAAGTCTGGAGGGTGAATCAGAAGAATCAGAAGAAGGAGAAGGAGAAGGTGAAGTCTGGAGGGTGAATCAGAAGAAGCAGAAGAAAGAGAAGGAGAAGGTGAAGTCTGGAGGGTGAAGCAGAAGAAAGAGAAGAAGGAGAAGGAGAAGGTGAAGACTGGAGGGTGAATCAGAAGAAGTAGAATAAGGAGAAGGAGAAGGTGAAGTCTGGAGGGTGAATCGGAAAAAGTAGAAGAAGGAGAAGGAGAAGGTGAAGTCTGGAGGGTGAATCAGAAGAAGCAGAAGAAGGAGAAGGAGAAGGTGAAGTCTGGAGGGTGAATCAGAAGAAGGAGAAGAAGGAGAAGGAGAAGATGAAGTCTGGAGGGTGAATCAGAAGAAGTAGAAGAAGGAGAAGGAGAAGGTGAAGTCTGGAGGGTGAATCAGAAGAAGTAGAAGAAGGAGAAGGAGAAGGTGTAGTCTGGAGGGTGAATCAGAAGAAGTAGACGAAGGAGAAGGAGAAGGTGAAGTCTGGAGGGTGAATCAGAAGAAGCAGAAGAAGGAGAAGGAGAAGGTGAAGTCTGGAGGGTGAATCAGAAGAAGCAGAAGAAGGAGAAGGAGAAGGTGATGTCTGGAGGGTGAAGCAGAAGAAGCAGAAGAAGGAGAAGGAGAGGGTGAAGTCTGGAGGGTGAATCAGAAGAAGTAGAAGAAGGAGAAGGAGAAGGTGAAGTCAGGAGAGTGAAGCAGAAGAAGCAGAAGAAGGAGAAGGAGAAGGTGAAGTCTGGAGGGCGAAGCAGAAGAAGCAGAAGAAGGAGAAGGAGAAGGTGAAGTCTGGAGGGTGAAGCAGAAGAAGCAGAAGAAGGAGAAGGAGTAGGTGAAGTCTGGAGGGTGAATCAGAAGAAGTAGAAGAAGGAGAAGGATAAGGTGAAGTCAGGAGGGTGAAGCAGAAGAAGCAGAAGAAGGAGAAGGAGAAGGTGAAGTCTGGTGGGTGAAGCAGAAGAAGCAGAAGAAGGAGAAGGAGAAGGTGAAGTCAGGACGGTGAAGCAGAAGAAGCAGAAGAAGGAGAAGGAGAAGGTGAAGTCTGGAGGGTGAAGCAGAAGAAGCAGAAGAAGGAGAAGGAGAGGGTGAAGTCTGGAGGGTGAATCAGAAGAAGTAGAAGAAGGAGAAGGAGAAGGTGAAGTCAGGAGAGTGAAGCAGAAGAAGCAGAAGAAGGAGAAGGAGAAGGTGAAGTCTGGAGGGCGAAGCAGAAGAAGCAGAAGAAGGAGAAGGAGAAGGTGAAGTCTGGAGGGTGAAGCAGAAGAAGCAGAAGAAGGAGAAGGAGTAGGTGAAGTCTGGAGGGTGAATCAGAAGAAGTAGAAGAAGGAGAAGGATAAGGTGAAGTCAGGAGGGTGAAGCAGAAGAAGCAGAAGAAGGAGAAGGAGAAGGTGAAGTCTGGTGGGTGAAGCAGAAGAAGCAGAAGAAGGAGAAGGAGAAGGTGAAGTCTGGAGGGTGAAGCAGAAGAAGCAGAAGAAGGAGAAGGAGAAGGTGAAGTCAGGAGGGTGGATCAGAAGAAGTAGAAGAAGGAGAAGGAGAAGGTGAAGTCTGGAGGGTGAATCAGAAGAAGCAGAAGAAGGAGAAGGAGAAGGTGAAGTCTGGAGGGCGCAGCAGAAGAAGCAGAAGAAGGAGAAAGAGAAGGTGAAGTCTGGAGGGTGAAGCAGAAGAAGCAGAAGAAGGAGAAGGAGAGGGTGAAGTCTGGAGGGTGAATTAGAAGAAGTAGAAGAAGGAGAAGGAGAAGGTGAAGTCAGGAGGGTGAAGCAGAAGAAGCAGAAGAAGGAGAAGGAGAAGGTGAAGTCTGGAGGGTGAAGCAGAAGAAGCAGAAGAAGGAGAAGGAGAAGGTGAAGTCTGGAGGGTGAATCAGAAGAAGCAGAAGAAGGAGAAGGAGAAGGTGAAGTCTGGAGGGTGAATCAGAAGAAGCAGAAGAAGGAGAAGGAGAAGGTGAAGTCAGGAGGGTGAATCAGAAGAAGCAGAAGAAGGAGAAGGAGAAGGTGAATTTAGGAGGGTGAATCAGAAGAAGCAGAAGAAGGAGAAGGAGCAGGTGAAGTCAGGGGGGTGTAGCAGAAGAAGTAGAAGAAGGAGAAGGAGAAGGTGAAGTCAGGACGGTGAAGCAGAAGAAGCAGAAGAAGGAGAAGGAGAAGGTGAAGCCTGGAGGGCGCAGCAGAAGAAGCAGAAGAAGGAGAAGGAGAAGGTGATGTCTGGAGTGTGAAGCAGAGGAATCAGAAGAAGGAGAAGGAGAAGGTGAAGTCTGGAGGGTGAAGCAGAAGAAACAGAAGAAGGAGAAGGAGAAGGTGAAGACTGGAGGGTGAATCAGAAGAAGTAGAAGAAGGAGAAGGAGAAGGTGAAGTCTGGAGGGTGAATCAGAAGAAGTAGAAGAAGGAGAAGGAGAAGTTGAAGTCTGGAGGGTGAATCAGAAGAAGCAGAAGAAGGAGAAGGAGAAGGTGAAGTCTGGAGGGTGAATCAGAAGAAGCAGAAGAAGGAGAAGGAGAAGATGAAGTCTGGAGGGTGAATCAGAAGAAGTAGAAGAAGGAGAAGGAGAAGGTGAAGTCTGGAGGGTGAATCAGAAGAAGTAGAAGAAGGAGAAGGAGAAGATGAAGTCTGGAGGGTGAATCAGAAGAAAGAGAAGAAGGATAAGGAGAAGGTGAAGTCTGGAGGGTGAATCAGAAGAAGTAGAAGAAGGAGAAGGAGAAGGTGTAGTCTGGAGGGTGAATCAGAAGAAGTAGAAGAAGGAGAAGGAGAAGGTGAAGTCTGGAGGGTGAATCAGAAGAAGTAGAAGAAGGAGAAGGAGAAGGTGAAGTCTGGAGGGTGAAGCAGAAGAAGTAGATGAAGGAGAAGGAGAAGGTGAAGTCTGGAGGGTGAATCAGAAGAAGTAGAAGAAGGAGAAGGAGAAGGTGAAGTCTGGAGGGTGAATCAGAAGAAGTAGAAGAAGGAGAAGGAGAAGGTGAAGTCTGGAGGGTGAAGCAGAAGAAGTAGATGAAGGAGAAGGAGAAGGTGAAGTCAGGAGGGTGAATCAGAAGAAGTAGAAGAAGGAGAAGGAGAAGGTGAGGTCTGGAGGGTGAATCAGAAGAAGCAGAAGAAGGAGAAGGAGAAGGTGAAGTCTGGAGGGTGAATCAGAAGAATCAGAAGAAGGAGAAGGAGAAGGTGAAGTCTGGAGGGTGAATCAGAAGAAGCAGAAGAAAGAGAAGGAGAAGGTGAAGTCTGGAGGGTGAAGCAGAAGAAAGAGAAGAAGGAGAAGGAGAAGGTGAAGACTGGAGGGTGAATCAGAAGAAGTAGAATAAGGAGAAGGAGAAGGTGAAGTCTGGAGGGTGAATCGGAAAAAGTAGAAGAAGGAGAAGGAGAAGGTGAAGTCTGGAGGGTGAATCAGAAGAAGCAGAAGAAGGAGAAGGAGAAGGTGAAGTCTGGAGGGTGAATCAGAAGAAGGAGAAGAAGGAGAAGGAGAAGATGAAGTCTGGAGGGTGAATCAGAAGAAGTAGAAGAAGGAGAAGGAGAAGGTGAAGTCTGGAGGGTGAATCAGAAGAAGTAGAAGAAGGAGAAGGAGAAGGTGTAGTCTGGAGGGTGAATCAGAAGAAGTAGACGAAGGAGAAGGAGAAGGTGAAGTCTGGAGGGTGAATCAGAAGAAGCAGAAGAAGGAGAAGGAGAAGGTGAAGTCTGGAGGGTGAATCAGAAGAAGCAGAAGAAGGAGAAGGAGAAGGTGATGTCTGGAGGGTGAAGCAGAAGAAGCAGAAGAAGGAGAAGGAGAGGGTGAAGTCTGGAGGGTGAATCAGAAGAAGTAGAAGAAGGAGAAGGAGAAGGTGAAGTCAGGAGAGTGAAGCAGAAGAAGCAGAAGAAGGAGAAGGAGAAGGTGAAGTCTGGAGGGCGAAGCAGAAGAAGCAGAAGAAGGAGAAGGAGAAGGTGAAGTCTGGAGGGTGAAGCAGAAGAAGCAGAAGAAGGAGAAGGAGTAGGTGAAGTCTGGAGGGTGAATCAGAAGAAGTAGAAGAAGGAGAAGGATAAGGTGAAGTCAGGAGGGTGAAGCAGAAGAAGCAGAAGAAGGAGAAGGAGAAGGTGAAGTCTGGTGGGTGAAGCAGAAGAAGCAGAAGAAGGAGAAGGAGAAGGTGAAGTCAGGACGGTGAAGCAGAAGAAGCAGAAGAAGGAGAAGGAGAAGGTGAAGTCTGGAGGGTGAAGCAGAAGAAGCAGAAGAAGGAGAAGGAGAGGGTGAAGTCTGGAGGGTGAATCAGAAGAAGTAGAAGAAGGAGAAGGAGAAGGTGAAGTCAGGAGAGTGAAGCAGAAGAAGCAGAAGAAGGAGAAGGAGAAGGTGAAGTCTGGAGGGCGAAGCAGAAGAAGCAGAAGAAGGAGAAGGAGAAGGTGAAGTCTGGAGGGTGAAGCAGAAGAAGCAGAAGAAGGAGAAGGAGTAGGTGAAGTCTGGAGGGTGAATCAGAAGAAGTAGAAGAAGGAGAAGGATAAGGTGAAGTCAGGAGGGTGAAGCAGAAGAAGCAGAAGAAGGAGAAGGAGAAGGTGAAGTCTGGTGGGTGAAGCAGAAGAAGCAGAAGAAGGAGAAGGAGAAGGTGAAGTCTGGAGGGTGAAGCAGAAGAAGCAGAAGAAGGAGAAGGAGAAGGTGAAGTCAGGAGGGTGGATCAGAAGAAGTAGAAGAAGGAGAAGGAGAAGGTGAAGTCTGGAGGGTGAATCAGAAGAAGCAGAAGAAGGAGAAGGAGAAGGTGAAGTCTGGAGGGCGCAGCAGAAGAAGCAGAAGAAGGAGAAAGAGAAGGTGAAGTCTGGAGGGTGAAGCAGAAGAAGCAGAAGAAGGAGAAGGAGAGGGTGAAGTCTGGAGGGTGAATTAGAAGAAGTAGAAGAAGGAGAAGGAGAAGGTGAAGTCAGGAGGGTGAAGCAGAAGAAGCAGAAGAAGGAGAAGGAGAAGGTGAAGTCTGGAGGGTGAAGCAGAAGAAGCAGAAGAAGGAGAAGGAGAAGGTGAAGTCTGGAGGGTGAATCAGAAGAAGCAGAAGAAGGAGAAGGAGAAGGTGAAGTCTGGAGGGTGAATCAGAAGAAGCAGAAGAAGGAGAAGGAGAAGGTGAAGTCAGGAGGGTGAATCAGAAGAAGCAGAAGAAGGAGAAGGAGAAGGTGAATTTAGGAGGGTGAATCAGAAGAAGCAGAAGAAGGAGAAGGAGCAGGTGAAGTCAGGGGGGTGTAGCAGAAGAAGTAGAAGAAGGAGAAGGAGAAGGTGAAGTCAGGACGGTGAAGCAGAAGAAGCAGAAGAAGGAGAAGGAGAAGGTGAAGCCTGGAGGGCGCAGCAGAAGAAGCAGAAGAAGGAGAAGGAGAAGGTGATGTCTGGAGTGTGAAGCAGAGGAATCAGAAGAAGGAGAAGGAGAAGGTGAAGTCTGGAGGGTGAAGCAGAAGAAACAGAAGAAGGAGAAGGAGAAGGTGAAGACTGGAGGGTGAATCAGAAGAAGTAGAAGAAGGAGAAGGAGAAGGTGAAGTCTGGAGGGTGAATCAGAAGAAGTAGAAGAAGGAGAAGGAGAAGTTGAAGTCTGGAGGGTGAATCAGAAGAAGCAGAAGAAGGAGAAGGAGAAGGTGAAGTCTGGAGGGTGAATCAGAAGAAGCAGAAGAAGGAGAAGGAGAAGATGAAGTCTGGAGGGTGAATCAGAAGAAGTAGAAGAAGGAGAAGGAGAAGGTGAAGTCTGGAGGGTGAATCAGAAGAAGTAGAAGAAGGAGAAGGAGAAGATGAAGTCTGGAGGGTGAATCAGAAGAAAGAGAAGAAGGATAAGGAGAAGGTGAAGTCTGGAGGGTGAATCAGAAGAAGTAGAAGAAGGAGAAGGAGAAGGTGTAGTCTGGAGGGTGAATCAGAAGAAGTAGACGAAGGAGAAGGAGAAGGTGAAGTCTGGAGGGTGAATCAGAAGAAGCAGAAGAAGGAGAAGGAGAAGGTGAAGTCTGGAGGGTGAATCAGAAGAAGTAGAAGAAGGAGAAGGAGAAGGTGAAGTCTGGAGGGTGAATCAGAAGAAGCAGAAGAAGGAGAAGGAGAAGGTGAAGTCTGGAGGGTGAATCAGAAGAAGCAGAAGAAGGAGAAGGAGAAGGTGAAGTCTGGAGGGTGAATCAGATGAAGCAGAATAAGGAGAAGGAGAAGGTGAAGTCTGGAGGGTGAATCAGAAGAAGCAGAGAAGGAGAAGGAGAAGGTGAAGTCTGGAGGGTGAATCAGAAGAAGTAGAAGAAGGAGAAGGAGAAGGTGAAGTCTGGAGGGTGAATCAGAAGAAGTAGAAGAAGGAGAAGGAGAAGGTGAAGTCTGGAGGGTGAATCAGAAGAAGTAGAAGAAGGAGAAGGAGAAGGTGAAGTCTGGAGGGTGAAGCAGAAGAAGTAGATGAAGGAGAAGGAGAAGGTGAAGTCAGGAGGGTGAATCAGAAGAAGTAGAAGAAGGAGAAGGAGAAGGTGAGGTCTGGAGGGTGAATCAGAAGAAGCAGAAGAAGGAGAAGGAGAAGGTGAAGTCTGGAGGGTGAATCAGAAGAATCAGAAGAAGGAGAAGGAGAAGGTGAAGTCTGGAGGGTGAATCAGAAGAAGCAGAAGAAAGAGAAGGAGAAGGTGAAGTCTGGAGGGTGAAACAGAAGAAACAGAAGAAGGAGAAGGAGAAGGTGAAGACTGGAGGGTGAATCAGAAGAAGTAGAAGAAGGAGAAGGAGAAGGTGAAGTCTGGAGGGTGAATCAGAAAAAGTAGAAGAAGGAGAAGGAGAAGGTGAAGTCTGGAGGGTGAATCAGAAGAAGCAGAAGAAGGAGAAGGAGAAGGTGAAGTCTGGAGGGTGAATCAGAAGAAGGAGAAGAAGGAGAATGAGAAGATGAAGTCTGGAGGGTGAATCAGAAGAAGTAGAAGAAGGAGAAGGAGAAGGTGAAGTCTGGAGGGTGAATCAGAAGAAGTAGAAGAAGGAGAAGGAGAAGGTGTAGTCTGGAGGGTGAATCAGAAGAAGTAGACGAAGGAGAAGGAGAAGGTGAAGTCTGGAGGGTGAATCAGAAGAAGTAGAAGAAGGAGAAGGAGAAGGTGTAGTCTGGAGGGTGAATCAGAAGAAGTAGACGAAGGAGAAGGAGAAGGTGAAGTCTGGAGGGTGAATCAGAAGAAGCAGAAGAAGGAGAAGGAGAAGGTGAAGTCTGGAGGGTGAATCAGAAGAAGTAGAAGAAGGAGAAGGAGAAGGTGAAGTCTGGAGGGTGAATCAGAAGAAGCAGAAGAAGGAGAAGGAGAAGGTGAAGTCTGGAGGGTGAATCAGAAGAAGCAGAAGAAGGAGAAGGAGAAGGTGAAGTCTGGAGGGTGAATCAGAAGAAGCAGAATAAGGAGAAGGAGAAGGTGAAGTCTGGAGGGTGAATCAGAAGAAGCAGAAGAAGGAGAAGGAGAAGGTGAAGTCTGGAGGGTGAATCAGAAGAAGTAGAAGAAGGAGAAGGAGAAGGTGAAGTCTGGAGGGTGAATCAGAAGAAGTAGAAGAAGGAGAAGGAGAAGGTGAAGTCTGGAGGGTGAATCAGAAGAAGTAGAAGAAGGAGAAGGAGAAGGTGAAGTCTGGAGGGTGAAGCAGAAGAAGTAGATGAAGGAGAAGGAGAAGGTGAAGTCAGGAGGGTGAATCAGAAGAAGTAGAAGAAGGAGAAGGAGAAGGTGAGGTCTGGAGGGTGAATCAGAAGAAGCAGAAGAAGGAGAAGGAGAAGGTGAAGTCTGGAGGGTGAATCAGAAGAATCAGAAGAAGGAGAAGGAGAAGGTGAAGTCTGGAGGGTGAATCAGAAGAAGCAGAAGAAAGAGAAGGAGAAGGTGAAGTCTGGAGGGTGAAGCAGAAGAAAGAGAAGAAGGAGAAGGAGAAGGTGAAGACTGGAGGGTGAATCAGAAGAAGTAGAAGAAGGAGAAGGAGAAGGTGAAGTCTGGAGGGTGAATCAGAAAAAGTAGAAGAAGGAGAAGGAGAAGGTGAAGTCTGGAGGGTGAATCAGAAGAAGCAGAAGAAGGAGAAGGAGAAGGTGAAGTCTGGAGGGTGAATCAGAAGAAGGAGAAGAAGGAGAAGGAGAAGATGAAGTCTGGAGGGTGAATCAGAAGAAGTAGAAGAAGGAGAAGGAGAAGGTGAAGTCTGGAGGGTGAATCAGAAGAAGTAGAAGAAGGAGAAGGAGAAGGTGTAGTCTGGAGGGTGAATCAGAAGAAGTAGACGAAGGAGAAGGAGAAGGTGAAGTCTGGAGGGTGAATCAGAAGAAGCAGAAGAAGGAGAAGGAGAAGGTGAAGTCTGGAGGGTGAATCAGAAGAAGCAGAAGAAGGAGAAGGAGAAGGTGAAGTCTGGAGGGTGAAACAGAAGAAGCAGAATAAGGAGAAGGAGAAGGTGAAGTCTGGAGGGTGAATCAGAAGAAGCAGAAGAAGGAGAAGGAGAAGGTGAAGTCTGGAGGGTGAATCGGAAGAAGTAGAAGAAGGAGAAGGAGAAGGTGAAGTCTGGAGGGTGAAGCAGAAGAAGTAGAAGAAGGAGAAGGAGAAGGTGAAGTCAGGAGGGTGAATCAGAAGAAGTAGAAGAAGGAGAAGGAGAAGGTGAAGTCAGGAGGGTGAATCAGAAGAAGCAGAAGAAGGAGAAGGAGAAGGTGAAGTCTGGAGGGTGAATCAGAAGAATCAGAAGAAGGAGAAGGAGAAGGTGAAGTCTGGAGGGTGAATCAGAAGAAGCAGAAGAAAGAGAAGGAGAAGGTGAAGTCTGGAGGGTGAAGCAGAAGAAACAGAAGAAGGAGAAGGAGAAGGTGAAGACTGGAGGGTGAATCAGAAGAAGTAGAAGAAGGAGAAGGAGAAGGTGAAGTCTGGAGGGTGAATCAGAAGAAGTAAAAGAAGGAGAAGGAGAAGTTGAAGTCTGGAGGGTGAATCAGAAGAAGCAGAAGAAGGAGAAGGAGAAGGTGAAGTCTGGAGGGTGAATCAGAAGAAGCAGAAGAAGGAGAAGGAGAAGATGAAGTCTGGAGGGTGAATCAGAAGAAGTAGAAGAAGGAGAAGGAGAAGGTGAAGTCTGGAGGGTGAATCAGAAGAAGTAGAAGAAGGAGAAGGAGAAGATGAAGTCTGGAGGGTGAATCAGAAGAAACAGAAGAAGGAGAAGGAGAAGGTGAAGTCTGGAGGGTGAATCAGAAGAAGTAGAAGAAGGAGAAGGAGAAGGTGTAGTCTGGAGGGTGAATCAGAAGAAGTAGACGAAGGAGAAGGAGAAGGTGAAGTCTGGAGGGTGAATCAGAAGAAGCAGAAGAAGGAGAAGGAGAAGGTGAAGTCTGGAGGGTGAATCAGAAGAAGTAGAAGAAGGAGAAGGAGAAGGTGAAGTCTGGAGGGTGAATCAGAAGAAGCAGAAGAAGGAGAAGGAGAAGGTGAAGTCTGGAGGGTGAATCAGAAGAAGCAGAATAAGGAGAAGGAGAAGGTGAAGTCTGGAGGGCGAAGCAGAAGAAGCAGAAGAAGGAGAAGGAGAAGGTGAAGTCTGGAGGGTGAAGCAGAAGAAGCAGAAGAAGGAGAAGGAGTAGGTGAAGTCTGGAGGGTGAATCAGAAGAAGTAGAAGAAGGAGAAGGATAAGGTGAAGTCAGGAGGGTGAAGCAGAAGAAGCAGAAGAAGGAGAAGGAGAAGGTGAAGTCTGGTGGGTGAAGCAGAAGAAGCAGAAGAAGGAGAAGGAGAAGGTGAAGTCTGGAGGGTGAAGCAGAAGAAGCAGAAGAAGGAGAAGGAGAAGGTGAAGTCAGGAGGGTGGATCAGAAGAAGTAGAAGAAGGAGAAGGAGAAGGTGAAGTCTGGAGGGTGAATCAGAAGAAGCAGAAGAAGGAGAAGGAGAAGGTGAAGTCTGGAGGGCGCAGCAGAAGAAGCAGAAGAAGGAGAAAGAGAAGGTGAAGTCTGGAGGGTGAAGCAGAAGAAGCAGAAGAAGGAGAAGGAGAGGGTGATGTCTGGAGGGTGAATCTGAAGAAGTAGAAGAAGGAGAAGGAGAAGGTGAAGTCAGGAGAGTGAAGCAGAAGAAGCAGAAGAAGGAGAAGGAGAAGGTGAAGTCTGGAGAGCGAAGCAGAAGAAGCAGAAGAAGGAGAAGGAGAAGGTGAAGTCTGGAGGGTGAAGCAGAAGAAGCAGAAGAAGGAGAAGGAGTAGGTGAAGTCTGGAGGGTGAATCAGAAGAAGTAGAAGAAGGAGAAGGAGAAGGTGAAGTCAGGAGGGTGAAGCAGAAGAAGCAGAAGAAGGAGAAGGAGAAGGTGAAGTCTGGAGGGTGAAGCAGAAGAAGCAGAAGAAGGAGAAGGAGAAGGTGAAGTCTGGAGGGTGAATCAGAAGAAGCAGAAGAAGGAGAAGGAGAAGGTGAAGTCTGGAGGGTGAATCAGAAGAAGCAGAAGAAGGAGAAGGAGAAGGTGAAGTCAGGAGGGTGAATTAGAAGAAGCAGAAGAAGGAGAAGGAGAAGGTGAATTTAGGAGGGTGAATCAGAAGAAGCAGAAGAAGGAGAAGGAGCAGGTGAAGTCAGGGGGGTGTAGCAGAAGAAGTAGAAGAAGGAGAAGGAGAAGGTGAAGTCAGGACGGTGAAGCAGAAGAAGCAGAAGAAGGAGAAGGAGAAGGTGAAGCCTGGAGGGCGCAGCAGAAGAAGCAGAAGAAGGAGAAGGAGAAGGTGAAGTCTGGAGTGTGAAGCAGAAGAAGCAGAAGAAGGAGAAGGAGAAGGTGAAGTCTGGAGGGTGAAGCAGAAGAAACAGAAGAAGGAGAAGGAGAAGGTGAAGACTGGAGGGTGAATC
Organism: Somniosus microcephalus; assembly: GCF_052327205.1. NCBI lineage: Eukaryota > Metazoa > Chordata > Chondrichthyes > Squaliformes > Somniosidae > Somniosus > Somniosus microcephalus. Next base: position 162,300 of record NW_028225385.1, on the reverse strand, counting down.
AGAAGAAGTAGAAGAAGGAGAAGGAGATGGTGAAGTCTGGAGGGTGAATCAGAAGAAGTAGAAGAAGGAGACGGAGAAGTTGAAGTCTGGAGGGTGAATCAGAAGAAGCAGAAGAAGGAGAAGGAGAAGGTGAAGTCTGGAGGGTGAATCAGAAGAAGCAGAAGAAGGAGAAGGAGAAGATGAAGTCTGGAGGGTGAATCAGAAGAAGTAGAAGAAGGAGAAGGAGAAGGTGAAGTCTGGAGGGTGAATCAGAAGAAGTAGAAGAAGGAGAAGGAGAAGATGAAGTCTGGAGGGTGAATCAGAAGAAAGAGAAGAAGGAGAAGTAGAAGGTGAAGTCTGGAGGGTGAATCAGAAGAAGTAGAAGAAGGAGAAGGAGAAGGTGTAGTCTGGAGGGTGAATCAGAAGAAGTAGACGAAGGAGAAGGAGAAGGTGAAGTCTGGAGGGTGAAACAGAAGAAGCAGAAGAAGGAGAAGGAGAAGGTGAAGTCTGGAGGGTGAATCAGAAGAAGTAGAAGAAGGAGAAGGAGAAGGTGAAGTCTGGAGGGTGAATCAGAAGAAGCAGAAGAAAGAGAAGGAGAAGGTGAAGTCTGGAGGGTGAATCAGAAGAAGTAGAAGAAGGAGAAGGAGAAGGTGAAGTCTGGAGGGTGAATCAGAAGAAGCAGAAGAAGGAGAAGGAGAAGGTGAAGTCTGGAGGGTGAATCAGAAGAAGCAGAAGAAGGAGAAGGAAAAGGTGAAGTCTGGAGGGTGAATCAGAAGAAGCAGAAGAAGGAGAAGGAGAAGGTGAAGTCTGGAGGGTGAATCAGAAGAAGCAGAATAAGGAGAAGGAGAAGGTGAAGTCTGGAGGGTGAATCAGAAGAAGCAGAAGAAGGAGAAGGAGAAGGTGAAGTCTGGAGGGTGAATCAGAAGAAGTAGAAGAAGGAGAAGGAGAAGGTGAAGTCTGGAGGGTGAAGCAGAAGAAGTAGAAGAAGGAGAAGGAGAAGGTGAAGTCAGGAGGGTGAATCAGAAGAAGCAGAAGAAGGAGAAGGAGAAGGTGAAGTCTGGAGGGTGAATCAGAAGAATCAGAAGAAGGAGAAGGAGAAGATGAAGTCTGGAGGGTGAATCAGAAGAAGCAGAAGAAAGAGAAGGAGAAGGTGAAGTCTGGAGGGTGAAGCAGAAGAAACAGAAGAAGGAGAAGGAGTAGGTGAAGACTGGAGGGTGAATCAGAAGAAGTAGAAGAAGGAGAAGGAGAAGGTGAAGTCTGGAGGGTGAATCAGACGAAGTAGAAGAAGGAGAAGGAGAAGGTGAAGTCTGGAGGGTGAATCAGAAGAAGCAGAAGAAGGAGAAGGAGAAGGTGAAGTCTGGAGGGTGAAGCAGAAGAAGCAGAAGAAGGAGAAGGAGAGGGTGAAGTCTGGAGGGTGAATCAGAAGAAGTAGAAGAAGGAGAAGGAGAAGGTGAAGTGAGGAGAGTGAAGCAGAAGAAGCAGAAGAAGGAGAAGGAGAAGGTGAAGTCTGGAGGGCGAAGCAGAAGAAGCAGAAGAAGGAGAAGGAGAAGGTGAAGTCTGGAGGGTGAAGCAGAAGAAGCAGAAGAAGGAGAAGGAGTAGGTGAAGTCTGGAGGGTGAATCAGAAGAAGTAGAAGAAGGAGAAGGATAAGGTGAAGTCAGGAGTGTGAAGCAGAAGAAGCAGAAGAAGGAGAAGGAGAAGGTGAAGTCTGGTGGGTGAAGCAGAAGAAGCAGAAGAAGGAGAAGGAGAAGGTGAAGTCAGGACGGTGAAGCAGAAGAAGCAGAAGAAGGAGAAGGAGAAGGTGAAGTCTGGAGGGTGAAGCAGAAGAAGCAGAAGAAGGAGAAGGAGAGGGTGAAGTCTGGAGGGTGAATCAGAAGAAGTAGAAGAAGGAGAAGGAGAAGGTGAAGTCAGGAGAGTGAAGCAGAAGAAGCAGAAGAAGGAGAAGGAGAAGGTGAAGTCTGGAGGGCGAAGCAGAAGAAGCAGAAGAAGGAGAAGGAGAAGGTGAAGTCTGGAGGGTGAAGCAGAAGAAGCAGAAGAAGGAGAAGGAGTAGGTGAAGTCTGGAGGGTGAATCAGAAGAAGTAGAAGAAGGAGAAGGATAAGGTGAAGTCAGGAGGGTGAAGCAGAAGAAGCAGAAGAAGGAGAAGGAGAAGGTGAAGTCTGGTGGGTGAAGCAGAAGAAGCAGAAGAAGGAGAAGGAGAAGGTGAAGTCTGGAGGGTGAAGCAGAAGAAGCAGAAGAAGGAGAAGGAGAAGGTGAAGTCAGGAGGGTGGATCAGAAGAAGTAGAAGAAGGAGAAGGAGAAGGTGAAGTCTGGAGGGTGAATCAGAAGAAGCAGAAGAAGGAGAAGGAGAAGGTGAAGTCTGGAGGGCGCAGCAGAAGAAGCAGAAGAAGGAGAAAGAGAAGGTGAAGTCTGGAGGGTGAAGCAGAAGAAGCAGAAGAAGGAGAAGGAGAGGGTGTAGTCTGGAGGGTGAACCAGAAGAAGTAGAAGAAGGAGAAGGAGAAGGTGAAGTCAGGAGAGTGAAGCAGAAGAAGCAGAAGAAGGAGAAGGAGAAGGTGAAGTCTGGAGGGCGAAGCAAAAGAAGCAGAAGAAGGAGAAGGAGAAGGTGAAGTCTGGAGGGTGAAGCAGAAGAAGCAGAAGAAGGAGAAGGAGTAGGTGAAGTCTGGAGGGTGAATTAGAAGAAGTAGAAGAAGGAGAAGGAGAAGGTGAAGTCAGGAGGGTGAAGCAGAAGAAGCAGAAGAAGGAGAAGGAGAAGGTGAAGTCTGGAGGGTGAAGCAGAAGAAGCAGAAGAAGGAGAAGGAGAAGGTGAAGTCTGGAGGGTGAATCAGAAGAAGCAGAAGAAGGAGAAGGAGAAGGTGAAGTCTGGAGGGTGAATCAGAAGAAGCAGAAGAAGGAGAAGGAGAAGGTGAAGTCAGGAGGGTGAATCAGAAGAAGCAGAAGAAGGAGAAGGAGAAGGTGAATTTAGGAGGGTGAATCAGAAGAAGCAGAAGAAGGAGAAGGAGCAGGTGAAGTCAGGGGGGTGTAGCAGAAGAAGTAGAAGAAGGAGAAGGAGAAGGTGAAGTCAGGACGGTGAAGCAGAAGAAGCAGAAGAAGGAGAAGGAGAAGGTGAAGCCTGGAGGGCGCAGCAGAAGAAGCAGAAGAAGGAGAAGGAGAAGGTGAAGTCTGGAGTGTGAAGCAGAGGAAGCAGAAGAAGGAGAAGGAGAAGGTGAAGTCTGGAGGGTGAAGCAGAAGAAACAGAAGAAGGAGAAGGAGAAGGTGAAGACTGGAGGGTGAATCAGAAGAAGTAGAAGAAGGAGAAGGAGAAGGTGAAGTCTGGAGGGTGAATCAGAAGAAGTAGAAGAAGGAGAAGGAGAAGTTGAAGTCTGGAGGGTGAATCAGAAGAAGCAGAAGAAGGAGAAGGAGAAGGTGAAGTCTGGAGGGTGAATCAGAAGAAGCAGAAGAAGGAGAAGGAGAAGATGAAGTCTGGAGGGTGAATCAGAAGAAGTAGAAGAAGGAGAAGGAGAAGGTGAAGTCTGGAGGGTGAATCAGAAGAAGTAGAAGAAGGAGAAGGAGAAGATGAAGTCTGGAGGGTGAATCAGAAGAAAGAGAAGAAGGATAAGGAGAAGATGAAGTCTGGAGGGTGAATCAGAAGAAGTAGAAGAAGGAGAAGGAGAAGGTGTAGTCTGGAGGGTGAATCAGAAGAAGTAGACGAAGGAGAAGGAGAAGGTGAAGTCTGGAGGGTGAATCAGAAGAAGCAGAAGAAGGAGAAGGAGAAGGTGAAGTCTGGAGGGTGAATCAGAAGAAGTAGAAGAAGGAGAAGGAGAAGGTGAAGTCTGGAGGGTGAATCAGAAGAAGCAGAAGAAGGAGAAGGAGAAGGTGAAGTCTGGAGGGTGAATCAGAAGAAGCAGAAGAAGGAGAAGGAGAAGGTGAAGTCTGGAGGGTGAATCAGATGAAGCAGAATAAGGAGAAGGAGAAGGTGAAGTCTGGAGGGTGAATCAGAAGAAGCAGAAGAAGGAGAAGGAGAAGGTGAAGTCTGGAGGGTGAATCAGAAGAAGCAGAAGAAAGAGAAGGAGAAGGTGAAGTCTGGAGGGTGAAGCAGAAGAAACAGAAGAAGGAGAAGGAGAAGGTGAAGACTGGAGGGTGAATCAGAAGAAGTAGAAGAAGGAGAAGGAGAAGGTGAAGTCTGGAGGGTGAATCAGAAAAAGTAGAAGAAGGAGAAGGAGAAGGTGAAGTCTGGAGGGTGAATCAGAAGAAGCAGAAGAAGGAGAAGGAGAAGGTGAAGTCTGGAGGGTGAATCAGAAGAAGGAGAAGAAGGAGAATGAGAAGATGAAGTCTGGAGGGTGAATCAGAAGAAGTAGAAGAAGGAGAAGGAGAAGGTGAAGTCTGGAGGGTGAATCAGAAGAAGTAGAAGAAGGAGAAGGAGAAGGTGTAGTCTGGAGGGTGAATCAGAAGAAGTAGACGAAGGAGAAGGAGAAGGTGAAGTCTGGAGGGTGAATCAGAAGAAGTAGAAGAAGGAGAAGGAGAAGGTGTAGTCTGGAGGGTGAATCAGAAGAAGTAGACGAAGGAGAAGGAGAAGGTGAAGTCTGGAGGGTGAATCAGAAGAAGCAGAAGAAGGAGAAGGAGAAGGTGAAGTCTGGAGGGTGAATCAGAAGAAGTAGAAGAAGGAGAAGGAGAAGGTGAAGTCTGGAGGGTGAATCAGAAGAAGCAGAAGAAGGAGAAGGAGAAGGTGAAGTCTGGAGGGTGAATCAGAAGAAGCAGAAGAAGGAGAAGGAGAAGGTGAAGTCTGGAGGATGAATCAGAAGAAGCAGAATAAGGAGAAGGAGAAGGTGAAGTCTGGAGGGTGAATCAGAAGAAGCAGAAGAAGGAGAAGGAGAAGGTGAAGTCTGGAGGGTGAATCAGAAGAAGTAGAAGAAGGAGAAGGAGAAGGTGAAGTCTGGAGGGTGAATCAGAAGAAGTAGAAGAAGGAGAAGAAGAAGGTGAAGTCTGGAGGGTGAATCAGAAGAAGTAGAAGAAGGAGAAGGAGAAGGTGAAGTCTGGAGGGTGAAGCAGAAGAAGTAGATGAAGGAGAAGGAGAAGGTGAAGTCAGGAGGGTGAATCAGAAGAAGTAGAAGAAGGAGAAAGAGAAGGTGAGGTCTGGAGGGTGAATCAGAAGAAGCAGAAGAAGGAGAAGGAGAAGGTGAAGTCTGGAGGGTGAATCAGAAGAATCAGAAGAAGGAGAAGGAGAAGGTGAAGTCTGGAGGGTGAATCAGAAGAAGCAGAAGAAAGAGAAGGAGAAGGTGAAGTCTGGAGGGTGAAGCAGAAGAAAGAGAAGAAGGAGAAGGAGAAGGTGAAGACTGGAGGGTGAATCAGAAGAAGTAGAATAAGGAGAAGGAGAAGGTGAAGTCTGGAGGGTGAATCAGAAAAAGTAGAAGAAGGAGAAGGAGAAGGTGAAGTCTGGAGGGTGAATCAGAAGAAGCAGAAGAAGGAGAAGGAGAAGGTGAAGTCTGGAGGGTGAATCAGAAGAAGGAGAAGAAGGAGAAGGAGAAGATGAAGTCTGGAGGGTGAATCAGAAGAAGTAGAAGAAGGAGAAGGAGAAGGTGAAGTCTGGAGGGTGAATCAGAAGAAGTAGAAGAAGGAGAAGGAGAAGGTGTAGTCTGGAGGGTGAATCAGAAGAAGTAGACGAAGGAGAAGGAGAAGGTGAAGTCTGGAGGGTGAATCAGAAGAAGCAGAAGAAGGAGAAGGAGAAGGTGAAGTCTGGAGGGTGAATCAGAAGAAGCAGAAGAAGGAGAAGGAGAAGGTGAAGTCTGGAGGGTGAAGCAGAAGAAGCAGAAGAAGGAGAAGGAGAGGGTGAAGTCTGGAGGGTGAATCAGAAGAAGTAGAAGAAGGAGAAGGAGAAGGTGAAGTCAGGAGAGTGAAGCAGAAGAAGCAGAAGAAGGAGAAGGAGAAGGTGAAGTCTGGAGGGCGAAGCAGAAGAAGCAGAAGAAGGAGAAGGAGAAGGTGAAGTCTGGAGTGTGAAGCAGAAGAAGCAGAAGAAGGAGAAGGAGTAGGTGAAGTCTGGAGGGTGAATCAGAAGAAGTAGAAGAAGGAGAAGGATAAGGTGAAGTCAGGAGGGTGAAGCAGAAGAAGCAGAAGAAGGAGAAGGAGAAGGTGAAGTCTGGTGGGTGAAGCAGAAGAAGCAGAAGAAGGAGAAGGAGAAGGTGAAGTCAGGACGGTGAAGCAGAAGAAGCAGAAGAAGGAGAAGGAGAAGGTGAAGTCTGGAGGGTGAAGCAGAAGAAGCAGAAGAAGGAGAAGGAGAGGGTGAAGTCTGGAGGGTGAATCAGAAGAAGTAGAAGAAGGAGAAGGAGAAGGTGAAGTCAGGAGAGTGAAGCAGAAGAAGCAGAAGAAGGAGAAGGAGAAGGTGAAGTCTGGAGGGCGAAGCAGAAGAAGCAGAAGAAGGAGAAGGAGAAGGTGAAGTCTGGAGGGTGAAGCAGAAGAAGCAGAAGAAGGAGAAGGAGTAGGTGAAGTCTGGAGGGTGAATCAGAAGAAGTAGAAGAAGGAGAAGGATAAGGTGAAGTCAGGAGGGTGAAGCAGAAGAAGCAGAAGAAGGAGAAGGAGAAGGTGTAGTCTGGTGGGTGAAGCAGAAGAAGCAGAAGAAGGAGAAGGAGAAGGTGAAGTCTGGAGGGTGAAGCAGAAGAAGCAGAAGAAGGAGAAGGAGAAGGTGAAGTCAGGAGGGTGGATCAGAAGAAGTAGAAGAAGGAGAAGGAGAAGGTGAAGTCTGGAGGGTGAATCAGAAGAAGCAGAAGAAGGAGAAGGAGAAGGTGAAGTCTGGAGGGCGCAGCAGAAGAAGCAGAAGAAGGAGAAAGAGAAGGTGAAGTCTGGAGGGTGAAGCAGAAGAAGCAGAAGAAGGAGAAGGAGAGGGTGAAGTCTGGAGGGTGAACCAGAAGAAGTAGAAGAAGGAGAAGGAGAAGGTGAAGTCAGGAGAGTGAAGCAGAAGAAGCAGAAGAAGGAGAAGGAGAAGGTGAAGTCTGGAGGGCGAAGCAGAAGAAGCAGAAGAAGGAGAAGGAGAAGGTGAAGTCTGGAGGGTGAAGCAGAAGAAGCAGAAGAAGGAGAAGGAGTAGGTGAAGTCTGGAGGGTGAATTAGAAGAAGTAGAAGAAGGAGAAGGAGAAGGTGAAGTCAGGAGGGTGAAGCAGAAGAAGCAGAAGAAGGAGAAGGAGAAGGTGAAGTCTGGAGGGTGAAGCAGAAGAAGCAGAAGAAGGAGAAGGAGAAGGTGAAGTCTGGAGGGTGAATCAGAAGAAGCAGAAGAAGGAGAAGGAGAAGGTGAAGTCTGGAGGGTGAATCAGAAGAAGCAGAAGAAGGAGAAGGAGAAGGTGAAGTCAGGAGGGTGAATCAGAAGAAGCAGAAGAAGGAGAAGGAGAAGGTGAATTTAGGAGGGTGAATCAGAAGAAGCAGAAGAAGGAGAAGGAGCAGGTGAAGTCAGGGGGGTGTAGCAGAAGAAGTAGAAGAAGGAGAAGGAGTAGGTGAAGTCTGGAGGGTGAATTAGAAGAAGTAGAAGAAGGAGAAGGAGAAGGTGAAGTCAGGAGGGTGAAGCAGAAGAAGCAGAAGAAGGAGAAGGAGAAGGTGAAGTCTGGAGGGTGAAGCAGAAGAAGCAGAAGAAGGAGAAGGAGAAGGTGAAGTCTGGAGGGTGAATCAGAAGAAGCAGAAGAAGGAGAAGGAGAAGGTGAAGTCTGGAGGGTGAATCAGAAGAAGCAGAAGAAGGAGAAGGAGAAGGTGAAGTCAGGAGGGTGAATCAGAAGAAGCAGAAGAAGGAGAAGGAGAAGGTGAATTTAGGAGGGTGAATCAGAAGAAGCAGAAGAAGGAGAAGGAGCAGGTGAAGTCAGGGGGGTGTAGCAGAAGAAGTAGAAGAAGGAGAAGGAGAAGGTGAAGTCAGGACGGTGAAGCAGAAGAAGCAGAAGAAGGAGAAGGAGAAGGTGAAGCCTGGAGGGCGCAGCAGAAGAAGCAGAAGAAGGAGAAGGAGAAGGTGAAGTCTGGAGTGTGAAGCAGAGGAAGCAGAAGAAGGAGAAGGAGAAGGTGAAGTCTGGAGGGTGAAGCAGAAGAAACAGAAGAAGGAGAAGGAGAAGGTGAAGACTGGAGGGTGAATCAGAAGAAGTAGAAGAAGGAGAAGGAGAAGGTGAAGTCTGGAGGGTGAATCAGAAGAAGTAGAAGAAGGAGAAGGAGAAGTTGAAGTCTGGAGGGTGAATCAGAAGAAGCAGAAGAAGGAGAAGGAGAAGGTGAAGTCTGGAGGGTGAATCAGAAGAAGCAGAAGAAGGAGAAGGAGAAGATGAAGTCTGGAGGGTGAATCAGAAGAAGTAGAAGAAGGAGAAGGAGAAGGTGAAGTCTGGAGGGTGAATCAGAAGAAGTAGAAGAAGGAGAAGGAGAAGATGAAGTCTGGAGGGTGAATCAGAAGAAAGAGAAGAAGGATAAGGAGAAGGTGAAGTCTGGAGGGTGAATCAGAAGAAGTAGAAGAAGGAGAAGGAGAAGGTGTAGTCTGGAGGGTGAATCAGAAGAAGTAGACGAAGGAGAAGGAGAAGGTGAAGTCTGGAGGGTGAATCAGAAGAAGCAGAAGAAGGAGAAGGAGAAGGTGAAGTCTGGAGGGTGAATCAGAAGAAGTAGAAGAAGGAGAAGGAGAAGGTGAAGTCTGGAGGGTGAATCAGAAGAAGCAGAAGAAGGAGAAGGAGAAGGTGAAGTCTGGAGGGTGAATCAGAAGAAGCAGAAGAAGGAGAAGGAGAAGGTGAAGTCTGGAGGGTGAATCAGATGAAGCAGAATAAGGAGAAGGAGAAGGTGAAGTCTGGAGGGTGAATCAGAAGAAGCAGAAGAAGGAGAAGGAGAAGGTGAAGTCTGGAGGGTGAATCAGAAGAAGTAGAAGAAGGAGAAGGAGAAGGTGAAGTCTGGAGGGTGAATCAGAAGAAGTAGAAGAAGGAGAAGGAGAAGGTGAAGTCTGGAGGGTGAATCAGAAGAAGTAGAAGAAGGAGAACGAGAAGGTGAAGTCTGGAGGGTGAAGCAGAAGAAGTAGATGAAGGAGAAGGAGAAGGTGAAGTCAGGAGGGTGAATCAGAAGAAGTAGAAGAAGGAGAAGGAGAAGGTGAGGTCTGGAGGGTGAATCAGAAGAAGCAGAAGAAGGAGAAGGAGAAGGTGAAGTCTGGAGGGTGAATCAGAAGAATCAGAAGAAGGAGAAGGAGAAGGTGAAGTCTGGAGGGTGAATCAGAAGAAGCAGAAGAAAGAGAAGGAGAAGGTGAAGTCTGGAGGGTGAAGCAGAAGAAACAGAAGAAGGAGAAGGAGAAGGTGAAGACTGGAGGGTGAATCAGAAGAAGTAGAAGAAGGAGAAGGAGAAGGTGAAGTCTGGAGGGTGAATCAGAAAAAGTAGAAGAAGGAGAAGGAGAAGGTGAAGTCTGGAGGGTGAATCAGAAGAAGCAGAAGAAGGAGAAGGAGAAGGTGAAGTCTGGAGGGTGAATCAGAAGAAGGAGAAGAAGGAGAATGAGAAGATGAAGTCTGGAGGGTGAATCAGAAGAAGTAGAAGAAGGAGAAGGAGAAGGTGAAGTCTGGAGGGTGAATCAGAAGAAGTAGAAGAAGGAGAAGGAGAAGGTGTAGTCTGGAGGGTGAATCAGAAGAAGTAGACGAAGGAGAAGGAGAAGGTGAAGTCTGGAGGGTGAATCAGAAGAAGTAGAAGAAGGAGAAGGAGAAGGTGTAGTCTGGAGGGTGAATCAGAAGAAGTAGACGAAGGAGAAGGAGAAGGTGAAGTCTGGAGGGTGAATCAGAAGAAGCAGAAGAAGGAGAAGGAGAAGGTGAAGTCTGGAGGGTGAATCAGAAGAAGTAGAAGAAGGAGAAGGAGAAGGTGAAGTCTGGAGGGTGAATCAGAAGAAGCAGAAGAAGGAGAAGGAGAAGGTGAAGTCTGGAGGGTGAATCAGAAGAAGCAGAAGAAGGAGAAGGAGAAGGTGAAGTCTGGAGGATGAATCAGAAGAAGCAGAATAAGGAGAAGGAGAAGGTGAAGTCTGGAGGGTGAATCAGAAGAAGCAGAAGAAGGAGAAGGAGAAGGTGAAGTCTGGAGGGTGAATCAGAAGAAGTAGAAGAAGGAGAAGGAGAAGGTGAAGTCTGGAGGGTGAATCAGAAGAAGTAGAAGAAGGAGAAGGAGAAGGTGAAGTCTGGAGGGTGAATCAGAAGAAGTAGAAGAAGGAGAAGGAGAAGGTGAAGTCTGGAGGGTGAAGCAGAAGAAGTAGATGAAGGAGAAGGAGAAGGTGAAGTCAGGAGGGTGAATCAGAAGAAGTAGAAGAAGGAGAAGGAGAAGGTGAGGTCTGGAGGGTGAATCAGAAGAAGCAGAAGAAGGAGAAGGAGAAGGTGAAGTCTGGAGGGTGAATCAGAAGAATCAGAAGAAGGAGAAGGAGAAGGTGAAGTCTGGAGGGTGAATCAGAAGAAGCAGAAGAAAGAGAAGGAGAAGGTGAAGTCTGGAGGGTGAAGCAGAAGAAAGAGAAGAAGGAGAAGGAGAAGGTGAAGACTGGAGGGTGAATCAGAAGAAGTAGAATAAGGAGAAGGAGAAGGTGAAGTCTGGAGGGTGAATCAGAAAAAGTAGAAGAAGGAGAAGGAGAAGGTGAAGTCTGGAGGGTGAATCAGAAGAAGCAGAAGAAGGAGAAGGAGAAGGTGAAGTCTGGAGGGTGAATCAGAAGAAGGAGAAGAAGGAGAAGGAGAAGATGAAGTCTGGAGGGTGAATCAGAAGAAGTAGAAGAAGGAGAAGGAGAAGGTGAAGTCTGGAGGGTGAATCAGAAGAAGTAGAAGAAGGAGAAGGAGAAGGTGTAGTCTGGAGGGTGAATCAGAAGAAGTAGACGAAGGAGAAGGAGAAGGTGAAGTCTGGAGGGTGAATCAGAAGAAGCAGAAGAAGGAGAAGGAGAAGGTGAAGTCTGGAGGGTGAATCAGAAGAAGCAGAAGAAGGAGAAGGAGAAGGTGAAGTCTGGAGGGTGAAGCAGAAGAAGCAGAAGAAGGAGAAGGAGAGGGTGAAGTCTGGAGGGTGAATCAGAAGAAGTAGAAGAAGGAGAAGGAGAAGGTGAAGTCAGGAGAGTGAAGCAGAAGAAGCAGAAGAAGGAGAAGGAGAAGGTGAAGTCTGGAGGGCGAAGCAGAAGAAGCAGAAGAAGGAGAAGGAGAAGGTGAAGTCTGGAGGGTGAAGCAGAAGAAGCAGAAGAAGGAGAAGGAGTAGGTGAAGTCTGGAGGGTGAATCAGAAGAAGTAGAAGAAGGAGAAGGATAAGGTGAAGTCAGGAGGGTGAAGCAGAAGAAGCAGAAGAAGGAGAAGGAGAAGGTGAAGTCTGGTGGGTGAAGCAGAAGAAGCAGAAGAAGGAGAAGGAGAAGGTGAAGTCAGGACGGTGAAGCAGAAGAAGCAGAAGAAGGAGAAGGAGAAGGTGAAGTCTGGAGGGTGAAGCAGAAGAAGCAGAAGAAGGAGAAGGAGAGGGTGAAGTCTGGAGGGTGAATCAGAAGAAGTAGAAGAAGGAGAAGGAGAAGGTGAAGTCAGGAGAGTGAAGCAGAAGAAGCAGAAGAAGGAGAAGGAGAAGGTGAAGTCTGGAGGGCGAAGCAGAAGAAGCAGAAGAAGGAGAAGGAGAAGGTGAAGTCTGGAGGGTGAAGCAGAAGAAGCAGAAGAAGGAGAAGGAGTAGGTGAAGTCTGGAGGGTGAATCAGAAGAAGTAGAAGAAGGAGAAGGATAAGGTGAAGTCAGGAGGGTGAAGCAGAAGAAGCAGAAGAAGGAGAAGGAGAAGGTGAAGTCTGGTGGGTGAAGCAGAAGAAGCAGAAGAAGGAGAAGGAGAAGGTGAAGTCTGGAGGGTGAAGCAGAAGAAGCAGAAGAAGGAGAAGGAGAAGGTGAAGTCAGGAGGGTGGATCAGAAGAAGTAGAAGAAGGAGAAGGAGAAGGTGAAGTCTGGAGGGTGAATCAGAAGAAGCAGAAGAAGGAGAAGGAGAAGGTGAAGTCTGGAGGGCGCAGCAGAAGAAGCAGAAGAAGGAGAAGGAGAAGGTGAAGTCTGGAGGGTGAATCAGAAGAAGTAGAAAAGGAGAAGGAGAAGGTGAAGTCTGGAGGGTGAAGCAGAAGAAGTAGATGAAGGAGAAGGAGAAGGTGAAGTCAGGAGGGTGAATCAGAAGAAGTAGAAGAAGGAGAAGGAGAAGGTGAGGTCTGGAGGGTGAATCAGAAGAAGCAGAAGAAGGAGAAGGAGAAGGTGAAGTCTGGAGGGTGAATCAGAAGAATCAGAAGAAGGAGAAGGAGAAGGTGAAGTCTGGAGGGTGAATCAGAAGAAGCAGAAGAAAGAGAAGGAGAAGGTGAAGTCTGGAGGGTGAAGCAGAAGAAAGAGAAGAAGGAGAAGGAGAAGGTGAAGACTGGAGGGTGAATCAGAAGAAGTAGAATAAGGAGAAGGAGAAGGTGAAGTCTGGAGGGTGAATCAGAAAAAGTAGAAGAAGGAGAAGGAGAAGGTGAAGTCTGGAGGGTGAATCAGAAGAAGCAGAAGAAGGAGAAGGAGAAGGTGAAGTCTGGAGGGTGAATCAGAAGAAGGAGAAGAAGGAGAAGGAGAAGATGAAGTCTGGAGGGTGAATCAGAAGAAGTAGAAGAAGGAGAAGGAGAAGGTGAAGTCTGGAGGGTGAATCAGAAGAAGTAGAAGAAGGAGAAGGAGAAGGTGTAGTCTGGAGGGTGAATCAGAAGAAGTAGACGAAGGAGAAGGAGAAGGTGAAGTCTGGAGGGTGAATCAGAAGAAGCAGAAGAAGGAGAAGGAGAAGGTGAAGTCTGGAGGGTGAATCAGAAGAAGCAGAAGAAGGAGAAGGAGAAGGTGAAGTCTGGAGGGTGAAGCAGAAGAAGCAGAAGAAGGAGAAGGAGAGGGTGAAGTCTGGAGGGTGAATCAGAAGAAGTAGAAGAAGGAGAAGGAGAAGGTGAAGTCAGGAGAGTGAAGCAGAAGAAGCAGAAGAAGGAGAAGGAGAAGGTGAAGTCTGGAGGGCGAAGCAGAAGAAGCAGAAGAAGGAGAAGGAGAAGGTGAAGTCTGGAGGGTGAAGCAGAAGAAGCAGAAGAAGGAGAAGGAGTAGGTGAAGTCTGGAGGGTGAATCAGAAGAAGTAGAAGAAGGAGAAGGATAAGGTGAAGTCAGGAGGGTGAAGCAGAAGAAGCAGAAGAAGGAGAAGGAGAAGGTGAAGTCTGGTGGGTGAAGCAGAAGAAGCAGAAGAAGGAGAAGGAGAAGGTGAAGTCAGGACGGTGAAGCAGAAGAAGCAGAAGAAGGAGAAGGAGAAGGTGAAGTCTGGAGGGTGAAGCAGAAGAAGCAGAAGAAGGAGAAGGAGAGGGTGAAGTCTGGAGGGTGAATCAGAAGAAGTAGAAGAAGGAGAAGGAGAAGGTGAAGTCAGGAGAGTGAAGCAGAAGAAGCAGAAGAAGGAGAAGGAGAAGGTGAAGTCTGGAGGGCGAAGCAGAAGAAGCAGAAGAAGGAGAAGGAGAAGGTGAAGTCTGGAGGGTGAAGCAGAAGAAGCAGAAGAAGGAGAAGGAGTAGGTGAAGTCTGGAGGGTGAATCAGAAGAAGTAGAAGAAGGAGAAGGATAAGGTGAAGTCAGGAGGGTGAAGCAGAAGAAGCAGAAGAAGGAGAAGGAGAAGGTGAAGTCTGGTGGGTGAAGCAGAAGAAGCAGAAGAAGGAGAAGGAGAAGGTGAAGTCTGGAGGGTGAAGCAGAAGAAGCAGAAGAAGGAGAAGGAGAAGGTGAAGTCAGGAGGGTGGATCAGAAGAAGTAGAAGAAGGAGAAGTAGAAGGTGAAGTCTGGAGGGTGAATCAGAAGAAGCAGAAGAAGGAGAAGGAGAAGGTGAAGTCTGGAGGGCGCAGCAGAAGAAGCAGAAGAAGGAGAAAGAGAAGGTGAAGTCTGGAGGGTGAAGCAGAAGAAGCAGAAGAAGGAGAAGGAGAGGGTGAAGTCTGGAGGGTGAACCAGAAGAAGTAGAAGAAGGAGAAGGAGAAGGTGAAGTCAGGAGAGTGAAGCAGAAGAAGCAGAAGAAGGAGAAGGAGAAGGTGAAGTCTGGAGGGCGAAGCAGAAGAAGCAGAAGAAGGAGAAGGAGAAGGTGAAGTCTGGAGGGTGAAGCAGAAGAAGCAGAAGAAGGAGAAGGAGTAGGTGAAGTCTGGAGGGTGAATTAGAAGAAGTAGAAGAAGGAGAAGGAGAAGGTGAAGTCAGGAGGGTGAAGCAGAAGAAGCAGAAGAAGGAGAAGGAGAAGGTGAAGTCTGGAGGGTGAAGCAGAAGAAGCAGAAGAAGGAGAAGGAGAAGGTGAAGTCTGGAGGGTGAATCAGAAGAAGCAGAAGAAGGAGAAGGAGAAGGTGAAGTCTGGAGGGTGAATCAGAAGAAGCAGAAGAAGGAGAAGGAGAAGGTGAAGTCAGGAGGGTGAATCAGAAGAAGCAGAAGAAGGAGAAGGAGAAGGTGAATTTAGGAGGGTGAATCAGAAGAAGCAGAAGAAGGAGAATGAGCAGGTGAAGTCAGGGGGGTGTAGCAGAAGAAGTAGAAGAAGGAGAAGGAGTAGGTGAAGTCTGGAGGGTGAATTAGAAGAAATAGAAGAAGGAGAAGGAGAAGGTGAAGTCAGGAGGGTGAAGCAGAAGAAGCAGAAGAAGGAGAAGGAGAAGGTGAAGTCTGGAGGGTGAAGCAGAAGAAGCAGAAGAAGGAGAAGGAGAAGGTGAAGTCTGGAGGGTGAATCAGAAGAAGCAGAAGAAGGAGAAGGAGAAGGTGAAGTCTGGAGGGTGAATCAGAAGAAGCAGAAGAAGGAGAAGGAGAAGGTGAAGTCAGGAGGGTGAATCAGAAGAAGCAGAAGAAGGAGAAGGAGAAGGTGAATTTAGGAGGGTGAATCAGAAGAAGCAGAAGAAGGAGAAGGAGCAGGTGAAGTCAGGGGGGTGTAGCAGAAGAAGTAGAAGAAGGAGAAGGAGAAGGTGAAGTCAGGACGGTGAAGCAGAAGAAGCAGAAGAAGGAGAAGGAGAAGGTGAAGCCTGGTGGGCGCAGCAGAAGAAGCAGAAGAAGGAGAAGGAGAAGGTGAAGTCTGGAGTGTGAAGCAGAGGAAGCAGAAGAAGGAGAAGGAGAAGGTGAAGTCTGGAGGGTGAAGCAGAAGAAACAGAAGAAGGAGAAGGAGAAGGTGAAGACTGGAGGGTGAATCAGAAGAAGTAGAAGAAGGAGAAGGAGAAGGTGAAGTCTGGAGGGTGAATCAGAAGAAGTAGAAGAAGGAGAAGGAGAAGTTGAAGTCTGGAGGGTGAATCAGAAGAAGCAGAAGAAGGAGAAGGAGAAGGTGAAGTCTGGAGGGTGAATCAGAAGAAGCAGAAGAAGGAGAAGGAGAAGATGAAGTCTGGAGGGTGAATCAGAAGAAGTAGAAGAAGGAGAAGGAGAAGGTGAAGTCTGGAGGGTGAATCAGAAGAAGTAGAAGAAGGAGAAGGAGAAGATGAAGTCTGGAGGGTGAATCAGAAGAAAGAGAAGAAGGATAAGGAGAAGGTGAAGTCTGGAGGGTGAATCAGAAGAAGTAGAAGAAGGAGAAGGAGAAGGTGTAGTCTGGAGGGTGAATCAGAAGAAGTAGACGAAGGAGAAGGAGAAGGTGAAGTCTGGAGGGTGAATCAGAAGAAGCAGAAGAAGGAGAAGGAGAAGGTGAAGTCTGGAGGGTGAATCAGAAGAAGTAGAAGAAGGAGAAGGAGAAGGTGAAGTCTGGAGGGTGAATCAGAAGAAGCAGAAGAAGGAGAAGGAGAAGGTGAAGTCTGGAGGGTGAATCAGAAGAAGCAGAAGAAGGAGAAGGAGAAGGTGAAGTCTGGAGGGTGAATCAGATGAAGCAGAATAAGGAGAAGGAGAAGGTGAAGTCTGGAGGGTGAATCAGAAGAAGCAGAAGAAGGAGAAGGAGAAGGTGAAGTCTGGAGGGTGAATCAGAAGAAGTAGAAGAAGGAGAAGGAGAAGGTGAAGTCTGGAGGGTGAATCAGAAGAAGTAGAAGAAGGAGAAGGAGAAGGTGAAGTCTGGAGGGTGAATCAGAAGAAGTAGAAGAAGGAGAAGGAGAAGGTGAAGTCTGGAGGGTGAAGCAGAAGAAGTAGATGAAGGAGAAGGAGAAGGTGAAGTCAGGAGGGTGAATCAGAAGAAGTAGAAGAAGGAGAAGGAGAAGGTGAGGTCTGGAGGGTGAATCAGAAGAAGCAGAAGAAGGAGAAGGAGAAGGTGAAGTCTGGAGGGTGAATCAGAAGAATCAGAAGAAGGAGAAGGAGAAGGTGAAGTCTGGAAGGTGAATCAGAAGAAGCAGAAGAAAGAGAAGGAGAAGGTGAAGTCTGGAGGGTGAAGCAGAAGAAACAGAAGAAGGAGAAGGAGAAGGTGAAGTCTGGAGGGTGAATCAGAAGAAGTAGAAGAAGGAGAAGGAGAAGGTGAAGTCTGGAGGGTGAATCAGAAAAAGTAGAAGAAGGAGAAGGAGAAGGTGAAGTCTGGAGGGTGAATCAGAAGAAGCAGAAGAAGGAGAAGGAGAAGGTGAAGTCTGGAGGGTGAATCAGAAGAAGGAGAAGAAGGAGAATGAGAAGATGAAGTCTGGAGGGTGAATCAGAAGAAGTAGAAGAAGGAGAAGGAGAAGGTGAAGTCTGGAGGGTGAATCAGAAGAAGTAGAAGAAGGAGAAGGAGAAGGTGTAGTCTGGAGGGTGAATCAGAAGAAGTAGACGAAGGAGAAGGAGAAGGTGAAGTCTGGAGGGTGAATCAGAAGAAGTAGAAGAAGGAGAAGGAGAAGGTGTAGTCTGGAGGGTGAATCAGAAGAAGTAGACGAAGGAGAAGGAGAAGGTGAAGTCTGGAGGGTGAATCAGAAGAAGCAGAAGAAGGAGAAGGAGAAGGTGAAGTCTGGAGGGTGAATCAGAAGAAGTAGAAGAAGGAGAAGGAGAAGGTGAAGTCTGGAGGGTGAATCAGAAGAAGCAGAAGAAGGAGAAGGAGAAGGTGAAGTCTGGAGGGTGAATCAGAAGAAGCAGAAGAAGGAGAAGGAGAAGGTGAAGTCTGGAGGATGAATCAGAAGAAGCAGAATAAGGAGAAGGAGAAGGTGAAGTCTGGAGGGTGAATCAGAAGAAGCAGAAGAAGGAGAAGGAGAAGGTGAAGTCTGGAGGGTGAATCAGAAGAAGTAGAAGAAGGAGAAGGAGAAGGTGAAGTCTGGAGGGTGAATCAGAAGAAGTAGAAGAAGGAGAAGGAGAAGGTGAAGTCTGGAGGGTGAATCAGAAGAAGTAGAAGAAGGAGAAGGAGAAGCTGAAGTCTGGAGGGTGAAGCAGAAGAAGTAGATGAAGGAGAAGGAGAAGGTGAAGTCAGGAGGGTGAATCAGAAGAAGTAGAAGAAGGAGAAGGAGAAGGTGAGGTCTGGAGGGTGAATCAGAAGAAGCAGAAGAAGGAGAAGGAGAAGGTGAAGTCTGGAGGGTGAATCAGAAGAATCAGAAGAAGGAGAAGGAGAAGGTGAAGTCTGGAGGGTGAATCAGAAGAAGCAGAAGAAAGAGAAGGAGAAGGTGAAGTCTGGAGGGTGAAGCAGAAGAAAGAGAAGAAGGAGAAGGAGAAGGTGAAGACTGGAGGGTGAATCAGAAGAAGTAGAATAAGGAGAAGGAGAAGGTGAAGTCTGGAGGGTGAATCAGAAAAAGTAGAAGAAGGAGAAGGAGAAGGTGAAGTCTGGAGGGTGAATCAGAAGAAGCAGAAGAAGGAGAAGGAGAAGGTGAAGTCTGGAGGGTGAATCAGAAGAAGGAGAAGAAGGAGAAGGAGAAGATGAAGTCTGGAGGGTGAATCAGAAGAAGTAGAAGAAGGAGAAGGAGAAGGTGTAGTCTGGAGGGTGAATCAGAAGAAGTAGACGAAGGAGAAGGAGAAGGTGAAGTCTGGAGGGTGAATCAGAAGAAGCAGAAGAAGGAGAAGGAGAAGGTGAAGTCTGGAGGGTGAATCAGAAGAAGCAGAAGAAGGAGAAGGAGAAGGTGAAGTCTGGAGGGTGAAGCAGAAGAAGCAGAAGAAGGAGAAGGAGAGGGTGAAGTCTGGAGGGTGAATCAGAAGAAGTAGAAGAAGGAGAAGGAGAAGGTGAAGTCAGGAGAGTGAAGCAGAAGAAGCAGAAGAAGGAGAAGGAGAAGGTGAAGTCTGGAGGGCGAAGCAGAAGAAGCAGAAGAAGGAGAAGGAGAAGGTGAAGTCTGGAGGGTGAAGCAGAAGAAGCAGAAGAAGGAGAAGGAGTAGGTGAAGTCTGGAGGGTGAATCAGAAGAAGTAGAAGAAGGAGAAGGATAAGGTGAAGTCAGGAGGGTGAAGCAGAAGAAGCAGAAGAAGGAGAAGGAGAAGGTGAAGTCTGGTGGGTGAAGCAGAAGAAGCAGAAGAAGGAGAAGGAGAAGGTGAAGTCAGGACGGTGAAGCAGAAGAAGCAGAAGAAGGAGAAGGAGAAGGTGAAGTCTGGAGGGTGAAGCAGAAGAAGCAGAAGAAGGAGAAGGAGAGGGTGAAGTCTGGAGGGTGAATCAGAAGAAGTAGAAGAAGGAGAAGGAGAAGGTGAAGTCAGGAGAGTGAAGCAGAAGAAGCAGAAGAAGGAGAAGGAGAAGGTGAAGTCTGGAGGGCGAAGCAGAAGAAGCAGAAGAAGGAGAAGGAGAAGGTGAAGTCTGGAGGGTGAAGCAGAAGAAGCAGAAGAAGGAGAAGGAGTAGGTGAAGTCTGGAGGGTGAATCAGAAGAAGTAGAAGAAGGAGAAGGATAAGGTGAAGTCAGGAGGGTGAAGCAGAAGAAGCAGAAGAAGGAGAAGGAGAAGGTGAAGTCTGGTGGGTGAAGCAGAAGAAGCAGAAGAAGGAGAAGGAGAAGGTGAAGTCTGGAGGGTGAAGCAGAAGAAGCAGAAGAAGGAGAAGGAGAAGGTGAAGTCAGGAGGGTGGATCAGAAGAAGTAGAAGAAGGAGAAGGAGAAGGTGAAGTCTGGAGGGTGAATCAGAAGAAGCAGAAGAAGGAGAAGGAGAAGGTGAAGTCTGGAGGGCGCAGCAGAAGAAGCAGAAGAAGGAGAAAGAGAAGGTGAAGTCTGGAGGGTGAAGCAGAAGAAGCAGAAGAAGGAGAAGGAGAGGGTGAAGTCTGGAGGGTGAACCAGAAGAAGTAGAAGAAGGAGAAGGAGAAGGTGAAGTCAGGAGAGTGAAGCAGAAGAAGCAGAAGAAGGAGAAGGAGAAGGTGAAGTCTGGAGGGCGAAGCAGAAGCAGAAGAAGGAGAAGGAGAAGGTGAAGTCTGGAGGGTGAAGCAGAAGAAGCAGAAGAAGGAGAAGGAGTAGGTGAAGTCTGGAGGGTGAATTAGAAGAAGTAGAAGAAGGAGAAGGAGAAGGTGAAGTCAGGAGGGTGAAGCAGAAGAAGCAGAAGAAGGAGAAGGAGAAGGTGAAGTCTGGAGGGTGAAGCAGAAGAAGCAGAAGAAGGAGAAGGAGAAGGTGAAGTCTGGAGGGTGAATCAGAAGAAGCAGAAGAAGGAGAAGGAGAAGGTGAAGTCTGGAGGGTGAATCAGAAGAAGCAGAAGAAGGAGAAGGAGAAGGTGAAGTCAGGAGGGTGAATCAGAAGAAGCAGAAGAAGGAGAAGGAGAAGGTGAATTTAGGAGGGTGAATCAGAAGAAGCAGAAGAAGGAGAAGGAGCAGGTGAAGTCAGGGGGGTGTAGCAGAAGAAGTAGAAGAAGGAGAAGGAGAAGGTGAAGTCAGGACGGTGAAGCAGAAGAAGCAGAAGAAGGAGAAGGAGAAGGTGAAGCCTGGAGGGCGCAGCAGAAGAAGCAGAAGAAGGAGAAGGAGAAGGTGATGTCTGGAGTGTGAAGCAGAGGAATCAGAAGAAGGAGAAGGAGAAGGTGAAGTCTGGAGGGTGAAGCAGAAGAAACAGAAGAAGGAGAAGGAGAAGGTGAGGACTGGAGGGTGAATCAGAAGAAGTAGAAGAAGGAGAAGGAGAAGGTGAAGGCTGGAGGGTGAATCAGAAGAAGTAGAAGAAGGAGAAGGAGAAGTTGAAGTCTGGAGGGTGAATCAGAAGAAGCAGAAGAAGGAGAAGGAGAAGGTGAAGTCTGGAGGGTGAATCAGAAGAAGCAGAAGAAGGAGAAGGAGAAGATGAAGTCTGGAGGGTGAATCAGAAGAAGTATAAGAAGGAGAAGGAGAAGGTGAAGTCTGGAGGGTGAATCAGAAGAAGTAGAAGAAGGAGAAGGAGAAGATGAAGTCTGGAGGGTGAATCAGAAGAAAGAGAAGAAGGATAAGGAGAAGGTGAAGTCTGGAGGGTGAATCAGAAGAAGTAGAAGAAGGAGAAGGAGAAGGTGTAGTCTGGAGGGTGAATCAGAAGAAGTAGACGAAGGAGAAGGAGAAGGTGAAGTCTGGAGGGTGAATCAGAAGAAGCAGAAGAAGGAGAAGGAGAAGGTGAAGTCTGGAGGGTGAATCAGAAGAAGTAGAAGAAGGAGAAGGAGAAGGTGAAGTCTGGAGGGTGAATCAGAAGAAGCAGAAGAAGGAGAAGGAGAAGGTGAAGTCTGGAGGGTGAATCAGAAGAAGCAGAAGAAGGAGAAGGAGAAGGTGAAGTCTGGAGGGTGAATCAGATGAAGCAGAATAAGGAGAAGGAGAAGGTGAAGTCTGGAGGGTGAATCAGAAGAAGCAGAAGAAGGAGAAGGAGAAGGTGAAGTCTGGAGGGTGAATCAGAAGAAGTAGAAGAAGGAGAAGGAGAAGGTGAAGTCTGGAGGGTGAATCAGAAGAAGTAGAAGAAGGAGAAGGAGAAGGTGAAGTCTGGAGGGTGAATCAGAAGAAGTAGAAGAAGGAGAAGGAGAAGGTGAAGTCTGGAGGGTGAAGCAGAAGAAGTAGATGAAGGAGAAGGAGAAGGTGAAGTCAGGAGGGTGAATCAGAAGAAGTAGAAGAAGGAGAAGGAGAAGGTGAGGTCTGGAGGGTGAATCAGAAGAAGCAGAAGAAGGAGAAGGAGAAGGTGAAGTCTGGAGGGTGAATCAGAAGAATCAGAAGAAGGAGAAGGAGAAGGTGAAGTCTGGAGGGTGAATCAGAAGAAGCAGAAGAAAGAGAAGGAGAAGGTGAAGTCTGGAGGGTGAAGCAGAAGAAACAGAAGAAGGAGAAGGAGAAGGTGAAGACTGGAGGGTGAATCAGAAGAAGTAGAAGAAGGAGAAGGAGAAGGTGAAGTCTGGAGGGTGAATCAGAAGAAGTAGAAGAAGGAGAAGGAGAAGGTGAAGTCTGGAGGGTGAATCAGAAGAAGCAGAAGAAGGAGAAGGAGAAGGTGAAGTCTGGAGGGTGAATCAGAAGAAGGAGAAGAAGGAGAATGAGAAGATGAAGTCTGGAGGGTGAATCAGAAGAAGTAGAAGAAGGAGAAGGAGAAGGTGAAGTCTGGAGGGTGAATCAGAAGAAGTAGAAGAAGGAGAAGGAGAAGGTGTAGTCTGGAGGGTGAATCAGAAGAAGTAGACGAAGGAGAAGGAGAAGGTGAAGTCTGGAGGGTGAATCAGAAGAAGTAGAAGAAGGAGAAGGAGAAGGTGTAGTCTGGAGGGTGAATCAGAAGAAGTAGACGAAGGAGAAGGAGAAGGTGAAGTCTGGAGGGTGAATCAGAAGAAGCAGAAGAAGGAGAAGGAGAAGGTGAAGTCTGGAGGGTGAATCAGAAGAAGTAGAAGAAGGAGAAGGAGAAGGTGAAGTCTGGAGGGTGAATCAGAAGAAGCAGAAGAAGGAGAAGGAGAAGGTGAAGTCTGGAGGGTGAATCAGAAGAAGCAGAAGAAGGAGAAGGAGAAGGTGAAGTCTGGAGGGTGAATCAGAAGAAGCAGAATAAGGAGAAGGAGAAGGTGAAGTCTGGAGGGTGAATCAGAAGAAGCAGAAGAAGGAGAAGGAGAAGGTGAAGTCTGGAGGGTGAATCAGAAGAAGTAGAAGAAGGAGAAGGAGAAGGTGAAGTCTGGAGGGTGAATCAGAAGAAGTAGAAGAAGGAGAAGGAGAAGGTGAAGTCTGGAGGGTGAATCAGAAGAAGTAGAAGAAGGAGAAGGAGAAGGTGAAGTCTGGAGGGTGAAGCAGAAGAAGTAGATGAAGGAGAAGGAGAAGGTGAAGTCAGGAGGGTGAATCAGAAGAAGTAGAAGAAGGAGAAGGAGAAGGTGAGGTCTGGAGGGTGAATCAGAAGAAGCAGAAGAAGGAGAAGGAGAAGGTGAAGTCTGGAGGGTGAATCAGAAGAATCAGAAGAAGGAGAAGGAGAAGGTGAAGTCTGGAGAGTGAATCAGAAGAAGCAGAAGAAAGAGAAGGAGAAGGTGAAGTCTGGAGGGTGAAGCAGAAGAAAGAGAAGAAGGAGAAGGAGAAGGTGAAGACTGGAGGGTGAATCAGAAGAAGTAGAAGAAGGAGAAGGAGAAGGTGAAGTCTGGAGGGTGAATCAGAAAAAGTAGAAGAAGGAGAAGGAGAAGGTGAAGTCTGGAGGGTGAATCAGAAGAAGCAGAAGAAGGAGAAGGAGAAGGTGAAGTCTGGAGAGTGAATCAGAAGAAGCAGAAGAAAGAGAAGGAGAAGGTGAAGTCTGGAGGGTGAAGCAGAAGAAAGAGAAGAAGGAGAAGGAGAAGGTGAAGACTGGAGGGTGAATCAGAAGAAGTAGAAGAAGGAGAAGGAGAAGGTGAAGTCTGGAGGGTGAATCAGAAAAAGTAGAAGAAGGAGAAGGAGAAGGTGAAGTCTGGAGGGTGAATCAGAAGAAGCAGAAGAAGGAGAAGGAGAAGGTGAAGTCTGGAGGGTGAATCAGAAGAAGGAGAAGAAGGAGAAGGAGAAGATGAAGTCTGGAGGGTGAATCAGAAGAAGTAGAAGAAGGAGAAGGAGAAGGTGAAGTCTGGAGGGTGAATCAGAAGAAGTAGAAGAAGGAGAAGGAGAAGGTGTAGTCTGGAGGGTGAATCAGAAGAAGTAGACGAAGGAGAAGGAGAAGGTGAAGTCTGGAGGGTGAATCAGAAGAAGCAGAAGAAGGAGAAGGAGAAGGTGAAGTCTGGAGGGTGAATCAGAAGAAGTAGAAGAAGGAGAAGGAGAAGGTGAAGTCTGGAGGGTGAATCAGAAGAAGCAGAAGAAGGAGAAGGAGAAGGTGAAGTCTGGAGGGTGAATCAGAAGAAGCAGAAGAAGGAGAAGGAGAAGGTGAAGTCTGGAGGGTGAATCAGATGAAGCAGAATAAGGAGAAGGAGAAGGTGAAGTCTGGAGGGTGAATCAGAAGAAGCAGAAGAAGGAGAAGGAGAAGGTGAAGTCTGGAGGGTGAATCAGAAGAAGTAGAAGAAGGAGAAGGAGAAGGTGAAGTCTGGAGGGTGAATCAGAAGAAGTAGAAGAAGGAGAAGGAGAAGGTGAAGTCTGGAGGGTGAATCAGAAGAAGTAGAAGAAGGAGAAGGAGAAGGTGAAGTCTGGAGGGTGAAGCAGAAGAAGTAGATGAAGGAGAAGGAGAAGGTGAAGTCAGGAGGGTGAATCAGAAGAAGTAGAAGAAGGAGAAGGAGAAGGTGAGGTCTGGAGGGTGAATCAGAAGAAGCAGAAGAAGGAGAAGGAGAAGGTGAAGTCTGGAGGGTGAATCAGAAGAATCAGAAGAAGGAGAAGGAGAAGGTGAAGTCTGGAGGGTGAATCAGAAGAAGCAGAAGAAAGAGAAGGAGAAGGTGAAGTCTGGAGGGTGAAGCAGAAGAAACAGAAGAAGGAGAAGGAGAAGGTGAAGACTGGAGGGTGAATCAGAAGAAGTAGAAGAAGGAGAAGGAGAAGGTGAAGTCTGGAGGGTGAATCAGAAGAAGTAGAAGAAGGAGAAGGAGAAGGTGAAGTCTGGAGGGTGAATCAGAAGAAGCAGAAGAAGGAGAAGGAGAAGGTGAAGTCTGGAGGGTGAATCAGAAGAAGGAGAAGAAGGAGAATGAGAAGATGAAGTCTGGAGGGTGAATCAGAAGAAGTAGAAGAAGGAGAAGGAGAAGGTGAAGTCTGGAGGGTGAATCAGAAGAAGTAGAAGAAGGAGAAGGAGAAGGTGTAGTCTGGAGGGTGAATCAGAAGAAGTAGACGAAGGAGAAGGAGAAGGTGAAGTCTGGAGGGTGAATCAGAAGAAGTAGAAGAAGGAGAAGGAGAAGGTGTAGTCTGGAGGGTGAATCAGAAGAAGTAGACGAAGGAGAAGGAGAAGGTGAAGTCTGGAGGGTGAATCAGAAGAAGCAGAAGAAGGAGAAGGAGAAGGTGAAGTCTGGAGGGTGAATCAGAAGAAGTAGAAGAAGGAGAAGGAGAAGGTGAAGTCTGGAGGGTGAATCAGAAGAAGCAGAAGAAGGAGAAGGAGAAGGTGAAGTCTGGAGGGTGAATCAGAAGAAGCAGAAGAAGGAGAAGGAGAAGGTGAAGTCTGGAGGGTGAATCAGAAGAAGCAGAATAAGGAGAAGGAGAAGGTGAAGTCTGGAGGGTGAATCAGAAGAAGCAGAAGAAGGAGAAGGAGAAGGTGAAGTCTGGAGGGTGAATCAGAAGAAGTAGAAGAAGGAGAAGGAGAAGGTGAAGTCTGGAGGGTGAATCAGAAGAAGTAGAAGAAGGAGAAGGAGAAGGTGAAGTCTGGAGGGTGAATCAGAAGAAGTAGAAGAAGGAGAAGGAGAAGGTGAAGTCTGGAGGGTGAAGCAGAAGAAGTAGATGAAGGAGAAGGAGAAGGTGAAGTCAGGAGGGTGAATCAGAAGAAGTAGAAGAAGGAGAAGGAGAAGGTGAGGTCTGGAGGGTGAATCAGAAGAAGCAGAAGAAGGAGAAGGAGAAGGTGAAGTCTGGAGGGTGAATCAGAAGAATCAGAAGAAGGAGAAGGAGAAGGTGAAGTCTGGAGAGTGAATCAGAAGAAGCAGAAGAAAGAGAAGGAGAAGGTGAAGTCTGGAGGGTGAAGCAGAAGAAAGAGAAGAAGGAGAAGGAGAAGGTGAAGACTGGAGGGTGAATCAGAAGAAGTAGAAGAAGGAGAAGGAGAAGGTGAAGTCTGGAGGGTGAATCAGAAAAAGTAGAAGAAGGAGAAGGAGAAGGTGAAGTCTGGAGGGTGAATCAGAAGAAGCAGAAGAAGGAGAAGGAGAAGGTGAAGTCTGGAGGGTGAATCAGAAGAAGGAGAAGAAGGAGAAGGAGAAGATGAAGTCTGGAGGGTGAATCAGAAGAAGTAGAAGAAGGAGAAGGAGAAGGTGAAGTCTGGAGGGTGAATCAGAAGAAGTAGAAGAAGGAGAAGGAGAAGGTGTAGTCTGGAGGGTGAATCAGAAGAAGTAGACGAAGGAGAAGGAGAAGGTGAAGTCTGGAGGGTGAATCAGAAGAAGCAGAAGAAGGAGAAGCAGAAGGTGAAGTCTGGAGGGTGAATCAGAAGAAGCAGAAGAAGGAGAAGGAGAAGGTGAAGTCTGGAGGGTGAAACAGAAGAAGCAGAATAAGGAGAAGGAGAAGGTGAAGTCTGGAGGGTGAATCAGAAGAAGCAGAAGAAGGAGAAGGAGAAGGTGAAGTCTGGAGGGTGAATCGGAAGAAGTAGAAGAAGGAGAAGGAGAAGGTGAAGTCTGGAGGGTGAAGCAGAAGAAGTAGAAGAAGGAGAAGGAGAAGGTGAAGTCAGGAGGGTGAATCAGAAGAAGTAGAAGAAGGAGAAGGAGAAGGTGAAGTCAGGAGGGTGAATCAGAAGAAGCAGAAGAAGGAGAAGGAGAAGGTGAAGTCTGGAGGGTGAATCAGAAGAATCAGAAGAAGGAGAAGGAGAAGGTGAAGTCTGGAGGGTGAATCAGAAGAAGCAGAAGAAAGAGAAGGAGAAGGTGAAGTCTGGAGGGTGAAGCAGAAGAAACAGAAGAAGGAGAAGGAGAAGGTGAAGACTGGAGGGTGAATCAGAAGAAGTAGAAGAAGGAGAAGGAGAAGGTGAAGTCTGGAGGGTGAATCAGAAGAAGTAAAAGAAGGAGAAGGAGAAGTTGAAGTCTGGAGGGTGAATCAGAAGAAGCAGAAGAAGGAGAAGGAGAAGGTGAAGTCTGGAGGGTGAATCAGAAGAAGCAGAAGAAGGAGAAGGAGAAGATGAAGTCTGGAGGGTGAATCAGAAGAAGTAGAAGAAGGAGAAGGAGAAGGTGAAGTCTGGAGGGTGAATCAGAAGAAGTAGAAGAAGGAGAAGGAGAAGATGAAGTCTGGAGGGTGAATCAGAAGAAACAGAAGAAGGAGAAGGAGAAGGTGAAGTCTGGAGGGTGAATCAGAAGAAGTAGAAGAAGGAGAAGGAGAAGGTGTAGTCTGGAGGGTGAATCAGAAGAAGTAGACGAAGGAGAAGGAGAAGGTGAAGTCTGGAGGGTGAATCAGAAGAAGCAGAAGAAGGAGAAGGAGAAGGTGAAGTCTGGAGGGTGAATCAGAAGAAGTAGAAGAAGGAGAAGGAGAAGGTGAAGTCTGGAGGGTGAATCAGAAGAAGCAGAAGAAGGAGAAGGAGAAGGTGAAGTCTGGAGGGTGAATCAGAAGAAGCAGAATAAGGAGAAGGAGAAGGTGAAGTCTGGAGGATGATTCAGAAGAAGCAGAAGAAGGAGAAGGAGAAGGTGAAGTCTGGAGGGTGAATCAGAAGAAGTAGAAGAAGGAGAAGGAGAAGGTGAAGTCTGGAGGGTGAATCAGAAGAAGTAGAAGAAGGAGAAGGAGAAGGTGAAGTCTGGAGGGTGAATCAGAAGAAGTAGAAGAAGGAGAAGGAGAAGGTGAAGTCTGGAGGGTGAAGCAGAAGAAGTAGATGAAGGAGAAGGAGAAGGTGAAGTCAGGAGGGTGAATCAGAAGAAGTAGAAGAAGGAGAAGGAGAAGGTGAGGTCTGGAGGGTGAATCAGAAGAAGCAGAAGAAGGAGAAGGAGAAGGTGAAGTCTGGAGGGTGAATCAGAAGAATCAGAAGAAGGAGAAGGAGAAGGTGAAGTCTGGAGGGTGAATCAGAAGAAGCAGAAGAAAGAGAAGGAGAAGGTGAAGTCTGGAGGGTGAAGCAGAAGAAACAGAAGAAGGAGAAGGAGAAGGGGAAGACTGGAGGGTGAATCAGAAGAAGTAGAAGAAGGAGAAGGAGAAGGTGAAGTCTGGAGGGTGAATCAGAAAAAGTAGAAGAAGGAGAAGGAGAAGGTGAAGTCTGGAGGGTGAATCAGAAGAAGCAGAAGAAGGAGAAGGAGAAGGTGAAGTCTGGAGGGTGAATCAGAAGAAGGAGAATAAGGAGAAGGAGAAGATGAAGTCTGGAGGGTGAATCAGAAGAAGTAGAAGAAGGAGAAGGAGAAGGTGAAGTCTGGAGGGTGAATCAGAAGAAGGAGAAGAAGGAGAAGGAGAAGGTGTAGTCTGGAGGGTGAATCAGAAGAAGTAGACGAAGGAGAAGGAGAAGGTGAAGTCTGGAGGGTGAATCAGAAGAAGCAGAAGAAGGAGAAGGAGAAGGTGAAGTCTGGAGGGTGAATCAGAAGAAGTAGAAGAAGGAGAAGGAGAAGGTGAAGTCTGGAGGGTGAATCAGAAGAAGCAGAAGAAGGAGAAGGAGAAGGTGAAGTCTGGAGGGTGAATCAGAAGAAGCAGAAGAAGGAGAAGGAGAAGGTGAAGTCTGGAGGGTGAAACAGAAGAGCAGAATAAGGAGAAGGAGAAGGTGAAGTCTGGAGGGTGAATCAGAAGAAGCAGAAGAAGGAGAAGGAGAAGCTGAAGTCTGGAGGGTGAATCGGAAGAAGTAGAAGAAGGAGAAGGAGAAGATGAAGTTTGGAGGGTGAATCAGAAGAAAGAGAAGAAGGATAAGGAGAAGGTGAAGTCTGGAGGGTGAATCAGAAGAAGTAGAAGAAGGAGAAGGAGAAGGTGAAGTCAGGACGGTGAAGCAGAAGAAGCAGAAGAAGGAGAAGGAGAAGGTGAAGCCTGGAGGGCGCAGCAGAAGAAGCAGAAGAAGGAGAAGGAGAAGGTGAAGTCTGGAGTGTGAAGCAGAGGAAGCAGAAGAAGGAGAAGGAGAAGGTGAAGTCTGGAGGGTGAAGCAGAAGAAACAGAAGAAGGAGAAGGAGAAGGTGAAGACTGGAGGGTGAATCAGAAGAAGTAGAAGAAGGAGAAGGAGAAGGTGAAGTCTGGAGGGTGAATCAGAAGAAGTAGAAGAAGGAGAAGGAGAAGTTGAAGTCTGGAGGGTGAATCAGAAGAAGCAGAAGAAGGAGAAGGAGAAGGTGAAGTCTGGAGGGTGAATCAGAAGAAGCAGAAGAAGGAGAAGGAGAAGATGAAGTCTGGAGGGTGAATCAGAAGAAGTAGAAGAAGGAGAAGGAGAAGGTGAAGTCTGGAGGGTGAATCAGAAGAAGTAGAAGAAGGAGAAGGAGAAGATGAAGTCTGGAGGGTGAATCAGAAGAAAGAGAAGAAGGATAAGGAGAAGGTGAAGTCTGGAGGGTGAATCAGAAGAAGTAGAAGAAGGAGAAGGAGAAGGTGTAGTCTGGAGGGTGAATCAGAAGAAGTAGACGAAGGAGAAGGAGAAGGTGAAGTCTGGAGGGTGAATCAGAAGAAGCAGAAGAAGGAGAAGGAGAAGGTGAAGTCTGGAGGGTGAATCAGAAGAAGTAGAAGAAGGAGAAGGAGAAGGTGAAGTCTGGAGGGTGAATCAGAAGAAGCAGAAGAAGGAGAAGGAGAAGGTGAAGTCTGGAGGGTGAATCAGAAGAAGCAGAAGAAGGAGAAGGAGAAGGTGAAGTCTGGAGGGTGAATCAGAAGAAGCAGAATAAGGAGAAGGAGAAGGTGAAGTCTGGAGGGTGAATCAGAAGAAGCAGAAGAAGGAGAAGGAGAAGGTGAAGTCTGGAGGGTGAATCAGAAGAAGTAGAAGAAGGAGAAGGAGAAGGTGAAGTCTGGAGGGTGAATCAGAAGAAGTAGAAGAAGGAGAAGGAGAAGGTGAAGTCTGGAGGGTGAATCAGAAGAAGTAGAAGAAGGAGAAGGAGAAGGTGAAGTCTGGAGGGTGAAGCAGAAGAAGTAGATGAAGGAGAAGGAGAAGGTGAAGTCAGGAGGGTGAATCAGAAGAAGTAGAAGAAGGAGAAGGAGAAGGTGAGGTCTGGAGGGTGAATCAGAAGAAGCAGAAGAAGGAGAAGGAGAAGGTGAAGTCTGGAGGGTGAATCAGAAGAATCAGAAGAAGGAGAAGGAGAAGGTGAAGTCTGGAGGGTGAATCAGAAGAAGCAGAAGAAAGAGAAGGAGAAGGTGAAGTCTGGAGGGTGAAGCAGAAGAAACAGAAGAAGGAGAAGGAGAAGGTGAAGACTGGAGGGTGAATCAGAAGAAGTAGAAGAAGGAGAAGGAGAAGGTGAAGTCTGGAGGGTGAATCAGAAAAAGTAGAAGAAGGAGAAGGAGAAGGTGAAGTCTGGAGGGTGAATCAGAAGAAGCAGAAGAAGGAGAAGGAGAAGGTGAAGTCTGGAGGGTGAATCAGAAGAAGGAGAAGAAGGAGAAGGAGAAGATGAAGTCTGGAGGGTGAATCAGAAGAAGTAGAAGAAGGAGAAGGAGAAGGTGAAGTCTGGAGGGTGAATCAGAAGAAGTAGAAGAAGGAGAAGGAGAAGGTGTAGTCTGGAGGGTGAATCAGAAGAAGTAGACGAAGGAGAAGGAGAAGGTGAAGTCTGGAGGGTGAATCAGAAGAAGTAGAAGAAGGAGAAGGAGAAGGTGTAGTCTGGAGGGTGAATCAGAAGAATTAGACGAAGGAGAAGGAGAAGGTGAAGTCTGGAGGGTGAATCAGAAGAAGCAGAAGAAGGAGAAGGAGAAGGTGAAGTCTGGAGGGTGAATCAGAAGAAGTAGAAGAAGGAGAAGGAGAAGGTGAAGTCTGGAGGGTGAATCAGAAGAATCAGAAGAAGGAGAAGGAGAAGGTGAAGTCTGGAGGGTGAATCAGAAGAAGCAGAAGAAGGAGTAGGAGAAGGTGAAGTCTGGAGGGTGAATCAGAAGAAGCAGAATAAGGAGAAGGAGAAGTTGAAGTCTGGAGGGTGAATCAGAAGAAGCAGAAGAAGGAGAAGGAGAAGGTGAAGTCTGGAGGGTGAATCAGAAGAAGTAGAAGAAGGAGAAGGAGAAGGTGAAGTCTGGAGGGTGAATCAGAAGAAGTAGAAGAAGGAGAAGGAGAAGGTGAAGTCTGGAGGGTGAATCAGAAGAAGTAGAAGAAGGAGAAGGAGAAGGTGAAGTCTGGAGGGTGAAGCAGAAGAAGTAGATGAAGGAGAAGGAGAAGGTGAAGTCAGGAGGGTGAATCAGAAGAAGTAGAAGAAGGAGAAGGAGAAGGTGAGGTCTGGAGGGTGAATCAGAAGAATCAGAAGAAGGAGAAGGAGAAGGTGAAGTCTGGAGGGTGAATCAGAAGAAGCAGAAGAAAGAGAAGGAGAAGGTGAAGTCTGGAGGGTGAAGCAGAAGAAACAGAAGAAGGAGAAGGAGAAGGTGAAGACTGGAGGGTGAATCAGAAGAAGTAGAAGAAGGAGAAGGAGAAGGTGAAGTCTGGAGGGTGAATCAGAAAAAGTAGAAGAAGGAGAAGGAGAAGGTGAAGTCTGGAGGGTGAATCAGAAGAAGCAGAAGAAGGAGAAGGAGAAGGTGAAGTCTGGAGGGTGAATCAGAAGAAGGAGAAGAAGGAGAAGGAGAAGATGAAGTCAGGAGGGTGAATCAGAAGAAGTAGAAGAAGGAGAAGGAGAAGGTGAAGTCTGGAGGGTGAATCAGAAGAAGCAGAAGAAGGAGAAGGAGAAGGTGTAGTCCGGAGGGTGAATCAGAAGAAGTAGACGAAGGAGAAGGAGAAGGTGAAGTCTGGAGGGTGAATCAGAAGAAGCAGAAGAAGGAGAAGGAGAAGGTGAAGTCTGGAGGGTGAATCAGAAGAAGTAGAAGAAGGAGAAGGAGAAGATGAAGTCTGGAGGGTGAATCAGAAGAAGCAGAAGAAGGAGAAGGAGAAGGTGAAGTCTGGAGGGTGAATCAGAAGAAGCAGAAGAAGGAGAAGGAGAAGGTGAAGTCTGGAGGGTGAAACAGAAGAAGCAGAATAAGGAGAAGGAGAAGGTGAAGTCTGGAGGGTGAATCAGAAGAAGCAGAAGAAGGAGAAGGAGAAGGTGAAGTCTGGAGGGTGAATCGGAAGAAGTAGAAGAAGGAGAAGCAGAAGGTGAAGTCTGGAGGGTGAAGCAGAAGAAGTAGAAGAAGGAGAAGGAGAAGGTGAAGTCAGGAGGGTGAATCAGAAGAAGTAGAAGAAGGAGAAGGAGAAGGTGAAGTCAGGAGGGTGAATCAGAAGAAGCAGAAGAAGGAGAAGGAGAAGGTGAAGTCTGAAGGGTGAATCAGAAGAATCAGAAGAAGGAGAAGGAGAAGGTGAAGTCTGGAGGGTGAATCAGAAGAAGCAGAAGAAAGAGAAGGAGAAGGTGAAGTCTGGAGGGTGAAGCAGAAGAAACAGAAGAAGGAGAAGGAGAAGGTGAAGACTGCAGGGTGAATCAGAAGAAGTAGAAGAAGGAGAAGGAGAAGGTGAAGTCTGGAGGGTGAATCAGAAGAAGTAAAAGAAGGAGAAGGAGAAGTTGAAGTCTGGAGGGTGAATCAGAAGAAGCAGAAGAAGGAGAAGGAGAAGGTGAAGTCTGGAGGGTGAAGCAGAAGAAACAGAAGAAGGAGAAGGAGAAGGTGAAGTCTGGAGGGTGAATCAGAAGAAGTAGAAGAAGGAGAAGGAGAAGATGAAGTCTGGAGGGTGAATCAGAAGAAACAGAAGAAGGAGAAGGAGAAGGTGAAGTCTGGAGGGTGAATCAGAAGAAGTAGAAGAAGGAGAAGGAGAAGGTGTAGTCTGGAGGGTGAATCAGAAGAAGTAGACGAAGGAGAAGGAGAAGGTGAAGTCTGGAGGGTGAATCAGAAGAAGCAGAAGAAGGAGAAGGAGAAGGTGAAGTCTGGAGGGTGAATCAGAAGAAGTAGAAGAAGGAGAAGGAGAAGGTGAAGTCTGGAGGGTGAATCAGAAGAAGCAGAAGAAGGAGAAGGAGAAGGTGAAGTCTGGAGGGTGAATCAGAAGAAGCAGAATAAGGAGAAGGAGAAGGTGAAGTCTGGAGGGTGAATCAGAAGAAGCAGAAGAAGGAGAAGGAGAAGGTGAAGTCTGGAGGGTGAATCAGAAGAAGTAGAAGAAGGAGAAGGAGAAGGTGAAGTCTGGAGGGTGAATCAGAAGAAGTAGAAGAAGGAGAAGGAGAAGGTGAAGTCTGGAGGGTGAATCAGAAGAAGTAGAAGAAGGAGAAGGAGAAGGTGAAGTCTGGAGGGTGAAGCAGAAGAAGTAGATGAAGGAGAAGGAGAAGGTGAAGTCAGGAGGGTGAATCAGAAGAGGTAGAAGAAGGAGAAGGAGAAGGTGAGGTCTGGATCGTGAATCAGAAGAAGCAGAAGAAGGAGAAGGAGAAGGTGAAGTCTGGAGGGTGAATCAGAAGAATCAGAAGAAGGAGAAGGAGAAGGTGAAGTCTGGAGGGTGAATCAGAAGAAGCAGAAGAAAGAGAAGGAGAAGGTGAAGTCTGGAGGGTGAAGCAGAAGAAACAGAAGAAGGAGAAGGAGAAGGTGAAGACTGGAGGGTGAATCAGAAGAAGTAGAAGAAGGAGAAGGAGAAGGTGAAGTCTGGAGGGTGAATCAGAAAAAGTAGAAGAAGGAGAAGGAGAAGGTGAAGTCTGGAGGGTGAATCAGAAGAAGCAGAAGAAGGAGAAGGAGAAGGTGAAGTCTGGAGGGTGAATCAGAAGAAGGAGAAGAAGGAGAAGGAGAAGATGAAGTCTGGAGGGTGAATCAGAAGAAGTAGAAGAAGGAGAAGGAGAAGGTGAAGTCTGGAGGGTGAATCAGAAGAAGGAGAAGAAGGAGAAGGAGAAGGTGTAGTCTGGAGGGTGAATCAGAAGCAGTAGACGAAGGAGAAGGAGAAGGTGAAGTCTGGAGGGTGAATCAGAAGAAGCAGAAGAAGGAGAAGGAGAAGGTGAAGTCTGGAGGGTGAATCAGAAGAAGTAGAAGAAGGAGAAGGAGAAGGTGAAGTCTGGAGGGTGAATCAGAAGAAGCAGAAGAAGGAGAAGGAGAAGGTGAAGTCTGGAGGGTGAATCAGAAGAAGCAGAAGAAGGAGAAGGAGAAGGTGAAGTCTGGAGGGTGAAACAGAAGAAGCAGAATAAGGAGAAGGAGAAGGTGAAGTCTGGAGGGTGAATCAGAAGAAGCAGAAGAAGGAGAAGGAGAAGGTGAAGTCTGGAGGGTGAATCGGAAGAAGTAGAAGAAGGAGAAGGAGAAGGTGAAGTCTGGAGGGTGAAGCAGAAGAAGTAGAAGAAGGAGAAGGAGAAGTTGAAGTCAGGAGGGTGAATCAGAAGAAGTAGAAGAAGGAGAAGGAGAAGGTGAAGTCAGGAGGGTGAATCAGAAGAAGCAGAAGAAGGAGAAGGAGAAGGTGAAGTCTGGAGGGTGAATCAGAAGAATCAGAAGAAGGAGAAGGAGAAGGTGAAGTCTGGAGGGTGAATCAGAAGAAGCAGAAGAAAGAGAAGGAGAAGGTGAAGTCTGGAGGGTGAAGCAGAAGAAGCAGAAGAAGGAGAAGGAGAAGGTGAAGAGTGGAGGGTGAATCAGAAGAAGTAGAAGAAGGAGAAGGAGAAGGTGAAGTCTGGAGGGTGAATCAGAAGAAGCAGAAGAAGGAGAAGGAGAAGGTGAAGTCTGGAGGGTGAATCAGAAGAAGCAGAAGAAGGAGAAGGAGAAGATGAAGTCTGGAGGGTGAATCAGAAGAAGTAGAAGAAGGAGAAGGAGAAGGTGAAGTCTGGAGGGTGAATCAGAAGAAGTAGAAGAAGGAGAAGGAGAAGATGAAGTCTGGAGGGTGAATCAGAAGAAAGAGAAGAAGGATGAGGAGAAGGTGAAGTCTGGAGGGTGAATCAGAAGAAGTAGAAGAAGGAGAAGGAGAAGGTGTAGTCTGGAGGGTGAATCAGAAGAAGTAGACGAAGGAGAAGGAGAAGGTGAAGTCTGGAGGGTGAATCAGAAGAAGCAGAAGAAGGAGAAGGAGAAGGTGAAGTCTGGAGGGTGAATCAGAAGAAGTAGAAGAAGGAGAAGGAGAAGGTGAAGTCTGGAGGGTGAATCAGAAGAAGCAGAAGAAGGAGAAGGAGAAGGTGAAGTCTGGAGGGTGAATCAGAAGAAGCAGAAGAAGGAGAAGGAGAAGGTGAAGTCTGGAGGGTGAATCAGAAGAAGCAGAATAAGGAGAAGGAGAAGGTGAAGTCTGGAGGGTGAATCAGAAGAAGCAGAAGAAGGAGAAGGAGAAGGTGAAGTCTGGAGGGTGAATCAGAAGAAGTAGAAGAAGGAGAAGGAGAAGGTGAAGTCTGGAGGGTGAATCAGAAGAAGTAGAAGAAGCAGAAGGAGAAGGTGAAGTCTGGAGGGTGAATCAGAAGAAGTAGAAGAAGGAGAAGGAGAAGGTGAAGTCTGGAGGGTGAAGCAGAAGAAGTAGATGAAGGAGAAGGAGAAGGTGAAGTCAGGAGGGTGAATCAGAAGAAGCAGAAGAAGGAGAAGGAGAAGGTGAAGTCTGGAGGGTGAATCAGAAGAATCAGAAGAAGGAGAAGGAGAAGGTGAAGTCTGGAGGGTGAATCAGAAGAAGCAGAAGAAAGAGAAGGAGAAGGTGAAGTCTGGAGGGTGAAGCAGAAGAAACAGAAGAAGGAGAAGGAGAAGGTGAAGACTGGAGGGTGAATCAGAAGAAGTAGAAGAAGGAGAAGGAGAAGGTGAAGTCTGGAGGGTGAATCAGAAAAAGTAGAAGAAGGAGAAGGAGAAGGTGAAGTCTGGAGGGTGAATCAGAAGAAGCAGAAGAAGGAGAAGGAGAAGGTGAAGTCTGGAGGGTGAATCAGAAGAAGGAGAAGAAGGAGAAGGAGAAGATGAAGTCTGGAGGGTGAATCAGAAGAAGTAGAAGAAGGAGAAGGAGAAGGTAAAGTCTGGAGGGTGAATCAGAAGAAGTAGAAGAAGGAGAAGGAGAAGGTGTAGTCTGGAGGGTGAATCAGAAGAAGTAGACGAAGGAGAAGGAGAAGGTGAAGTCTGGAGGGTGAATCAGAAGAAGCAGAAGAAGGAGAAGGAGAAGGTGAAGTCTGGAGGGTGAATCAGAAGAAGTAGAAGAAGGAGAAGGAGAAGGTGAAGTCTGGAGGGTGAATCAGAAGAAGCAGAAGAAGGAGAAGGAGAAGGTGAAGTCTGGAGGGTGAATCAGAAGAAGCAGAAGAAGGAGAAGGAGAAGGTGAAGTCTGGAGGGTGAAACAGAAGAAGCAGAATAAGGAGAAGGAGAAGGTGAAGTCTGGAGGGTGAATCAGAAGAAGCAGAAGAAGGAGAAGGAGAAGGTGAAGTCTGGAGGGTGAATCGGAAGAAGTAGAAGAAGGAGAAGGAGAAGGTGAAGTCTGGAGGGTGAAGCAGAAGAAGTAGAAGAAGGAGAAGGAGAAGGTGAAGTCAGGA
The DNA here is from genome assembly GCF_052327205.1 of Somniosus microcephalus. Classification (NCBI taxonomy): domain Eukaryota; kingdom Metazoa; phylum Chordata; class Chondrichthyes; order Squaliformes; family Somniosidae; genus Somniosus; species Somniosus microcephalus. Next base: position 127,264 of record NW_028225385.1, on the reverse strand, counting down.
GGGTGAATCAGAAGAAGTAGAAGAAGGAGAAGGAGAAGGTGAAGTCAGGAGGGTGAATCAGAAGAAGCAGAAGAAGGAGAAGGAGAAGGTGAAGTCTGGAGGGTGAATCAGAAGAATCAGAAGAAGGAGAAGGAGAAGGTGAAGTCTGGAGGGTGAATCAGAAGAAGCAGAAGAAAGAGAAGGAGAAGGTGAAGTCTGGAGGGTGAAGCAGAAGAAACAGAAGAAGGAGAAGGAGAAGGTGAAGACTGGAGGGTGAATCAGAAGAAGTAGAAGAAGGAGAAGGAGAAGGTGAAGTCTGGAGGGTGAATCAGAAGAAGTAGAAGAAGGAGAAGGAGAAGTTGAAGTCTGGAGGGTGAATCAGAAGAAGCAGAAGAAGGAGAAGGAGAAGGTGAAGTCTGGAGGGTGAATCAGAAGAAGCAGAAGAAGGAGAAGGAGAAGATGAAGTCTGGAGGGTGAATCAGAAGAAGTAGAAGAAGGAGAAGGAGAAGGTGAAGTCTGGAGGGTGAATCAGAAGAAGTAGAAGAAGGAGAAGGAGAAGATGAAGTCTGGAGGGTGAATCAGAAGAAACAGAAGAAGGAGAAGGAGAAGGTGAAGTCTGGAGGGTGAATCAGAAGAAGTAGAAGAAGGAGAAGGAGAAGGTGTAGTCTGGAGGGTGAATCAGAAGAAGTAGACGAAGGAGAAGGAGAAGGTGAAGTCTGGAGGGTGAATCAGAAGAAGCAGAAGAAGGAGAAGGAGAAGGTGAAGTCTGGAGGGTGAATCAGAAGAAGTAGAAGAAGGAGAAGGAGAAGGTGAAGTCTGGAGGGTGAATCAGATGAAGCAGAAGAAGGAGAAGGAGAAGGTGAAGTCTGGAGGGTGATTCAGAAGAAGCAGAAGAAGGAGAAGGAGAAGGTGAAGTCTGGAGGGTGAATCAGAAGAAGCAGAATAAGGAGAAGGAGAAGGTGAAGTCTGGAGGGTGAATCAGAAGAAGCAGAAGAAGGAGAAGGAGAAGGTGAAGTCTGGAGGGTGAATCAGAAGAAGTAGAAGAAGGAGAAGGAGAAGGTGAAGTCTGGAGGGTGAATCAGAAGAAGTAGAAGAAGGAGAAGGAGAAGGTGAAGTCTGGAGGGTGAATTAGAAGAAGTAGAAGAAGGAGAAGGAGAAGGTGAAGTCTGGAGGGTGAAGCAGAAGAAGTAGATGAAGGAGAAGGAGAAGGTGAAGTCAGGAGGGTGAATCAGAAGAAGTAGAAGAAGGAGAAGGAGAAGGTGAGGTCTGGAGGGTGAATCAGAAGAAGCAGAAGAAGGAGAAGGAGAAGGTGAAGTCTGGAGGGTGAATCAGAAGAATCAGAAGAAGGAGAAGGAGAAGGTGAAGTCTGGAGGGTGAATCAGAAGAAGCAGAAGAAAGAGAAGGAGAAGGTGAAGTCTCGAGGGTGAAGCAGAAGAAACAGAAGAAGGAGAAGGAGAAGGTGAAGACTGGAGGGTGAATCAGAAGAAGTAGAAGAAGGAGAAGGAGAAGGTGAAGTCTGGAGGGTGAATCAGAAGAAGTAGAAGAAGGAGAAGGAGAAGGTGAAGTCTGGAGGGTGAATCAGAAGAAGCAGAAGAAGGAGAAGGAGAAGGTGAAGTCTGGAGGGTGAATCAGAAGAAGGAGAAGAAGGAGAAGGAGAAGATGAAGTCTGGAGGGTGAATCAGAAGAAGTAGAAGAAGGAGAAGGAGAAGGTGAAGTCTGGAGGGTGAATCAGAAGAAGTAGAAGAAGGAGAAGGAGAAGGGGTAGTCTGGAGGGTGAATCAGAAGAAGTAGACGAAGGAGAAGGAGAAGGTGAAGTCTGGAGGGTGAATCAGAAGAAGCAGAAGAAGGAGAAGGAGAAGGTGAAGTCTGGAGGGTGAATCAGAAGAAGTAGAAGAAGGAGAAGGAGAAGGTGAAGTCTGGAGGGTGAATCAGAAGAAGCAGAAGAAGGAGAAGGAGAAGGTGAAGTCTGGAGGGTGAATCAGAAGAAGCAGAAGAAGGAGAAGGAGAAGGTGAAGTCTGGAGGGTGAAACAGAAGAAGCAGAATAAGGAGAAGGAGAAGGTGAAGTCTGGAGGGTGAATCAGAAGAAGCAGAAGAAGGAGAAGGAGAAGGTGAAGTCTGGAGGGTGAATCAGAAGAAGTAGAAGAAGGAGAAGGAGAAGGTGAAGTCTGGAGGGTGAAGCAGAAGAAGTAGAAGAAGGAGAAGGAGAAGGTGAAGTCAGGAGGGTGAATCAGAAGAAGTAGAAGAAGGAGAAGGAGAAGGTGAAGTCAGGAGGGTGAATCAGAAGAAGCAGAAGAAGGAGAAGGAGAAGGTGAAGTCTGGAGGGTGAATCAGAAGAATCAGAAGAAGGAGAAGGAGAAGGTGAAGTCTGGAGGGTGAATCAGAAGAAGCAGAAGAAAGAGAAGGAGAAGGTGAAGTCTGGAGGGTGAAGCAGAAGAAACAGAAGAAGGAGAAGGAGAAGGTGAAGTCTGGAGGGTGAATCAGAAGAAGTAGAAGAAGGAGAAGGAGAAGGTGAAGTCTGGGGGGTGAAGCAGAAGAAGTAGAAGAAGGAGAAGGAGAAGGTGAAGTCAGGAGGGTGAATCAGAAGAAGCAGAATAAGGATAAGGAGAAGGTGAAGTCTGGAGGGTGAATCAGAAGAAGCAGAAGAAGGAGAAGGAGAAGGTGAAGTCTGGAGGGTGAATCAGAAGAAGTAGAAGAAGGAGAAGGAGAAGGTGAAGTCTGGGGGGTGAAGCAGAAGAAGTAGAAGAAGGAGAAGGAGAAGGTGAAGTCAGGAGGGTGAATCAGAAGAAGTAGAAGAAGGAGAAGGAGAAGGTGAAGTCAGGAGGGTAAATCAGAAGAAGCAGAAGAAGGAGAAGGAGAAGGTGAAGTCTGGAGGGCGAATCAGAAGAAACAGAAGAAGGAGAAGGAGAAGGTGAAATCTGGAGGGTGAATCAGAAGAAGCAGAAGAAGGAGAAGGAGAAGGTGAAGTCTGGAGGTTGAATCAGAAGAAGCAGAATAAGGAGAAGGAGAAGGTGAAGTCTGGAGGGTGAATCAGAAGAAGCAGAATAAGGAGAAGGAGAAGGTGAAGTCTGGAGGGTGAATCAGAAGAAGGAGAAGAAGGAGAAGGAGAAGATGAAGTCTGGAGGGTGAATCAGAAGAAGTAGAAGAAGGAGAAGGAGAAGGGGTAGTCTGGAGGGTGAATCAGAAGAAGTAGACGAAGGAGAAGGAGAAGGTGAAGTCTGGAGGGTGAATCAGAAGAAGCAGAAGAAGGAGAAGGAGAAGGTGAAGTCTGGAGGGTGAATCAGAAGAAGTAGAAGAAGGAGAAGGAGAAGGTGAAGTCTGGAGGGTGAATCAGAAGAAGCAGAAGAAGGAGAAGGAGAAGGTGAAGTCTGGAGGGTGAATCAGAAGATGCAGAAGAAGGAGAAGGAGAAGATGAAGTCTGGAGGGTGAATCAGAAGAAGTAGAAGAAGGAGAAGGAGAAGGTGAGGTCTGGAGGGTGAATCAGAAGAAGTAGAAGAAGGAGAAGGAGAAGGTGAAGTCTGGAGGGTGAATCAGAAGAAACAGAAGAAGGAGAAGGAGAAGGTGAAGTCTGGAGGGTGAATCAGAAGAAGTAGAAGAAGGAGAAGGAGAAGGTGAAGTCTGGAGGGTGAATCAGAAGAAGCAGAAGAAGGAGAAGGAGAAGATGAAGTCTGGAGGGTGAATCAGAAGAAGTAGAAGAAGGAGAAGGAGAAGGTGAAGTCTGGAGGGTGAATCAGAAGAAGCAGAAGAAGGAGAAGGAGAAGGTGAAGTCTGGAGGGTGAATCAGAAGAAGCAGAAGAAGGAGAAGGAGAAGGTGAAGTCTGGAGGGTGAACCAGAAGAAGCAGAATAAGGAGAAGGAGAAGGTGAAGTCTGGAGGGTGAATCAGAAGAAGTAGAAGAAGGAGAAGGAGAAGGTGAAGTCTGGAGGGTGAATCAGAAGAAGTAGAAGAAGGAGAAGGAGAAGGTGAAGTCTGGAGGGTGAATCAGAAGAAGTAGAAGAAGGAGAAGGAGAAGGTGAAGTCTGGAGGGTGAAGCAGAAGAAGTAGAAGAAGGAGAAGGAGAAGGTGAAGTCAGGAGGGTGAATCAGAAGAAGTAGAAGAAGGAGAAGGAGAAGGTGAAGTCAGGAGGGTGAATCAGAAGAAGCAGAAGAAGGAGAAGGAGAAGGTGAAGTCTGGAGGGTGAATCAGAAGAATCAGAAGAAGGAGAAGGAGAAGGTGAAGTCTGGAGGGAGAATCAGAAGAAGCAGAAGAAAGAGAAGGAGAAGGTGAAGTCTGGAGGGTGAATCAGAAGAAGTAGAAGAAGGAGAAGGAGAAGGTGAAGTCTGGAGGGTGAATCAGAAGAAGCAGAAGAAGGAGAAGGAGAAGGTGAAGTCTGGAGGGTGAATCAGAAGAAGCAGAAGAAGGAGAAGGAAAAGGTGAAGTCTGGAGGGTGAATCAGAAGAAGCAGAAGAAGGAGAAGGAGAAGGTGAAGTCTGGAGGATGAATCAGAAGAAGCAGAATAAGGAGAAGGAGAAGGTGAAGTCTGGAGGGTGAATCAGAAGAAGCAGAAGAAGGAGAAGGAGAAGGTGAAGTCTGGAGGGTGAATCAGAAGAAGTAGAAGAAGGAGAAGGAGAAGGTGAAGTCTGGAGGGTGAAGCAGAAGAAGTAGAAGAAGGAGAAGGAGAAGGTGAAGTCAGGAGGGTGAATCAGAAGAAGCAGAAGAAGGAGAAGGAGAAGGTGAAGTCTGGAGGGTGAATCAGAAGAATCAGAAGAAGGAGAAGGAGAAGATGAAGTCTGGAGGGTGAATCAGAAGAAGCAGAAGAAAGAGAAGGAGAAGGGGAAGTCTGGAGGGTGAAGCAGAAGAAACAGAAGAAGGAGAAGGAGTAGTTGAAGACTGGAGGGTGAATCAGAAGAAGTAGAAGAAGGAGAAGGAGAAGGTGAAGTCTGGAGGGTGAATCAGACGAAGTAGAAGAAGGAGAAGGAGAAGGTGAAGTCTGGAGGGTGAATCAGAAGAAGTAGAAGAAGGAGAAGGAGAAGGTGAAGTCTGGAGGGTGAATCAGAAGAAGCAGAAGAAGGAGAAGGAGAAGATGAAGTCTGGAGGGTGAATCAGAAGAAGTAGAAGAAGGAGAAGGAGAAGGTGAGGTCTGGAGGGTGAATCAGAAGAACCAGAAGAAGGAGAAGGAGAAGGTGAAGTCTGGAGGGTGAATCAGAAGAAGCAGAGGAAGGAGAAGGAGAAGGTGAAGTCTGGAGGGTGAATCAGAAGAAGCAGAAGAAGGAGAAGGAAAAGGTGAAGTCAGGAGCGTGAATCAGAAGAAGCAGAAGAAGGAGAAGGAGAAGGTGAAGTTAGGAGGGTGAATCAGAAGAAGCAGAAGAAGGAGAAGGAGCAGGTGAAGTCAGGGGGGTGAAGCAGAAGAAGTAGAAGAAGGAGAAGGAGAAGGTGAAGTCAGGACGGTGAAGCAGAAGAAGCAGAAGAAGGAGAAGGAGAAGGTGAAGTCTGGAGGGTGAAGCAGAAGAAGCAGAAGAAGGAGAAGGAGAGGGTGAAGTCTGGAGGGTGAATCAGAAGAAGTAGAAGAAGGAGAAGGAGAAGGTGAAGTCAGGAGAGTGAAGCAGAAGAAGCAGAAGAAGGAGAAGGAGAAGGTGAAGTCTGGAGGGCGAAGCAGAAGAAGCAGAAGAAGGAGAAGGAGAAGGTGAAGTCTGGAGGGTGAAGCAGAAGAAGCAGAAGAAGGAGAAGGAGTAGGTGAAGTCTGGAGGGTGAATCAGAAGAAGTACAAGAAGGAGAAGAATAAGGTAAAGTCAGGATGGTGAAGCAGAAGAAGCAGAAGAAGGAGAAGGAGAAGGTGAAGTCTGGAGGGTGAAGCAGAAGAAGTAGAAGAAGGAGAAGGAGAAGGTGAAGTCTGGAGGGTGAAGCAGAAGAAGCAGAAGAAGGAGAAGGAGAAGGTGAAGTCAGGAGGGTGGATCAGAAGAAGTAGAAGAAGGAGAAGGAGAAGGTGAAGTCTGGAGGGTGAATCAGAAGAAGCAAAAGAAGGAGAAGGAGAAGGTGAAGTCTGGAGGGCGCAGCAGAAGAAGCAGAAGAAGGAGAAAGAGAAGGTGAAGTCTGGAGGGTGAAGCAGAAGAAGCAGAAGAAGGAGAAGGAGAGGGTGAAGTCTGGAGGGTGAATCAGAAGAAGTAGAAGAAGGAGAAGAAGAAGGTGAAGTCAGGAGAGTGAAGCAGAAGAAGCAGAAGAAGGAGAATGAGAAGGTGAAGTCTGGAGGGCGAAGCAGAAGAAGGAGAAGGAGAAGGTGAAGTCTGGAGGGTGAAGCAGAAGAAGCAGAAGAAGGAGAAGGAGTAGGTGAAGTCTGGAGGGTGAATCAGAAGAAGTAGAAGAAGGAGAAGGAGAAGGTGAAGTCAGGAGGGTGAAGCAGAAGAAGCAGAAGAAGGAGAAGGAGAAGGTGAAGTCTGGAGGGTGAAGCAGAAGAAGCAGAAGAAGGAGAAGGAGAAGGTGAAGTCTGGAGGGTGAATCAGAAGAAGCAGAAGAAGGAGAAGGAGAAGGTGAAGTCTGGAGGGTGAATAAGAAGAAGCAGAAGAAGGAGAAGGAGAAGATGAAGTCTGGAGGGTGAATCAGAAGAAGTAGAAGAAGGAGAAGGAGAAGATGAGGTCTGGAGGGTGAATCAGAAGAAGCAGAAGAAGGAGACGGAGAAGGTGAAGTCTGGAGGGTGAATCAGAAGAAGCAGAAGAAGGAGAAGGAGAAGGTGAAGTCTGGAGGGTGAATTAGAAGAAGCAGAAGAAGGAGAAGGAGAAGGTGAAGTCAGGAGGGTGAATCAGAAGAAGCAGAAGAAGGAGAAGGAGCAGGTGAAGTCAGGGGGGTGAAGCAGAAGAAGTAGAAGAAGGAGAAGGAGAAGGTGAAGTCTGGAGGGCGAATCAGAAGAAGTAGACGAAGGAGAAGGAGAAGGTGAAGTCTGGAGGGTGAATCAGAAGAAGCAGAAGAACGAGAAGGAGAAGGTGAAGTCTGGAGGGTGAATCAGAAGAAGTAGAAGAAGGAGAATGAGAAGGTGAAGTCTGGAGGATGAATCAGAAGAAGCAGAAGAAGGAGAAGGAGAAGGTGAAGTCTGGAGGGCGCAGCAGAAGAAGCAGAAGAAGGAGAAGGAGAAGGTGAAGTCTGCAGGGTGAATCAGAAGAAGTAGAAGAAGGAGAAGGAGAAGGTGAAGTCAGGAGAGTGAAGCAGAAGAAGCAGAAGAAGGAGAAGGAGAAGGTGAAGTCTGGAGGGTGAAGCAGAAGAAGCAGAAGAAGGAGAAGGAGAAGGTGAAGTCTGGAGGGCGAAGCAGAAGAAGCAGAAGGAGAAGGAGAAGGTGAAGTCAGGAGGGTGAATCAGAAGAAGTAGAAGAAGGAGAAGGAGAAGGTGAAGTCAGGAGGGTGAAGCAGAAGAAGCAGAAGAGGGAGAAGGAGAAGGTGAAGTCAGGAGGGTGAATCGGAAGAAGTAGAAGAAGGAGAAGGAGAAGGTGAAGTCTGGAGGGTGAATCAGAAGAAGTAGAAGAAGGAGAAGGAGAAGGTGAAGTCTGGAGGGTGAATCAGAAGAAGCAGAAGAAGGAGAAGGAGAAGGTGAAGTCTGGAGGGTGAATCAGAAGAAGCAGAAGAAGGAGAAGGAGAAGGTGACGTCTGGAGGGAGAAGCAGAAGAAGTAGAAGAAGGAGAAGGAGAAGGTGAAGTCTGGAGGGTGAATCAGAAGAAGTAGAAGAAGGAGAAGGAGAAGGTGAAGTCTGGAGGGTGAATCAGAAGAAGCAGAAGAACGAGAAGGAGAAGGTGAAGTCTGGAGTGTGAATCAGCAGAAGTAGAAGAAGGAGAAGGAGAAGGTGTAGTCTGGAGGGTGAATCAGAAGAAGTAGACGAAGGAGAAGGAGAAGGTGAAGTCTGGAGGATGAATCAGAAGAAGCAGAAGAACGAGAAGGAGAAGGTGAAGTCTGGAGGGTGAATCAGAAGAAGTAGAAGAAGGAGAATGAGAAGGTGAAGTCTGGAGGATGAATCAGAAGAAGCAGAAGAAGGAGAAGGAGAAGGTGAAGTCTGGAGGGTGAATCAGAAGAAGCAGAAGAAGGAGAAGGAGAAGGTGAAGTCTGGAGGGAGAATCAGAAGAAGCAGAATAAGGAGAAGGAGAAGGTGAAGTCTGGAGGGTGAATCAGTAGAAGCAGAAGAAGGAGAAGGAGAAGGTGAAGTCTGGAGGGTGAATCAGAAGAAACAGAAGAAGGAGAAGGAGAAGGTGAAATCTGGAGGGTGAATCAGAAGAAGCAGAAGAAGGAGAAGGAGAAGGTGAAGTCTGGAGGTTGAATCAGAAGAAGCAGAATAAGGAGAAGGAGAAGGTGAAGTCTGGAGGGTGAATCAGAAGAAGCAGAATAAGGAGAAGGAGAAGGTGAAGTCTGGAGGGTGAATCAGAAGAAGGAGAAGAAGGAGAAGGAGAAGATGAAGTCTGGAGGGTGAATCAGAAGAAGTAGAAGAAGGAGAAGGAGAAGGTGAAATCTGGAGGGTGAATCAGAAGAAGTAGAAGAAGGAGAAGGAGAAGGGGTAGTCTGGAGGGTGAAGCAGAAGAAGTAGACGAAGGAGAAGGAGAAGGTGAAGTCTGGAGGGTGAATCAGAAGAAGCAGAAGAAGGAGAAGGAGAAGGTGAAGTCTGGAGGGTGAATCAGAAGAAGTAGAAGAAGGAGAAGGAGAAGGTGAAGTCTGGAGGGTGAATCAGAAGAAGCAGAAGAAGGAGAAGGAGAAGGTGAAGTCTGGAGGGTGAATCAGAAGATGCAGAAGAAGGAGAAGGAGAAGATGAAGTCTGGAGGGTGAATCAGAAGAAGTAGAAGAAGGAGAAGGAGAAGGTGAGGTCTGGAGGGTGAATCAGAAGAAGTAGAAGAAGGAGAAGGAGAAGGTGAAGTCTGGAGGGTGAATCAGAAGAAACAGAAGAAGGAGAAGGAGAAGGTGAAGTCTGGAGGGTGAATCAGAAGAAGTAGAAGAAGGAGAAGGAGAAGGTGAAGTCTGGAGGGTGAATCAGAAGAAGCAGAAGAAGGAGAAGGAGAAGATGAAGTCTGGAGGGTGAATCAGAAGAAGTAGAAGAAGGAGAAGGAGAAGGTGAAGTCTGGAGGGTGAATCAGAAGAAGCAGAAGAAGGAGAAGGAGAAGGTGAAGTCTGGAGGGTGAATCAGAAGAAGCAGAAGAAGGAGAAGGAGAAGGTGAAGTCTGGAGGGTGAACCAGAAGAAGCAGAATAAGGAGAAGGAGAAGGTGAAGTCTGGAGGGTGAATCAGAAGAAGTAGAAGAAGGAGAAGGAGAAGGTGAAGTCTGGAGGGTGAATCAGAAGAAGTAGAAGAAGGAGAAGGAGAAGGTGAAGTCTGGAGGGTGAATCAGAAGAAGTAGAAGAAGGAGAAGGAGAAGGTGAAGTCTGGAGGGTGAAGCAGAAGAAGTAGAAGAAGGAGAAGGAGAAGGTGAAGTCAGGAGGGTGAATCAGAAGAAGTAGAAGAAGGAGAAGGAGAAGGTGAAGTCAGGAGGGTGAATCAGAAGAAGCAGAAGAAGGAGAAGGAGAAGGTGAAGTCTGGAGGGTGAATCAGAAGAAGTAGAAGAAGGAGAAGGAGAAGGTGTAGTCTGGAGGGTGAATCAGAAGAAGTAGACGAAGGAGAAGGAGAAGGTGAAGTCTGGAGGGTGAATCAGAAGAAGCAGAAGAAGGAGAAGGAGAAGGTGAAGTCTGGAGGGTGAATCAGAAGAAGTAGAAGAAGGAGAAGGAGAAGGTGAAGTCTGGAGGGTGAATCAGAAGAAGCAGAAGAAGGAGAAGGAGAAGGTGAAGTCTGGAGGGTGAATCAGAAGAAGCAGAAGAAGGAGAAGGAGAAGGTGAAGTCTGGAGGGTGAATCAGAAGAAGTAGAAGAAGGAGAAGGAGAAGGTGAAGTCTGGAGGGTGAAGCAGAAGAAGTAGATGAAGGAGAAGGAGAAGGTGAAGTCAGGAGGGTGAATCAGAAGAAGTAGAAGAAGGAGAAGGAGAAGGTGAGGTCTGGAGGGTGAATCAGAAGAAGCAGAAGAAGGAGAAGGAGAAGGTGAAGTCTGGAGGGTGAATCAGAAGAATCAGAAGAAGGAGAAGGAGAAGGTGAAGTCTGGAGGGTGAATCAGAAGAAGCAGAAGAAAGAGAAGGAGAAGGTGAAGTCTCGAGGGTGAAGCAGAAGAAACAGAAGAAGGAGAAGGAGAAGGTGAAGACTGGAGGGTGAATCAGAAGAAGTAGAAGAAGGAGAAGGAGAAGGTGAAGTCTGGAGGGTGAATCAGAAGAAGTAGAAGAAGGAGAAGGAGAAGGTGAAGTCTGGAGGGTGAATCAGAAGAAGCAGAAGAAGGAGAAGGAGAAGGTGAAGTCTGGAGGGTGAATCAGAAGAAGGAGAAGAAGGAGAAGGAGAAGATGAAGTCTGGAGGGTGAATCAGAAGAAGTAGAAGAAGGAGAAGGAGAAGGTGAAGTCTGGAGGGTGAATCAGAAGAAGTAGAAGAAGGAGAAGGAGAAGGGGTAGTCTGGAGGGTGAATCAGAAGAAGTAGACGAAGGAGAAGGAGAAGGTGAAGTCTGGAGGGTGAATCAGAAGAAGCAGAAGAAGGAGAAGGAGAAGGTGAAGTCTAAAGGGTGAATCAGAAGAAGTAGAAGAAGGAGAAGGAGAAGGTGAAGTCTGGAGGGTGAATCAGAAGAAGCAGAAGAAGGAGAAGGAGAAGGTGAAGTCTGGAGGGTGAATCAGAAGAAGCAGAAGAAGGAGAAGGATAAGGTGAAGTCTGGAGGGTGAAACAGAAGAAGCAGAATAAGGAGAAGGAGAAGGTGAAGTCTGGAGGGTGAATCAGAAGAAGCAGAAGAAGGAGAAGGAGAAGGTGAAGTCTGGAGGGTGAATCAGAAGAAGTAGAAGAAGGAGAAGGAGAAGGTGAAGTCTGGAGGGTGAAGCAGAAGAAGTAGAAGAAGGAGAAGGAGAAGGTGAAGTCAGGAGGGTGAATCAGAAGAAGTAGAAGAAGGAGAAGGAGAAGGTGAAGTCAGGAGGGTGAATCAGAAGAAGCAGAAGAAGGAGAAGGAGAAGGTGAAGTCTGGAGGGTGAATCAGAAGAATCAGAAGAAGGAGAAGGAGAAGGTGAAGTCTGGAGGGTGAATCAGAAGAAGCAGAAGAAAGAGAAGGAGAAGGTGAAGTCTGGAGGGTGAAGCAGAAGAAACAGAAGAAGGAGAAGGAGAAGGTGAAGTCTGGAGGGTGAATCAGAAGAAGTAGAAGAAGGAGAAGGAGAAGGTGAAGTCTGGGGGGTGAAGCAGAAGAAGGAGAAGAAGGAGAAGGAGAAGGTGAAGTCAGGAGGGTGAATCAGAAGAAGCAGAATAAGGAGAAGGAGAAGGTGAAGTCTGGAGGGTGAATCAGAAGAAGCAGAAGAAGGAGAAGGAGAAGGTGAAGTCTGGAGGGTGAATCAGAAGAAGTAGAAGAAGGAGAAGGAGAAGGTGAAGTCTGGGGGGTGAAGCAGAAGAAGTAGAAGAAGGAGAAGGAGAAGGTGAAGTCAGGAGGGTGAATCAGAAGAAGTAGAAGAAGGAGAAGGAGAAGGTGAAGTCAGGAGGGTAAATCAGAAGAAGCAGAAGAAGGAGAAGGAGAAGGTGAAGTCTGGAGGGCGAATCAGAAGAAACAGAAGAAGGAGAAGGAGAAGGTGAAATCTGGAGGGTGAATCAGAAGAAGCAGAAGAAGGAGAAGGAGAAGGTGAAGTCTGGAGGTTGAATCAGAAGAAGCAGAATAAGGAGAAGGAGAAGATGAAGTCTGGAGGGTGAATCAGAAGAAGCAGAATAAGGAGAAGGAGAAGGTGAAGTCTGGAGGGTGAATCAGAAGAAGGAGAAGAAGGAGAAGGAGAAGATGAAGTCTGGAGGGTGAATCAGAAGAAGTAGAAGAAGGAGAAGGAGAAGGGGTAGTCTGGAGGGTGAATCAGAAGAAGTAGACGAAGGAGAAGGAGAAGGTGAAGTCTGGAGGGTGAATCAGAAGAAGCAGAAGAAGGAGAAGGAGAAGGTGAAGTCTGGAGGGTGAATCAGAAGAAGTAGAAGAAGGAGAAGGAGAAGGTGAAGTCTGGAGGGTGAATCAGAAGAAGCAGAAGAAGGAGAAGGAGAAGGTGAAGTCTGGAGGGTGAATCAGAAGATGCAGAAGAAGGAGAAGGAGAAGATGAAGTCTGGAGGGTGAATCAGAAGAAGTAGAAGAAGGAGAAGGAGAAGGTGAGGTCTGGAGGGTGAATCAGAAGAAGTAGAAGAAGGAGAAGGAGAAGGTGAAGTCTGGAGGGTGAATCAGAAGAAACAGAAGAAGGAGAAGGAGAAGGTGAAGTCTGGAGGGTGAATCAGAAGAAGTAGAAGAAGGAGAAGGAGAAGGTGAAGTCTGGAGGGTGAATCAGAAGAAGCAGAAGAAGGAGAAGGAGAAGATGAAGTCTGGAGGGTGAATCAGAAGAAGTAGAAGAAGGAGAAGGAGAAGGTGAAGTCTGGAGGGTGAATCAGAAGAAGCAGAAGAAGGAGAAGGAGAAGGTGAAGTCTGGAGGGTGAATCAGAAGAAGCAGAAGAAGGAGAAGGAGAAGGTGAAGTCTGGAGGGTGAACCAGAAGAAGCAGAATAAGGAGAAGGAGAAGGTGAAGTCTGGAGGGTGAATCAGAAGAAGTAGAAGAAGGAGAAGGAGAAGGTGAAGTCTGGAGGGTGAATCAGAAGAAGTAGAAGAAGGAGAAGGAGAAGGTGAAGTCTGGAGGGTGAATCAGAAGAAGTAGAAGAAGGAGAAGGAGAAGGTGAAGTCTGGAGGGTGAAGCAGAAGAAGTAGAAGAAGGAGAAGGAGAAGGTGAAGTCAGGAGGGTGAATCAGAATAAGTAGAAGAAGGAGAAGGAGAAGGTGAAGTCAGGAGGGTGAATCAGAAGAAGCAGAAGAAGGAGAAGGAGAAGGTGAAGTCTGGAGGGTGAATCAGAAGAATCAGAAGAAGGAGAAGGAGAAGGTGAAGTCTGGAGGGAGAATCAGAAGAAGCAGTAGAAAGAGAAGGAGAAGGTGAAGTCTGGAGGGTGAATCAGAAGAAGTAGAAGAAGGAGAAGGAGAAGGTGAAGTCTGGAGGGTGAATCAGAAGAAGCAGAAGAAGGAGAAGGAGAAGGTGAAGTCTGGAGGGTGAATCAGAAGAAGCAGAAGAAGGAGAAGGAAAAGGTGAAGTCTGGAGGGTGAATCAGAAGAAGCAGAAGAAGGAGAAGGAGAAGGTGAAGTCTGGAGGATGAATCAGAAGAAGCAGAATAAGGAGAAGGAGAAGGTGAAGTCTGGAGGGTGAATCAGAAGAAGCAGAAGAAGGAGAAGGAGAAGGTGAAGTCAGGAGGGTGAATCAGAAGAAGCAGAAGAAGGAGAAGGAGAAGGTGAAGTCTGGAGGGTGAATCAGAAGAAGTAGAAGAAGGAGAAGGAGAAGGTGAAGTCTGGAGGGTGAATCAGAAGAAGCAGAAGAAGGAGAAGGAGAAGATGAAGTCTGGAGGGTGAATCAGAAGAAGTAGAAGAAGGAGAAGGAGAAGGTGAAGTCTGGAGGGTGAATCAGAAGAAGCAGAAGAAGGAGAAGGAGAAGGTGAAGTCTGGAGGGTGAATCAGAAGAAGCAGAAGAAGGAGAAGGAGAAGGTGAAGTCTGGAGGGTGAACCAGAAGAAGCAGAATAAGGAGAAGGAGAAGGTGAAGTCTGGAGGGTGAATCAGAAGAAGTAGAAGAAGGAGAAGGAGAAGGTGAAGTCTGGAGGGTGAATCAGAAGAAGTAGAAGAAGGAGAAGGAGAAGGTGAAGTCTGGAGGGTGAATCAGAAGAAGTAGAAGAAGGAGAAGGAGAAGGTGAAGTCTGGAGGGTGAAGCAGAAGAAGTAGAAGAAGGAGAAGGAGAAGGTGAAGTCAGGAGGGTGAATCAGAAGAAGTAGAAGAAGGAGAAGGAGAAGGTGAAGTCAGGAGGGTGAATCAGAAGAAGCAGAAGAAGGAGAAGGAGAAGGTGAAGTCTGGAGGGTGAATCAGAAGAATCAGAAGAAGGAGAAGGAGAAGGTGAAGTCTGGAGGGAGAATCAGAAGAAGCAGTAGAAAGAGAAGGAGAAGGTGAAGTCTGGAGGGTGAATCAGAAGAAGTAGAAGAAGGAGAAGGAGAAGGTGAAGTCTGGAGGGTGAATCAGAAGAAGCAGAAGAAGGAGAAGGAGAAGGTGAAGTCTGGAGGGTGAATCAGAAGAAGCAGAAGAAGGAGAAGGAAAAGGTGAAGTCTGGAGGGTGAATCAGAAGAAGCAGAAGAAGGAGAAGGAGAAGGTGAAGTCTGGAGGATGAATCAGAAGAAGCAGAATAAGGAGAAGGAGAAGGTGAAGTCTGGAGGGTGAATCAGAAGAAGCAGAAGAAGGAGAAGGAGAAGGTGAAGTCAGGAGGGTGAATCAGAAGAAGCAGAAGAAGGAGAAGGAGAAGGTGAAGTCTGGAGGGTGAATCAGAAGAATCAGAAGAAGGAGAAGGAGAAGATGAAGTCTGGAGGGTGAATCAGAAGAAGCAGAAGAAAGAGAAGGAGAAGGGGAAGTCTGGAGGGTGAAGCAGAAGAAACAGAAGAAGGAGAAGGAGTAGGTGAAGACTGGAGGGTGAATCAGAAGAAGTAGAAGAAGGAGAAGGAGAAGGTGAAGTCTGGAGGTTGAATCAGACGAAGTAGAAGAAGGAGAAGGAGAAGGTGAAGTCTGGAGGGTGAATCAGAAGAAGTAGAAGAAGGAGAAGAAGGTGAAGTCTGGAGGGTGAATCAGAAGAAGCAGAAGAAGGAGAAGGAGAAGATGAAGTCTGGAGGGTGAATCAGAAGAAGTAGAAGAAGGAGAAGGAGAAGGTGAGGTCTGGAGGGTGAATCAGAAGAACCAGAAGAAGGAGAAGGAGAAGGTGAAGTCTGGAGGGTGAATCAGAAGAAGCAGAGGAAGGAGAAGGAGAAGGTGAAGTCTGGAGGGTGAATCAGAAGAAGCAGAAGAAGGAGAAGGAAAAGGTGAAGTCAGGAGCGTGAATCAGAAGAAGCAGAAGAAGGAGAAGGAGAAGGTGAAGTTAGGAGGGTGAATCAGAAGAAGCAGAAGAAGGAGAAGGAGCAGGTGAAGTCAGGGGGGTGAAGCAGAAGAAGTAGAAGAAGGAGAAGGAGAAGGTGAAGTCAGGACGGTGAAGCAGAAGAAGCAGAAGAAGGAGAAGGAGAAGGTGAAGTCTGGAGGGTGAAGCAGAAGAAGCAGAAGAAGGAGAAGGAGAGGGTGAAGTCTGGAGGGTGAATCAGAAGAAGTAGAAGAAGGAGAAGGAGAAGGTGAAGTCAGGAGAGTGAAGCAGAAGAAGCAGAAGAAGGAGAAGGAGAAGGTGAAGTCTGGAGGGCGAAGCAGAAGAAGCAGAAGAAGGAGAAGGAGAAGGTGAAGTCTGGAGGGTGAAGCAGAAGAAGCAGAAGAAGGAGAAGGAGTAGGTGAAGTCTGGAGGTTGAATCAGAAGAAGTAGAAGAAGGAGAAGAATAAGGTGAAGTCAGGATGGTGAAGCAGAAGAAGCAGAAGAAGGAGAAGGAGAAGGTGAAGTCTGGAGGGTGAAGCAGAAGAAGTAGAAGAAGGAGAAGGAGAAGGTGAAGTCTGGAGGGTGAAGCAGAAGAAGCAGAAGAAGGAGAAGGAGAAGGTGAAGTCAGGAGGGTGGATCAGAAGAAGTAGAAGAAGGAGAAGGAGAAGGTGAAGTCTGGAGGGTGAATCAGAAGAAGCAGAAGAAGGAGAAGGAGAAGGTGAAGTCTGGAGGGCGCAGCAGAAGAAGCAGAAGAAGGAGAAAGAGAAGGTGAAGTCTGGAGGGTGAAGCAGAAGAAGCAGAAGAAGGAGAAGGAGAGGGTGAAGTCTGGAGGGTGAATCAGAAGAAGTAGAAGAAGGAGAAGAAGAAGGTGAAGTCAGGAGAGTGAAGCAGAAGAAGCAGAAGAAGGAGAATGAGAAGGTGAAGTCTGGAGGGCGAAGCAGAAGAAGCAGAAGAAGGAGAAGGAGAAGGTGAAGTCTGGAGGGTGAAGCAGAAGAAGCAGAAGAAGGAGAAGGAGTAGGTGAAGTCTGGAGGGTGAATCAGAAGAAGTAGAAGAAGGAGAAGGAGAAGGTGAAGTCAGGAGGGTGAAGCAGAAGAAGCAGAAGAAGGAGAAGGAGAAGGTGAAGTCTGGAGGGTGAAGCAGAAGAAGCAGAAGAAGGAGAAGGAGAAGGTGAAGTCTGGAGGGTGAATCAGAAGAAGCAGAAGAAGGAGAAGGAGAAGGTGAAGTCTGGAGGGTGAATAAGAAGAAGCAGAAGAAGGAGAAGGAGAAGATGAAGTCTGGAGGGTGAATCAGAAGAAGTAGAAGAAGGAGAAGGAGAAGATGAGGTCTGGAGGGTGAATCAGAAGAAGCAGAAGAAGGAGACGGAGAAGGTGAAGTCTGGAGGGTGAATCAGAAGAAGCAGAAGAAGGAGAAGGAGAAGGTGAAGTCTGGAGGGTGAATTAGAAGAAGCAGAAGAAGGAGAAGGAGAAGGTGAAGTCAGGAGGGTGAATCAGAAGAAGCAGAAGAAGGAGAAGGAGCAGGTGAAGTCAGGGGGGTGAAGCAGAAGAAGTAGAAGAAGGAGAAGGAGAAGGTGAAGTCAGGAGGGTGAAGCAGAAGAAGCAGAAGAAGGAGAAGGAGAAGGTGAAGTCTGGAGGGCGCAGCAGAAGAAGCAGAAAAAGGAGAAGGAGAAGGTGAAGTCTGCAGGGTGAATCAGAAGAAGTAGAAGAAGGAGAAGGAGAAGGTGAAGTCAGGAGAGTGAAGCAGAAGAAGCAGAAGAAGGAGAAGGAGAAGGTGAAGTCTGGAGGGTGAAGCAGAAGAAGCAGAAGAAAGGAGAAGGAGAAGGTGAAGTCTGGTGGGCGAAGCAGAAGAAGCAGAGGGAGAAGGAGAAGGTGAAGTCTGGAGGGTGAAGCAGAAGAAGCAGAAGAAGGAGAAGGAGAAGGTGAAGTCTGGAGGGTGAATCAGAAGAAGTAGAAGAAGGAGAAGGAGAAGGTGAAGTCAGGAGGGTGAATCAGAAGAAGTAGAAGAAGGAGAAGGAGAAGGTGAAGTCAGGAGGGTGAAGCAGAAGAAGCAGAAGAGGGAGAAGGAGAAGGTGAAGTCAGGAGGGTGAATCGGAAGAAGTAGAAGAAGGAGAAGGAGAAGGTGAAGTCTGGAGGGTGAATCAGAAGAAGTAGAAGAAGGAGAAGGAGAAGGTGAAGTCTGGAGGGTGAATCAGAAGAAGTAGAAGAAGGAGAAGGAGAAGGTGAAGTCTGGAGGGTGAATCAGAAGAAGCAGAAGAAGGAGAAGGAGAAGGTGACGTCTGGAGGGAGAAGCAGAAGAAGTAGAAGAAGGAGAAGGAGAAGGTGAAGTCTGGAGGGTGAATCAGAAGAAGTAGAAGAAGGAGAAGGGGAAGGTGAAGTCTGGAGGGTGAATCAGAAGAAGTAGAAGACGGAGAAGGAGAAGGTGAAGTCTGGAGGGTGAATCAGAAGAAGCAGAAGAACGAGAAGGAGAAGGTGAAGTCTGGAGGGTGAATCAGCAGAAGTAGAAGAAGGAGAAGGAGAAGGTGTAGTCTGGAGGGTGAATCAGAAGAAGTAGACGAAGGAGAAGGAGAAGGTGAAGTCTGGAGGGTGAATCAGAAGAAGCAGAAGAACGAGAAGGAGAAGGTGAAGTCTGGAGGGTGAATCAGAAGAAGTAGAAGAAGGAGAATGAGAAGGTGAAGTCTGGAGGATGAATCAGAAGAAGCAGAAGAAGGAGAAGGAGAAGGTGAAGTCTGGAGGGTGAATCAGAAGAAGCAGAAGAAGGAGAAGGAGAAGGTGAAGTCTGGAGGGAGAATCAGAAGAAGCAGAATAAGGAGAAGGAGAAGGTGAAGTCTGGAGGGTGAATCAGTAGAAGCAGAAGAAGGAGAAGGAGAAGGTGAAGTCTGGAGGGTGAATCAGAAGAAACAGAAGAAGGAGAAGGAGAAGGTGAAATCTAGAGGGTGAATCAGAAGAAGCAGAAGAAGGAGAAGGAGAAGGTGAAGTCTGGAGGTTGAATCAGAAGAAGCAGAATAAGGAGAAGGAGAAGGTGAAGTCTGGAGGGTGAATCAGAAGAAGCAGAATAAGGAGAAGGAGAAGGTGAAGTCTGGAGGGTGAATCAGAAGAAGGAGAAGAAGGAGAAGGAGAAGATGAAGTCTGGAGGGTGAATCAGAAGAAGTAGAAGAAGGAGAAGGAGAAGGTGAAGTCTGGAGGGTGAATCAGAAGAAGTAGAAGAAGGAGAAGGAGAAGGTGAAGTCTGGAGGGTGAAGCAGAAGAAGTAGAAGAAGGAGAAGGAGAAGGTGAAGTCAGGAGGGTGAATCAGAAGAAGTAGAAGAAGGAGAAGGAGAAGGTGAAGTCAGGAGGGTGAATCAGAAGAAGCAGAAGAAGGAGAAGGAGAAGGTGAAGTCTGGAGGGTGAATCAGAAGAAGTAGAAGAAGGAGAAGGAGAAGGTGTAGTCTGGAGGGTGAATCAGAAGAAGTAGACGAAGGAGAAGGAGAAGGTGAAGTCTGGAGGGTGAATCAGAAGAAGCAGAAGAAGGAGAAGGAGAAGGTGAAGTCTGGAGGGTGAATCAGAAGAAGTAGAAGAAGGAGAAGGAGAAGGTGAAGTCTGGAGGGTGAATCAGAAGAAGCAGAAGAAGGAGAAGGAGAAGGTGAAGTCTGGAGGGTGAATCAGAAGAAGCAGAAGAAGGAGAAGGAGAAGGTGAAGTCTGGAGGGTGAATCAGAAGAAGTAGAAGAAGGAGAAGGAGAAGGTGAAGTCTGGAGGGTGAAGCAGAAGAAGTAGATGAAGGAGAAGGAGAAGGTGAAGTCAGGAGGGTGAATCAGAAGAAGTAGAAGAAGGAGAAGGAGAAGGTGAGGTCTGGAGGGTGAATCAGAAGAAGCAGAAGAAGGAGAAGGAGAAGGTGAAGTCTGGAGGGTGAATCAGAAGAATCAGAAGAAGGAGAAGGAGAAGGTGAAGTCTGGAGGGTGAATCAGAAGAAGCAGAAGAAAGAGAAGGAGAAGGTGAAGTCTCGAGGGTGAAGCAGAAGAAACAGAAGAAGGAGAAGGAGAAGGTGAAGACTGGAGGGTGAATCAGAAGAAGTAGAAGAAGGAGAAGGAGAAGGTGAAGTCTGGAGGGTGAATCAGAAGAAGTAGAAGAAGGAGAAGGAGAAGGTGAAGTCTGGAGGGTGAATCAGAAGAAGCAGAAGAAGGAGAAGGAGAAGGTGAAGTCTGGAGGGTGAATCAGAAGAAGGAGAAGAAGGAGAAGGAGAAGATGAAGTCTGGAGGGTGAATCAGAAGAAGTAGAAGAAGGAGAAGGAGAAGGTGAAGTCTGGAGGGTGAATCAGAAGAAGTAGAAGAAGGAGAAGGAGAAGGGGTAGTCTGGAGGGTGAATCAGAAGAAGTAGACGAAGGAGAAGGAGAAGGTGAAGTCTGGAGGGTGAATCAGAAGAAGCAGAAGAAGGAGAAGGAGAAGGTGAAGTCTAAAGGGTGAATCAGAAGAAGTAGAAGAAGGAGAAGGAGAAGGTGAAGTCTGGAGGGTGAATCAGAAGAAGCAGAAGAAGGAGAAGGAGAAGGTGAAGTCTGGAGGGTGAATCAGAAGAAGCAGAAGAAGGAGAAGGATAAGGTGAAGTCTGGAGGGTGAAACAGAAGAAGCAGAATAAGGAGAAGGAGAAGGTGAAGTCTGGAGGGTGAATCAGAAGAAGCAGAAGAAGGAGAAGGAGAAGGTGAAGTCTGGAGGGTGAATCAGAAGAAGTAGAAGAAGGAGAAGGAGAAGGTGAAGTCTGGAGGGTGAAGCAGAAGAAGTAGAAGAAGGAGAAGGAGAAGGTGAAGTCAGGAGGGTGAATCAGAAGAAGTAGAAGAAGGAGAAGGAGAAGGTGAAGTCAGGAGGGTGAATCAGAAGAATCAGAAGAAGGAGAAGGAGAAGGTGAAGTCTGGAGGGTGAATCAGAAGAATCAGAAGAAGGAGAAGGAGAAGGTGAAGTCTGGAGGGTGAATCAGAAGAAGCAGAAGAAAGAGAAGGAGAAGGTGAAGTCTGGAGGGTGAAGCAGAAGAAACAGAAGAAGGAGAAGGAGAAGGTGAAGTCTGGAGGGTGAATCAGAAGAAGTAGAAGAAGGAGAAGGAGAAGGTGAAGTCTGGGGGGTGAAGCAGAAGAAGGAGAAGAAGGAGAAGGAGAAGGTGAAGTCAGGAGGGTGAATCAGAAGAAGCAGAATAAGGAGAAGGAGAAGGTGAAGTCTGGAGGGTGAATCAGAAGAAGCAGAAGAAGGAGAAGGAGAAGGTGAAGTCTGGAGGGTGAATCAGAAGAAGTAGAAGAAGGAGAAGGAGAAGGTGAAGTCTGGGGGGTGAAGCAGAAGAAGTAGAAGAAGGAGAAGGAGAAGGTGAAGTCAGGAGGGTGAATCAGAAGAAGTAGAAGAAGGAGAAGGAGAAGGTGAAGTCAGGAGGGTAAATCAGAAGAAGCAGAAGAAGGAGAAGGAGAAGGTGAAGTCTGGAGGGCGAATCAGAAGAAACAGAAGAAGGAGAAGGAGAAGGTGAAATCTGGAGGGTGAATCAGAAGAAGCAGAAGAAGGAGAAGGAGAAGGTGAAGTCTGGAGGTTGAATCAGAAGAAGCAGAATAAGGAGAAGGAGAAGGTGAAGTCTGGAGGGTGAATCAGAAGAAGCAGAATAAGGAGAAGGAGAAGGTGAAGTCTGGAGGGTGAATCAGAAGAAGGAGAAGAAGGAGAAGGAGAAGATGAAGTCTGGAGGGTGAATCAGAAGAAGTAGAAGAAGGAGAAGGAGAAGGGGTAGTCTGGAGGGTGAATCAGAAGAAGTAGACGAAGGAGAAGGAGAAGGTGAAGTCTGGAGGGTGAATCAGAAGAAGCAGAAGAAGGAGAAGGAGAAGGTGAAGTCTGGAGGGTGAATCAGAAGAAGTAGAAGAAGGAGAAGGAGAAGGTGAAGTCTGGAGGGTGAATCAGAAGAAGCAGAAGAAGGAGAAGGAGAAGGTGAAGTCTGGAGGGTGAATCAGAAGATGCAGAAGAAGGAGAAGGAGAAGATGAAGTCTGGAGGGTGAATCAGAAGAAGTAGAAGAAGGAGAAGGAGAAGGTGAGGTCTGGAGGGTGAATCAGAAGAAGTAGAAGAAGGAGAAGGAGAAGGTGAAGTCTGGAGGGTGAATCAGAAGAAACAGAAGAAGGAGAAGGAGAAGGTGAAGTCTGGAGGGTGAATCAGAAGAAGTAGAAGAAGGAGAAGGAGAAGGTGAAGTCTGGAGGGTGAATCAGAAGAAGCAGAAGAAGGAGAAGGAGAAGATGAAGTCTGGAGGGTGAATCAGAAGAAGTAGAAGAAGGAGAAGGAGAAGGTGAAGTCTGGAGGGTGAATCAGAAGAAGCAGAAGAAGGAGAAGGAGAAGGTGAAGTCTGGAGGGTGAATCAGAAGAAGCAGAAGAAGGAGAAGGAGAAGGTGAAGTCTGGAGGGTGAACCAGAAGAAGCAGAATAAGGAGAAGGAGAAGGTGAAGTCTGGAGGGTGAATCAGAAGAAGTAGAAGAAGGAGAAGGAGAAGGTGAAGTCTGGAGGGTGAATCAGAAGAAGTAGAAGAAGGAGAAGGAGAAGGTGAAGTCTGGAGGGTGAATCAGAAGAAGTAGAAGAAGGAGAAGGAGAAGGTGAAGTCTGGAGGGTGAAGCAGAAGAAGTAGAAGAAGGAGAAGGAGAAGGTGAAGTCAGGAGGGTGAATCAGAAGAAGTAGAAGAAGGAGAAGGAGAAGGTGAAGTCAGGAGGGTGAATCAGAAGAAGCAGAAGAAGGAGAAGGAGAAGGTGAAGTCTGGAGGGTGAATCAGAAGAATCAGAAGAAGGAGAAGGAGAAGGTGAAGTCTGGAGGGAGAATCAGAAGAAGCAGTAGAAAGAGAAGGAGAAGGTGAAGTCTGGAGGGTGAATCAGAAGAAGTAGAAGAAGGAGAAGGAGAAGGTGAAGTCTGGAGGGTGAATCAGAAGAAGCAGAAGAAGGAGAAGGAGAAGGTGAAGTCTGGAGGGTGAATCAGAAGAAGCAGAAGAAGGAGAAGGAAAAGGTGAAGTCTGGAGGGTGAATCAGAAGAAGCAGAAGAAGGAGAAGGAGAAGGTGAAGTCTGGAGGATGAATCAGAAGAAGCAGAATAAGGAGAAGGAGAAGGTGAAGTCTGGAGGGTGAATCAGAAGAAGCAGAAGAAGGAGAAGGAGAAGGTGAAGTCAGGAGGGTGAATCAGAAGAAGCAGAAGAAGGAGAAGGAGAAGGTGAAGTCTGGAGGGTGAATCAGAAGAAGTAGAAGAAGGAGAAGGAGAAGGTGAAGTCTGGAGGGTGAATCAGAAGAAGCAGAAGAAGGAGAAGGAGAAGATGAAGTCTGGAGGGTGAATCAGAAGAAGTAGAAGAAGGAGAAGGAGAAGGTGAAGTCTGGAGGGTGAATCAGAAGAAGCAGAAGAAGGAGAAGGAGAAGGTGAAGTCTGGAGGGTGAATCAGAAGAAGCAGAAGAAGGAGAAGGAGAAGGTGAAGTCTGGAGGGTGAACCAGAAGAAGCAGAATAAGGAGAAGGAGAAGGTGAAGTCTGGAGGGTGAATCAGAAGAAGTAGAAGAAGGAGAAGGAGAAGGTGAAGTCTGGAGGGTGAATCAGAAGAAGTAGAAGAAGGAGAAGGAGAAGGTGAAGTCTGGAGGGTGAATCAGAAGAAGTAGAAGAAGGAGAAGGAGAAGGTGAAGTCTGGAGGGTGAAGCAGAAGAAGTAGAAGAAGGAGAAGGAGAAGGTGAAGTCAGGAGGGTGAATCAGAAGAAGTAGAAGAAGGAGAAGGAGAAGGTGATGTCAGGAGGGTGAATCAGAAGAAGCAGAAGAAGGAGAAGGAGAAGGTGAAGTCTGGAGGGTGAATCAGAAGAATCAGAAGAAGGAGAAGGAGAAGGTGAAGTCTGGAGGGAGAATCAGAAGAAGCAGTAGAAAGAGAAGGAGAAGGTGAAGTCTGGAGGGTGAATCAGAAGAAGTAGAAGAAGGAGAAGGAGAAGGTGAAGTCTGGAGGGTGAATCAGAAGAAGCAGAAGAAGGAGAAGGAGAAGGTGAAGTCTGGAGGGTGAATCAGAAGAAGCAGAAGAAGGAGAAGGAAAAGGTGAAGTCTGGAGGGTGAATCAGAAGAAGCAGAAGAAGGAGAAGGAGAAGGTGAAGTCTGGAGGATGAATCAGAAGAAGCAGAATAAGGAGAAGGAGAAGGTGAAGTCTGGAGGGTGAATCAGAAGAAGCAGAAGAAGGAGAAGGAGAAGGTGAAGTCAGGAGGGTGAATCAGAAGAAGCAGAAGAAGGAGAAGGAGAAGGTGAAGTCTGGAGGGTGAATCAGAAGAATCAGAAGAAGGAGAAGGAGAAGATGAAGTCTGGAGGGTGAATCAGAAGAAGCAGAAGAAAGAGAAGGAGAAGGGGAAGTCTGGAGGGTGAAGCAGAAGAAACAGAAGAAGGAGAAGGAGTAGGTGAAGACTGGAGGGTGAATCAGAAGAAGTAGAAGAAGGAGAAGGAGAAGTTGAAGTCTGGAGGGTGAAGCAGAAGAAGTAGAAGATGGAGAAGGAGTAGGTGAAGTCAGGAGGGTGAATCAGAAGAAGTAGAAGAAGGAGAAGGAGAAGGTGAAGTCAGGAGTGTGAATCAGAAGAAGCAGAAGATGGAGAAGGAGAAGGTGAAGTCTGGAGGGTGAATCAGAAGAATCAGAAGGAGAAGGAGAAGGTGAAGTCTGGAGGGTGAATCAGAAGAAGCAGAGGAAGGAGAAGGAGAAGGTGAAGTCTGGAGGGTGAATCAGAAGAAGCAGAATAAGGAGAAGGAGAAGGTGAAGTCTGGAGGGTGAATCAGAAGAAGTAGAAGAAGGAGAAGGAGAAGGTGAGGTCTGGAGGGTGAATCAGAAGAACCAGAAGAAGGAGAAGGAGAAGGTGAAGTCTGGAGGGTGAATCAGAAGAAGCAGAGGAAGGAGAAGGAGAAGGTGAAGTCTGGAGGGTGAATCAGAAGAAGCAGAAGAAGGAGAAGGAAAAGGTGAAGTCAGGAGCGTGAATCAGAAGAAGCAGAAGAAGGAGAAGGAGAAGGTGAAGTTAGGAGGGTGAATCAGAAGAAGCAGAAGAAGGAGAAGGAGCAGGTGAAGTCAGGGGGGTGAAGCAGAAGAAGTAGAAGAAGGAGAAGGAGAAGGTGAAGTCAGGACGGTGAAGCAGAAGAAGCAGAAGAAGGAGAAGGAGAAGGTGAAGTCTGGAGGGTGAAGCAGAAGAAGCAGAAGAAGGAGAAGGAGAGGGTGAAGTCTGGAGGGTGAATCAGAAGAAGTAGAAGAAGGAGAAGGAGAAGGTGAAGTCAGGAGAGTGAAGCAGAAGAAGCAGAAGAAGGAGAAGGAGAAGGTGAAGTCTGGAGGGCGAAGCAGAAGAAGCAGAAGAAGGAGAAGGAGAAGGTGAAGTCTGGAGGGTGAAGCAGAAGAAGCAGAAGAAGGAGAAGGAGTAGGTGAAGTCTGGAGGTTGAATCAGAAGAAGTAGAAGAAGGAGAAGAATAAGGTGAAGTCAGGATGGTGAAGCAGAAGAAGCAGAAGAAGGAGAAGGAGAAGGTGAAGTCTGGAGGGTGAAGCAGAAGAAGTAGAAGAAGGAGAAGGAGAAGGTGAAGTCTGGAGGGTGAAGCAGAAGAAGCAGAAGAAGGAGAAGGAGAAGGTGAAGTCAGGAGGGTGGATCAGAAGAAGTAGAAGAAGGAGAAGGAGAAGGTGAAGTCTGGAGGGTGAATCAGAAGAAGCAGAAGAAGGAGAAGGAGAAGGTGAAGTCTGGAGGGCGCAGCAGAAGAAGCAGAAGAAGGAGAAAGAGAAGGTGAAGTCTGGAGGGTGAAGCAGAAGAAGCAGAAGAAGGAGAAGGAGAGGGTGAAGTCTGGAGGGTGAATCAGAAGAAGTAGAAGAAGGAGAAGAAGAAGGTGAAGTCAGGAGAGTGAAGCAGAAGAAGCAGAAGAAGGAGAATGAGAAGGTGAAGTCTGGAGGGCGAAGCAGAAGAAGCAGAAGAAGGAGAAGGAGAAGGTGAAGTCTGGAGGGTGAAGCAGAAGAAGCAGAAGAAGGAGAAGGAGTAGGTGAAGTCTGGAGGGTGAATCAGAAGAAGTAGAAGAAGGAGAAGGAGAAGGTGAAGTCAGGAGGGTGAAGCAGAAGAAGCAGAAGAAGGAGAAGGAGAAGGTGAAGTCTGGAGGGTGAAGCAGAAGAAGCAGAAGAAGGAGAAGGAGAAGGTGAAGTCTGGAGGGTGAATCAGAAGAAGCAGAAGAAGGAGAAGGAGAAGGTGAAGTCTGGAGGGTGAATAAGAAGAAGCAGAAGAAGGAGAAGGAGAAGATGAAGTCTGGAGGGTGAATCAGAAGAAGTAGAAGAAGGAGAAGGAGAAGATGAGGTCTGGAGGGTGAATCAGAAGAAGCAGAAGAAGGAGACGGAGAAGGTGAAGTCTGGAGGGTGAATCAGAAGAAGCAGAAGAAGGAGAAGGAGAAGGTGAAGTCTGGAGGGTGAATTAGAAGAAGCAGAAGAAGGAGAAGGAGAAGGTGAAGTCAGGAGGGTGAATCAGAAGAAGCAGAAGAAGGAGAAGGAGCAGGTGAAGTCAGGGGGGTGAAGCAGAAGAAGTAGAAGAAGGAGAAGGAGAAGGTGAAGTCAGGAGGGTGAAGCAGAAGAAGCAGAAGAAGGAGAAGGAGAAGGTGAAGTCTGGAGGGCGCAGCAGAAGAAGCAGAAGAAGGAGAAGGAGAAGGTGAAGTCTGCAGGGTGAATCAGAAGAAGTAGAAGAAGGAGAAGGAGAAGGTGAAGTCAGGAGAGTGAAGCAGAAGAAGCAGAAGAAGGAGAAGGAGAAGGTGAAGTCTGGAGGGTGAAGCAGAAGAAGCAGAAGAAAGGAGAAGGAGAAGGTGAAGTCTGGTGGGCGAAGCAGAAGAAGCAGAAGGAGAAGGAGAAGGTGAAGTCTGGAGGGTGAAGCAGAAGAAGCAGAAGAAGGAGAAGGAGAAGGTGAAGTCTGGAAGGTGAATCAGAAGAAGTAGAAGAAGGAGAAGGAGAAGGTGAAGTCAGGAGGGTGAATCAGAAGAAGTAGAAGAAGGAGAAGGAGAAGGTGAAGTCAGGAGGGTGAAGCAGAAGAAGCAGAAGAGGGAGAAGGAGAAGGTGAAGTCAGGAGGGTGAATCGGAAGAAGTAGAAGAAGGAGAAGGAGAAGGTGAAGTCTGGAGGGTGAATCAGAAGAAGTAGAAGAAGGAGAAGGAGAAGGTGAAGTCTGGAGGGTGAATCAGAAGAAGTAGAAGAAGGAGAAGGAGAAGGTGAAGTCTGGAGGGTGAATCAGAAGAAGCAGAAGAAGGAGAAGGAGAAGGTGACGTCTGGAGGGAGAAGCAGAAGAAGTAGAAGAAGGAGAAGGAGAAGGTGAAGTCTGGAGGGTGAATCAGAAGAAGTAGAAGAAGGAGAAGGGGAAGGTGAAGTCTGGAGGGTGAATCAGAAGAAGTAGAAGACGGAGAAGGAGAAGGTGAAGTCTGGAGGGTGAATCAGAAGAAGCAGAAGAACGAGAAGGAGAAGGTGAAGTCTGGAGGGTGAATCAGCAGAAGTAGAAGAAGGAGAAGGAGAAGGTGTAGTCTGGAGGGTGAATCAGAAGAAGTAGACGAAGGAGAAGGAGAAGGTGAAGTCTGGAGGGTGAATCAGAAGAAGCAGAAGAACGAGAAGGAGAAGGTGAAGTCTGGAGGGTGAATCAGAAGAAGTAGAAGAAGGAGAATGAGAAGGTGAAGTCTGGAGGATGAATCAGAAGAAGCAGAAGAAGGAGAAGGAGAAGGTGAAGTCTGGAGGGTGAATCAGAAGAAGCAGAAGAAGGAGAAGGAGAAGGTGAAGTCTGGAGGGAGAATCAGAAGAAGCAGAATAAGGAGAAGGAGAAGGTGAAGTCTGGAGGGTGAATCAGTAGAAGCAGAAGAAGGAGAAGGAGAAGGTGAAGTCTGGAGGGTGAATCAGAAGAAACAGAAGAAGGAGAAGGAGAAGGTGAAATCTAGAGGGTGAATCAGAAGAAGCAGAAGAAGGAGAAGGAGAAGGTGAAGTCTGGAGGTTGAATCAGAAGAAGCAGAATAAGGAGAAGGAGAAGGTGAAGTCTGGAGGGTGAATCAGAAGAAGCAGAATAAGGAGAAGGAGAAGGTGAAGTCTGGAGGGTGAATCAGAAGAAGGAGAAGAAGGAGAAGGAGAAGATGAAGTCTGGAGGGTGAATCAGAAGAAGTAGAAGAAGGAGAAGGAGAAGGTGAAGTCTGGAGGGTGAATCAGAAGAAGTAGAAGAAGGAGAAGGAGAAGGGGTAGTCTGGAGGGTGAATCAGAAGAAGTAGACGAAGGAGAAGGAGAAGGTGAAGTCTGGAGGGTGAATCAGAAGAAGCAGAAGAAGGAGAAGGAGAAGGTGAAGTCTGGAGGGTGAATCAGAAGAAGTAGAAGAAGGAGAAGGAGAAGGTGAAGTCTGGAGGGTGAATCAGAAGAAGCAGAAGAAGGAGAAGGAGAAGGTGAAGTCTGGAGGGTGAATCAGAAGATGCAGAAGAAGGAGAAGGAGAAGATGAAGTCTGGAGGGTGAATCAGAAGAAGTAGAAGAAGGAGAAGGAGAAGGTGAGGTCTGGAGGGTGAATCAGAAGAAGTAGAAGAAGGAGAAGGAGAAGGTGAAGTCTGGAGGGTGAATCAGAAGAAACAGAAGAAGGAGAAGGAGAAGGTGAAGTCTGGAGGGTGAATCAGAAGAAGTAGAAGAAGGAGAAGGAGAAGGTGAAGTCTGGAGGGTGAATCAGAAGAAGCAGAAGAAGGAGAAGGAGAAGATGAAGTCTGGAGGGTGAATCAGAAGAAGTAGAAGAAGGAGAAGGAGAAGGTGAAGTCTGGAGGGTGAATCAGAAGAAGCAGAAGAAGGAGAAGGAGAAGGTGAAGTCTGGAGGGTGAATCAGAAGAAGCAGAAGAAGGAGAAGGAGAAGGTGAAGTCTGGAGGGTGAACCAGAAGAAGCAGAATAAGGAGAAGGAGAAGGTGAAGTCTGGAGGGTGAATCAGAAGAAGTAGAAGAAGGAGAAGGAGAAGGTGAAGTCTGGAGGGTGAATCAGAAGAAGTAGAAGAAGGAGAAGGAGAAGGTGAAGTCTGGAGGGTGAATCAGAAGAAGTAGAAGAAGGAGAAGGAGAAGGTGAAGTCTGGAGGGTGAAGCAGAAGAAGTAGAAGAAGGAGAAGGAGAAGGTGAAGTCAGGAGGGTGAATCAGAAGAAGTAGAAGAAGGAGAAGGAGAAGGTGAAGTCAGGAGGGTGAATCAGAAGAAGCAGAAGAAGGAGAAGGAGAAGGTGAAGTCTGGAGGGTGAATCAGAAGAATCAGAAGAAGAAGGAGAAGGTGAAGTCTGGAGGGAGAATCAGAAGAAGCAGAAGAAAGAGAAGGAGAAGGTGAAGTCTGGAGGGTGAATCAGAAGAAGTAGAAGAAGGAGAAGGAGAAGGTGAAGTCTGGAGGGTGAATCAGAAGAAGCAGAAGAAGGAGAAGGAGAAGGTGAAGTCTGGAGGGTGAATCAGAAGAAGCAGAAGAAGGAGAAGGAAAAGGTGAAGTCTGGAGGGTGAAGCAGAAGAAGCAGAAGAAGGAGAAGGAGAGGGTGAAGTCTGGAGGGTGAATCAGAAGAAGTAGAAGAAGGAGAAGGAGAAGGTGAAGTCAGGAGAGTGAAGCAGAAGAAGCAGAAGAAGGAGAAGGAGAAGGTGAAGTCTGGAGGGCGAAGCAGAAGAAGCAGAAGAAGGAGAAGGAGAAGGTGAAGTCTGGAGGGTGAAGCAGAAGAAGCAGAAGAAGGAGAAGGAGTAGGTGAAGTCTGGAGGTTGAATCAGAAGAAGTAGAAGAAGGAGAAGAATAAGGTGAAGTCAGGATGGTGAAGCAGAAGAAGCAGAAGAAGGAGAAGGAGAAGGTGAAGTCTGGAGGGTGAAGCAGAAGAAGTAGAAGAAGGAGAAGGAGAAGGTGAAGTCTGGAGGGTGAAGCAGAAGAAGCAGAAGAAGGAGAAGGAGAAGGTGAAGTCAGGAGGGTGGATCAGAAGAAGTAGAAGAAGGAGAAGGAGAAGGTGAAGTCTGGAGGGTGAATCAGAAGAAGTAGAAGAAGGAGAAGGAGAAGGTGAAGTCTGGAGGGCGCAGCAGAAGAAGCAGAAGAAGGAGAAAGAGAAGGTGAAGTCTGCAGGGTGAAGCAGAAGAAGCAGAAGAAGGAGAAGGAGAGGGTGAAGTCTGGAGGGTGAATCAGAAGAAGTAGAAGAAGGAGAAGAAGAAGGTGAAGTCAGGAGAGTGAAGCAGAAGAAGCAGAAGAAGGAGAATGAGAAGGTGAAGTCTGGAGGGCGAAGCAGAAGAAGCAGAAGAAGGAGAAGGAGAAGGTGAAGTCTGGAGGGTGAAGCAGAAGAAGCAGAAGAAGGAGAAGGAGTAGGTGAAGTCTGGAGGGTGAATCAGAAGAAGTAGAAGAAGGAGAAGGAGAAGGTGAAGTCAGGAGGGTGAAGCAGAAGAAGCAGAAGAAGGAGAAGGAGAAGGTGAAGTCTGGAGGGTGAAGCAGAAGAAGCAGAAGAAGGAGAAGGAGAAGGTGAAGTCTGGAGGGTGAATCAGAAGAAGCAGAAGAAGGAGAAGGAGAAGGTGAAGTCTGGAGGGTGAATAAGAAGAAGCAGAAGAAGGAGAAGGAGAAGATGAAGTCTGGAGGGTGAATCAGAAGAAGTAGAAGAAGGAGAAGGAGAAGATGAGGTCTGGAGGGTGAATCAGAAGAAGCAGAAGAAGGAGACGGAGAAGGTGAAGTCTGGAGGGTGAATCAGAAGAAGCAGAAGAAGGAGAAGGAGAAGGTGAAGTCTGGAGGGTGAATTAGAAGAAGCAGAAGAAGGAGAAGGAGAAGGTGAAGTCAGGAGGGTGAATCAGAAGAAGCAGAAGAAGGAGAAGGAGCAGGTGAAGTCAGGGGGGTGAAGCAGAAGAAGTAGAAAAAGGAGAAGGAGAAGGTGAAGTCAGGAGGGTGAAGCAGAAGAAGCAGAAGAAGGAGAAGGAGAAGGTGAAGTCTGGAGGGCGCAGCAGAAGAAGCAGAAGAAGGAGAAGGAGAAGGTGAAGTCTGCAGGGTGAATCAGAAGAAGTAGAAGAAGGAGAAGGAGAAGGTGAAGTCAGGAGAGTGAAGCAGAAGAAGCAGAAGAAGGAGAAGGAGAAGGTGAAGTCTGGAGGGTGAAGCAGAAGAAGCAGAAGAAAGGAGAAGGAGAAGGTGAAGTCTGGTGGGCGAAGCAGAAGAAGCAGAAGGAGAAGGAGAAGGTGAAGTCTGGAGGGTGAAGCAGAAGAAGCAGAAGAAGGAGAAGGAGAAGGTGAAGTCTGGAGGGTGAATCAGAAGAAGTAGAAGAAGGAGAAGGAGAAGGTGAAGTCAGGAGGGTGAATCAGAAGAAGTAGAAGAAGGAGAAGGAGAAGGTGAAGTCAGGAGGGTGAAGCAGAAGAAGCAGAAGAGGGAGAAGGAGAAGGTGAAGTCAGGAGGGTGAATCGGAAGAAGTAGAAGAAGGAGAAGGAGAAGGTGAAGTCTGGAGGGTGAATCAGAAGAAGTAGAAGAAGGAGAAGGAGAAGGTGAAGTCTGGAGGGTGAATCAGAAGAAGTAGAAGAAGGAGAAGGAGAAGGTGAAGTCTGGAGGGTGAATCAGAAGAAGCAGAAGAAGGAGAAGGAGAAGGTGACATCTGGAGGGAGAAGCAGAAGAAGTAGAAGAAGGAGAAGGAGAAGGTGAAGTCTGGAGGGTGAATCAGAAGAAGTAGAAGAAGGAGAAGGGGAAGGTGAAGTCTGGAGGGTGAATCAGAAGAAGTAGAAGACGGAGAAGGAGAAGGTGAAGTCTGGAGGGTGAATCAGAAGAAGCAGAAGAACGAGAAGGAGAAGGTGAAGTCTGGAGGGTGAATCAGCAGAAGTAGAAGAAGGAGAAGGAGAAGGTGTAGTCTGGAGGGTGAATCAGAAGAAGTAGACGAAGGAGAAGGAGAAGGTGAAGTCTGGAGGGTGAATCAGAAGAAGCAGAAGAACGAGAAGGAGAAGGTGAAGTCTGGAGGGTGAATCAGAAGAAGTAGAAGAAGGAGAATGAGAAGGTGAAGTCTGGAGGATGAATCAGAAGAAGCAGAAGAAGGAGAAGGAGAAGGTGAAGTCTGGAGGGTGAATCAGAAGAAGCAGAAGAAGGAGAAGGAGAAGGTGAAGTCTGGAGGGAGAATCAGAAGAAGCAGAATAAGGAGAAGGAGAAGGTGAAGTCTGGAGGGTGAATCAGTAGAAGCAGAAGAAGGAGAAGGAGAAGGTGAAGTCTGGAGGGTGAATCAGAAGAAACAGAAGAAGGAGAAGGAGAAGGTGAAATCTAGAGGGTGAATCAGAAGAAGCAGAAGAAGGAGAAGGAGAAGGTGAAGTCTGGAGGTTGAATCAGAAGAAGCAGAATAAGGAGAAGGAGAAGGTGAAGTCTGGAGGGTGAATCAGAAGAAGCAGAATAAGGAGAAGGAGAAGGTGAAGTCTGGAGGGTGAATCAGAAGAAGGAGAAGAAGGAGAAGGAGAAGATGAAGTCTGGAGGGTGAATCAGAAGAAGTAGAAGAAGGAGAAGGAGAAGGTGAAGTCTGGAGGGTGAATCAGAAGAAGTAGAAGAAGGAGAAGGAGAAGGGGTAGTCTGGAGGGTGAATCAGAAGAAGTAGACGAAGGAGAAGGAGAAGGTGAAGTCTGGAGGGTGAATCAGAAGAAGCAGAAGAAGGAGAAGGAGAAGGTGAAGTCTGGAGGGTGAACCAGAAGAAGTAGAAGAAGGAGAAGGAGAAGGTGAAGTCTGGAGGGTGAATCAGAAGAAGCAGAAGAAGGAGAAGGAGAAGGTGAAGTCTGGAGGGTGAATCAGAAGATGCAGAAGAAGGAGAAGGAGAAGATGAAGTCTGGAGGGTGAATCAGAAGAAGTAGAAGAAGGAGAAGGAGAAGGTGAGGTCTGGAGGGTGAATCAGAAGAAGTAGAAGAAGGAGAAGGAGAAGGTGAAGTCTGGAGGGTGAATCAGAAGAAACAGAAGAAGGAGAAGGAGAAGGTGAAGTCTGGAGGGTGAATCAGAAGAAGTAGAAGAAGGAGAAGGAGAAGGTGAAGTCTGGAGGGTGAATCAGAAGAAGCAGAAGAAGGAGAAGGAGAAGATGAAGTCTGGAGGGTGAATCAGAAGAAGTAGAAGAAGGAGAAGGAGAAGGTGAAGTCTGGAGGGTGAATCAGAAGAAGCAGAAGAAGGAGAAGGAGAAGGTGAAGTCTGGAGGGTGAATCAGAAGAAGCAGAAGAAGGAGAAGGAGAAGGTGAAGTCTGGAGGGTGAACCAGAAGAAGCAGAATAAGGAGAAGGAGAAGGTGAAGTCTGGAGGGTGAATCAGAAGAAGTAGAAGAAGGAGAAGGAGAAGGTGAAGTCTGGAGGGTGAATCAGAAGAAGTAGAAGAAGGAGAAGGAGAAGGTGAAGTCTGGAGGGTGAATCAGAAGAAGTAGAAGAAGGAGAAGGAGAAGGTGAAGTCTGGAGGGTGAAGCAGAAGAAGTAGAAGAAGGAGAAGGAGAAGGTGAAGTCAGGAGGGTGAATCAGAAGAAGTAGAAGAAGGAGAAGGAGAAGGTGAAGTCAGGAGGGTGAATCAGAAGAAGCAGAAGAAGGAGAAGGAGAAGGTGAAGTCTGGAGGGTGAATCAGAAGAATCAGAAGAAGAAGGAGAAGGTGAAGTCTGGAGGGAGAATCAGAAGAAGCAGAAGAAAGAGAAGGAGAAGGTGAAGTCTGGAGGGTGAATCAGAAGAAGTAGAAGAAGGAGAAGGAGAAGGTGAAGTCTGGAGGGTGAATCAGAAGAAGCAGAAGAAGGAGAAGGAGAAGGTGAAGTCTGGAGGGTGAATCAGAAGAAGCAGAAGAAGGAGAAGGAAAAGGTGAAGTCTGGAGGGTGAATCAGAAGAAGCAGAAGAAGGAGAAGGAGAAGGTGAAGTCTGGAGGATGAATCAGAAGAAGCAGAATAAGGAGAAGGAGAAGGTGAAGTCTGGAGGGTGAATCAGAAGAAGCAGAAGAAGGAGAAGGAGAAGGTGAAGTCTGGAGGGTGAATCAGAAGAAGTAGAAGAAGGAGAAGGAGAAGGTGAAGTCTGGAGGGTGAAGCAGAAGAAGTAGAAGAAGGAGAAGGAGAAGGTGAAGTCAGGAGGGTGAATCAGAAGAAGCAGAAGAAGGAGAAGGAGAAGGTGAAGTCTGGAGGGTGAATCAGAAGAATCAGAAGAAGGAGAAGGAGAAGGTGAAGTCTGGAGGGTGAATCAGAAGAATCAGAAGAAGGAGAAGGAGAAGATGAAGTCTGGAGGGTGAATCAGAAGAAGCAGAAGAAAGAGAAGGAGAAGGGGAAGTCTGGAGGGTGAAGCAGAAGAAACAGAAGAAGGAGAAGGAGTAGGTGAAGACTGGAGGGTGAATCAGAAGAAGTAGAAGAAGGAGAAGGAGAAGGTGAAGTCTGGAGGGTGAATCAGACGAAGTAGAAGAAGGAGAAGGAGAAGGTGAAGTCTGGAGGGTGAATCAGAAGAAGTAGAAGAAGGAGAAGGAGAAGGTGAAGTCTGGAGGGTGAATCAGAAGAAGCAGAAGAAGGAGAAGGAGAAGATGAAGTCTGGAGGGTGAATCAGAAGAAGTAGAAGAAGGAGAAGGAGAAGGTGAGGTCTGGAGGGTGAATCAGAAGAACCAGAAGAAGGAGAAGGAGAAGGTGAAGTCTGGAGGGTGAATCAGAAGAAGCAGAGGAAGGAGAAGGAGAAGGTGAAGTCTGGAGGGTGAATCAGAAGAAGCAGAAGAAGGAGAAGGAAAAGGTGAAGTCAGGAGCGTGAATCAGAAGAAGCAGAAGAAGGAGAAGGAGAAGGTGAAATTAGGAGGGTGAATCAGAAGAAGCAGAAGAAGAAGAAGGAGCAGGTGAAGTCAGGGGGGTGAAGCAGAAGAAGTAGAAGAAGGAGAAGGAGAAGGTGAAGTCAGGACGGTGAAGCAGAAGAAGCAGAAGAAGGAGAAGGAGAAGGTGAAGTCTGGAGGGTGAAGCAGAAGAAGCAGAAGAAGGAGAAGGAGAGGGTGAAGTCTGGAGGGTGAATCAGAAGAAGTAGAAGAAGGAGAAGGAGAAGGTGAAGTCAGGAGAGTGAAGCAGAAGAAGCAGAAGAAGGAGAAGGAGAAGGTGAAGTCTGGAGGGCGAAGCAGAAGAAGCAGAAGAAGGAGAAGGAGAAGGTGAAGTCTGGAGGGTAAAGCAGAAGAAGCAGAAGAAGGAGAAGGAGTAGGTGAAGTCTGGAGGGTGAATCAGAAGAAGTAGAAGAAGGAGAAGAATAAGGTGAAGTCAGGATGGTGAAGCAGAAGAAGCAGAAGAAGGAGAAGGAGAAGGTGAAGTCTGGAGGGTGAAGCAGAAGAAGTAGAAGAAGGAGAAGGAGAAGGTGAAGTCTGGAGGGTGAAGCAGAAGAAGCAGAAGAAGGAGAAGGAGAAGGTGAAGTCAGGAGGGTGGATCAGAAGAAGTAGAAGAAGGAGAAGGAGAAGGTGAAGTCTGGAGGGTGAATCAGAAGAAGCAGAAGAAGGAGAAGGAGAAGGTGAAGTCTGGAGGGCGCAGCAGAAGAAGCAGAAGAAGGAGAAAGAGAAGGTGAAGTCTGGAGGGTGAAGCAGAAGAAGCAGAAGAAGGAGAAGGAGAGGGTGAAGTCTGGAGGGTGAATCAGAAGAAGTAGAAGAAGGAGAAGAAGAAGGTGAAGTCAGGAGAGTGAAGCAGAAGAAGCAGAAGAAGGAGAATGAGAAGGTGAAGTCTGGAGAGCGAAGCAGAAGAAGCAGAAGAAGGAGAAGGAGAAGGTGAAGTCTGGAGGGTGAAGCAGAAGAAGCAGAAGAAGGAGAAGGAGTAGGTGAAGTCTGGAGGGTGAATCAGAAGAAGTAGAAGAAGGAGAAGGAGAAGGTGAAGTCAGGAGGGTGAAGCAGAAGAAGCAGAAGAAGGAGAAGGAGAAGGTGAAGTCTGGAGGGTGAAGCAGAAGAAGCAGAAGAAGGAGAAGGAGAAGGTGAAGTCTGGAGGGTGAATCAGAAGAAGCAGAAGAAGGAGAAGGAGAAGGTGAAGTCTGGAGGGTGAATAAGAAGAAGCAGAAGAAGGAGAAGGAGAAGATGAAGTCTGGAGGGTGAATCAGAAGAAGTAGAAGAAGGAGAAGGAGAAGATGAGGTCTGGAGGGTGAATCAGAAGAAGCAGAAGAAGGAGACGGAGAAGGTGAAGTCTGGAGGGTGAATCAGAAGAAGCAGAAGAAGGAGAAGGAGAAGGTGAAGTCTGGAGGGTGAATTAGAAGAAGCAGAAGAAGGAGAAGGAGAAGGTGAAGGCAGGAGGGTGAATCAGAAGAAACAGAAGAAGGAGAAGGAGCAGGTGAAGTCAGGGGGGTGAAGCAGAAGAAGTAGAAGAAGGAGAAGGAGAAGGTGAAGTCAGGAGGGTGAAGCAGAAGAAGCAGAAGAAGGAGAAGGAGAAGGTGACGTCTGGAGGGCGCAGCAGAAGAAGCAGAAGAAGGAGAAGGAGAAGGTGAAGTCTGCAGGGTGAATCAGAAGAAGTAGAAGAAGGAGAAGGAGAAGGTGAAGTCAGGAGAGTGAAGCAGAAGAAGCAGAAGAAGGAGAAGGAGAAGGTGAAGTCTGGAGGGTGAAGCAGAAGAAGCAGAAGAAGGAGAAGGAGAAGGTGAAGTCTGGAGGGCGAAGCAGAAGAAGCAGAAGGAGAAGGAGAAGGTGAAGTCTGGAGGGTGAAGCAGAAGAAGCAGAAGAAGGAGAAGGAGAAGGCGAAGTCTGGAGGGTGAATCAGAAGAAGCAGAAGAAGGAGAAGGAGAAGGTGAAGTCAGGAGGGTGAATCAGAAGAAGTAGAAGAAGGAGAAGGAGAAGGTGAAGTCAGGAGGGTGAAGCAGAAGAAGCAGAAGAAGGAGAAGGAGAAGGTGAAGTCAGGAGGGTGAATCGGAAGAAGTAGAAGAAGGAGAAGGAGAAGGTGAAGTCTGGAGGGTGAATCAGAAGAAGTAGAAGAAGGAGAAGGAGAAGGTGAAGTCTGGAGGGTGAATCAGAAGAAGTAGAAGAAGGAGAAGGAGAAGGTGAAGTCTGGAGGGTGAATCAGAAGAAGCAGAAGAAGGAGAAGGAGAAGGTGACGTCTGGAGGGAGAAGCAGAAGAAGTAGAAGAAGGAGAAGGAGAAGGTGAAGTCTGGAGGGTGAATCAGAAGAAGTAGAAGAAGGAGAAGGGGAAGGTGAAGTCTGGAGGGTGAATCAGAAGAAGTAGAAGACGGAGAAGGAGAAGGTGAAGTCTGGAGGGTGAATCAGAAGAAGCAGAAGAACGAGAAGGAGAAGGTGAAGTCTGGAGGGTGAATCAGCAGAAGTAGAAGAAGGAGAAGGAGAAGGTGTAGTCTGGAGGGTGAATCAGAAGAAGTTGACGAAGGAGAAGGAGAAGGTGAAGTCTGGAGGGTGAATCAGAAGAAGCAGAAGAACGGGAAGGAGAAGGTGAAGTCTGGAGGGTGAATCAGAAGAAGTAGAAGAAGGAGAATGAGAAGGTGAAGTCTGGAGGATGAATCAGAAGAAGCAGAAGAAGGAGAAGGAGAAGGTGAAGTCTGGAGGGTGAATCAGAAGAAGCAGAAGAAGGAGAAGGAGAAGGTGAAGTCTGGAGGGAGAATCAGAAGAAGCAGAATAAGGAGAAGGAGAAGGTGAAGTCTGGAGGGTGAATCAGTAGAAGCAGAAGAAGGAGAAGGAGAAGGTGAAGTCTGGAGGGTGAATCAGAAGAAGTAGAAGAAGGAGAAGGAGAAGGTGAAGTCTGGAGGGTGAATCAGAAGAAGTAGAAGAAGGAGAAGGAGAAGGTGAAGTCTGGAGGGTGAATCAGAAGCAGTAGAAGAAGGAGAAGGAGAAGGTGAAGTCTGGAGGGTGAAGCAGAAGAAGTAGAAGAAGGAGAAGGAGAAGGTGAAGTCTGGAGGGTGAATTAGAAGAAGCAGAAGAAGGAGAAGTAGAAGGTGAAGTCAGGGGGGTGAATCAGAAGAAGCAGAAGAAGGAGAAGCAGAAGGTAAAGTTAGGAGGCTGAACCAGAAGAAGCAGAAGAAGGAGAAGGAGCAGGTGAAGTCATGGGGGTGAAGCAGAAGAAGTAGTAGAAGTGAGAAGGAGAAGGTGAAGTCAGGAGGGTGAAGCAGAAGAAGCAGAAGAAGGAGAAGGAGAAGGTGAAGTCTGGAGGGCGCAGCAGAAGAAGCAGAAGATGGAGAAGGAGAAGGTGAAGTCTGGAGGGTGAAGCAGAAGAAGCAGAAGAAGGAGAAGGAGAAGGTGAAGTCTGGAGGGTGAATCAGAAGAAGTAGAAGAAGGAGAAGGAGAAGGTGAAGTCAGGAGAGTGAAGCAGAAGAAGCAGAAGAAGGAGAAGGAGAAGGTGAAGTCTGGAGGGTGAAGCAGAAGAAGCAGAAGAAGGAGAAGGAGAAGGTGAAGTCTGGAGGGCGAAGCAGAAGAAGCAGAAGAAGGAGAAGGGGAAGGTGAAGTCTGGAGGGTGAATCAGAAGAAGTAGAAGAAGCAGAAGGAGAAGGTGAAGTCTGGAGGGTGAATCAGAAGAAGCAGAAGAAGGAGAAGGAGAAGGTGAAGTCTGGAGGGTGAATCAGAAGAAGCAGAAGAAGGAGAAGGAGAAGGTGAAGTCTGGAGGGTGAATCAGAAGAAGCAGAATAAGGAGAAGGAGAAGGTGAAGTCTGGAGGGTGAATCAGAAGAAGCAGAAGAAGGAGAAGGAGAAGATGAAGTCTGGAGGGTGAATCAGAAGAATTAGAAGAAGGAGAAGGAGAAGGTGAAGTCTGGAGGGTGAATCAGAAGAAGTAGAAGAAGGAGAAGGAGAAGGTGAAGACTGGAGGGTGAATCAGAAGAAGCAGAAGAAGGAGAAGGAGAAGGTGAAGTCTGGAGGGTGAATCAGAAGAAGCAGAAGAAGGAGAAGGAGACGATGAAGTCTGGAGGGTGAATCAGAAGAAGTAGAAGAAGGAGAAGGAGAAGGTGAAGTCTGGAGGGTGAATCAGAAGAAGCAGAAGAAGGAGAAGGAGAAGGTGAAGTCTGGAGGGTGAATCAGAAGAAGCAGAAGAAGGAGAAGGAGAAGGTGAAGTCTGGAGGGTGAATCAGAAGAAGCAGAATAAGGAGAAGGAGAAGGTGAAGTCTGGAGGGTGAATCAGAAGAAGCAGAAGAAGTAGAAGGAGAAGGTGAAGTCTGGAGGGTGAATCAGAAGAAGTAGAAGAAGGAGAAGGAGAAGGTGAAGTCTGGAGGGTGAAGCAGAAGAAGTAGAAGAAGGAGAAGGAGAAGGTGAAGTCAGGAGGGTGAATCAGAAGAAGTAGAAGAAGGAGAAGGAGAAGGTGAAATCAGGAGGGTGATTCAGAAGAAGCAGAAGAAGGAGAAGGAGAAGGTGAAGTCTGGAGGGTGAATCAGAAGAATCAGAAGAAGGAGAAGGAGAAGGTGAAGTCTGGAGGGTGAATCAGAAGAAGCAGAAGAAAGAGAAGGAGAAGGTGAAGTCTGGAGGGTGAAGCAGAAGAAACAGAAGAAGGAGAAGGAGAAGGTGAAGTCTGAAGGGTGAATCAGAAGAAGTAGAAGAAGGAGAAGGAGAAGGTGAGGTCTGGAGGGTGAATCAGAAGAAGTAGAAGAAGGAGAAGGAGAAGGTGAAGTCTGGAGGGTGAATCAGAAGAAGCAGAAGAAGGAGAAGGAGAAGATGAAGTCTGGAGGGTGAATCAGAAGAAGTAGAAGAAGGAGAAGGAGAAGGTGAGGTCTGGAGGGTGAATCAGAAGAAGCAGAAGAAGGAGAAGGAGAAGGTGAAGTCTGGAGGGTGAATCAGAAGAAGCAGAAGAAGGAGAAGGAGAAGGTGATGTCTGGAGGGTGAATCAGAAGAAGCAAAAGAAGGAGAAGGAGAAGGTGAAGTCAGGAGGGTGAATCAGAAGAAGCAGAAGAAGGAGAAGGAGAAGGTGAAGTTAGGAGGGTGAATCAGAAGAAGCAGAAGAAGGAGAAGGAGCAGGTGAAGTCAGGGGGGTGAAGCAGAAGAAGTAGAAGAAGGAGAAGGAGAAGGTGAAGTCAGGACGGTGAAGCAGAAGAGGCAGAAGAAGGAGAAGGAGAAGGTGAAGTCTGGAGGGCGCAGCAGAAGAAGCAGAAGAAGGAGAAGGAGAAGGTGAAGTCTGGAGGGTGAAGCAGAAGAAGCAGAAGAAGGAGAAGGTGAAGTCTGGAGGGTGAATCAGAAGGAGTAGAAGAAGGAGAAGGAGAAGGTGAAGTCAGGAGAGTGAAGCAGAAGAAGCAGAAGAAGGAGAAGGAGAAGGTGAAGTCTGGAGGGTGAAGCAGAAGAAGCAGAAGAAGGAGAAGGAGAAGGTGAAGTCTGGAGGGCGAAGCAGAAGAAGCAGAAGAAGGAGAAGGAGAAGGTGAAGTCTGGAGGATGAAGCAGAAGAAGCTGAAGAAGGAGAAGGAGAAGGTGAAGTCTGGAGGGTGAATCAGAAGAAGTAGAAGAAGGAGAAGGAGAAGGTGAAGTCAGGAGGGTGAAGCAGAAGAAGCAGAAGATGGAGAAGGAGAAGGTGAAGTCTGGAGGGTGAAACAGAAGAATCAGAAGAAGGAGAAGGAGAAGGTGAAGTCTGGAGGGTGAATCAGAAGAAGCAGAAGAAAGAGAAGGAGAAGGTGAAGTCTGGAGGGTGAAGCAGAAGAAACAGAAGAAGGAGAAGGAGAAGGTGAAGACTGAAGGGTGAATCAGAAGACGTAGAAGAAGGAGAAGGAGAAGGTGAAGTCTGGAGGGTGAATCAGAAGAAGTAGAAGAAGGCGAAGGAGAAGGTGAAGTCTGGAGGGTGAATCAGAAGAAGCAGAAGAAGGAGAAGGAGAAGGTGAAGTCTGGAGGGTGAATCAGAAGAAGCAGAAGAAGGAGAAGGAGAAGTTGAAGTCTGGAGGGTGAATCAGAAGAAGTAGAAGAAGGAGAAGGAGAAGGTGATGTCTGGAGGGTGAATCAGAAGAAGCAGAAGAAGGAGAAGGAGAAGGTGAAGTCTGGAGGGTGAATCAGAAGAAGCAGAAGAAGGAGAAGGAGAAGGTGAAGTCTGGAGGGTGAATCAGAAGAAGCAAAAGAAGGAGAAGGAGAAGGTGAAGTCAGGAGGGTGAATCAGAAGAAGCAGAAGAAGGAGAAGGAGAAGGTGAAGTTAGGAGGGTGAATCAGAAGAAGCAGAAGAAGGAGAAGGAGCAGGTGAAGTGAGGGGGGTGAAGCAGAAGAAGTAGAAGAAGGAGAAGGAGAAGGTGAAGTCAGGACGGTGAAGCAGAAGAAGCAGAAGAAGGAGAAGGAGAAGGTGAAGTCTGGAGGGCGCAGCAGAAGAAGCCGAAGAAGGAGAAGGAGAAGGTGAAGTCTGGAGGGTGAAGCAGAAGAAGCAGAAGAAGGAGAAGGAGAAGGTGAAGTCTGAAGGGTGAATCAGAAGAAGTAGAAGAAGGAGAGGGAGAAGGTGAAGTCAGGAGAGTGAAGCAGAAGAAGCAGAAGAAGGAGAAGGTGAAGTCTGGAGGGTGAAGCAGAAGAAGCAGAAGAAGGAGAAGGAGAAGGTGAAGTCTGGAGGGCGAAGCAGAAAAAGCAGAAGAAGGAGAAGGAGAAGGTGAAGTCTGGAGGGTGAAGCAGAAGAAGCAGAAGAAGGAGAAGGAGAAGGTGAAGTCTGGAGGGTGAATCAGAAGAAGTAGAAGAAGGAGAAGGAAAGGTGAAGTCAGGAGGGTGAAGCAGAAGAAGCAGAAGAAGGAGAAGGAGAAGGTGAAGTCTGGAGGGTGAAGCAGAAGAAGCAGAAGAAGGAGAAGGAGAAGGTGAAGTCTGGAGGGTGAAGCAGAAGAAGCAGAAGAAGGAGAAGGAGAAGGTGAAGTAAGGAGGGTGAATCAGAAGAAGTAGAAGAAGGAGAAGGAGAAGGTTAAGTCTGGAGGGTGAATCAGAAGACGTAGAAGAAGGAGAAGGAGAAGGTGAAGTCTGGAGGGTGAATCAGAAGAAGCAGAAGAAGGAGAAGGAGAAGGTGAAGTCTGGAGGGAGAAGCAGAAGAAGTAGAAGAAGGAGAAGGAGAAGTTGAAGTCTGGAGGGTGAATCAGACGAAGTAGAAGAAGGAGAAGGAGAAGGTGAAGTCTGGAGGGTCAATCAGAAGAAGTAGAAGAAGGAGAAGGAGAAGGTGAAGTCTGCAGGGTAAATCAGAAGAAGCAGAAGAAGGAGAAGGAGAAGATGAAGTCTGGAGGGTGAATCAGAAGAGGTAGAAGAAGGAGAAGGAGAAGGTGTAGTCTGGACGGTGAATCAGAAGAAGTAGACGAAGGAGAAGGAGAAGGTGAAGTCTGCAGGGTGAATCAGAAGAAGCAGAAGAAGGAGAAGGAGAAGGTGAAGTCTGGAGGGTGGATCAGAAGAAGTAGAAGAAGGAGAAGGAGAAGGTGAAGTCTGGAGGGTGAATCAGAAGAAGAAGGAGAAGGTGAAGTCTGGAGGGTGAATCAGAAGAAGCAGAAGAAGGAGAAGGAGAAGGTGAAGTCTGGAGGGTGAATCAGAAGAAGCAGAATAAGGAGAAGGAGAAGGTGAAGTCTGGAGGGTGAATCAGAAGAAGCAGAAGAAGGAGAAGGAGAAGGTGAAGTCTGGAGGGTGAATCAGAAGAAGTAGAAGAAGGAGAAGGAGAAGTTGAAGTCTGGAGGGTGAATCAGAAGAAGTAGAAGAAGGAGAAGGAGAAGGTGAAGTCAGGAGAGTGAAGCAGAAGAAGCAGAAGAAGGAGAAGGAGAAGGTGAAGTCTGGAGGGTGAAGCAGAAGAAGCAGAAGAAGGAGAAGGAGAAGGTGAAGTCTGGAGGGCGAAGCAGAAGAAGCAGAAGAAGGAGAAGGAGAAGGTGAAGTCTGGAGGGTGAATCAGAAGAAGTAGAAGAAGGAGAAGGAGAAGGTGAAGTCTGGAGGGTGAAGCAGAAGAAGTAGAAGAAGGAGAAGGAGAAGGTGAAGTCAGGAGGGTGAATCAGAAGAAGTAGAAGAAGGAGAAGGAGAAGGTGAAATCAGGAGGGTGATTCAGAAGAAGCAGAAGAAGGAGAAGGAGAAGGTGAAGTCTGGAGGGTGAATCAGAAGAATCAGAAGAAGGAGAAGGAGAAGGTGAAGTCTGGAGGGTGAATCAGAAGAAGCAGAAGAAAGAGAAGGAGAAGGTGAAGTCTGGAGGGTGAAGCAGAAGAAACAGAAGAAGGAGAAGGAGAAGGTGAAGTCTGAAGGGTGAATCAGAAGAAGTAGAAGAAGGAGAAGGAGAAGGTGAGGTCTGGAGGGTGAATCAGAAGAAGTAGAAGAAGGAGAAGGAGAAGGTGAAGTCTGGAGGGTGAATCAGAAGAAGCAGAAGAAGGAGAAGGAGAAGATGAAGTCTGGAGGGTGAATCAGAAGAAGTAGAAGAAGGAGAAGGAGAAGGTGAGGTCTGGAGGGTGAATCAGAAGAAGCAGAAGAAGGAGAAGGAGAAGGTGAAGTCTGGAGGGTGAATCAGAAGAAGCAGAAGAAGGAGAAGGAGAAGGTGATGTCTGGAGGGTGAATCAGAAGAAGCAAAAGAAGGAGAAGGAGAAGGTGAAGTCAGGAGGGTGAATCAGAAGAAGCAGAAGAAGGAGAAGGAGAAGGTGAAGTTAGGAGGGTGAATCAGAAGAAGCAGAAGAAGGAGAAGGAGCAGGTGAAGTCAGGGGGGTGAAGCAGAAGAAGTAGAAGAAGGAGAAGGAGAAGGTGAAGTCAGGACGGTGAAGCAGAAGAGGCAGAAGAAGGAGAAGGAGAAGGTGAAGTCTGGAGGGCGCAGCAGAAGAAGCAGAAGAAGGAGAAGGAGAAGGTGAAGTCTGGAGGGTGAAGCAGAAGAAGCAGAAGAAGGAGAAGGTGAAGTCTGGAGGGTGAATCAGAAGGAGTAGAAGAAGGAGAAGGAGAAGGTGAAGTCAGGAGAGTGAAGCAGAAGAAGCAGAAGAAGGAGAAGGAGAAGGTGAAGTCTGGAGGGTGAAGCAGAAGAAGCAGAAGAAGGAGAAGGAGAAGGTGAAGTCTGGAGGGCGAAGCAGAAGAAGCAGAAGAAGGAGAAGGAGAAGGTGAAGTCTGGAGGATGAAGCAGAAGAAGCTGAAGAAGGAGAAGGAGAAGGTGAAGTCTGGAGGGTGAATCAGAAGAAGTAGAAGAAGGAGAAGGAGAAGGTGAAGTCAGGAGGGTGAAGCAGAAGAAGCAGAAGATGGAGAAGGAGAAGGTGAAGTCTGGAGGGTGAAACAGAAGAATCAGAAGAAGGAGAAGGAGAAGGTGAAGTCTGGAGGGTGAATCAGAAGAAGCAGAAGAAAGAGAAGGAGAAGGTGAAGTCTGGAGGGTGAAGCAGAAGAAACAGAAGAAGGAGAAGGAGAAGGTGAAGACTGAAGGGTGAATCAGAAGACGTAGAAGAAGGAGAAGGAGAAGGTGAAGTCTGGAGGGTGAATCAGAAGAAGTAGAAGAAGGCGAAGGAGAAGGTGAAGTCTGGAGGGTGAATCAGAAGAAGCAGAAGAAGGAGAAGGAGAAGGTGAAGTCTGGAGGGTGAATCAGAAGAAGCAGAAGAAGGAGAAGGAGAAGTTGAAGTCTGGAGGGTGAATCAGAAGAAGTAGAAGAAGGAGAAGGAGAAGGTGATGTCTGGAGGGTGAATCAGAAGAAGCAGAAGAAGGAGAAGGAGAAGGTGAAGTCTGGAGGGTGAATCAGAAGAAGCAGAAGAAGGAGAAGGAGAAGGTGAAGTCTGGAGGGTGAATCAGAAGAAGCAAAAGAAGGAGAAGGAGAAGGTGAAGTCAGGAGGGTGAATCAGAAGAAGCAGAAGAAGGAGAAGGAGAAGGTGAAGTTAGGAGGGTGAATCAGAAGAAGCAGAAGAAGGAGAAGGAGCAGGTGAAGTGAGGGGGGTGAAGCAGAAGAAGTAGAAGAAGGAGAAGGAGAAGGTGAAGTCAGGACGGTGAAGCAGAAGAAGCAGAAGAAGGAGAAGGAGAAGGTGAAGTCTGGAGGGCGCAGCAGAAGAAGCCGAAGAAGGAGAAGGAGAAGGTGAAGTCTGGAGGGTGAAGCAGAAGAAGCAGAAGAAGGAGAAGGAGAAGGTGAAGTCTGAAGGGTGAATCAGAAGAAGTAGAAGAAGGAGAGGGAGAAGGTGAAGTCAGGAGAGTGAAGCAGAAGAAGCAGAAGAAGGAGAAGGTGAAGTCTGGAGGGTGAAGCAGAAGAAGCAGAAGAAGGAGAAGGAGAAGGTGAAGTCTGGAGGGCGAAGCAGAAAAAGCAGAAGAAGGAGAAGGAGAAGGTGAAGTCTGGAGGGTGAAGCAGAAGAAGCAGAAGAAGGAGAAGGAGAAGGTGAAGTCTGGAGGGTGAATCAGAAGAAGTAGAAGAAGGAGAAGGAAAGGTGAAGTCAGGAGGGTGAAGCAGAAGAAGCAGAAGAAGGAGAAGGAGAAGGTGAAGTCTGGAGGGTGAAGCAGAAGAAGCAGAAGAAGGAGAAGGAGAAGGTGAAGTCTGGAGGGTGAAGCAGAAGAAGCAGAAGAAGGAGAAGGAGAAGGTGAAGTAAGGAGGGTGAATCAGAAGAAGTAGAAGAAGGAGAAGGAGAAGGTTAAGTCTGGAGGGTGAATCAGAAGACGTAGAAGAAGGAGAAGGAGAAGGTGAAGTCTGGAGGGTGAATCAGAAGAAGCAGAAGAAGGAGAAGGAGAAGGTGAAGTCTGGAGGGAGAAGCAGAAGAAGTAGAAGAAAGAGAAGGAGAAGTTGAAGTCTGGAGGGTGAATCAGACGAAGTAGAAGAAGGAGAAGGAGAAGGTGAAGTCTGGAGGGTCAATCAGAAGAAGTAGAAGAAGGAGAAGGAGAAGGTGAAGTCTGCAGGGTAAATCAGAAGAAGCAGAAGAAGGAGAAGGAGAAGATGAAGTCTGGAGGGTGAATCAGAAGAGGTAGAAGAAGGAGAAGGAGAAGGTGTAGTCTGGACGGTGAATCAGAAGAAGTAGACGAAGGAGAAGGAGAAGGTGAAGTCTGCAGGGTGAATCAGAAGAAGCAGAAGAAGGAGAAGGAGAAGGTG
The DNA here is from genome assembly GCF_052327205.1 of Somniosus microcephalus. Lineage (NCBI taxonomy): Eukaryota > Metazoa > Chordata > Chondrichthyes > Squaliformes > Somniosidae > Somniosus > Somniosus microcephalus. The sequence goes on along the minus strand of NW_028225385.1, from coordinate 82,643 downwards.
AAGTCTGGAGGGTGGATCAGAAGAAGTAGAAGAAGGAGAAGGAGAAGGTGAAGTCTGGAGGGTGAATCAGAAGAAGAAGGAGAAGGTGAAGTCTGGAGGGTGAATCAGAAGAAGCAGAAGAAGGAGAAGGAGAAGGTGAAGTCTGGAGGGTGAATCAGAAGAAGCAGAATAAGGAGAAGGAGAAGGTGAAGTCTGGAGGGTGAATCAGAAGAAGCAGAAGAAGGAGAAGGAGAAGGTGAAGTCTGGAGGGTGAATCAGAAGAAGTAGAAGAAGGAGAAGGAGAAGTTGAAGTCTGGAGGGTGAATCAGAAGAAGTAGAAGAAGGAGAAGGAGAAGGTGAAGTCAGGAGAGTGAAGCAGAAGAAGCAGAAGAAGGAGAAGGAGAAGGTGAAGTCTGGAGGGTGAAGCAGAAGAAGCAGAAGAAGGAGAAGGAGAAGGTGAAGTCTGGAGGGCGAAGCAGAAGAAGCAGAAGAAGGAGAAGGAGAAGGTGAAGTCTGGAGGGTGAAGCAGAAGAAGCAGAAGAAGGAGAAGGAGAAGGTGATGTCTGGAGGGTGAATCAGAAGAAGTAGAAGAAGGAGAAGGAGAAGGTGAAGTCTGGAGGGTGAAGCAGAAGAAACAGAAGAAGGAGAAGGAGAAGGTGAAGACTGAAGGGTGAATCAGAAGAAGCAGAAGAAGGAGAAGGAGAAGGTGAAGTAAGGAGGGTGAATCAGAAGAAGTAGAAGAAGGAGAAGGAGAAGGTTAAGTCTGGAGGGTGAATCAGAAGACGTAGAAGAAGGAGAAGGAGAAGGTGAAGTCTGGAGGGTGAATCAGAAGAAGCAGAAGAAGGAGAAGGAGAAGGTGAAGTCTGGAGGGAGAAGCAGAAGAAGTAGAAGAAGGAGAAGGAGAAGTTGAAGTCTGGAGGGTGAATCAGACGAAGTAGAAGAAGGAGAAGGAGAAGGTGAAGTCTGGAGGGTCAATCAGAAGAAGTAGAAGAAGGAGAAGGAGAAGGTGAAGTCTGCAGGGTAAATCAGAAGAAGCAGAAGAAGGAGAAGGAGAAGATGAAGTCTGGAGGGTGAATCAGAAGAAGTAGAAGAAGGAGAAGGAGAAGGTGTAGTCTGGACGGTGAATCAGAAGAAGTAGACGAAGGAGAAGGAGAAGGTGAAGTCTGCAGGGTGAATCAGAAGAAGCAGAAGAAGGAGAAGGAGAAGGTGAAGTCTGGAGGGTGGATCAGAAGAAGTAGAAGAAGGAGAAGGAGAAGGTGAAGTCTGGAGGGTGAATCAGAAGAAGAAGGAGAAGGTGAAGTCTGGAGGGTGAATCAGAAGAAGCAGAAGAAGGAGAAGGAGAAGGTGAAGTCTGGAGGGTGAATCAGAAGAAGCAGAATAAGGAGAAGGAGAAGGTGAAGTCTGGAGGGTGAATCAGAAGAAGCAGAAGAAGGAGAAGGAGAAGGTGAAGTCTGGAGGGTGAATCAGAAGAAGTAGAAGAAGGAGAAGGAGAAGTTGAAGTCTGGAGGGTGAATCAGAAGAAGTAGAAGAAGGAGAAGGAGAAGGTGAAGTCAGGAGAGTGAAGCAGAAGAAGCAGAAGAAGGAGAAGGAGAAGGGGAAGTCTGGAGGGTGAAGCAGAAGAAGCAGAAGAAGGAGAAGGAGAAGGTGAAGTCTGGAGGGCGAAGCAGAAGAAGCAGAAGAAGGAGAAGGAGAAGGTGAAGTCTGGAGGGTGAAGCAGAAGAAGCAGAAGAAGGAGAAGGAGAAGGTGATGTCTGGAGGGTGAATCAGAAGAAGTAGAAGAAGGAGAAGGAGAAGGTGAAGTCTGGAGGGTGAAGCAGAAGAAACAGAAGAAGGAGAAGGAGAAGGTGAAGACTGAAGGGTGAATCAGAAGAAGTAGAAGAAGGAGAAGGAGAAGGTGAAGTCTGGAGGGAGAATCAGAAGAAGCAGAAGAAGGAGAAGTAGAAGGTGAAGTCTGGAGGGTGAATCAGAAGAAGCAGAAGAAGGAGAAGGAGAAGATGAAGTCTGGAGGGTGAATCAGAAGAAGTAGAAGAAGGAGAAGGAGAAGGTGAGGTCTGGAGGGTGAATCAGAAGAAGCAGAAGAAGGAGAAGGAGAAGGTGAAGTCTGGAGAGTGAAGCAGAAGAAGCAGAAGAAGGAGAAGGAGAAGGTGAAGTCTGGAGGGTGAAGCAGAAGAAGCAGAAGAAGGAGAAGGAGAAGGTGAAGTCTGGAGGGCGAAGCAGAAGAAGCAGAAGAAGGAGAAGGAGAAGGTGAAGTCTGGAGGGTGAAGCAGAAGAAGCAGAAGAAGGAGAAGGAGAAGGTGAAGTCTGGAGGGTGAATCAGAAGAAGTAGAAGAAGGAGAAGGAGAAGGTGAAGTCAGGAGGGTGAAGCAGAAGAAGCAGAAGAAGGAGAAGGAGAAGGTGAAGTCTGGAGGGTGAAGCAGAAGAAGCAGAAGAAGGAGAAGGAGAAGGTGAAGTCTGGAGGGTGAAGCAGAAGAAGCAGAAGAAGGAGAAGGAGAAGGTGAAGTAAGGAGGGTGAATCAGAAGAAGTAGAAGAAGGAGAAGGAGAAGGTGAAGTCTGGAGGGTGAATCAGAAGACGTAGAAGAAGGAGAAGGAGAAGGTGAAGTCTGGAAGGTGAATCAGAAGAAGTAGAAGAAGGAGAAGGAGAATGTGAAGTCTGGAGGGTGAATCAGAAGAAGCAGAAGAAGGAGAAGGTGAAGTCTGGAGGGAGAAGCAGAAGAAGTAGAAGAAGGAGAAGGAGAAGTTGAAGTCTGGAGGGTGAATCAGAAGAAGTAGAAGAAGGAGAAGGAGAAGGTGAAGTCTGGAGGGTCAATCAGAAGAAGTAGAAGAAGGAGAAGGAGAAGGTGAAGTCTGGAGGGTGAATCAGAAGAAGCAGAAGAAGGAGAAGGAGAAGATGAAGTCTGGAGGGTGAATCAGAAGAAGTAGAAGAAGGAGAAGGAGAAGGTGTAGTATGGACGGTGAATCAGAAGAAGTAGACGAAGGAGAAGGAGAAGGTGAAGTCTGCAGGGTGAATCAGAACAAGCAGAAGAAGGAGAAGGAGAAGGTGAAGTCTGGAGGGTGAATCAGAAGAAGTAGAAGAAGGAGAAGGAGAAGGTGAAGTCTGGAGGGTGAATCAGAAGAAGAAGGAGAAGGTGAAGTCTGGAGGGTGAATCAGAAGAAGCAGAAGAAAGAGAAGGAGAAGGTGAAGTCTGGAGGGTGAATCAGAAGAAGCAGAATAAGGAGAAGGAGAAGGTGAAGTCTGGAGGGTGAATCAGAAGAAGCAGAAGAAGGAGAAGGAGAAGGTGAAGTCTGGAGGGTGAATCAGAAGAAGAAGAAGAAGGAGAAGGAGAAGGTGAAGTCTGGAGGGTGAATCAGAAGAAGTAGAAGAAGGAGAACGAGAAGGTGAAGTCAGGAGAGTGAAGCAGAAGAAGCAGAAGAAGGAGAAGGAGAAGGTGAAGTCTGGAGGGTGAAGCAGAAGAAGCAGAAGAAGGAGAAGGAGAAGGTGAAGTCTGGAGGGCGAAGCAGAAGAAGCAGAAGAAGGAGAAGGAGATGGTGAAGTCTGGAGGGTGAAGCAGAAGAAGCAGAAGAAGGAGAAGGAGAAGGTGAAGTCTGGAGGGTGAATCAGAAGAAGTAGAAGAAGGAAAAGGAGAAGGTGAAGTCTGGAGGGTGAAGCAGAAGAAACAGAAGAAGGAGAAGGAGAAGGTGAAGACTGAAGGGTGAATCAGAAGAAGTAGAAGAAGGAGAAGGAGAAGGTGAAGTCTGGAGGGTGAATCAGAAGAAGCAGAAGAAGGAGAAGGAGAAGGTGAAGTCTGGAGGGTGAATCAGAAGAAGCAGAAGAAGGAGAAGGAGAAGATGAAGTCTGGAGGGTGAATCAGAAGAAGTAGAAGAAGGAGAAGGAGAAGGTGCGGTCTGGAGGGTGAATCAGAAGAAGCAGAAGAAGGAGAAGGAGAAGGTGAAGTCTGGAGGGTGAATCAGAAGAAGCAGAAGAAGGAGAAGGAGAAGGTGAAGTCTGGAGGGTGAATCAGAAGAAGCAAAAGAAGGAGAAGGAGAAGTTGAAGTCAGGAGGGTGAATCAGAAGAAGCAGAAGAAGGGGAAGGAGAAGGTGAAGTTAGGAGGGTGAATCAGAAGAAGCAGAAGAAGGAGAAGGAGCAGGTGAAGTCAGGGGGGTGAAGCAGAAGAAGTAGAAGAAGGAGAAGGAGATGGTGAAGTCAGGACGGTGAAGCAGAAGAAGCAGAAGAAGGAGAAGGAGAAGGTGAAGTCTGGAGGGCGCAGCAGAAGAAGCAGAAGAAGGAGAAGGAGCAGGTGAAGTCTGGAGGGTGAAGCAGAAGAAGCAGATGAAGGAGAAGGAGAAGGTGAAGTCTGGAGGGTGAATCAGAAGAAGTAGAAGAAGGAGAAGGTGAAGTCAGGAGAGTGAAGCAGAAGAAGCAGAAGAAGGAGAAGGAGAAGTTGAAGTCTGGAGGGTGAAGCAGAAGAAGCAGAAGAAGGAGAAGGAGAAGGTGAAGTCTGGAGGGCGAAGCAGAAGAAGCAGAAGAAGGAGAAGGAGAAGGTGAAGTCTGGAGGGTGAAGCAGAAGAAGCAGAAGAAGGAGAAGGAGAAGGTGAAGACTGGAGGGTGAATCAGAAGAAGTAGAAGAAGGAGAAGGAGAAGGTGAAGTCAGGAGGGTGAAGCAGAAGAAGCAGAAGAAGGAGAAGGAGAAGGTGAAGTCTGGAAGGTGAAGCAGAAGAAGCAGAAGAAGGAGAAGGAGAAGGTGAGGTCTGGAGGGTGAAGCAGAAGACGCAGAAGAAGGAGAAGGAGAAGGTGAAGTAAGGAGGGTGAATCAGAAGAAGTAGAAGCAGGAGAAGGAGAAGGTGAAGTCTGGAGGTTGAATCAGAAGACGTAGAAGAAGGAGAAGGAGAAGGTGAAGTCTGGAGGGTGAATCAGAAGAAGTAGAAGAAGGAGAAGGAGAAGGTGAAGTCTGGAGGGTGAATCAGAAGAAGCAGAAGAAGGAGAAGGAGAAGGTGAAGTCTGGAGGGAGAAGCAGAAGAAGTAGAAGAAGGAGAAGGAGAAGTTGAAGTCTGGAGGGTGAATCAGAAGAAGTAGAAGAAGGAGAAGGAGAAGGTGAAGTCTGGAGGGTCAATCAGAAGAAGTAGAAGAAGGAGAAGGAGAAGGTGAAGTCTGGAGGGTGAATCAGAAGAAGCAGAAGAAGGAGAAGGAGAAGATGAAGTCTGGAGGGTGAATCAGAAGAAGTAGAAGAAGGAGAAGGAGAAGGTGTAGTCTGGACGGTGAATCAGAAGAAGTAGACGAAGGAGAAGGAGAAGGTGAAGTCTGCAGGGTGAATCAGAAGAAGTAGAAGAAGGAGAAGGAGAAGGTGAAGTCTGGAGGGTGAATCAGAAGAAGAAGGAGAAGGTGAAGTCTGGAGGGTGAATCAGAAGAAGCAGAAGAAGGAGAAGGAGAAGGTGAAGTCTGGAGGGCGAAGCAGAAGAAGCAGAAGAAGGAGAAGGAGATGGTGAAGTCTGGAGGGTGAAGCAGAAGAAGCAGAAGAAGGAGAAGGAGAAGGTGAAGTCTGGAGGGTGAATCAGAAGAAGTAGAAGAAGGAGAAGGAGAAGGTGAAGTCTGGAGGGTGAAGCAGAAGAAACAGAAGAAGGAGAAGGAGAAGGTGAAGACTGAAGGGTGAATCAGAAGAAGTAGAAGAAGGAGAAGGAGAAGGTGAAGTCTGGAGGGTGAATCAGAAGAAGCAGAAGAAGGAGAAGGAGAAGGTGAAGTCTGGAGGGTGAATCAGAAGAAGCAGAAGAAGGAGAAGGAGAAGATGAAGTCTGGAGGGTGAATCAGAAGAAGTAGAAGAAGGAGAAGGAGAAGGTGCGGTCTGGAGGGTGAATCAGAAGAAGCAGAAGAAGGAGAAGGAGAAGGTGAAGTCTGGAGGATGAATCAGAAGAAGCAGAAGAAGGAGAAGGAGAAGGTGAAGTCTGGAGGGTGAATCAGAAGAAGCAAAAGAAGGAGAAGGAGAAGGTGAAGTCAGGAGGGTGAATCAGAAGAAGCAGAAGAAGGAGAAGGAGAAGGTGAAGTTAGGAGGGTGAATCAGAAGAAGCAGAAGAAGGAGAAGGAGCAGGTGAAGTCAGGGGGGTGAAGCAGAAGAAGTAGAAGAAGGAGAAGGAGAAGGTGAAGTCAGGACGGTGAAGCAGAAGAAGCAGAAGAAGGAGAAGGAGAAGGTGAAGTCTGGAGGGCGCAGCAGAAGAAGCAGAAGAAGGAGAAGGAGCAGGTGAAGTCTGGAGGGTGAAGCAGAAGAAGCAGAAGAAGGAGAAGGAGAAGGTGAAGTCTGGAGGGTGAATCAGAAGAAGTAGAAGAAGGAGAAGGTGAAGTCAGGAGAGTGAAGCAGAAGAAGCAGAAGAAGGAGAAGGAGAAGTTGAAGTCTGGAGGGTGAAGCAGAAGAAGCAGAAGAAGGAGAAGGAGAAGGTGAAGTCTGGAGGGCGAAGCAGAAGAAGCAGAAGAAGGAGAAGGAGAAGGTGAAGTCTGGAGGGTGAAGCAGAAGAAGCAGAAGAAGGAGAAGGAGAAGGTGAAGACTGGAGGGTGAATCAGAAGAAGTAGAAGAAGGAGAAGGAGAAGGTGAAGTCAGGAGGGTGAAGCAGAAGAAGCAGAAGAAGGAGAAGGAGAAGGTGAAGTCTGGAAGGTGAAGCCGAAGAAGCAGAAGAAGGAGAAGGAGAAGGTGAGGTCTGGAGGGTGAAGCAGAAGAAGCAGAAGAAGGAGAAGGAGAAGGTGAAGTAAGGAGGGTGAATCAGAAGAAGTAGAAGAAGGAGAAGGAGAAGGTGAAGTCTGGAGGGTGAATCAGAAGACGTAGAAGAAGGAGAAGGAGAAGGTGAAGTCTGGAGGGTGAATCAGAAGAAGTAGAAGAAGGAGAAGGAGAAGGTGAAGTCTGGAGGGTGAATCAGAAGAAGCAGAAGAAGGAGAACCAGAAGGTGAAGTCTGGAGGGAGAAGCAGAAGAAGTAGAAGAAGGAGAAGGAGAAGTTGAAGTCTGGAGGGTGAATCAGAAGAAGTAGAAGAAGGAGAAGGAGAAGGTGAAGTCAGGAGGGTGAATCAGAAGAAGTAGAAGAAGGAGAAGGAGAAGGTGAAGTCTGGAGGGTCAATCAGAAGAAGTAGAAGAAGGAGAAGGAGAAGGTGAAGTCTGGAGGGTGAATCAGAAGAAGCAGAAGAAGGAGAAGGAGCAGATGAAGTCTGGAGGGTGAATCAGAAGAAGTAGAAGAAGGAGAAGGAGAAGGTGTAGTCTGGACGGTGAATCAGAAGAAGTAGACGAAGGAGAAGGAGAAGGTGAAGTCTGCAGGGTGAATCAGAAGAAGTAGAAGAAGGAGAAGGAGAAGGTGAAGTCTGGAGGGTGAATCAGAAGAAGAAGGAGAAGGAGAAGGAGAAGGTGAAGTCTGGAGGGTGAATCAGAAGAAGCAGAATAAGGAGAAGGAGAAGGTGAAGTCTGGAGGGTGAATCAGAAGAAGCAGAAGAAGGAGAAGGAGAAGGTGAAGTCTGGAGGGAGAATCAGAAGAAGTAGAAGAAGGAGAATGAGAAGGTGAATTCTGGAGGGTGAATCAGAAGAAGTAGAAGAAGGAGAAGGAGAAGGTGAAGTCAGGAGAGTGAAGCAGAAGAAGCAGAAGAAGGAGAAGGAGAAGGTGAAGTCTGGAGGGTGAAGCAGAAGAAGCAGAAGAAGGAGAAGGAGAAGGTGAAGTCTGGAGGGCGAAGCAGAAGAAGCATAAGAAGGAGAAGGAGAAGGTGAAGTCTGGAGGGTGAAGCAGAAGAAGCAGAAGAAGGAGAAGGAGAAGGTGAAGTCTGGAGGGTGAATCAGAAGAAGTAGAAGAAGGAGAAGGAGAAGGTGAAGTCAGGAGGGTGAAGCAGAAGAAGCAGAAGAAGGAGAAGGAGAAGGTGAAGTCTGGAGGGTGAAGCAGAAGAAGCAGAAGAAGGAGAAGGAGAAGGTGAAGTTTGGAGGGTGAAGCAGAAGAAGCAGAAGAAGGAGAAGGAGAAGGTGAAGTCAGGAGGGTGAATCAGAAGAAGTAGAAGAAGGAGAAGGAGAAGGAGAAGTCTGGAGGGTGAATCAGAAGAAGTAGAAGAAGGAGAAGGAGAAGGTGAAGTCTGGAGGGTGAATCAGAAGAAGTAGAAGAAGGAGAAGGAGAAGGTGAAGTCTGGAGGGTGAATCAGATGAAGTAGAAGAAAGAGAAGGAGAAGGTGAAGTCTGGAGGAAGAAGCAGAAGAAGTAGAAGAAGGAGAAGGAGAAGGTGAAGTCTGGAGCGTGAATCAGAAGATGTAGAAGAAGGAGAAGGAGAAGATGAAGTCTGGAGGGTCAATCAGAAGAAGTAGAAGAAGGAGAAGGAGAAGGTGAAGTCTGGAGGGTGAATCAGAAGAAGCAGAAGAAGGAGAAGGAGAAGGTGAAGTCTGCAGGGTGAATCAGAAGAAGTAGAAGAAGGAGAAGGAGAAGGTGTAGTCTGGACGGTGAATCAGAAGAAGTAGACGAAGGAGAAGGAGAAGGTGAAGTCTGGAGGGTGAATCAGAAGAAGCAGAATAAGGAGAAGGAGAAGGTGAAGTCTGGAGGGTGAATCAGAAGAAGTAGAAGAAGGAGAAGGAGAAGGTGAAGTCTGGAGGGTGAATCAGAAGAAGCAGAAGAAGGAGAAGGAGAAGGTGAAGTCTGGAGGGTGAATCAGAAGAAGCAGAAGAAGGAGAAGGAGAAGGTGAAGTCTGGAGGGTGAATCAGAAGAAGCAGAATAAGGAGAAGGAGAAGGTGAAGTCTGGAGGGTGAATCAGAAGAAGCAGAAGAAGGAGATGGAGAAGGTGAAGTCTGGAGGGTGAATCAGAAGAAGTAGAAGAAGGAGAAGGAGCAGGTGAAGTCTGGAGGGTGAATCAGAAGATGTAGAAGAAGGAGAAGGAGAAGGTGAAGTCTGGAGGGTGAATCAGAAGAAGCAGAAGAAGGAGAAGGAGAAGGTGAAGTCTGGAGGATGAATCAGAAGAAGCAGAAGAAGGAGAAGGAGACGATGAAGTCTGGAGGGTGAATCAGAAGAAGTAGAAGAAGGAGAAGGAGAAGGTGAAGTCTGGAGGGTGAATCAGAAGAAGCAGAAGAAGGAGAAGGAGAAGGTGAAGTCTGGAGGGTGAATCAGAAGAAGCAGAAGAAGGAGAAGGAGAAGGTGAAGTCTGGAGGGTGAATCAGAAGAAGCAGAATAAGGAGAAGGAGAAGGTGAAGTCTGGAGGGTGAATCAGAAGAAGCAGAAGAAGGAGAAGGTGACGTCTGGAGGGTGAATCAGAAGAAGTAGAAGAAGGAGAAGGAGAAGGTGAAGTCTGGAGGGTGAAGCAGAAGAAGTAGAAGAAGGAGAAGGAGAAGGTGAAGTCAGGAGGGTGAATCAGAAGAAGTAGAAGAAGGAGAAGGAGAAGGTGAAGTCAGGAGGGTGAATCAGAAGAAGCTGAAGAAGGAGAAGGAGAAGGTGAAGTCTGGAGGGTGAATCAGAAGAATCAGAAGAAGGAGAAGGAGAAGGTGAAGTCTGGAGGGTGAATCAGAAGAAGCAGAAGAAAGAGAAGGAGAAGGTGATGTCTGGAGGGTGAAGCAGAAGAAACAGAAGAAGGAGAAGGAGAAGGTGAAGACTGGAGGCTGAATCAGAAGAAGTAGAAGAAGGAGAAGGAGAAGGTGAAGTCTGGAGGGTGAATCAGAAGAAGTAGAAGAAGTTGAAGGAGAAGGTGAAGTCTGGAGGGTGAATCAGAAGAAGCAGAAGAAGGAGAAGGAGAAGGTGAAGTCTGGAGGGTGAATCAGAAGAAGCAGAAGAAGAAGAAGGAGAAGATGAAGTCTGGAGGGTGAATCAGAAGAAGTAGAAGAAGGAGAAGGAGAAGGTGAGGTCTGGAGGGTGAATCAGAAGAAGCAGAAGAAGGAGAAGGAGAAGGTGAAGTCTGGAGGGTGAATCAGAAGAAGCAGAAGAAGGAGAAGGAGAAGGTGAAGTTAGGAGGGTGAATCAGAAGAAGCAGAAGAAGGAGAAGGAGAAGGTGAAGTCAGGGGGGTGAAGCAGAAGAAGTAGAAGAAGGAGAAGGAGAAGGTGAAGTCAGGAAGGTGAAGCAGAAGAAGCAGAAGAAGGAGAAGGAGAAGGTGAAGTCTGGAGGGCGCAGCAGAAGAAGCAGAAGAAGGAGAAGGAGAAGGTGCAATCTGGAGGGTGAAGCAGAAGAAGCAGAAGAAGGAGAAGGAGAAGGTGAAGTCTGGAGGGTGAAACAGAAGAAGTAGAAGAAGGAGAAGGAGAAGGTGAAGTCAGGAGGGTGAAGCAGAAGAAGCAGAAGAAGGAGAAGGAGAAGGTGAAGTCTGGAGGGTGAATCAGAAGAAGTAGAAGAAGAAGAAGGAGAAGGTGAAGTCAGGAGGGTGAAGCAGAAGAAGTAGAAGAAGGAGAAGGAGAAGGTGAAGTCTGGAGCGTGAATCAGAAGATGTAGAAGAAGGAGAAGGAGAAGGTGAAGTCTGGATGGTCAATCAGAAGAAGTAGAAGAAGGAGAAGGAGAAGGTGAAGTCTGGAGGGTGAATCAGAAGAAGCAGAATAAGGAGAAGGAGAAGGTGAAGTCTGGAGGGTGAATCAGAAGAAGCAGAAGAAGGAGAAGGAGAAGGTGAAGTCTGGAGGGAGAATCAGAAGAAGTAGAAGAAGGAGAAGGAGAAGGTGAAGTCTGGAGGGTGAATCAGAAGAAGTAGAAGAAGGAGAAGGAGAAGGTGAAGTCAGGAGAGTGAAGCAGAAGAAGCAGAAGAAGGAGAAGGAGAAGGTGAAGTCTGGAGGGTGAAGCAGAAGAAGCAGAAGAAGGAGAAGGAGAAGGTGAAGTCTGGAGGGCGAAGCAGAAGAAGCATAAGAAGGAGAAGGAGAAGGTGAAGTCTGGAGGGTGAAGCAGAAGAAGCAGAAGAAGGAGAAGGAGAAGGTGAAGTCTGGAGGGTGAATCAGAAGAAGTAGAAGAAGGAGAAGGAGAAGGTGAAGTCAGGAGGGTGAAGCAGAAGAAGCAGAAGAAGGAGAAGGAGAAGGTGAAGTCTGGAGGGTGAAGCAGAAGAAGCAGAAGAAGGAGAAGGAGAAGGTGAAGTTTGGAGGGTGAAGCAGAAGAAGCAGAAGAAGGAGAAGGAGAAGGTGAAGTCAGGAGGGTGAATCAGAAGAAGTAGAAGAAGGAGAAGGAGAAGGTGAAGTCTGGAGGGAGAAGCAGAAGAAGTAGAAGAAGGAGAAGGAGAAGGTGAAGTCTGGAGCGTGAATCAGAAGATGTAGAAGAAGGAGAAGGAGAAGGTGAAGTCTGGAGGGTCAATCAGAAGAAGTAGAAGAAGGAGAAGGAGAAGGTGAAGTCTGGAGGGTGAATCAGAAGAAGCAGAAGAAGGAGAAGGAGAAGGTGAAGTCTGGAGGGTGAATCAGAAGAAGTAGAAGAAGGAGAAGGAGAAGGTGTAGTCTGGACGGTGAATCAGAAGAAGTAGACGAAGGAGAAGGAGAAGGTGAAGTCTGCAGGGTGAATCAGAAGAAGCAGAAGAAGGAGAAGGAGAAGGTGAAGTCTGGAGGGTGAATCAGAAGAAGTAGAAGAAGGAGAAGGAGAAGGTGAAGTCTGGAGGGTGAATCAGAAGAAGCAGAAGAAGGAGAAGGAGAAGGTGAAGTCTGGAGGGTGAATCAGAAGAAGCAGAAGAAGGAGAAGGAGAAGGTGAAGTCTGGAGGGTGAATCAGAAGAAGCAGAATCAGGAGAAGGAGAAGGTGAAGTCTGGAGGGTGAATCAGAAGAAGCAGAAGAAGGAGATGGAGAAGGTGAAGTCTGGAGGGTGAATCAGAAGTAGTAGAAGAAGGAGAAGGAGAAGGTGAAGTCTGGAGGGTGAATCAGAAGATGTAGAAGAAGGAGAAGGAGAAGGTGAAGTCTGGAGGGTGAATCAGAAGAAGCAGAATAAGGAGAAGGAGAAGGTGAAGTCTGGAGGATGAATCAGAAGAAGCAGAAGAAGGAGAAGGAGACGATGAAGTCTGGAGGGTGAATCAGAAGAAGTAGAAGAAGGAGAAGGAGAAGGTGAAGTCTGGAGGGTGAATCAGAAGAAGCAGAAGAAGGAGAAGGAGAAGGTGAAGTCTGGAGGGAGAATCAGAAGAAGCAGAAGAAGGAGAAGGAGAAGGTGAAGTCTGGAGGGTGAATCAGAAGAAGCAGAATAAGGAGAAGGAGAAGGTGAAGTCTGGAGGGTGAATCAGAAGAAGCAGAAGAAGGAGAAGGTGACGTCTGGAGGGTGAATCGGAAGAAGTAGAAGAAGGAGAAGGAGAAGGTGAAGTCTGGAGGATGAAGCAGAAGAAGTAGAAGAAGGAGAAGGAGAAGGTGAAGTCAGGATGGTGAATCAGAAGAAGTAGAAGAAGGAGAAGGAGAAGGTGAAGTCAGGAGGGTGAATCAGAAGAAGCTGAAGAAGGAGAAGGAGAAGGTGAAGTCTGGAGGGTGAATCAGAAGAATCAGAAGAAGGAGAAGGAGAAGGTGAAGTCTGGAGGGTGAATCAGAAGAAGCAGAAGAAAGAGAAGGAGAAGGTGATGTCTGGAGGGTGAAGCAGAAGAAACAGAAGAAGGAGAAGGAGAAGGTGAAGACTGAAGGCTGAATCAGAAGAAGTAGAAGAAGGAGAAGGAGAAGGTGAAGTCTGGAGGGTGAATCAGAAGAAGTAGAAGAAGTTGAAGGAGAAGGTGAAGTCTGGAGGGTGAATCAGAAGAAGCAGAAGAAGGAGAAGGAGAAGGTGAAGTCTGGAGGGTGAATCAGAAGAAGCAGAAGAAGAAGAAGGAGAAGATGAAGTCTGGAGGGTGAATCAGAAGAAGTAGAAGAAGGAGAAGGAGAAGGTGAGGTCTGGAGGGTGAATCAGAAGAAGCAGAAGAAGGAGAAGGAGAAGGTGAAGTCTGGAGGGTGAATCAGAAGAAGCAGAACAAGGAGAAGGAGAAGGTGAAGTTAGGAGGGTGAATCAGAAGAAGCAGAAGAAGGAGAAGGAGAAGGTGAAGTCAGGGGGGTGAAGCAGAAGAAGTAGAAGAAGGAGAAGGAGAAGGTGAAGTCAGGAGGGTGAAGCAGAAGAAGCAGAAGAAGAAGAAGGAGAAGGTGAAGTCTGGAGGGCGCAGCAGAAGAAGCAGAAGAAGGAGAAGGAGAAGGTGCAGTCTGGAGGGTGAAGCAGAAGAAGCAGAAGAAGGAGAAGGAGAAGGTGAAGTCTGGAGGGTGAAACAGAAGAAGTAGAAGAAGGAGAAGGAGAAGGTGAAATCAGGAGGGTGAAGCAGAAGAAGCAGAAGAAGGAGAAGGAGAAGGTGAAGTCTGGAGGGTGAATCAGAAGAAGTAGAAGAAGGAGAAGGAGAAGGTGAAGTCAGGAGGGTGAAGCAGAAGAAGTAGAAGAAGGAGAAGGAGAAGGCGAAGCCTGGAGTGTGAAACAGAAGAAGTAGAAGAAGGAGAAGGAGAAGGTGAAGTCTGGAGCGTGAATCAGAAGATGTAGAAGAAGGAGAAGGAGAAGGTGAAGTCTGGAGGGTCAATCAGAAGAAGTAGAAGAAGGAGATGGAGATGGTGAAGTCTGGAGGGTGAATCAGAAGAAGCAGAAGAAGGAGAAGGAGAAGGTGAAGTCTGGAGTGTGAATCAGAAGAAGTAGAAGAAGGAGAAGGAGAAGGTGTAGTCTGGACGGTGAATCAGAAGAAATAGACGAAGGAGAAGGAGAAGGTGAAGTCTGCAGGGTGAATCAGAAGAAGCAGAAGAAGGAGAAGGAGAAGGTGAAGCCTGGAGGGTGAATCAGAAGAAGTAGAAGAAGGAGAAGGAGAAGGTGAAGTCTGGAGGCTGAATCAGAAGAAGCAGAAAAAGGAGAAGGAGAAGGTGAAGTCTGGAGGGTGAATCAGAAGAAGCAGAAGAAGGAGAAGGAGAAGGTGAAGTCTGGAGGGTGAATCAGAAGAAGCAAAATAAGGAGAAGGAGAAGGTGAAGTCAGGAGGGTGAATCAGAAGAAGTAGAAGAAGTTGAAGGAGAAGGTGAAGTCTGGAGGGTGAATCAGAAGAAGCAGAAGAAGGAGAAGGAGAAGGTGAAGTCTGGAGGGTGAATCAGAAGAAGCAGAAGAAGAAGAAGGAGAAGATGAAGTCTGGAGGGTGTATCAGAAGAAGTAGAAGAAGGAGAAGGAGAAGGTGAGGTCTGGAGGGTGAATCAGAAGAAGCAGAAGAAGGAGAAGGAGAAGGTGAAGTCTGGAGGGTGAATCAGAAGAAGCAGAAGAAGGAGAAGGAGAAGGTGAAGTTAGGAGGGTGAATCAGAAGAAGCAGAAGAAGGAGAAGGAGAAGGTGAAGTCAGGGGGGTGAAGCAGAAGAAGTAGAAGAAGGAGAAGGAGAAGGTGAAGTCAGGAGGGTGAAGCAGAAGAAGCAGAAGAAGGAGAAGGAGGAGCTGAAGTCTGGAGGGCGCAGCAGAAGAAGCAGAAGAAGGAGAAGGAGAAGGTGCAGTCTGGAGGGTGAAGCAGAAGAAGCAGAAGAAGGAGAAGGAGAAGGTGAAGTCTGGAGGGTGAAACAGAAGAAGTAGAAGAAGGAGAAGGAGAAGGTGAAGTCAGGAGGTTGAAGCAGAAGAAGCAGAAGAAGGAGAAGGAGAAGGTGAAGTCTGGAGGGTGAATCAGAAGAAGTAGAAGAAGGAGAAGGAGAAGGTGAAGTCAGGAGGGTGAAGCAGAAGAAGCAGAAGAAGGAGAAGGAGAAGGTGAAGTCTGGAGGGTGAAGCAGAAGAAGCAGAAGAAGGAGAAGGAGAAGGTGAAGTCTGGAGGGTGAAGCAGAAGAAGCAGAAGAAGGAGAAGGAGAAGGTGAAGTCAGGAGGGTGAATCAGAAGAAGTAGAAGAAGGAGAAGGAGAAGGTGAAGTCTGGAGGGTGAATCAGAAGAAGTAGAAGAAGGAGAAGGAGAAGGTGAAGTCTGGAGGGTGAATCAGAAGACGTAGAAGAAGGAGAAGGAGAAGGTGAAGTCTGGAGGGTGAATCAGAAGAAGCAGAAGAAGGAGAACGGGAAGTTGAAGTCTGGAGGGAGAAGCAGAAGAAGTAGAAGAAGGAGAAGGAGAAAGTGAAGTCTGGAGGGTGAATCAGAAGAAGTAGAAGAAGGAGAAGGAGAAGGTGAAGTCTGGAGGGTGAATCGGAAGAAGCATAAGAAGGAGAAGGAGAAGGTGAAGTCTGGAGGGTGAATCAGAAGAAGTAGAAGAAGGAGAAGGAGAAGGTGTAGTCTGGAGGGTGAATCAGAAGAAGTAGACGAAGGAGAAGGAGAAGGTGAAATCTGGAGGGTGAATCAGAAGAAGCAGAAGAAGGAAAAGGAGAAGGTGAAGATTGGAGGGTGAATCAGAAGAGGTAGAAGAAGGATAAGGAGAAGGTGAAGTCTGGAGGGTGAACCAGAAGAAGCAGAAGAAGGAGAAGGAGAAGGTGAAGTCTGGAGGGTGAATCAGACGAAGCAGAAGAAGGATAAGGAGAAGGTGAAGTCTGGAGGGTGAATCAGAAGAAGTAGAAGAAGTAGAAGGAGAAGGTGAAGTCTGGAGGGTGAATCAGAAGAAGTAGAAGAAGGAGAAGGAGAAGGTGAAGTCTGGAGGGTGAATCAGAAGAAGCAGAAGAAGGAGAAGGAGAAGGTGAAGTCAGGAGGGTGAATCAGAAGAAGCAGAAGAAGGAGAAGGAGAAGGTGAAGTCTGGAGGGTGAATCAGAAGAAGCAGAAGAAGGAGAAGGAGAAGGTGAAGACTGGAGGGTGAATCAGAAGAAGTAGAAGAAGGAGAAGGAGAAGGTGAAGTCTGGAGGGTGAATCAGAAGAAGTAGAAGAAGGAGAAGGAGAAGGCGAAGTCTGGAGGGTGAATCAGAAGAAGCAGAGGAAGGAGAAGGAGAAGGTGAAGTCTGGAGGGTGAATCAGAAGAAGCAGAAGAAGGAGAAGGAGAAGATGAAGTCTGGAGGGTGAATCAGAAGAAGTAGAAGAAGGAGAAGGAGAAGGTGATGTCTGGAGGGTGAAGCAGAAGAAGCAGAAGAAGGAGAAGGAGAAGGTGAAGTCTGGAGGGTGAAGCAGAAGAAGCAGAAGAAGGAGAAGGAGAAGGTGAAGTCAGGAGGGTGAATCAGAAGAAGTAGAAGAAGGAGAAGGAGAAGGTGAAGTCTGGAGGGTGAATCAGAAGAAGTAGAAGAAGGAGAAGGAGAAGGTGAAGTCTGGAGGGTGAATCAGAAGACGTAGAAGAAGGAGAAGGAGAAGGTGAAGTCTGGAGGGTGAATCAGAAGAAGCAGAAGAAGGAGAACGGGAAGTTGAAGTCTGGAGGGAGAAGCAGAAGAAGTAGAAGAAGGAGAAGGAGAAAGTGAAGTCTGGAGGGTGAATCAGAAGAAGTAGAAGAAGGAGAAGGAGAAGGTGAAGTCTGGAGGGTGAATCGGAAGAAGCATAAGAAGGAGAAGGAGAAGGTGAAGTCTGGAGGGTGAATCAGAAGAAGTAGAAGAAGGAGAAGGAGAAGGTGTAGTCTGGAGGGTGAATCAGAAGAAGTAGACGAAGGAGAAGGAGAAGGTGAAATCTGGAGGGTGAATCAGAAGAAGCAGAAGAAGGAAAAGGAGAAGGTGAAGTCTGGAGGGTGAATCAGAAGAGGTAGAAGAAGGATAAGGAGAAGGTGAAGTCTGGAGGGTGAACCAGAAGAAGCAGAAGAAGGAGAAGGAGAAGGTGAAGTCTGGAGGGTGAATCAGACGAAGCAGAAGAAGGATAAGGAGAAGGTGAAGTCTGGAGGGTGAATCAGAAGAAGTAGAAGAAGTAGAAGGAGAAGGTGAAGTCTGGAGGGTGAATCAGAAGAAGTAGAAGAAGGAGAAGGAGAAGGTGAAGTCTGGAGGGTGAATCAGAAGAAGCAGAAGAAGGAGAAGGAGAAGGTGAAGTCAGGAGGGTGAATCAGAAGAAGCAGAAGAAGGAGAAGGAGAAGGTGAAGTCTGGAGGGTGAATCAGAAGAAGCAGAAGAAGGAGAAGGAGAAGGTGAAGACTGGAGGGTGAATCAGAAGAAGTAGAAGAAGGAGAAGGAGAAGGTGAAGTCTGGAGGGTGAATCAGAAGAAGTAGAAGAAGGAGAAGGAGAAGGCGAAGTCTGGAGGGTGAATCAGAAGAAGCAGAGGAAGGAGAAGGAGAAGGTGAAGTCTGGAGGGTGAATCAGAAGAAGCAGAAGAAGGAGAAGGAGAAGATGAAGTCTGGAGGGTGAATCAGAAGAAGTAGAAGAAGGAGAAGGAGAAGGTGATGTCTGGAGGGTGAATCAGAAGAAGCAGAAGAAGGAGAAGGAGAAGGTGAAGTCTGAAGGGTGAATCAGAAGAAGCAGAAGAAGGAGAAGGAGAAGGTGAAGTCTGGAGGGTGAATCAGAAGAAGCAGAAGAAGGAGAAGGAGAAGGTGAAGTCTGGAGGGTGAATCAGAAGAAGCAGAAGAAGGAGAAGGAGAAGGTGAAGTCTGGAGGGTGAATCAGAAGAAGTAGAAGAAGGAGAAGGAGAAGGTGAAGTCTGCAGGGTGAATCAGAAGAAGTAGAAGAAGGAGAAGGAGAAGGTGAAGTCTGGAGGGTGAATCAGAAGAAGCAGAAGAAGGAGAACGGGAAGGTGAAGTCTGGAGGGAGAAGCAGAAGAAGTAGAAGACGGAGAAGGAGAAGGTGAAGTCTGGAGGGTGAATCAGAAGAAGTAGAAGAAGGAGAAGGCGAAGGTAAAGTCTGGAGGGTGAATCAGAAGAAGTAGAAGAAGGAGAAGGAGAAGGTGAAGTCTGGAGGGTGAATCGGAAGAAGCAGAAGAAGGAGAAGGAGAAGGTGAAGTCGGGAGGGTGAATCAGAAGAAGTAGAAGAAGGAGAAGGAGAAGGTGTAGTGTGGAGGGTGAATCAGAAGAAGTAGACGAAGGAGAAGGAGAAGGTGAAGTCTGGAGGGTGAATCAGAAGAAGCAGAAGAAGGAGAAGGAGAAGGTGAAGTCTGGAGGGTGGATCAGAAGAGGTAGAAGAAGGATAAGGAGAAGGTGAAGTCTGGAGGGTGAACCAGAAGAAGCAGAAGAAGGAGAAGGAGAAGGTGAAGTCTGGAGGGTGAATCGGAAGAAGCAGAAGAAGGAGAAGGAGAAGGTGAAGTCTGGAGTGTGAATCAGAAGAAGCAGAAGAAGTAGAAGGAGAAGGTGAAGTCTGGAGGGTGAATCAGAAGAAGTAGAAGAAGGAGAAGGAGAAGGTGAAGTCTGGAGGGTGAATCAGAAGAAGCAGAAGAAGGAGAAGGAGAAGGTGAAGTCAGGAGGGTGAATCAGAAGAAGCAGAAGAAGGAGAAGGAGAAGGTGAAGTCTGGAGGGTGAATCAGAAGAAGCAGAAGAAGGAGAAGGAGAAGGTGAAGACTGGAGGGTGAATCAGAAGAAGTAGAAGAAGGAGAAGGAGAAGGTGAAGTCTGCAGGGAGAATCAGAAGAAGTAGAAGATGGAGAAGGAGAAGGCGAAGTCTGGAGGGTGAATCAGAAGAAGCAGAAGAAGGAGAAGGAGAAGGTGAAGTCTGGAGGGTGAATCAGAAGAAGCAGAAGAAGGAGAAGGAGAAGATGACGTCTGGAGGGTGAATCAGAAGAAGTAGAAGAAGGAGAAGGAGAAGGTGAGGTCTGGAGGGTGAATCAGAAGAAGCAGAAGAAGGAGAAGGAGAAGGTGAAGTCTGAAGGGTGAATCAGAAGAAGCAGAAGAAGGAGAAGGAGAAGGTGAAGTCTGGAGGGTGAATCAGAAGAAGCAGAAGAAGGAGAAGGTGAAGTCTGGAGGGTGAATCAGAAGAAGTAGAAGAAGGAGAAGGAGAAGGTGAAGTCTGGAGGGTGAATCAGAAGAAGTAGAAGAAGGAGAAGGAGAAGGCGAAGTCTGGAGGGTGAATCAGAAGAAGCAGAAGAAGGAGAAGGAGAAGGTGAAGTCTGGAGGGTGAATCAGAAGAAGCAGAAGAAGGAGAAGGAGAAGATGAAGTCTGGAGGGTGAATCAGAAGAAGTAGAAGAAGGAGAAGGAGAAGGTGAAGTCTGGAGGGTGAATCAGCAGAAGCAGAAGAAGGAGAAGGAGAAGGTGAAGTCTGGAGGGTGAATCAGAAGAAGCAGAAGAAGGAGAAGGAGAAGGTGAAGTCTGGAGGGTGAATCAGAAGAAGCAGAATAAGGAGAAGGAGAATGTGAAGTCTGGAGGGTGAATCAGAAGATGCAGAAGAAGGAGAAGGAGAAGGTGAAGTCTGGAGGGTGAATCAGAAGAAGTAGAAGAAGGAGAAGGAGAAGGTGAAGTCTGGAGGGTGAAGCAGAAGAAGTAGAAGAAGGAGAAGGAGAAGGTGAAGTCAGGAGGGTGAATCAGAAGAAGTAGAAGAAGGAGAAGGAGAAGGTGAAGTCAGGAGGGTGAATCAGAAGAAGCAGAAGAAGGAGAAGGAGAAGGTGAAGTCTGGAGGGTGAATCAGAAGAATCAGACGAAGGAGAAGGAGAAGGTGAAGTCTGGAGGGTGAATCAGAAGAAGCAGAAGAAAGAGAAGGAGAAGGTGAAGTCTGGAGGGTGAAGCAGAAGAAGCAGAAGAAGGAGAAGGAGAAGGTGAAGTCAGGAGGGTGAATCAGAAGAAGTAGAAGAAGGAGAAGGAGAAGGTGAAGTCAGGAGGGTGAATCAGAAGAAGCAGAAGAAGGAGAAGGAGAAGGTGAAGTCTGGAGGGTGAATCAGAAGAATCAGACGAAGGAGAAGGAGAAGGTGAAGTCTGGAGGGTGAATCAGAAGAAGCAGAAGAAAGAGAAGGAGAAGGTGAAGTCTGGAGGGTGAAGCAGAAGAAGTAGAAGAAGGAGAAGGAGAAGGTGAAGTCTGGAGGGTGAATCAGAAGAAGTAGAAGAAGGAGAAGGAGAAGGTGAAGTCTGGAGGGTGAAACAGAAGAAGCAGAAGAAGGAGAAGTAGAAGATGAAGTCTGGAGCGTGAATCAGAAGAAGCAGAAGAAGGAGAGGGAGAAGATGAAGTCTGGAGGGTGAATCAGAAGAAGTAGAAGAAGGAGAAGGAGAAGGTGAGGTCTGGAGGGTGAATCAGAAGAAGCAGAAGAAGGAGAAGGAGAAGGTGAAGTCTGGAGGGTGAATCAGAAGAAGCAGAAGCAGGAGAAGGAGAAGGTGAAGTCTGGAGGGTGAATCAGAAGAAGTAGAAGAAGGAGAAGGAGAAGGTGAAGTCTGGAGGGTGAAGCAGAAGAAGTAGAAGAAGGAGAAGGAGAAGGTGAAGTCAGGAGGGTGAATCAGAAGAAGTAGAAGAAGGAGAAGGAGAAGGTGAAGTCAGGAGGGTGAATCAGAAGAAGCAGAAGAAGGAGAAGGAGAAGGTGAAGTCTGGAGGGTGAATCAGAAGAATCAGACGAAGGAGAAGGAGAAGGTGAAGTCTGGAGGGTGAATCAGAAGAAGCAGAAGAAAGAGAAGGAGAAGGTGAAGTCTGGAGGGTGAAGCAGAAGAAGCAGAAGAAGGAGAAGGAGAAGGTGAAGTCAGGAGGGTGAATCAGAAGAAGTAGAAGAAGGAGAAGGAGAAGGTGAAGTCAGGAGGGTGAATCAGAAGAAGCAGAAGAAGGAGAAGGAGAAGGTGAAGTCTGGAGGGTGAATCAGAAGAATCAGACGAAGGAGAAGGAGAAGGTGAAGTCTGGAGGGTGAATCAGAAGAAGCAGAAGAAAGAGAAGGAGAAGGTGAAGTCTGGAGGGTGAAGCAGAAGAAGTAGAAGAAGGAGAAGGAGAAGGTGAAGTCTGGAGGGTGAATCAGAAGAAGTAGAAGAAGGAGAAGGAGAAGGTGAAGTCTGGAGGGTGAAACAGAAGAAGCAGAAGAAGGAGAAGTAGAAGATGAAGTCTGGAGCGTGAATCAGAAGAAGCAGAAGAAGGAGAGGGAGAAGATGAAGTCTGGAGGGTGAATCAGAAGAAGTAGAAGAAGGAGAAGGAGAAGGTGAGGTCTGGAGGGTGAATCAGAAGAAGCAGAAGAAGGAGAAGGAGAAGGTGAAGTCTGGAGGGTGAATCAGAAGAAGCAGAAGCAGGAGAAGGAGAAGGTGAAGTCTGGAGGGTGAATCAGAAGAAGCAGAAGAAGGAGAAGGAGAAGGTGAAGTCAGGAGGGTGAATCAGAAGAAGCAGAAGAAGGAGAAGGAGAAGGTGAAGTTAGGAGGGTGAATCAGAAGAAGCAGAAGAAGGAGAAGGAGAAGTTGAGGTCAGGGGGGTGAAGCAGAAGAAGTAGAAGAAGGAGAAGGAGAAGGTGAAGTCAGGAGGGTGAAGCAGAAGAAGCAGAAGAAGGAGAAGGAGAAGGTGAAGTCAGGAGGGTGAAGCAGAAGAAGCAGAAGAAGGAGATGGAGACGGTGAAGTCTGCAGGGTGCAGCAGAAGAAGCAGAAGAAGGAGAAGGAGAAGGTGAAGTCCTAAGGGTGAAGCAGAAGAAGCAGAAGAAGGAGAAGGAGAAGGTGAGGTCTGGAGGGTGAATCAGAAGAAGCAGAAGAAGGAGAAGGAGAAGGTGAAGTCTGGAGGGTGAATCAGAAGAAGCAGAAGAAGGAGAAGGAGAAGGTGAAGTTAGGAGGGTGAATCAGAAGAAGCAGAAGAAGGAGAAGGAGAAGGTGAAGTCAGGGGGGTGAAGCAGAAGAAGTAGAAGAAGGAGAAGGAGAAGGTGAAGTCAGGAGGGTGAAGCAGAAGAAGCAGAAGAAGAAGAAGGAGAAGGTGAAGTCTGGAGGGCGCAGCAGAAGAAGCAGAAGAAGGAGAAGGAGAAGGTGCAGTCTGGAGGGTGAAGCAGAAGAAGCAGAAGAAGGAGAAGGAGAAGGTGAAGTCTGGAGGGTGAAACAGAAGAAGTAGAAGAAGGAGAAGGAGAAGGTGAAGTCAGGAGGGTGAAGCAGAAGAAGCAGAAGAAGGAGAAGGAGAAGGTGAAGTCTGGAGGGTGAATCAGAAGAAGTAGAAGAAGGAGAAGGAGAAGGTGAAGTCAGGAGGGTGAAGCAGAAGAAGTAGAAGAAGGAGAAGGAGAAGGCGAAGCCTGGAGTGTGAAACAGAAGAAGTAGAAGAAGGAGAAGGAGAAGGTGAAGTCTGGAGCGTGAATCAGAAGATGTAGAAGAAGGAGAAGGAGAAGGTGAAGTCTGGAGGGTCAATCAGAAGAAGTAGAAGAAGGAGATGGAGAAGGTGAAGTCTGGAGGGTGAATCAGAAGAAGCAGAAGAAGGAGAAGGAGAAGGTGAAGTCTGGAGTGTGAATCAGAAGAAGTAGAAGAAGGAGAAGGAGAAGGTGTAGTCTGGACGGTGAATCAGAAGAAATAGACGAAGGAGAAGGAGAAGGTGAAGTCTGCAGGGTGAATCAGAAGAAGCAGAAGAAGGAGAAGGAGAAGGTGAAGTCTGGAGGGTGAATCAGAAGAAGTAGAAGAAGGAGAAGGAGAAGGTGAAGTCTGGAGGCTGAATCAGAAGAAGCAGAAAAAGGAGAAGGAGAAGGTGAAGTCTGGAGGGTGAATCAGAAGAAGCAGAAGAAGGAGAAGGAGAAGGTGAAGTCTGGAGGGCGCAGCAGAAGAAGCAGAAGAAGGAGAAGGAGAAGGTGCAGTCTGGAGGGTGAAGCAGAAGAAGCAGAAGAAGGAGAAGGAGAAGGTGAAGTCTGGAGGGTGAAACAGAAGAAGTAGAAGAAGGAGAAGGAGAAGGTGAAGTCAGGAGGTTGAAGCAGAAGAAGCAGAAGAAGGAGAAGGAGAAGGTGAAGTCTGGAGGGTGAATCAGAAGAAGTAGAAGAAGGAGAAGGAGAAGGTGAAGTCAGGAGGGTGAAGCAGAAGAAGCAGAAGAAGGAGAAGGAGAAGGTGAAGTCTGGAGGGTGAAGCAGAAGAAGCAGAAGAAGGAGAAGGAGAAGGTGAAGTCTGGAGGGTGAAGCAGAAGAAGCAGAAGAAGGAGAAGGAGAAGGTGAAGTCAGGAGGGTGAATCAGAAGAAGTAGAAGAAGGAGAAGGAGAAGGTGAAGTCTGGAGGGTGAATCAGAAGAAGTAGAAGAAGGAGAAGGAGAAGGTGAAGTCTGGAGGGTGAATCAGAAGACGTAGAAGAAGGAGAAGGAGAAGGTGAAGTCTGGAGGGTGAATCAGAAGAAGCAGAAGAAGGAGAACGGGAAGGTGAAGTCTGGAGGGAGAAGCAGAAGAAGTAGAAGAAGGAGAAGGAGAAGGTGAAGTCTGGAGGGTGAATCAGAAGAAGTAGAAGAAGGAGAAGGAGAAGGTGAAGTCTGGAGGGTGAATCGGAAGAAGCATAAGAAGGAGAAGGAGAAGGTGAAGTCTGGAGGGTGAATCAGAAGAAGTAGAAGAAGGAGAAGGAGAAGGTGTAGTCTGGAGGGTGAATCAGAAGAAGTAGACGAAGGAGAAGGAGAAGGTGAAATCTGGAGGGTGAATCAGAAGAAGCAGAAGAAGGAAAAGGAGAAGGTGAAGTCTGGAGGGTGAATCAGAAGAGGTAGAAGAAGGATAAGGAGAAGGTGAAGTCTGGAGGGTGAACCAGAAGAAGCAGAAGAAGGAGAAGGAGAAGGTGAAGTCTGGAGGGTGAATCAGACGAAGCAGAAGAAGGATAAGGAGAAGGTGAAGTCTGGAGGGTGAATCAGAAGAAGTAGAAGAAGTAGAAGGAGAAGGTGAAGTCTGGAGGGTGAATCAGAAGAAGTAGAAGAAGGAGAAGGAGAAGGTGAAGTCTGGAGGGTGAATCAGAAGAAGCAGAAGAAGGAGAAGGAGAAGGTGAAGTCAGGAGGGTGAATCAGAAGAAGCAGAAGAAGGAGAAGGAGAAGGTGAAGTCTGGAGGGTGAATCAAAAGAAGCAGAAGAAGGAGAAGGAGAAGGTGAAGACTGGAGGGTGAATCAGAAGAAGTAGAAGAAGGAGAAGGAGAAGGTGAAGTCTGGAGGGTGAATCAGAAGAAGTAGAAGAAGGAGAAGGAGAAGGCGACGTCTGGAGGGTGAATCAGAAGAAGCAGAGGAAGGAGAAGGAGAAGGTGAAGTCTGGAGGGTGAATCAGAAGAAGCAGAAGAAGGAGAAGGAGAAGCTGAAGTCTGGAGGGTGAATCAGAAGAAGTAGAAGAAGGAGAAGGAGAAGGTGATGTCTGGAGGGTGAATCAGAAGAAGCAGAAGAAGGAGAAGGAGAAGGTGAAGTCTGAAGGGTGAATCAGAAGAAGCAGAAGAAGGAGAAGGAGAAGGTGAAGTCTGGAGGGTGAATCAGAAGAAGCAGAAGAAGGAGAAGGAGAAGGTGAAGTCTGGAGGGTGAATCAGAAGAAGCAGAAGAAGGAGAAGGAGAAGGTGAAGTCTGGAGGGTGAATCAGAAGAAGTAGAAGAAGGAGAAGGAGAAGGTGAAGTCTGCAGGGTGAATCAGAAGAAGTAGAAGAAGGAGAAGGAGAAGGTGAAGTCTGGAGGGTGAATCAGAAGAAGCAGAAGAAGGAGAACGGGAAGGTGAAGTCTGGAGGGAGAAGCAGAAGAAGTAGAAGAAGGAGAAGGAGAAGGTGAAGTCTGGAGGGTGAATCAGAAGAAGTAGAAGAAGGAGAAGGCGAAGGTAAAGTCTGGAGGGTGAATCAGAAGAAGTAGAAGAAGGAGAAGGAGAAGGTGAAGTCTGGAGGGTGAATCGGAAGAAGCAGAAGAAGGAGAAGGAGAAGGTGAAGTCGGGAGGGTGAATCAGAAGAAGTAGAAGAAGGAGAAGGAGAAGGTGTAGTGTGGAGGGTGAATCAGAAGAAGTAGACGAAGGAGAAGGAGAAGGTGAAGTCTGGAGGGTGAATCAGAAGAAGCAGAAGAAGGAGAAGGAGAAGGTGAAGTCTGGAGGGTGGATCAGAAGAGGTAGAAGAAGGATAAGGAGAAGGTGAAGTCTGGAGGGTGAACCAGAAGAAGCAGAAGAAGGAGAAGGAGAAGGTGAAGTCTGGAGGGTGAATCGGAAGAAGCAGAAGAAGGAGAAGGAGAAGGTGAAGTCTGGAGTGTGAATCAGAAGAAGCAGAAGAAGTAGAAGGAGAAGGTGAAGTCTGGAGGGTGAATCAGAAGAAGTAGAAGAAGGAGAAGGAGAAGGTGAAGTCTGGAGGGTGAATCAGAAGAAGCAGAAGAAGGAGAAGGAGAAGGTGAAGTCAGGAGGGTGAATCAGAAGAAGCAGAAGAAGGAAAAGGAGAAGGTGAAGTCTGGAGGGTGAATCAGAAGAAGCAGAAGAAGGAGAAGGAGAAGGTGAAGACTGGAGGGTGAATCAGAAGAAGTAGAAGAAGGAGAAGGAGAAGGTGAAGTCTGCAGGGAGAATCAGAAGAAGTAGAAGATGGAGAAGGAGAAGGCGAAGTCTGGAGGGTGAATCAGAAGAAGCAGAAGAAGGAGAAGGAGAAGGTGAAGTCTGGAGGGTGAATCAGAAGAAGCAGAAGAAGGAGAAGGAGAAGATGACGTCTGGAGGGTGAATCAGAAGAAGTAGAAGAAGGAGAAGGAGAAGGTGAGGTCTGGAGGGTGAATCAGAAGAAGCAGAAGAAGGAGAAGGAGAAGGTGAAGTCTGAAGGGTGAATCAGAAGAAGCAGAAGAAGGAGAAGGAGAAGGTGAAGTCTGGAGGGTGAATCAGAAGAAGCAGAAGAAGGAGAAGGTGAAGTCTGGAGGGTGAATCAGAAGAAGTAGAAGAAGGAGAAGGAGAAGGTGAAGTCTGGAGGGTGAATCAGAAGAAGTAGAAGAAGGAGAAGGAGAAGGCGAAGTCTGGAGGGTGAATCAGAAGAAGCAGAAGAAGGAGAAGGAGAAGGTGAAGTCTGGAGGGTGAATCAGAAGAAGCAGAAGAAGGAGAAGGAGAAGATGAAGTCTGGAGGGTGAATCAGAAGAAGTAGAAGAAGGAGAAGGAGAAGGTGAAGTCTGGAGGGTGAATCAGCAGAAGCAGAAGAAGGAGAAGGAGAAGGTGAAGTCTGGAGGGTGAATCAGAAGAAGCAGAAGAAGGAGAAGGAGAAGGTGAAGTCTGGAGGGTGAATCAGAAGAAGCAGAATAAGGAGAAGGAGAATGTGAAGTCTGGAGGGTGAATCAGAAGATGCAGAAGAAGGAGAAGGAGAAGGTGAAGTCTGGAGGGTGAATCAGAAGAAGTAGAAGAAGGAGAAGGAGAAGGTGAAGTCTGGAGGGTGAAGCAGAAGAAGTAGAAGAAGGAGAAGGAGAAGGTGAAGTCAGGAGGGTGAATCAGAAGAAGTAGAAGAAGGAGAAGGAGAAGGTGAAGTCAGGAGGGTGAATCAGAAGAAGCAGAAGAAGGAGAAGGAGAAGGTGAAGTCTGGAGGGTGAATCAGAAGAATCAGACGAAGGAGAAGGAGAAGGTGAAGTCTGGAGGGTGAATCAGAAGAAGCAGAAGAAAGAGAAGGAGAAGGTGAAGTCTGGAGGGTGAAGCAGAAGAAGCAGAAGAAGGAGAAGGAGAAGGTGAAGATTGGAGGGTGAATCAGAAGAAGTAGAAGAAGGAGAAGGAGAAGGTGAAGTCTGGAGGGTGAATCAGAAGAAGTAGAAGAAGGAGAAGGAGAAGGTGAAGTCTGGAGGGTGAATCAGAAGAAGCAGAAGAAGGAGAAGTAGAAGATGAGGTCTGGAGCGTGAATCAGAAGAAGCAGAAGAAGGAGAGGGAGAAGATGAAGTCTGGAGGGTGAATCAGAAGAAGTAGAAGAAGGAGAAGGAGAAGGTGAGGTCTGGAGGGTGAATCAGAAGAAGCAGAAGAAGGAGAAGGAGAAGGTGAAGTCTGGAGGGTGAATCAGAAGAAGCAGAAGCAGGAGAAGGAGAAGGTGAAGTCTGGAGGGTGAATCAGAAGAAGCAGAAGAAGGAGAAGGAGAAGGTGAAGTCAGGAGGGTGAATCAGAAGAAGCAGAAGAAGGAGAAGGTGCAGTCTGGAGGGTGAAGCAGAAGAAGGAGAAGGAGAAGGTGAAGTCTGGAGGGTGAAACAGAAGAAGTAGAAGAAGGAGAAGGAGAAGGTGAAGTCAGGAGGTTGAAGCAGAAGAAGCAGAAGAAGGAGAAGGAGAAGGTGAAGTCTGGAGGGTGAATCAGAAGAAGTAGAAGAAGGAGAAGGAGAAGGTGAAGTCAGGAGGGTGAAGCAGAAGAAGCAGAAGAAGGAGAAGGAGAAGGTGAAGTCTGGAGGGTGAAGCAGAAGAAGCAGAAGAAGGAGAAGGAGAAGGTGAAGTCTGGAGGGTGAAGCAGAAGAAGCAGAAGAAGGAGAAGGAGAAGGTGAAGTCAGGAGGGTGAATCAGAAGAAGTAGAAGAAGGAGAAGGAGAAGGTGAAGTCTGGAGGGTGAATCAGAAGAAGTAGAAGAAGGAGAAGGAGAAGGTGAAGTCTGGAGGGTGAATCAGAAGACGTAGAAGAAGGAGAAGGAGAAGGTGAAGTCTGGAGGGTGAATCAGAAGAAGCAGAAGAAGGAGAACGGGAAGGTGAAGTCTGGAGGGAGAAGCAGAAGAAGTAGAAGAAGGAGAAGGAGAAGGTGAAGTCTGGAGGGTGAATCAGAAGAAGTAGAAGAAGGAGAAGGAGAAGGTGAAGTCTGGAGGGTGAATCGGAAGAAGCATAAGAAGGAGAAGGAGAAGGTGAAGTCTGGAGGGTGAATCAGAAGAAGTAGAAGAAGGAGAAGGAGAAGGTGTAGTCTGGAGGGTGAATCAGAAGAAGTAGACGAAGGAGAAGGAGAAGGTGAAATCTGGAGGGTGAATCAGAAGAAGCAGAAGAAGGAAAAGGAGAAGGTGAAGTCTGGAGGGTGAATCAGAAGAGGTAGAAGAAGGATAAGGAGAAGGTGAAGTCTGGAGGGTGAACCAGAAGAAGCAGAAGAAGGAGAAGGAGAAGGTGAAGTCTGGAGGGTGAATCAGACGAAGCAGAAGAAGGATAAGGAGAAGGTGAAGTCTGGAGGGTGAATCAGAAGAAGTAGAAGAAGTAGAAGGAGAAGGTGAAGTCTGGAGGGTGAATCAGAAGAAGTAGAAGAAGGAGAAGGAGAAGGTGAAGTCTGGAGGGTGAATCAGAAGAAGCAGAAGAAGGAGAAGGAGAAGGTGAAGTCAGGAGGGTGAATCAGAAGAAGCAGAAGAAGGAGAAGGAGAAGGTGAAGTCTGGAGGGTGAATCAGAAGAAGCAGAAGAAGGAGAAGGAGAAGGTGAAGACTGGAGGGTGAATCAGAAGAAGTAGAAGAAGGAGAAGGAGAAGGTGAAGTCTGGAGGGTGAATCAGAAGAAGTAGAAGAAGGAGAAGGAGAAGGCGAAGTCTGGAGGGTGAATCAGAAGAAGCAGAGGAAGGAGAAGGAGAAGGTGAAGTCTGGAGGGTGAATCAGAAGAAGCAGAAGAAGGAGAAGGAGAAGATGAAGTCTGGAGGGTGAATCAGAAGAAGTAGAAGAAGGAGAAGGAGAAGGTGATGTCTGGAGGGTGAATCAGAAGAAGCAGAAGAAGGAGAAGGAGAAGGTGAAGTCTGAAGGGTGAATCAGAAGAAGCAGAAGAAGGAGAAGGAGAAGGTGAAGTCTGGAGGGTGAATCAGAAGAAGCAGAAGAAGGAGAAGGAGAAGGTGAAGTCTGGAGGGTGAATCAGAAGAAGCAGAAGAAGGAGAAGGAGAAGGTGAAGTCTGGAGGGTGAATCAGAAGAAGTAGAAGAAGGAGAAGGAGAAGGTGAAGTCTGCAGGGTGAATCAGAAGAAGTAGAAGAAGGAGAAGGAGAAGGTGAAGTCTGGAGGGTGAATCAGAAGAAGCAGAAGAAGGAGAACGGGAAGGTGAAGTCTGGAGGGAGAAGCAGAAGAAGTAGAAGAAGGAGAAGGAGAAGGTGAAGTCTGGAGGGTGAATCAGAAGAAGTAGAAGAAGGAGAAGGCGAAGGTAAAGTCTGGAGGGTGAATCAGAAGAAGTAGAAGAAGGAGAAGGAGAAGGTGAAGTCTGGAGGGTGAATCGGAAGAAGCAGAAGAAGGAGAAGGAGAAGGTGAAGTCGGGAGGGTGAATCAGAAGAAGTAGAAGAAGGAGAAGGAGAAGGTGTAGTGTGGAGGGTGAATCAGAAGAAGTAGACGAAGGAGAAGGAGAAGGTGAAGTCTGGAGGGTGAATCAGAAGAAGCAGAAGAAGGAGAAGGAGAAGGTGAAGTCTGGAGGGTGGATCAGAAGAGGTAGAAGAAGGATAAGGAGAAGGTGAAGTCTGGAGGGTGAACCAGAAGAAGCAGAAGAAGGAGAAGGAGAAGGTGAAGTCTGGAGGGTGAATCGGAAGAAGCAGAAGAAGGAGAAGGAGAAGGTGAAGTCTGGAGTGTGAATCAGAAGAAGCAGAAGAAGTAGAAGTAGAAGGTGAAGTCTGGAGGGTGAATCAGAAGAAGTAGAAGAAGGAGAAGGAGAAGGTGAAGTCTGGAGGGTGAATCAGAAGAAGCAGAAGAAGGAGAAGGAGAAGGTGAAGTCAGGAGGGTGAATCAGAAGAAGCAGAAGAAGGAGAAGGAGAAGGTGAAGTCTGGAGGGTGAATCAGAAGAAGCAGAAGAAGGAGAAGGAGAAGGTGAAGACTGGAGGGTGAATCAGAAGAAGTAGAAGAAGGAGAAGGAGAAGGTGAAGTCTGCAGGGAGAATCAGAAGAAGTAGAAGATGGAGAAGGAGAAGGCGAAGTCTGGAGGGTGAATCAGAAGAAGCAGAAGAAGGAGAAGGAGAAGGTGAAGTCTGGAGGGTGAATCAGAAGAAGCAGAAGAAGGAGAAGGAGAAGATGACGTCTGGAGGGTGAATCAGAAGAAGTAGAAGAAGGAGAAGGAGAAGGTGAGGTCTGGAGGGTGAATCAGAAGAAGCAGAAGAAGGAGAAGGAGAAGGTGAAGTCTGAAGGGTGAATCAGAAGAAGCAGAAGAAGGAGAAGGAGAAGGTGAAGTCTGGAGGGTGAATCAGAAGAAGCAGAAGAAGGAGAAGGTGAAGTCTGGAGGGTGAATCAGAAGAAGTAGAAGAAGGAGAAGGAGAAGGTGATGTCTGGAGGGTGAATCAGAAGAAGTAGAAGAAGGAGAAGGAGAAGGCGAAGTCTGGAGGGTGAATCAGAAGAAGCAGAAGAAGGAGAAGGAGAAGGTGAAGTCTGGAGGGTGAATCAGAAGAAGCAGAAGAAGGAGAAGGAGAAGATGAAGTCTGGAGGGTGAATCAGAAGAAGTAGAAGAAGGAGAAGGAGAAGGTGAAGTCTGGAGGGTGAATCAGCAGAAGCAGAAGAAGGAGAAGGAGAAGGTGAAGTCTGGAGGGTGAATCAGAAGAAGCAGAAGAAGGAGAAGGAGAAGGTGAAGTCTGGAGGGTGAATCAGAAGAAGCAGAATAAGGAGAAGGAGAATGTGAAGTCTGGAGGGTGAATCAGAAGATGCAGAAGAAGGAGAAGGAGAAGGTGAAGTCTGGAGGGTGAATCAGAAGAAGTAGAAGAAGGAGAAGGAGAAGGTGAAGTCTGGAGGGTGAAGCAGAAGAAGTAGAAGAAGGAGAAGGAGAAGGTGAAGTCAGGAGGGTGAATCAGAAGAAGTAGAAGAAGGAGAAGGAGAAGGTGAAGTCAGGAGGGTGAATCAGAAGAAGCAGAAGAAGGAGAAGGAGAAGGTGAAGTCTGGAGGGTGAATCAGAAGAATCAGACGAAGGAGAAGGAGAAGGTGAAGTCTGGAGGGTGAATCAGAAGAAGCAGAAGAAAGAGAAGGAGAAGGTGAAGTCTGGAGGGTGAAGCAGAAGAAGCAGAAGAAGGAGAAGGAGAAGGTGAAGATTGGAGGGTGAATCAGAAGAAGTAGAAGAAGGAGAAGGAGAAGGTGAAGTCTGGAGGGTGAATCAGAAGAAGTAGAAGAAGGAGAAGGAGAAGGTGAAGTCTGGAGGGTGAATCAGAAGAAGCAGAAGAAGGAGAAGTAGAAGATGAAGTCTGGAGCGTGAATCAGAAGAAGCAGAAGAAGGAGAGGGAGAAGATGAAGTCTGGAGGGTGAATCAGAAGAAGTAGAAGAAGGAGAAGGAGAAGGTGAGGTCTGGAGGGTGAATCAGAAGAAGCAGAAGAAGGAGAAGGAGAAGGTGAAGTCTGGAGGGTGAATCAGAAGAAGCAGAAGCAGGAGAAGGAGAAGGTGAAGTCTGGAGGGTGAATCAGAAGAAGCAGAAGAAGGAGAAGAAGAAGGTGAAGTCAGGAGGGTGAATCAGAAGAAGCAGAAGAAGGAGAAGGAGAAGGTGAAGTTAGGAGGGTGAATCAGAAGAAGCAGAAGAAGGAGAAGGAGAAGTTGAGGTCAGGGGGGTGAAGCAGAAGAAGTAGAAGAAGAAGAAGGAGAAGGTGAAGTCAGGAGGGTGAAGCAGAAGAAGCAGAAGAAAGAGAAGGAGAAGGTGAAGTCAGGAGGGTGAAGCAGAAGAAGCAGAAGAAGGAGATGGAGACGGTGAAGTCTGGAGGGTGCAGCAGAAGAAGCAGAAGAAGGAGAAGGAGAAGGTGAAGTCCTAAGGGTGAAGCAGAAGAAGCAGAAGAAGGAGAAGGAGAAGGTGAGGTCTGGAGGGTGAATCAGAAGAAGCATAAGAAGGAGAAGGAGAAGGTGAAGTCTGGAGGGTGAATCAGAAGAAGCAGAAGAAGGAGAAGGAGAAGGTGAAGTTAGGAGGGTGAATCAGAAGAAGCAGAAGAAGGAGAAGGAGAAGGTGAAGTCAGGGGGGTGAAGCAGAAGAAGTAGAAGAAGGAGAAGGAGAAGGTGAAGTCAGGAGGGTGAAGCAGAAGAAGCAGAAGAAGAAGAAGGAGAAGGTGAAGTCTGGAGGGCGCAGCAGAAGAAGCAGAAGAAGGAGAAGGAGAAGGTGCAGTCTGGAGGGTGAAGCAGAAGAAGCAGAAGAAGGAGAAGGAGAAGGTGAAGTCTGGAGGGTGAAACAGAAGAAGTAGAAGAAGGAGAAGGAGAAGGTGAAGTCAGGAGGGTGAAGCAGAAGAAGCAGAAGAAGGAGAAGGAGAAGGTGAAGTCTGGAGGGTGAATCAGAAGAAGTAGAAGAAGGAGAAGGAGAAGGTGAAGTCAGGAGGGTGAAGCAGAAGAAGTAGAAGAAGGAGAAGGAGAAGGCGAAGCCTGGAGTGTGAAACAGAAGAAGTAGAAGAAGGAGAAGGAGAAGGTGAAGTCTGGAGCGTGAATCAGAAGATGTAGAAGAAGGAGAAGGAGAAGGTGAAGTCTGGAGGGTCAATCAGAAGAAGTAGAAGAAGGAGATGGAGAAGGTGAAGTCTGGAGGGTGAATCAGAAGAAGCAGAAGAAGGAGAAGGAGAAGGTGAAGTCTGGAGTGTGAATCAGAAGAAGTAGAAGAAGGAGAAGGAGAAGGTGTAGTCTGGACGGTGAATCAGAAGAAATAGACGAAGGAGAAGGAGAAGGTGAAGTCTGCAGGGTGAATCAGAAGAAGCAGAAGAAGGAGAAGGAGAAGGTGAAGTCTGGAGGGTGAATCAGAAGAAGTAGAAGAAGGAGAAGGAGAAGGTGAAGTCTGGAGGCTGAATCAGAAGAAGCAGAAAAAGGAGAAGGAGAAGGTGAAGTCTGGAGGGTGAATCAGAAGAAGCAGAAGAAGGAGAAGGAGAAGGTGAAGTCTGGAGGGCGCAGCAGAAGAAGCAGAAGAAGGAGAAGGAGAAGGTGCAGTCTGGAGGGTGAAACAGAAGAAGTAGAAGAAGGAGAAGGAGAAGGTGAAGTCAGGAGGTTGAAGCAGAAGAAGCAGAAGAAGGAGAAGGAGAAGGTGAAGTCTGGAGGGTGAAACAGAAGAAGTAGAAGAAGGAGAAGGAGAAGGTGAAGTCAGGAGGTTGAAGCAGAAGAAGCAGAAGAAGGAGAAGGAGAAGGTGAAGTCTGGAGGGTGAATCAGAAGAAGTAGAAGAAGGAGAAGGAGAAGGTGAAGTCAGGAGGGTGAAGCAGAAGAAGCAGAAGAAGGAGAAGGAGAAGGTGAAGTCTGGAGGGTGAAGCAGAAGAAGCAGAAGAAGGAGAAGGAGAAGGTGAAGTCTGGAGGGTGAAGCAGAAGAAGCAGAAGAAGGAGAAGGAGAAGGTGAAGTCAGGAGGGTGAATCAGAAGAAGTAGAAGAAGGAGAAGGAGAAGGTGAAGTCTGGAGGGTGAATCAGAAGAAGCAGAAGAAGGAGAACGGGAAGGTGAAGTCTGGAGGGAGAAGCAGAAGAAGTAGAAGAAGGAGAAGGAGAAGGTGAAGTCTGGAGGGTGAATCAGAAGAAGTAGAAGAAGGAGAAGGAGAAGGTGAAGTCTGGAGGGTGAATCGGAAGAAGCATAAGAAGGAGAAGGAGAAGGTGAAGTCTGGAGGGTGAATCAGAAGAAGTAGAAGAAGGAGAAGGAGAAGGTGTAGTCTGGAGGGTGAATCAGAAGAAGTAGACGAAGGAGAAGGAGAAGGTGAAATCTGGAGGGTGAATCAGAAGAAGCAGAAGAAGGAAAAGGAGAAGGTGAAGTCTGGAGGGTGAATCAGAAGAGGTAGAAGAAGGATAAGGAGAAGGTGAAGTCTGGAGGGTGAACCAGAAGAAGCAGAAGAAGGAGAAGGAGAAGGTGAAGTCTGGAGGGTGAATCAGACGAAGCAGAAGAAGGATAAGGAGAAGGTGAAGTCTGGAGGGTGAATCAGAAGAAGTAGAAGAAGTAGAAGGAGAAGGTGAAGTCTGGAGGGTGAATCAGAAGAAGTAGAAGAAGGAGAAGGAGAAGGTGAAGTCTGGAGGGTGAATCAGAAGAAGCAGAAGAAGGAGAAGGAGAAGGTGAAGTCAGGAGGGTGAATCAGAAGAAGCAGAAGAAGGAGAAGGAGAAGGTGAAGTCTGGAAGGTGAATCAGAAGAAGCAGAAGAAGGAGAAGGAGAAGGTGAAGACTGGAGGGTGAATCAGAAGAAGTAGAAGAAGGAGAAGGAGAAGGTGAAGTCTGGAGGGTGAATCAGAAGAAGTAGAAGAAGGAGAAGGAGAAGGCGAAGTCTGGAGGGTGAATCAGAAGAAGCAGAGGAAGGAGAAGGAGAAGGTGAAGTCTGGAGGGTGAATCAGAAGAAGCAGAAGAAGGAGAAGGAGAAGATGAAGTCTGGAGGGTGAATCAGAAGAAGTAGAAGAAGGAGAAGGAGAAGGTGATGTCTGGAGGGTGAATCAGAAGAAGCAGAAGAAGGAGAAGGAGAAGGTGAAGTCTGAAGGGTGAATCAGAAGAAGCAGAAGAAGGAGAAGGAGAAGGTGAAGTCTGGAGGGTGAATCAGAAGAAGCAGAAGAAGGAGAAGGAGAAGGTGAAGTCTGGAGGGTGAATCAGAAGAAGCAGAAGAAGGAGAAGGAGAAGGTGAAGTCTGGAGGGTGAATCAGAAGAAGTAGAAGAAGGAGAAGGAGAAGGTGAAGTCTGCAGGGTGAATCAGAAGAAGTAGAAGAAGGAGAAGGAGAAGGTGAAGTCTGGAGGGTGAATCAGAAGAAGCAGAAGAAGGAGAACGGGAAGGTGAAGTCTGGAGGGAGAAGCAGAAGAAGTAGAAGAAGGAGAAGGAGAAGGTGAAGTCTGGAGGGTGAATCAGAAGAAGTAGAAGAAGGAGAAGGCGAAGGTAAAGTCTGGAGGGTGAATCAGAAGAAGTAGAAGAAGGAGAAGGAGAAGGTGAAGTCTGGAGGGTGAATCGGAAGAAGCAGAAGAAGGAGAAGGAGAAGGTGAAGTCGGGAGGGTGAATCAGAAGAAGTAGAAGAAGGAGAAGGAGAAGGTGTAGTGTGGAGGGTGAATCAGAAGAAGTAGACGAAGGAGAAGGAGAAGGTGAAGTCTGGAGGGTGAATCAGAAGAAGCAGAAGAAGGAGAAGGAGAAGGTGAAGTCTGGAGGGTGGATCAGAAGAGGTAGAAGAAGGATAAGGAGAAGGTGAAGTCTGGAGGGTGAACCAGAAGAAGCAGAAGAAGGAGAAGGAGAAGGTGAAGTCTGGAGGGTGAATCGGAAGAAGCAGAAGAAGGAGAAGGAGAAGGTGAAGTCTGGAGTGTGAATCAGAAGAAGCAGAAGAAGTAGAAGGAGAAGGTGAAGTCTGGAGGGTGAATCAGAAGAAGTAGAAGAAGGAGAAGGAGAAGGTGAAGTCTGGAGGGTGAATCAGAAGAAGCAGAAGAAGGAGAAGGAGAAGGTGAAGTCAGGAGGGTGAATCAGAAGAAGCAGAAGAAGGAGAAGGAGAAGGTGAAGTCTGGAGGGTGAATCAGAAGAAGCAGAAGAAGGAGAAGGAGAAGGTGAAGACTGGAGGGTGAATCAGAAGAAGTAGAAGAAGGAGAAGGAGAAGGTGAAGTCTGCAGGGAGAATCAGAAGAAGTAGAAGATGGAGAAGTAGAAGGCGAAGTCTGGAGGGTGAATCAGAAGAAGCAGAAGAAGGAGAAGGAGAAGGTGAAGTCTGGAGGGTGAATCAGAAGAAGCAGAAGAAGGAGAAGGAGAAGATGACGTCTGGAGGGTGAATCAGAAGAAGTAGAAGAAGGAGAAGGAGAAGGTGAGGTCTGGAGGGTGAATCAGAAGAAGCAGAAGAAGGAGAAGGAGAAGGTGAAGTCTGAAGGGTGAATCAGAAGAAGCAGAAGAAGGAGAAGGAGAAGGTGAAGTCTGGAGGGTGAATCAGAAGAAGCAGAAGAAGGAGAAGGTGAAGTCTGGAGGGTGAATCAGAAGAAGTAGAAGAAGGAGAAGGAGAAGGTGAAGTCTGGAGGGTGAATCAGAAGAAGTAGAAGAAGGAGAAGGAGAAGGCGAAGTCTGGAGGGTGAATCAGAAGAAGCAGAAGAAGGAGAAGGAGAAGGTGAAGTCTGGAGGGTGAATCAGAAGAAGCAGAAGAAGGAGAAGGAGAAGATGAAGTCTGGAGGGTGAATCAGAAGAAGTAGAAGAAGGAGAAGGAGAAGGTGAAGTCTGGAGGGTGAATCAGCAGAAGCAGAAGAAGGAGAAGGAGAAGGTGAAGTCTGGAGGGTGAATCAGAAGAAGCAGAAGAAGGAGAAGGAGAAGGTGAAGTCTGGAGGGTGAATCAGAAGAAGCAGAATAAGGAGAAGGAGAATGTGAAGTCTGGAGGGTGAATCAGAAGATGCAGAAGAAGGAGAAGGAGAAGGTGAAGTCTGGAGGGTGAATCAGAAGAAGTAGAAGAAGGAGAAGGAGAAGGTGAAGTCTGGAGGGTGAAGCAGAAGAAGTAGAAGAAGGAGAAGGAGAAGGTGAAGTCAGGAGGGTGAATCAGAAGAAGTAGAAGAAGGAGAAGGAGAAGGTGAAGTCAGGAGGGTGAATCAGAAGAAGCAGAAGAAGGAGAAGGAGAAGGTGAAGTCTGGAGGGTGAATCAGAAGAATCAGACGAAGGAGAAGGAGAAGGTGAAGTCTGGAGGGTGAATCAGAAGAAGCAGAAGAAAGAGAAGGAGAAGGTGAAGTCTGGAGG
Organism: Somniosus microcephalus; assembly: GCF_052327205.1. NCBI lineage: Eukaryota > Metazoa > Chordata > Chondrichthyes > Squaliformes > Somniosidae > Somniosus > Somniosus microcephalus. Next base: position 46,749 of record NW_028225385.1, on the reverse strand, counting down.
GTGAAGCAGAAGAAGCAGAAGAAGGAGAAGGAGAAGGTGAAGATTGGAGGGTGAATCAGAAGAAGTAGAAGAAGGAGAAGGAGAAGGTGAAGTCTGGAGGGTGAATCAGAAGAAGTAGAAGAAGGAGAAGGAGAAGGTGAAGTCTGGAGGGTGAATCAGAAGAAGCAGAAGAAGGAGAAGTAGAAGATGAAGTCTGGAGCGTGAATCAGAAGAAGCAGAAGAAGGAGAGGGAGAAGATGAAGTCTGGAGGGTGAATCAGAAGAAGTAGAAGAAGGAGAAGGAGAAGGTGAGGTCTGGAGGGTGAATCAGAAGAAGCAGAAGAAGGAGAAGGAGAAGGTGAAGTCTGGAGGGTGAATCAGAAGAAGCAGAAGCAGGAGAAGGAGAAGGTGAAGTCTGGAGGGTGAATCAGAAGAAGCAGAAGAAGGAGAAGGAGAAGGTGAAGTCAGGAGGGTGAATCAGAAGAAGCAGAAGAAGGAGAAGGAGAAGGTGAAGTTAGGAGGGTGAATCAGAAGAAGCAGAAGAAGGAGAAGGAGAAGTTGAGGTCAGGGGGGTGAAGCAGAAGAAGTAGAAGAAGGAGAAGGAGAAGGTGAAGTCAGGAGGGTGAAGCAGAAGAAGCAGAAGAAGGAGAAGGAGAAGGTGAAGTCAGGAGGGTGAAGCAGAAGAAGCAGAAGAAGGAGATGGAGACGGTGAAGTCTGGAGGGTGCAGCAGAAGAAGCAGAAGAAGGAGAAGGAGAAGGTGAAGTCCTAAGGGTGAAGCAGAAGAAGCAGAAGAAGGAGAAGGAGAAGGTGAAGTCTGGAGGGTGAATCAGAAGAAGTAGAAGAAGGAGAAGGAGAAGGTGAAGTCAGGAGGGTGAAGCAGAAGAAGCAGAAGAAGGAGAAGGAGAAGGTGAAATCTGGAGGGTGAAGCAGAAGAAGCAGAAGAAGGAGAAGGAGAAGGTGAAGTCTGGAGGGTGAAGCAGAAGAAGCAGAAGAAGGAAAAGGAGAAGGTGAAGTCTGGAGGGTGAATCAGAAGAAGTAGAAGAAGGAGAAGGAGAAGGTGAAGAAAGGAGGGTGAAGCAGAAGAAGCAGAAGAAGGAGAAGGAGAAGGTGAAGTCTGGAGGGTGAAGCAGAAGAAGGAGAAGGAGAAGGTGAAGTCTGGAGGGTGAAGCAGAAGAAGCAGAAGAAGGAGAAGGACAAGGTGAAGTCAGGAGGGTGAATCAGAAGAAGTAGAAGAAGGAAAAGGAGAAGGTGAAGTCTGGAGGGTGAATCAGAAGAAGTAGAAGAAGGAGAAGGAGAAGGTGAAGTCTGGAGGGTGAATCAGAAGAAGTGGAAGAAGGAGAAGGAGAAGGTGAAGTCTGGAGGGCGAAGCAGAAGAAGCAGAAGAAGGAGAAGGAGAAGGTGAAGTCTGGAGGGTGAATCAGAAGAAGTAGAAGAAGGAGAAGGAGAAGGTGAAGTCTGGAGGGTGAAGCAGAAGAAGCAGAAGAAGGAGAAGGAGAAGGTGAAGTCTGGAGGGTGAATCAGAAGAAGTAGAAGAAGGAGAAGGAGAAGGTGAAGTCAGGAGGGTGAATCAGAAGAAGCAGAAGAAGGAGAAGGAGAAGATGAAGTCTGGAGGGTGAATCAGAAGAAGCAGAAGAAGGAGAAGGAGAAGGTGAAGTCTGGAGGGTGAATCAGAAGAAGCAGAATAAGGAGAAGGAGAAGGTGAAGTCTGGAGGGTGAATCAGAAGAAGCAGAAGAAGGAGAAGGAGAAGGTGAAGTCTGGAGGGTGAATCAGAAGAAGTAGAAGAAGGAGAAGGAGAAGGTGAAGTCTGGAGAGTGAAGCAGAAGAAGTAGAAGAAGGAGAAGGAGAAGGTGAAGTCTGGAGGGTGAATCAGAAGAAGTAGAAGAAGGAGAAGGAGATGGTGAAGTCTGGAGGGTGAATCAGAAGAAGCAGAAGAAGGAGAAGTAGAAGATGAAGTCTGGAGCGTGAATCAGAAGAAGCAGAAGAAGGAGAAGGAGAAGATGAAGTCTGGAGGGTGAATCAGAAGAAGTAGAAGAAGGAGAAGGAGAAGGTGAGGTCTGGAGGGTGAATCAGAAGAAGCAGAAGAAGGAGAAGGAGAAGGTGAAGTCTGGAGGGTGAATCAGAAGAAGCAGAAGAAGGAGAAGGAGAAGGTGAAGTCTGGAGGGTGAATCAGAAGAAGCAGAAGAAGGAGAAGGAGAAGGTGAAGTCAGGAGGGTGAATCAGCAGAAGCAGAAGAAGGAGAAGGAGAAGGTGAAGTCTGGAGGGTGAATCAGAAGAAGCAGAAGAAGGAGAAGGAGAAGGTGAAGTCTGGAGGGTGAATCAGAAGAAGCAGAATAAGGAGAAGGAGAATGTGAAGTCTGGAGGGTGAATCAGAAGATGCAGAAGAAGGAGAAGGAGAAGGTGAAGTCTGGAGGGTGAATCAGAAGAAGTAGAAGAAGGAGAAGGAGAAGGTGAAGTCTGGAGGGTGAAGCAGAAGAAGTAGAAGAAGGAGAAGGAGAAGGTGAAGTCAGGAGGGTGAATCAGAAGAAGTAGAAGAAGGAGAAGGAGAAGGTGAAGTCAGGAGGGTGAATCAGAAGAAGCAGAAGAAGGAGAAGGAGAAGGTGAAGTCTGGAGGGTGAATCAGAAGAATCAGACGAAGGAGAAGGAGAAGGTGAAGTCTGGAGGGTGAATCAGAAGAAGCAGAAGAAAGAGAAGGAGAAGGTGAAGTCTGGAGGGTGAAGCAGAAGAAGCAGAAGAAGGAGAAGGAGAAGGTGAAGATTGGAGGGTGAATCAGAAGAAGTAGAAGAAGGAGAAGGAGAAGGTGAAGTCTGGAGGGTGAATCAGAAGAAGTAGAAGAAGGAGAAGGAGAAGGTGAAGTCTGGAGGGTGAATCAGAAGAAGCAGAAGAAGGAGAAGTAGAAGATGAAGTCTGGAGCGTGAATCAGAAGAAGCAGAAGAAGGAGAGGGAGAAGTTGAAGTCTGGAGGGTGAATCAGAAGAAGTAGAAGAAGGAGAAGGAGAAGGTGAGGTCTGGAGGGTGAATCAGAAGAAGCAGAAGAAGGAGAAGGAGAAGGTGAAGTCTGGAGGGTGAATCAGAAGAAGCAGAAGCAGGAGAAGGAGAAGGTGAAGTCTGGAGGGTGAATCAGAAGAAGCAGAAGAAGGAGAAGGAGAAGGTGAAGTCAGGAGGGTGAATCAGAAGAAGCAGAAGAAGGAGAAGGAGAAGGTGAAGTTAGGAGGGTGAATCAGAAGAAGCAGAAGAAGGAGAAGGAGAAGTTGAGGTCAGGGGGGTGAAGCAGAAGAAGTAGAAGAAGGAGAAGGAGAAGGTGAAGTCAGGAGGGTGAAGCAGAAGAAGCAGAAGAAGGAGAAGGAGAAGGTGAAGTCAGGAGGGTGAAGCAGAAGAAGCAGAAGAAGGAGATGGAGACGGTGAAGTCTGGAGGGTGCAGCAGAAGAAGCAGAAGAAGGAGAAGGAGAAGGTGAAGTCCTAAGGGTGAAGCAGAAGAAGCAGAAGAAGGAGAAGGAGAAGGTGAAGTCTGGAGGGTGAATCAGAAGAAGTAGAAGAAGGAGAAGGAGAAGGTGAAGTCAGGAGGGTGAAGCAGAAGAAGCAGAAGAAGGAGAAGGAGAAGGTGAAATCTGGAGGGTGAAGCAGAAGAAGCAGAAGAAGGAGAAGGAGAAGGTGAAGTCTGGAGGGTGAAGCAGAAGAAGCAGAAGAAGGAAAAGGAGAAGGTGAAGTCTGGAGGGTGAATCAGAAGAAGTAGAAGAAGGAGAAGGAGAAGGTGAAGAAAGGAGGGTGAAGCAGAAGAAGCAGAAGAAGGAGAAGGAGAAGGTGAAGTCTGGAGGGTGAAGCAGAAGAAGGAGAAGGAGAAGGTGAAGTCTGGAGGGTGAAGCAGAAGAAGCAGAAGAAGGAGAAGGACAAGGTGAAGTCAGGAGGGTGAATCAGAAGAAGTAGAAGAAGGAAAAGGAGAAGGTGAAGTCTGGAGGGTGAATCAGAAGAAGTAGAAGAAGGAGAAGGAGAAGGTGAAGTCTGGAGGGTGAATCAGAAGAAGTGGAAGAAGGAGAAGGAGAAGGTGAAGTCTGGAGGGCGAAGCAGAAGAAGCAGAAGAAGGAGAAGGAGAAGGTGAAGTCTGGAGGGTGAATCAGAAGAAGTAGAAGAAGGAGAAGGAGAAGGTGAAGTCTGGAGGGTGAAGCAGAAGAAGCAGAAGAAGGAGAAGGAGAAGGTGAAGTCTGGAGGGTGAATCAGAAGAAGTAGAAGAAGGAGAAGGAGAAGGTGAAGTCAGGAGGGTGAATCAGAAGAAGCAGAAGAAGGAGAAGGAGAAGATGAAGTCTGGAGGGTGAATCAGAAGAAGCAGAAGAAGGAGAAGGAGAAGGTGAAGTCTGGAGGGTGAATCAGAAGAAGCAGAATAAGGAGAAGGAGAAGGTGAAGTCTGGAGGGTGAATCAGAAGAAGCAGAAGAAGGAGAAGGAGAAGGTGAAGTCTGGAGGGTGAATCAGAAGAAGTAGAAGAAGGAGAAGGAGAAGGTGAAGTCTGGAGAGTGAAGCAGAAGAAGTAGAAGAAGGAGAAGGAGAAGGTGAAGTCTGGAGGGTGAATCAGAAGAAGTAGAAGAAGGAGAAGGAGATGGTGAAGTCTGGAGGGTGAATCAGAAGAAGCAGAAGAAGGAGAAGTAGAAGATGAAGTCTGGAGCGTGAATCAGAAGAAGCAGAAGAAGGAGAAGGAGAAGATGAAGTCTGGAGGGTGAATCAGAAGAAGTAGAAGAAGGAGAAGGAGAAGGTGAGGTCTGGAGGGTGAATCAGAAGAAGCAGAAGAAGGAGAAGGAGAAGGTGAAGTCTGGAGGGTGAATCAGAAGAAGCAGAAGAAGGAGAAGGAGAAGGTGAAGTCTGGAGGGTGAATCAGAAGAAGCAGAAGAAGGAGAAGGAGAAGGTGAAGTCAGGAGGGTGAATCAGAAGAAGCAGAAGAAGGAGAAGGAGAAGGTGAAGTTAGGAGGGTGAATCAGAAGAAGCAGAAGAAGGAGAAGGAGAAGGTGAAGTCAGGGGGGTGAAGCAGAAGAAGTAGAAGAAGGAGAAGGAGAAGGTGAAGTCAGGAGGGTGAAGCAGAAGAAGCAGAAGAAGTAGATGGAGACGGTGAAGCCTGGAGGGCGCAGCAGAAGAAGCAGAAGAAGGAGAAGGAGAAGGTGAAGTCCTAAGGGTGAAGCAGAAGAAGCAGAAGAAGGAGAAGGAGAAGGTGAAGTCTGGAGGGTGAATCAGAAGAAGTAGAAGAAGGAGAAGGAGAAGGTGAAGTCAGGAGGGTGAAGCAGAAGAAGCAGAAGAAGGAGTAGGAGAAGGTGAAATCTGGAGGGTGAAGCAGAAGAAGCAGAAGAAGGAGAAGGAGAAGGTGAAGTCTGGAGGGCGAAGCAGAAGAAGCAGAAGAAGGAGAAGGAGAAGGTGAAGTCTGGAGGGTGAAGCAGAAGAAGCAGAAGAAGGAGAAGGAGAAGGTGAAGTCTGGAGGGTGAATCACAAGAAGTAGAAGAAGGAGAAGGAGAAGGTGAAGTAAGGAGGGTGAAGCAGAAGAAGCAGAAGAAGGAGAAGGAGAAGGTGAAGTCTGGAGGGTGAAGCAGAAGAAGCAGAAGAAGGAGAAGTAGAAGGTGAAGTCTGGAGGGTGAAGCAGAAGAAGCAGAAGAAGGAGAAGGAGAAGGTGAAGTCTGGAGGGTGAATCAGAAGAAGTGGAAGAAGGAGAAGGAGAAGGTGAAGTCTGGAGGGTGAATCAGAAGAAGTGGAAGAAGGAGAAGGAGAAGGTGAAGTCTGGAGGGTGAATCAGAAGAAGCAGAAGAAGGAGAAGGAGAAGGTGAAGTCTGGAGGGAGAAGCAGAAGAAGTAGAAGAAGGAGAAGGAGAAGGTGAAGTCTGGATTGTGAATCAGAAGAAGTAGAAGAAGGAGAAGGAGGAGGTGAAATCTGGAGGGTGAATCAGAAGAAGTAGAAGAAGGAGAAGGAGAAGGTGAAGTCTGGAGGGTGAATCAAAAGGAGCAGAAGAAGGAGAAGGAGAAGGTGAAGTCTGGAGGGTGAATCAGAAGAAGTAGAAGAAGGAGAAGGAGAAGGTGAAGTCTGGAGGGTGAAGCAGAAGAAGTAGAAGAAGGAGAAGGAGAAGGTGAAGTCTGGAGGGCGAAGCAGAAGAAGCAGAAGAAGGAGAAGGAGAAGGTGAAGTCTGGAGGGTGAAGCAGAAGAAGCAGAAGAAGGAGAAGGAGAAGGTGAAGTCTGGAGGGTGAATCAGAAGAAGTAGAAGAAGGAGAAGGAGAAGGTGAAGTCAGGAGGGTGAAGCAGAAGAAGCAGAAGAAGGAGAAGGAGAAGGTGAAATCTGGAGGGTGAAGCAGAAGAAGCAGAAGAAGGAGAAGGAGAAGGTGAAGTCTGGAGGGTGAAGCAGAAGAAGCAGAAGAAGGAGAAGGTGAAGTCTGGAGGGTGAATCAGAAGAAGTAGAAGAAGGAGAAGGAAAAGGTGAAGTAAGGAGGGTGAAGCAGAAGAAGCAGAAGGAGGAGAAGGAGAAGGTGAAGTCTGGAGGGTGAAGCAGAAGAAGGAGAAGGAGAAGGTGAAGTCTGGAGGGTGAAGCAGAAGAAGCAGAAGAAGGAGAAGGAGAAGGTGAAGTCAGGAGGGTGAATCAGAAGAAGTAGAAGAAGGAAAAGGAGAAGGTGAAGTCCGGAGGGTGAATCAGAAGATGTAGAAGAAGGAGAAGGAGAAGGTGAAGTCTGGAGGGTGAATCAGAAGAAGTAGAAGAAGGAGAAGGAGAAGGTGAAGTCTGGAGGGTGAAGCAGAAGAAGTAGAAGAAGGAGAAGGAGAAGGTGAAGTCAGGAGGGTGAATCAGAAGAAGTAGAAGAAGGAGAAGGAGAAGGTGAAGTCAGGAGGGTGAATCAGAAGAAGCAGAAGAAGGAGAAGGAGAAGGTGAAGTCTGGAGGGTGAATCAGAAGAATCAGACGAAGGAGAAGGAGAAGGTGAAGTCTGGAGGGTGAATCAGAAGAAGCAGAAGAAAGAGAAGGAGAAGGTGAAGTCTGGAGGGTGAAGCAGAAGAAGCAGAAGAAGGAGAAGAAGGTGAAGACTGGAGGGTGAATCAGAAGAAGGAGAAGAAGGAGAAGGAGAAGGTGAAGTCTGGAAGGTGAATCAGAAGAAGTAGAAGAAGGAGAAGGAGATGGTGAAGTCTGGAGGGTGAATCAGAAGAAGCAGAAGAAGGAGAAGTAGAAGATGAAGTCTGGAGCGTGAATCAGAAGAAGCAGAAGAAGGAGAAGGAGAAGATGAAGTCTGGAGGGTGAATCAGAAGAAGTAGAAGAAGGAGAAGGAGAAGGTGAGGTCTGGAGGGTGAATCAGAAGAAGCAGAAGAAGGAGAAGGAGAAGGTGAAGTCTGGAGGGTGAATCAGAAGAAGCAGAAGAAGGAGAAGGAGAAGGTGAAGTCTGGAGGGTGAATCAGAAGAAGCAGAAGAAGGAGAAGGAGAAGGTGAAGTCAGGAGGGTGAATCAGAAGAAGCAGAAGAAGGAGAAGGAGAAGGTGAAGTTAGGAGGGTGAATCAGAAGAAGCAGAAGAAGGAGAAGGAGAAGGTGAAGTCAGGGGGGTGAAGCAGAAGAAGTAGAAGAAGGAGAAGGAGAAGGTGAAGTCAGGAGGGTGAAGCAGAAGAAGCAGAAGAAGGAGAAGGAGAAGGTGAAATCTGGAGGGTGAAGCAGAAGAAGCAGAAGAAGGAGAAGGAGAAGGTGAAGTCTGGAGGGTGAAGCAGAAGAAGCAGAAGAAGGAAAAGGAGAAGGTGAAGTCTGGAGGGTGAATCAGAAGAAGTAGAAGAAGGAGAAGGAGAAGGTGAAGTAAGGAGGGTGAAGCAGAAGAAGCAGAAGAAGGAGAAGGAGAAGGTGAAGTCTGGAGGGTGAATCAGAAGAAGTAGAAGAAGGAAAAGGAGAAGGTGAAGTCTGGAGGGTGAATCAGAAGAAGTAGAAGAAGGAGAAGGAGAAGGTGAAGTCTGGAGGGTGAATCAGAAGAAGTGGAAGAAGGAGAAGGAGAAGGTGAAGTCTGGAGGGTGAAGCAGAAGAAGCAGAAGAAGGAGAAGGAGAAGGTGAAGTCTGGAGGGTGAATCAGAAGAAGTAGAAGAAGGAGAAGGAGAAGGTGAAGTCTGGAGGATGAAGCAGAAGAAGCAGAAGAAGGAGAAGGAGAAGGTGATGTCTGGAGGGTGAATCAGAAGAAGTAGAAGAAGGAGAAGGAGAAGGTGAAGTCAGGAGGGTGAATCAGAAGAAGCAGAAGAAGGAGAAGGAGAAGATGAAGTCTGGAGGGTGAATCAGAAGAAGCAGAAGAAGGAGAAGGAGAAGGTGAAGTCTGGAGGGTGAATCAGAAGAAGCAGAATAAGGAGAAGGAGAAGGTGAAGTCTGGAGGGTGAATCAGAAGAAGCAGAAGAAGGAGAAGGAGAAGGTGAAGTCTGGAGGGTGAATCAGAAGAAGTAGAAGAAGGAGAAGGAGAAGGTGAAGTCTGGAGAGTGAAGCAGAAGAAGTAGAAGAAGGAGAAGGAGAAGGTGAAGTCAGGAGGGTGAATCAGAAGAAGTAGAAGAAGGAGAAGGAGAAGGTGAAGTCAGGAGGGTGAATCAGAAGAAGCAGAAGAAGGAGAAGGAGAAGGTGAAGTCTGGAGGGTGAATCTGAAGAATCAGACGAAGGAGAAGGAGAAGGTGAAGTCTGGAGGGTGAATCAGAAGAAGCAGAAGAAAGAGAAGGAGAAGGTGAAGTCTGGAGGGTGAAGCAGAAGAAGCAGAAGAAGGAGAAGAAGGTGAAGACTGGAGGGTGAATCAGAAGAAGGAGAAGAAGGAGAAGGAGAAGGTGAAGTCTGGAGGGTGAATCAGAAGAAGTAGAAGAAGGAGAAGGAGATGGTGAAGTCTGGAGGGTGAATCAGAAGAAGCAGAAGAAGGAGAAGTAGAAGATGAAGTCTGGAGCGTGAATCAGAAGAAGCAGAAGAAGGAGAAGGAGAAGATGAAGTCTGGAGGGTGAATCAGAAGAAGTAGAAGAAGGAGAAGGAGAAGGTGAGGTCTGGAGGGTGAATCAGAAGAAGCAGAAGAAGGAGAAGGAGAAGGTGAAGTCTGGAGGGTGAATCAGAAGAAGCAGAAGAAGGAGAAGGAGAAGGTGAAGTCTGGAGGGTGAATCAGAAGAAGCAGAAGAAGGAGAAGGAGAAGGTTAAGTCAGGAGGGTGAATCAGAAGAAGCAGAAGAAGGAGAAGGAGAAGGTGAAGTTAGGAGGGTGAATCAGAAGAAGCAGAAGAAGGAGAAGGAGAAGGTGAAGTCAGGGGGGTGAAGCAGAAGAAGTAGAAGAAGGAGAAGGAGAAGGTGAAGTCAGGAGGGTGAAGCAGAAGAAGCAGAAGAAGTAGATGGAGACGGTGAAGCCTGGAGGGCGCAGCAGAAGAAGCAGAAGAAGGAGAAGGAGAAGGTGAAGTCCTAAGGGTGAAGCAGAAGAAGCAGAAGAAGGAGAAGGAGAAGGTGAAGTCTGGAGGGTGAATCAGAAGAAGTAGAAGAAGGAGAAGGAGAAGGTGAAGTCAGGAGGGTGAAGCAGAAGAAGCAGAAGAAGGAGTAGGAGAAGGTGAAATCTGGAGGGTGAAGCAGAAGAAGCAGAAGAAGGAGAAGGAGAAGGTGAAGTCTGGAGGGCGAAGCAGAAGAAGCAGAAGAAGGAGAAGGAGAAGGTGAAGTCTGGAGGGTGAAGCAGAAGAAGCAGAAGAAGGAGAAGGAGAAGGTGAAGTCTGGAGGGTGAATCACAAGAAGTAGAAGAAGGAGAAGGAGAAGGTGAAGTAAGGAGGGTGAAGCAGAAGAAGCAGAAGAAGGGGAAGGAGAAGGTGAAGTCTGGAGGGTGAAGCAGAAGAAGCAGAAGAAGGAGAAGGAGAAGGTGAAGTCTGGAGGGTGAATCAGAAGAAGTGGAAGAAGGAGAAGGAGAAGGTGAAGTCTGGAGGGTGAATCAGAAGAAGCAGAAGAAGGAGAAGGAGAAGGTGAAGTCTGGAGGGAGAAGCAGAAGAAGTAGAAGAAGGAGAAGGAGAAGGTGAAGTCTGGATTGTGAATCAGAAGAAGTAGAAGAAGGAGATGGAGGAGGTGAAATCTGGAGGGTGAATCAGAAGAAGTAGAAGAAGGAGAAGGAGAAGGTCAAGTCTGGAGGGTGAATCAAAAGGAGCAGAAGAAGGAGAAGGAGAAGGTGAAGTCTGGAGGGTGAATCAGAAGAAGTAGAAGAAGGAGAAGGAGAAGGGGAAGTCTGGAGGGTGAATCAGAAGAAGCAGAATAAGGAGAAGGAGAAGGTGAAGTCTGGATGGTGAATCAGAAGAAGCAGAAGAAGGAGAAGGAGAAGGTGAAGTCTGGAGGGTGAATCAGAAGAAGTAGAAGAAGGAGAAGGAGAAGGTGAAGTCTGGAGGGTGAAGCAGAAGAAGTAGAAGAAGGAGAAGGAGAAGGTGAAGTCTGGAGGGTGAAGCAGAAGAAGCAGAAGAAGGAGAAGGAGAAGGTGAAGTCAGGAGGGTGAATCAGAAGAAGTAGAAGAAGGAAAAGGAGAAGGTGAAGTCCGGAGGGTGAATCAGAAGATGTAGAAGAAGGAGAATGAGAAGGTGAAGTCTGGAGGGTGAATCAGAAGAAGTAGAAGAAGGAGAAGGAGAAGGTGAAGTCTGGAGGGTGAAGCAGAAGAAGTAGAAGAAGGAGAAGGAGAAGGTGAAGTCAGGAGGGTGAATCAGAAGAAGTAGAAGAAGGAGAAGGAGAAGGTGAAGTCAGGAGGGTGAATCAGAAGAAGCAGAAGAAGGAGAAGGAGAAGGTGAAGTCTGGAGGGTGAATCAGAAGAATCAGACGAAGGAGAAGGAGAAGGTGAAGTCTGGAGGGTGAATCAGAAGAAGCAGAAGAAAGAGAAGGAGAAGGTGAAGTCTGGAGGGTGAAGCAGAAGAAGCAGAAGAAGGAGAAGAAGGTGAAGACTGGAGGGTGAATCAGAAGAAGGAGAAGAAGGAGAAGGAGAAGGTGAAGTCTGGAAGGTGAATCAGAAGAAGTAGAAGAAGGAGAAGGAGATGGTGAAGTCTGGAGGGTGAATCAGAAGAAGCAGAAGAAGGAGAAGTAGAAGATGAAGTCTGGAGCGTGAATCAGAAGAAGCAGAAGAAGGAGAAGGAGAAGATGAAGTCTGGAGGGTGAATCAGAAGAAGTAGAAGAAGGAGAAGGAGAAGGTGAGGTCTGGAGGGTGAATCAGAAGAAGCAGAAGAAGGAGAAGGAGAAGGTGAAGTCTGGAGGGTGAATCAGAAGAAGCAGAAGAAGGAGAAGGAGAAGGTGAAGTCTGGAGGGTGAATCAGAAGAAGCAGAAGAAGGAGAAGGAGAAGGTGAAGTCAGGAGGGTGAATCAGAAGAAGCAGAAGAAGGAGAAGGAGAAGGTGAAATTAGGAGGGTGAATCAGAAGAAGCAGAAGAAGGAGAAGGAGAAGGTGAAGTCAGGGGGGTGAAGCAGAAGAAGTAGAAGAAGGAGAAGGAGAAGGTGAAGTCAGGAGGGTGAAGCAGAAGAAGCAGAAGAAGGAGAAGGAGAAGGTGAAGTCAGGAGGGTGAAGCAGAAGAAGCAGAAGAAGGAGATGGAGACGGTGAAGCCTGGAGGGCGCAGCAGAAGAAGCAGAAGGAGGAGAAGGAGAAGGTGAAGTCCTAAGGGTGAAGCAGAAGAAGCAGAAGAAGGAGAAGGAGAAGGTGAAGTCTGGAGGGTGAATCAGAAGAAGTAGAAGAAGGAGAAGGAGAAGGTGAAGTCAGGAGGGTGAAGCAGAAGAAGCAGAAGAAGGAGAAGGAGAAGGTGAAATCTGGAGGGTGAAGCAGAAGAAGCAGAAGAAGGAGAAGGAGAAGGTGAAGTCTGGAGGGCGAAGCAGAAGAAGCAGAAGAAGGAGAAGGAGAAGGTGAAGTCCGGAGGGTGAAGCAGAAGAAGCAGAAGAAGGAGAAGGAGAAGGTGAAGTCTGGAGGGTGAATCACAAGAAGTAGAAGAAGGAGAAGGAGAAGGTGAAGTAAGGAGGGTGAAGCAGAAGAAGCAGAAGAAGGAGAAGGAGAAGGTGAAGTCTGGAGGGTGAATCAGAAGAAGCAGAAGAAGGAGAAGGAGAAGGTGAAGTCTGGAGGGAGAAGCAGAAGAAGTAGAAGAAGGAGAAGGAGAAGGTGAAGTCTGGATTGTGAATCAGAAGAAGTAGAAGAAGGAGAAGGAGGAGGTGAAGTCTGGAGGGTGAATCAGAAGAAGTAGAAGAAGGAGAAGGAGAAGGTCAAGTCTGGAGGGTGAATCAAAAGGAGCAGAAGAAGGAGAAGGAGAAGGTGAAGTCTGGAGGGTGAATCAGAAGAAGTAGAAGAAGGAGAAGGAGAAGGTGTAGTCTGGAGGATGAATCAGAAGAAGTAGAAGAAGGAGAAGGAGAAGGTGAAGTCTGGAGGGTGAATCAGAAGAAGCAGAATAAGGAGAAGGAGAAGGTGAAGTCTGGAGGGTGAATCATTAGAAGCAGAAGAAGGAGAAGGAGAAGGTGAAGTCTGGAGGGTGAATCAGAAGAAGTAGAAGAAGGAGAAGGAGAAGGTGAAGTCTGGAGCGTGAAGCAGAAGAAGTAGAAGAAGGAGAAGGAGAAGGTGAAGTCTGGAGGGCGAAGCAGAAGAAGCAGAAGAAGGAGAAGGAGAAGGTGAAGTCTGGAGGGTGAAGCAGAAGAAGCAGAAGAAGGAGAAGGAGAAGGTGAAGTCTGGAGGGTGAATCAGAAGAAGTAGAAGAAGGAGAAGTAGAAGGTGAAGTAAGGAGGGTGAAGCAGAAGAAGCAGAAGAAGGAGAAGGAGAAGGTGAAGTCTGGAGGGTGAAGCAGAAGAAGCAGAAGAAGGAGAAGGAGGAGGTGAAGTCTGGAGGGTGAATCAGAAGAAGCAGAAGAAGGAGAAGGAGAAGGTGATGTCTGGAGGGTGAATCAGAAGAAGTTGAAGGAGGAGAAGGAGAAGGTGAAGTCTGGAGGGTGAATCAGAAGAAGCAGAATAAGGAGAAGGAGAAGGTGAAGTCTGGAGGGTGAATCAGAAGAAGCAGAAGAAGGAGAAGGAGAAGGTGAAGTCTGGAGGGTGAATCAGAAGAAGTAGAAGAAGGAGAAGGAGAAGGTGAAGTCTGGGGGGTGAAGCGGAAGAAGTAGAAGAAGGAGAAGGAGAAGGCGACTTCAGGAGGGTGAATCAGAAGAAGCAGAAGAAGGAGAAGGAGAAGGTGAAGTCTGGTGGGTGAATCAGAAGAAGTAGAAGAAGGAGAAGGAGAAGGCGAAGTCTGGAGGGTGAATCAGAAGAAGTTGAAGAAGGAGAAGGAGAAGGTGAAGACTGGAGGTTGAATCAGAAGAAGTAGAAGAAGGAGAAGGAGAGGGTGAAGTCTGGAGGGTGAATCAGAAGAAGTAGAAGAAGGAGAAGGAGAAGGTGAAGTCAGGAGGGTGAATCAGAAGAAGCAGAAGAAGGAGAAGGAGAAGGTGAAGTCTGGAGGGTGAATCAGAAGAATCAGACGAAGGAGAAGGAGAAGGTGAAGTCTGGAGGGTGAATCAGAAGAAGCAGAAGAAAGAGAAGGAGAAGGTGAAGTCTGGAGGGTGAAGCAGAAGAAGCAGAAGAAGGAGAAGAAGGTGAAGACTGGAGGGTGAATCAGAAGAAGGAGAAGAAGGAGAAGGAGAAGGTGAAGTCTGGAAGGTGAATCAGAAGAAGTAGAAGAAGGAGAAGGAGATGGTGAAGTCTGGAGGGTGAATCAGAAGAAGCAGAAGAAGGAGAAGTAGAAGATGAAGTCTGGAGCGTGATTCAGAAGAAGCAGAAGAAGGAGAAGGAGAAGATGAAGTCTGGAGGGTGAATCAGAAGAAGTAGAAGAAGGAGAAGGAGAAGGTGAGGTCTGGAGGGTGAATCAGAAGAAGCAGAAGAAGGAGAAGGAGAAGGTGAAGTCTGGAGGGTGAATCAGAAGAAGCAGAAGAAGGAGAAGGAGAAGGTGAAGTCTGGAGGGTGAATCAGAAGAAGCAGAAGAAGGAGAAGGAGAAGGTGAAGTCAGGAGGGTGAATCAGAAGAAGCAGAAGAAGGAGAAGGAGAAGGAGAAGTTAGGAGGGTGAATCAGAAGAAGCAGAAGAAGGAGAAGGAGAAGGTGAAGTCAGGGGGGTGAAGCAGAAGAAGTAGAAGAAGGAGAAGGAGAAGGTGAAGTCAGGAGGGTGAAGCAGAAGAAGCAGAAGAAGGAGAAGGAGAAGGTGAAGTCAGGAGGGTGAAGCAGAAGAAGCAGAAGAAGGAGATGGAGACGGTGAAGCCTGGAGGGCGCAGCAGAAGAAGCAGAAGGAGGAGAAGGAGAAGGTGAAGTCCTAAGGGTGAAGCAGAAGAAGCAGAAGAAGGAGAAGGAGAAGGTGAAGTCTGGAGGGTGAATCAGAAGAAGTAGAAGAAGGAGAAGGAGAAGGTGAAGTCAGGAGGGTGAAGCAGAAGAAGCAGAAGAAGGAGAAGGAGAAGGTGAAATCTGGAGGGTGAAGCAGAAGAAGCAGAAGAAGGAGAAGGAGAAGGTGAAGTCTGGAGGGCGAAGCAGAAGAAGCAGAAGAAGGAGAAGGAGAAGGTGAAGTCTGGAGGGTGAAGCAGAAGAAGCAGAAGAAGGAGAAGGAGAAGGTGAAGTCTGGAGGGTGAATCACAAGAAGTAGAAGAAGGAGAAGGAGAAGGTGAAGTAAGGAGGGTGAAGCAGAAGAAGCAGAAGAAGGAGAAGGAGAAGGTGAAGTCTGGAGGGTGAATCAGAAGAAGCAGAAGAAGGAGAAGGAGAAGGTGAAGTCTGGAGGGAGAAGCAGAAGAAGTAGAAGAAGGAGAAGGAGAAGGTGAAGTCTGGATTGTGAATCAGAAGAAGTAGAAGAAGGAGAAGGAGGAGGTGAAGTCTGGAGGGTGAATCAGAAGAAGTAGAAGAAGGAGAAGGAGAAGGTCAAGTCTGGAGGGTGAATCAAAAGGAGCAGAAGAAGGAGAAGGAGAAGGTGAAGTCTGGAGGGTGAATCAGAAGAAGTAGAAGAAGGAGAAGGAGAAGGTGTAGTCTGGAGGATGAATCAGAAGAAGTAGAAGAAGGAGAAGGAGAAGGTGAAGTCTGGAGGGTGAATCAGAAGAAGCAGAATAAGGAGAAGGAGAAGGTGAAGTCTGGAGGGTGAATCATTAGAAGCAGAAGAAGGAGAAGGAGAAGGTGAAGTCTGGAGGGTGAATCAGAAGAAGTAGAAGAAGGAGAAGGAGAAGGTGAAGTCTGGAGCGTGAAGCAGAAGAAGTAGAAGAAGGAGAAGGAGAAGGTGAAGTCTGGAGGGCGAAGCAGAAGAAGCAGAAGAAGGAGAAGGAGAAGGTGAAGTCTGGAGGGTGAAGCAGAAGAAGCAGAAGAAGGAGAAGGAGAAGGTGAAGTCTGGAGGGTGAATCAGAAGAAGTAGAAGAAGGAGAAGTAGAAGGTGAAGTAAGGAGGGTGAAGCAGAAGAAGCAGAAGAAGGAGAAGGAGAAGGTGAAGTCTGGAGGGTGAAGCAGAAGAAGCAGAAGAAGGTGAAGGAGGAGGTGAAGTCTGGAGGGTGAATCAGAAGAAGCAGAAGAAGGAGAAGGAGAAGGTGATGTCTGGAGGGTGAATCAGAAGAAGTTGAAGAAGGAGAAGGAGAAGGTGAAGTCTGGAGGGTGAATCAGAAGAAGCAGAATAAGGAGAAGGAGAAGGTGAAGTCTGGAGGGTGAATCAGAAGAAGCAGAAGAAGGAGAAGGAGAAGGTGAAGTCTGGAGGGTGAATCAGAAGAAGTAGAAGAAGGAGAAGGAGAAGGTGAAGTCTGGGGGGTGAAGCGGAAGAAGTAGAAGAAGGAGAAGGAGAAGGCGAAGTCAGGAGGGTGAATCAGAAGAAGCAGAAGAAGGAGAAGGAGAAGGTGAAGTCTGGTGGGTGAATCAGAAGAAGTAGAAGAAGGAGAAGGAGAAGGCGAAGTCTGGAGGGTGAATCAGAAGAAGTTGAAGAAGGAGAAGGAGAAGGTGAAGACTGGAGGTTGAATCAGAAGAAGTAGAAGAAGGAGAAGGAGAGGGTGAAGTCTGGAGGGTGAATCAGAAGAAGTAGAAGAAGGAGAAGGAGAAGGCGAAGTCTGGAGGGTGAATCAGAAGAAGCAGAAGAAGGAGAAGGAGAAGGTGAAGTCTGGAGGGTGAATCAGAAGAAGCAGAAGAAGGAGAAGGAGAAGATGAAGTCTGGAGGGTGAATCAGAAGAATTAGAAGAAGGAGAAGGAGAAGTTGAGGTCTGGAGGGTGAATCAGAAGAAGCAGAAGAAGGAGAAGGAGAAGGTGAAGTCTGAAGGGTGAACCAGAAGAAGCAGAAGAAGGAGAAGGAGAAGGTGAAGTCTGGAGGGTGAATCAGAAGAAGCAGAAGAAGGAGAAGGAGAAGGTGAAGTCTGGAGGGTGAATCAGAAGAAGCAGAAGAAGGAGAAGGAGAAGATGAAGTCTGGAGGGTGAATCAGAATAAGTAGAAGAAGGAGAAGGAGAAGGTGAAGTCTGGAGGGTGAATCAGAAGAAGCAGAAGAAGGAGAAGGAGAAGATGAAGTCTGGAGGGTGAATCAGAATAAGTAGAAGAAGGAGAAGGAGAAGGTGAAGTCTGGAGGGTGAATCAGAAGAAGCAGAAGAAGGGGAAGGAGAAGGTGAAGTCTGAAGAGTGAATCAGAAGAAGCAGAAGAAGGAGAAGGAGAAGGTGAAGTCTGGAGGGTGAATCAGAAGAAGCAGAATAAGGAGAAGGAGAAGGTGAAGTCTGGAGGGTGAATCAGAAGAAGCAGAAGAAGGAGAAGGAGAAGGTGAAGTCTGGAGGGTGAATCAGAAGAAGTAGAAGAACGAGAAGGAGAAGGTGAAGTCTGGAGGGTGAAGCAGAAGAAGTAGAAGAAGGAGAAGGAGAAGGTGAAGTCATGAGGGTGAATCAGAAGAAGTAGAAGAAGGAGAAGGAGAAGGTGAAGTCAGGAGGGTGAATCAGAAGAAGCAGAAGAAGGAGAAGGAGAAGGTGAAGTCTGGAGTGTGAATCAGAAGAATCAGAAGAAGGAGAAGGAGAAGGTGAAGTCTGGAGGGTGAATCAGAAGAAGCAGAAGAAAGAGAAGGAGAAGGTGAAGTCTAGAGGGTGAAGCAGAAGAAGCAGAAGAAGGAGAAGTAGAAGGTGAAGACTGGAGGGTGAATCAGAAGAAGTAGAAGAAGGAGAAGGAGAAGGTGAAGGCTGGAGGGTGAATCAGAAGAGGTAGAAGAAGGAGAAGGAGAAGGTGAAGTCTGGAGGGTGAATCAGAAGAAGTAGAAGAAGGAGAAGGAGATGGTGAAGTCTGGAGGGTGAATCAGAAGAAGTAGAAGAAGGAGAAGGAGAAGGTGAAGTCAGGAGGGTGAATCAGAAGAAGCAGAAGAAGGAGAAGGAGAAGGTGAAGTTAGGAGGGTGAATCAGAAGAAGCAGAAGAAGGAGAAGGAGAAGGTGAAGTCAGGGGGGTGAAGCAGAAAAAGTAGAAGAAGGAGAAGGAGAAGGCGAAGTCAGGAAGGTGAAGCAGAAGAAGCAGAAGAAGGAGAAGGAGAAGGTGAAGTCTGGCGGGCGCAGCAGAAGAAGCAGAAGAAGGAGAAGGTGAAGGTGAAGTCAGGAGGGTGAATCAGAAGAAGTAGAAGAAGGAGAAGGAGAAGGTGAAGTCTGGAGGGTGAATCAGAAGAAGTAGAAGAAGGAGAAGGAGAAGGTGAAGTCTGGAGGGTGAATCAGAAGAAGTAGAAGAAGGAGAAGGAGAAGGTGAAGTCTGGAGGGTGAATCAGAAGAAGCAGAAGAAGGAGAAGGAGAAGGTGAAGTCTGGAGGGAGAAGCAGAAGAAGCAGAAGAAGGAGAAGGAGAAGATGAAGTCTGGAGGGTGAATCAGAAGAAGTAGAAGAAGGAGAAGGAGAAGGTGAGATCTGGAGGGTGAATCAGAAGAAGCAGAAGAAGGAGAAGGAGAAGGTGAAGTCTGATGGGTGAATCAGAAGAAGCAGAAAAAGGAGAAGGAGAAGGTGAAGTCTGGAGGGTGAATCAGAAGAACCAGAAGAAGGAGAAGGAGATTGTGAAGTCTGGAGGGTGAATCAGAAGAAGCAGAAGAAGGAGAAGGAGAAGGTGAAGTCCGGAGGGTGAATCAGAAGAAGTAGAAGAAGGAGAAGGAGAAGGTGAAGTCTGGAGGGTGAATCAGAAGAAGTAGAAGAAGGAGAAGGAGAAGGTGAAGTCTGGAGGGTGAATCAGAAGAAGCAGAAGAAGGAGAAGGAGAAGGTGAAGTCTGGAGGGTGAATCAGAAGAAGCAGAAGAAGGAGAAGGAGAAGATGAAGTCTGGAGGGTGAAGCAGAAGAAGGAGACGGAGAAGGTGAAGTCTGGAGGGTGAAGCAGAAGAAGCAGAAGAAGGAGAAGGAGAAGGTGAAGTCTGGAGGGTGAAGCAGAAGAAGCAGAAGAAGGAGAAGGAGAAGGTGAAGTCAGGAGGGTGAATCAGAAGAAGTAGAAGAAGGAGAAGGAGAAGGTGAAGTCTGGAGGGTGAATCAGAAGAAGTAGAAGAAGGAGAAGGAGAAGGTGAAGTCTGGAGGGTGAATCAGAAGAAGTAGAAGAAGGAGAAGGAGAAGGTGAAGTCTGGAGGGTGAATCAGAAGAAGCAGAAGAAGGAGAAGGAGAAGGTGAAGTCTGGAGGGAGAAGCAGAAGAAGTAGAAGAAGGAGAAGGAGAATGTAAAGTCTGGAGGGTGAATCAGAAGAAGTAGAAGAAGGAGAAGGAGAAGGTAAAGTCTGGAGGGTGAATCAGAAGAAGTAGAAGAAGGAAAAGGAGAAGGTGAAGTCTGGAGGGTGAATCAGAAGAAGCAGAAGAAGGAGAAGGAGAAAGTGAAGTCTGGAGGGTGAATCAGAAGAAGTAGAAGAAGGAGAAGGAGAAGGTGTAGTTTGGAGGGTGAATCAGGAGAAGTAGACGAAGGAGAAGGAGAAGGTGAAGTCTGGAGGGTGAATCAGAAGAAGTAGAAGAAGGAGAAGGAGAAGGTGAAGTCTGGAGGGTGAATCAGAAGAAGCAGAAGAAGGAGAAGGAGAAGGTGAAGTCTGGAGGGTGAATCAGAAGAAGCAGAAGAAGGAGAAGGAGAAGGTGAAGTCTGGAGGGTGAATCACAAGAAGTAGAAGAAGGAGAAGGAGAAGGTGAAGTCTGGAGGGTGAATCAGAAGAAGCAGAAGAAGGAGAAGGAGAAGGTGAAGTCTGGAGGGTGAATCAGAAGAAGCAGAAGAAGGAGAAGGAGAAGATGAAGTCTGGAGGGTGAAGCAGAAGAAGGAGACGGAGAAGGTGAAGTCTGGAGGGTGAAGCAGAAGAAGCAGAAGAAGGAGAAGGAGAAGGTGATGTCTGGAGGGTGAAGCAGAAGAAGCAGAAGAAGGAGAAGGAGAAGGTGAAGTCAGGAGGGTGAATCAGAAGAAGTAGAAGAAGGAGAAGGAGAAGGTGAAGTCTGGAGGGTGAATCAGAAGAAGTAGAAGAAGGAGAAGGAGAAGGTGAAGTCTGGAGGGTGAATCAGAAGAAGTAGAAGAAGGAGAAGGAGAAGGTGAAGTCTGGAGGGTGAAGCAGAAGAAGCAGAAGAAGGAGAAGGAGAAGGTGAAGTCTGGAGGGAGAAGCAGAAGAAGTAGAAGAAGGAGAAGGAGAATGTAAAGTCTGGAGGGTGAATCAGAAGAAGTAGAAGAAGGAGAAGGAGAAGGTGAAGTCTGGAGGGTGAATCAGAAGAAGCAGAAGAAGGAGAAGGAGAAGGTGAAGTCTGGAGGGTGAATCAGAAGAAGTAGAAGAAGCAGAAGGAGAAGGTGAAGTCTGGAGGGTGAATCAGAAGAAGCAGAAGAAGGAGAAGGAGAAGGTGAAGTATGGAGGGTGAATCAGAAGAAGCAGAAGAAGGAGAAGGAGAAGGTGAAGTCTGGAGGGTGAATCAGAAGAAGCAGAAGAAGTAGAAGGAGAAGGTGAAGTCTGGAGGGTGAATCAGAAGAAGTAGAAGAAGGAGAAGGAGAAGGTGAAGTCTGGAGGGTGAATCAGAAGAAGCAGAAGAAGGAGAAGGAGAAGGTGAAGTCAGGAGGATGAATCAGAAGAAGCAGAAGAAGGAGAAGGAGAAGGTGAAGTCTGGAGGGTGAATCAGAAGAAGCAGAAGAAGGAGAAGGAGAAGGTGAAGACTGGAGGGTGAATCAGAAGAAGTAGAAGAAGGAGAAGGAGAAGGTGAAGTCTGGAGGGTGAATCAGAAGAAGTAGAAGAAGGAGAAGGAGAAGGCGAAGTCTGGAGGGTGAATCAGAAGAAGCAGAAGAAGGAGAAGGAGAAGGTGAAATCTGGAGGGTGAATCAGAAGAAGCAGAAGAAGGAGAAGGAGAAGATGAAGTCTGGAGGGTGAATCAGAAGAAGTAGAAGAAGGAGAAGGAGAAGGTGAGATCTGGAGGGTGAATCAGAAGAAGCAGAAGAAGGAGAAGGAGAAGGTGAAGTCTGAAGGGTGAATCAGAAGAAGCAGAAAAAGGAGAAGGAGAAGGTGAAGTCTGGAGGGTGAATCAGAAGAAGCAGAAGAAGGAGAAGGAGAAGGTGAAGTCTGGAGGGTGAATCAGAAGAAGCAGAAGAAGGAGAAGGAGAAGGTGAAGTCCGGAGGGTGAATCAGAAGAAGTAGAAGAAGGAGAAGGAGAAGGTGAAGTCTGGAGGGTGAATCAGAAGAAGTAGAAGAAGGAGAAGGAGAAGGTGAAGTCTGGAGGGTGAATCAGAAGAAGCAGAAGAAGGAGAAGGAGAAGGTGAAGTCAGGAGGGTGAATCAGAAGAAGCAGAAGAAGGAGAAGGAGAAGGTGAAGTCTGGAGGGTGAATCAGAAGAAGCAGAAGAAGGAGAAGGAGAAGGTGAAGACTGGAGGGTGAATCAGAAGAAGTAGAAGAAGGAGAAGGAGAAGGTGAAGTCTGGAGGGTGAATCAGAAGAAGTAGAAGAAGGAGAAGGAGAAGGCGAAGTCTGGAGGGTGAATCAGAAGAAGCAGAAGAAGGAGAAGGAGAAGGTGAAATCTGGAGGGTGAATCAGAAGAAGCAGAAGAAGGAGAAGGAGAAGATGAAGTCTGGAGGGTGAATCAGAAGAAGTAGAAGAAGGAGAAGGAGAAGGTGAGATCTGGAGGGTGAATCAGAAGAAGCAGAAGAAGGAGAAGGAGAAGGTGAAGTCTGAAGGGTGAATCAGAAGAAGCAGAAAAAGGAGAAGGAGAAGGTGAAGCCTGGAGGGTGAATCAGAAGAAGCAGAAGAAGGAGAAGGAGAAGGTGAAGTCTGGAGGGTGAATCAGAAGAAGCAGAAGAAGGAGAAGGAGAAGGTGAAGTCCGGAGGGTGAATCAGAAGAAGTAGAAGAAGGAGAAGGAGAAGGTGAAGTCTGGAGGGTGAATCAGAAGAAGTAGAAGAAGGAGAAGGAGAAGGTGAAGTCTGGAGGGTGAATCAGAAGAAGCAGAAGAAGGAGAAGGAGAAGGTGAAGTCTGGAGGGTGAATCAGAAGAAGCAGAAGAAGGAGAAGGAGAAGATGAAGTCTGGAGGGTGAATCAGAAGAAGTAGAAGAAGGAGAAGGAGAAGGTGAAGTCTGGAGGGTGAATCAGAAGAAGCAGAAGAAGGAGAAGGAGAAGGTGAAGTCTGGAGGGTGAATCAGAAGAAGCAGAAGAAGGAGAAGGAGGAGGTGAAGTCTGGAGGGTGAATCAGAAGAAGCAGAATAAGGAGAAGGAGAAGGTGAAGTCTGGAGGGTGAATCAGAAGAAGCAGAAGAAGGAGAAGGAGAAGGTGAAGTCTGGAGGGTGAATCAGAAGAAGTAGAAGAAGGAGAAGGAGAAGGTGAAGTCTGGAGGGTGAAGCAGAAGAAGTAGAAAAAGGAGAAGGAGAAGGTGAAGTCAGGAGGGTGAATCAGAAGAAGTAGAAGAAGGAGAAGGAGAAGGTGAAGTCAGGAGGGTGAATCAGAAGAAGCAGAAGAAGGAGAAGGAGAAGGTGAAGTCTGGAGGGTAAACCAGAAGAATCAGAAGAAGGAGAAGGAGAAGGTGAAGTCTGGAGGGTGAATCAGAAGAAGCAGAAGAAAGAGAAGGAGAAGGTGAAGTCTGGAGGGTGAAGCAGAAGAAGCAGAAGAAGGAGAAGGTGAAGACTGGAGGGTGAATCAGAAGAAGTAGAAGAAGGAGAAGAAGAAGGTGAAGTCTGGAGGGTGAATCAGAAGAATAGAAGAAGGAGAAGGAGAAGGTGAAGTCTGGAGGGTGAATCAGAAGCAGCAGAAGAAGGAGAAGGAGAATGTGAAGTCTGGAGGGTGAATCAGAAGAAGCAGAAGAAGGAGAAGGAGAAGATGAAGTCTGGAGGGTGAATCAGAAGAAGTAGAAGAAGGAGAAGGAGAAGGTGAGGTCTGGAGGGTGAATCAGAAGAAGCAGAAGAAGGAGAAGTAGAAGGTGAAGTCTGGAGGGTGGATCAGAAGAAGCAGAAGAAGGAGAAGGAGAAGCTGAAGTCAGGAGGGTGAATCAGAAGAAGCAGAAGAAGGAGAAGGAGAAGGTGAAGTTAGGAGGGTGAATCAGAAGAAGCAGAAGAAGGAGAAGGAGAAGGTGAAGTCAGGGGGGTGAAGCAGAAGAAGTAGAAGAAGGAGAAGGAGAAGGTGAAGTCAGGAGGGTGAAGCAGAAGAAGCAGAAGAAGGAGAAGGAGAAGGTCAAGTCTGGAGGGCGCAGCAGAAGAAGCAGAAGAAGGAGAAGGAGAAGGTGAAGTCTGGAGGGTGATGCCGTAGAAGCAGAAGAAGGAGAAGGAGAAGGTGAAGTCTGGAGGGTGAATCAGAAGAAGTAGAAGAAGGAGAAGGAGAAGGTGAAGTCAGGAGGGTGAAGCAGAAGAAGCAGAAGAAGGAGAAGGAGAAGGTGAAGTCTGGAGGGTGAAGCAGAAGAAGCAGAAGAAGGAGAAGGAGAAGTTAAATGTCTGGAGGGCGAAGCAGAAGAAGCAGAAGAAGGAGAAGGAGAAGGTGAATTCTGGAGGCTGAAGCAGAAAAAGCAGATGAAGGAGAAGGAGAAGGTGAAGTCTGGAGGGTGAATCAGAAGAAGTAGAAGAAGGAGTAGCAGAATGTGAAGTCAGGAGGGTGAAGCAGAAGAAGGAGAAGAAGGAGAAGGAGAAGGTGAAGTCTGGAGAGTGAAGCAGAAGAAGCAGAAGAAGGAGAAGGAGAAGTTGAAGTCTGGACGGTGAAGCAGAAGAAGCAGAAGAAGGAGAAGGATAAGGTGAAGTCTGGAGGGTGAATCAGAAGAAGCAGAAGAAGGAGAAGGAGAAGGTGAAGTATGGAGGGTGAATCAGAAGAAGCAGAAGAAGGAGAAGGAGAAGGTGAAGTCTGGAGGGTGAATCAGAAGAAGCAGAAGAAGTAGAAGGAGAAGGTGAAGTCTGGAGGGTGAATCAGAAGAAGTAGAAGAAGGAGAAGGAGAAGGTGAAGTCTGGAGGGTGAATCAGAAGAAGCAGAAGAAGGAGAAGGAGAAGGTGAAGTCAGGAGGGTGAATCAGAAGAAGCAGAATAAGGAGAAGGAGAAGGTGAAGTCTGGAGGGTGAATCAGAAGAAGCAGAAGAAGGAGAAGGAGAAGGTGAAGACTGGAGGGTGAATCAGAAGAAGTAGAAGAAGGAGAAGGAGAAGGTGAAGTCTGGAGGGTGAATCAGAAGAAGTAGAAGAAGGAGAAGGAGAAGGCGAAGTCTGGAGGGTGAATCAGAAGAAGCAGAAGAAGGAGAAGGAGAAGGTGAAATCTGGAGGGTGAATCAGAAGAAGCAGAAGAAGGAGAAGGAGAAGATGAAGTCTGGAGGGTGAATCAGAAGAAGTAGAAGAAGGAGAAGGAGAAGGTGAGATCTGGAGGGTGAATCAGAAGAAGCAGAAGAAGGAGAAGGAGAAGGTGAAGTCTGAAGGGTGAATCAGAAGAAGCAGAAAAAGGAGAAGGAGAAGGTGAAGTCTGGAGGGTGAATCAGAAGAAGCAGAAGAAGGAGAAGGAGAAGGTGAAGTCTGGAGGGTGAATCAGAAGAAGCAGAAGAAGGAGAAGGAGAAGGTGAAGTCCGGAGGGTGAATCAGAAGAAGTAGAAGAAGGAGAAGGAGAAGGTGAAGTCTGGAGGGTGAATCAGAAGAAGCAGAAGAAGGAGAAGGAGAAGGTGAAGTCAGGAGGGTGAATCAGAAGAAGTAGAAGAAGGAGAAGGAGAAGGCGAAGTCTGGAGGGTGAATCAGAAGAAGCAGAAGAAGGAGAAGGAGAAGGTGAAATCTGGAGGGTGAATCAGAAGAAGCAGAAGAAGGAGAAGGAGAAGATGAAGTCTGGAGGGTGAATCAGAAGAAGTAGAAGAAGGAGAAGGAGAAGGTGAGATCTGGAGGGTGAATCAGAAGAAGCAGAAGAAGGAGAAGGAGAAGGTGAAGTCTGAAGGTTGAATCAGAAGAAGCAGAAAAAGGAGAAGGAGAAGGTGAAGTCTGGAGGGTGAATCAGAAGAAGCAGAAGAAGGAGAAGGAGAAGGTGAAGTCTGGAGGGTGAATCAGAAGAAGCAGAAGAAGAAGAAGGAGAAGGTGAAGTCCGGAGGGTGAATCAGAAGAAGTAGAAGAAGGAGAAGGAGAAGGTGAAGTCTGGAGGGTGAATCAGAAGAAGTAGAAGAAGGAGAAGGAGAAGGTGAAGTCTGGAGGGTGAATCAGAAGAAGCAGAAGAAGGAGAAGGAGAAGGTGAAGTCTGGAGGGTGAATCAGAAGAAGCAGAAGAAGGAGAAGGAGAAGATGAAGTCTGGAGGGTGAATCAGAAGAAGCAGAAGAAGGAGAAGGAGAAGATGAAGTCTGGAGGGTGAATCAGAAGAAGTAGAAGAAGGAGAAGGAGAAGGTGAGATCTGGAGGGTGAATCAGAAGAAGCAGAAGAAGGAGAAGGAGAAGGTGAAGTCTGAAGGGTGAATCAGAAGAAGCAGAAAAAGGAGAAGGAGAAGGTGAAGTCTGGAGGGTGAATCAGAAGAAGCAGAAGAAGGAGAAGGAGAAGGTGAAGTCTGGAGGGTGAATCAGAAGAAGCAGAAGAAGGAGAAGGAGAAGGTGAAGTCCGGAGGGTGAATCAGAAGAAGTAGAAGAAGGAGAAGGAGAAGGTGAAGTCTGGAGGGTGAATCAGAAGAAGCAGAAGAAGGAGAAGGAGAAGGTGAAGTCAGGAGGGTGAATCAGAAGAAGTAGAAGAAGGAGAAGGAGAAGGCGAAGTCTGGAGGGTGAATCAGAAGAAGCAGAAGAAGGAGAAGGAGAAGGTGAAATCTGGAGGGTGAATCAGAAGAAGCAGAAGAAGGAGAAGGAGAAGATGAAGTCTGGAGGGTGAATCAGAAGAAGTAGAAGAAGGAGAAGGAGAAGGTGAGATCTGGAGGGTGAATCAGAAGAAGCAGAAGAAGGAGAAGGAGAAGGTGAAGTCTGAAGGTTGAATCAGAAGAAGCAGAAAAAGGAGAAGGAGAAGGTGAAGTCTGGAGGGTGAATCAGAAGAAGCAGAAGAAGGAGAAGGAGAAGGTGAAGTCTGGAGGGTGAATCAGAAGAAGCAGAAGAAGGAGAAGGAGAAGGTGAAGTCCGGAGGGTGAATCAGAAGAAGTAGAAGAAGGAGAAGGAGAAGGTGAAGTCTGGAGGGTGAATCAGAAGAAGCAGAAGAAGGAGAAGGAGAAGGTGAAGTCTGGAGGGTGAATCAGAAGAAGCAGAAGAAGGAGAAGGAGAAGGTGAAGTCCGGAGGGTGAATCAGAAGAAGTAGAAGAAGGAGAAGGAGAAGGTGAAGTCTGGAGGGTGAATCAGAAGAAGTAGAAGAAGGAGAAGGAGAAGGTGAAGTCTGGAGGGTGAATCAGAAGAAGCAGAAGAAGGAGAAGGAGAAGGTGAAGTCTGGAGGGTGAATCAGAAGAAGCAGAAGAAGGAGAAGGAGAAGATGAAGTCTGGAGGGTGAATCAGAAGAAGCAGAAGAAGGAGAAGGAGAAGATGAAGTCTGGAGGGTGAATCAGAAGAAGTAGAAGAAGGAGAAGGAGAAGGTGAGATCTGGAGGGTGAATCAGAAGAAGCAGACGAAGGAGAAGGAGAAGGTGAAGTCTGAAGGGTGAATCAGAAGAAGTAGAAGAAGGAGAAGGAGAAGGTGAAGTCCGGAGGGTGAATCAGAAGAAGTAGAAGAAGGAGAAGGAGAAGGTGAAGTCTGGAGGGTGAATCAGAAGAAGTAGAAGAAGGAGAAGGAGAAGGTGAAGTCTGGAGGGTGAATCAGAAGAAGCAGAAGAAGGAGAAGGAGAAGGTGAAGTCTGGAGGGTGAATCAGAAGAAGCAGAAGAAGGAGAAGGAGAAGATGAAGTCTGGAGGGTGAATCAGAAGAAGCAGAAGAAGGAGAAGGAGAAGATGAAGTCTGGAGGGTGAATCAGAAGAAGTAGAAGAAGGAGAAGGAGAAGGTGAGATCTGGAGGGTGAATCAGAAGAAGCAGAAGAAGGAGAAGGAGAAGGTGAAGTCTGAAGGGTGAATCAGAAGAAGCAGAAAAAGGAGAAGGAGAAGGTGAAGTCTGGAGGGTGAATCAGAAGAAGCAGAAGAAGGAGAAGGAGAAGGTGAAGTCTGGAGGGTGAATCAGAAGAAGCAGAAGAAGGAGAAGGAGAAGGTGAAGTCCGGAGGGTGAATCAGAAGAAGTAGAAGAAGGAGAAGGAGAAGGTGAAGTCTGGAGGGTGAATCAGAAGAAGCAGAAGAAGGAGAAGGAGAAGGTGAAGTCAGGAGGGTGAATCAGAAGAAGTAGAAGAAGGAGAAGGAGAAGGCGAAGTCTGGAGGGTGAATCAGAAGAAGCAGAAGAAGGAGAAGGAGAAGGTGAAATCTGGAGGGTGAATCAGAAGAAGCAGAAGAAGGAGAAGGAGAAGATGAAGTCTGGAGGGTGAATCAGAAGAAGTAGAAGAAGGAGAAGGAGAAGGTGAGATCTGGAGGGTGAATCAGAAGAAGCAGAAGAAGGAGAAGGAGAAGGTGAAGTCTGAAGGTTGAATCAGAAGAAGCAGAAAAAGGAGAAGGAGAAGGTGAAGTCTGGAGGGTGAATCAGAAGAAGCAGAAGAAGGAGAAGGAGAAGGTGAAGTCTGGAGGGTGAATCAGAAGAAGCAGAAGAAGGAGAAGGAGAAGGTGAAGTCCGGAGGGTGAATCAGAAGAAGTAGAAGAAGGAGAAGGAGAAGGTGAAGTCTGGAGGGTGAATCAGAAGAAGTAGAAGAAGGAGAAGGAGAAGGTGAAGTCTGGAGGGTGAATCAGAAGAAGCAGAAGAAGGAGAAGGAGAAGGTGAAGTCTGGAGGGTGAATCAGAAGAAGCAGAAGAAGGAGAAGGAGAAGATGAAGTCTGGAGGGTGAATCAGAAGAAGTAGAAGAAGGAGAAGGAGAAGGTGAAGTCTGGAGGGTGAATCAGAAGAAGTAGAAGAAGGAGAAGGAGAAGGTGAAGTCTGGATGGTGAAGCAGAAGAAGTAGAAGAAGGAGAAGGAGAAGGTGAAGTCAGGAGGGTGAATCAGAAGAAGTAGAAGAAGGAGAAGGAGAAGGTGAAGTCAGGAGGGTGAATCAGAAGAAGCAGAAGAAGGAGAAGGAGAAGGTGAAGTCTGGAGGGTAAACCAGAAGAATCAGAAGAAGGAGAAGGAGAAGGTGAAGTCTGGAGGGTGAAGCAGAAGAAGCAGAAGAAGGAGAAGGAGAAGGTGAAGACTGGAGGGTGAATCAGAAGAAGTAGAAGTAGGAGAAGAAGAAGGTGAAGTCTGGAGGGTGAATCAGAAGAATAGAAGGAGGAGAAGGAGAAGGTGAAGTCTGGAGGGTGAATCAGAAGAAGCAGAAGAAGGAGAAGGAGGAGGTGAAGTCTGGAGAGTGAATCAGAAGAAGCAGAAGAAGGAGAAGGAGAAGATGAAGTCTGGAGGGTGAATCAGAAGAAGAAGAAAAAGGAGAAGGAGAAGGTGAGGTCTGGAGGGTGAATCAGAAGAAGCAGAAGAAGGAGAAGTAGAAGGTGAAGTCTGGAGGGTGGATCAGAAGAAGCAGAAGAAGGAGAAGGAGAAGGTGAAGTCAGGAGGGTGAATCAGAAGAAGCAGAAGAAGGAGAAGGAGAAGGTGAAGATAGGAGGGTGAATCAGAAGAAGCAGAAGAAGGAGAAGGAGAAGGTGAAGTCAGGGGGGTGAAGCAGAAGAAGTAGAATAAGGAGAAGGAGAAGGTGAAGTCAGGAGGGTGAAGCAGAAGAAGCAGAAGAAGGAGAAGGAGCAGGTCAAGTCTGGAGGGCGCAGCAGAAGAAGCAGAAGAAGGAGAAGGAGAAGGTGAAGTCTGGAGGGTGAAGCCGTAGAAGCAGAAGAAGGAGAAGGAGAAGGTGAAGTCTGGAGGGTGAATCAGAAGAAGTAGAAGAAGGAGAAGGAGAAGGTGAAGTCAGGAGGGTGAAGCAGAAGAAGCAGAAGAAGGAGAAGGAGAAGGTGAAGTCTGGAGGGTGAAGCAGAAGAAGCAGAATAAGGAGAAGGAGAAGGTGAAGTCTGGAGGGCGAAGCAGAAGAAGCAGAAGAAGGAGAAGGAGAAGGTGAATTCTGGAGGCTGAAGCAGAAAAAGCAGATGAAGGAGAAGGAGAAGGTGAAGTCTGGAGGGTGAATCAGAAGAAGTAGAAGAAGGAGTAGCTGAAGGTGAAGTCAGGAGGGTGAAGCAGACGAAGCAGAAGAAGCAGAAGGAGAAGGTGAAGTCTGGAGAGTGAAGCAGAAGAAGCAGAAGAAGGAGAAGGAGAAGGTGAAGTCTGGAGGGTGAAGCAGACGAAGCAGAAGAAGGAGAAGGATAAGGTGAAGTCAGGAGGGTGAATCAGAAGAAGTAGAAGAAGGAGAAGGAGAAGGTGAAGTCTGGAGGGTGAATCAGAAGAAGTAGAAGAAGGAGAAGGAGAAGGTGAAGTCTGGAGGGTGAATCAGAAGAAGTAGAAGAAGGAGAAGGAGAAGGTGAAGTCTGGAGGGTGAATCAGAAGAAGCAGAAGAAGGAGAAGGAGAAGGTGAAGTCTGGAGGGAGAAGCAGAAGAAGTAGAAGAAGGAGAAGGAGAAGGTGAAGTCTGGAGGGTGAATCAGAAGAAGTAGAAGAAGGAGAAGGAGAAGGTGAAGTTTGGAGTGTGAATCAGAAGAAGTAGAATAAGGAGAATGAGAAGGTGAAGTCTGGAGGGTGAATCAGAAGAAGCAGAAGAAGGAGAAGGAGAAGGTGAAGTCTGGAGGGTGAATCAGAAGATGTAGAAGAAGGAGAAGGAGAAGGTGTAGTCTGGAGGGTGAATCAGAAGAAGTAGACGAAGGAGAAGGAGAAGGTGAAGTCTGGAGGGTGAATCAGAAGAAGCAGAAGCAGGAGAAGGAGAAGGTGAAGTCTGGAGGGTGAAACAGAAGAAGTAGAATAAGGAGAAGGAGAAGGTGAAGTCTGGAGGGTGAATCAGAAGAAGCAGAAGAAGGAGAAGGAGAATGTGAATTCTGGAGGTTGAATCAGAAGTAGCAGAAGAAGGAGAAGGAGAAGGTGAAGTCTGGAGGGTGAATCAGAAGAAGCAGAAGAAGGGGAAGGAGAAGGTGAAGTCTGGAGGGTGAATCAGAAGAAGCAGAAGAGGTAGAAGGAGAAGGTGAAGTCTGGAGGGTGAATCAGAAGAAGTAGAAGAAGGAGAAGGAGAAGGTGAAGTCTGGAGGGTGAATCAGAAGAAGCAGAAGAAGGAGAAGGAGAAGGTGAAGTCAGGAGGGTGAATCAGAAGAAGCAGAAGAAGGAGAAGGAGAAGGTGAAGTCTGGAGGGTGAATCAGAAGAAGCAGAAGAAGGAGAAGGAGAAGGTGAAGACTGGAGGGTGAATCAGAAGAAGTAGAAGAAGGAGAAGGAGAAGGTGAAGTCTGGAGGGTGAATCAGAAGAAGTAGAAGAAGGAGAAGGCGAAGTCTGGAGGGTGAATCAGAAGAAGCAGAAGAAGGAGAAGGAGAAGGTGAAGTCTGGAGGGTGAATCAGAAGAAGCACAAGAAGGAGAAGGAGAAGATGAAGTCTGGAGGGTGAATCAGAAGATGTATAAGAAGGAGAAGGGGAAGGTGAGGTCTGGAGGGTGAATCAGAAGAAGCAGAAGAAGGAGAAGGAGAAGGTGAAGTCTGAAGGGTGAATCGGAAGAAGCAGAAGAAGGAGAAGGAGAAGGTGAAGTCTGGAGGGTGAATCAGAAGAAGCAGAAGAAGGATAAGGTGAAGTCTGGAGGGTGAATCAGAAGAAGTAGAAGACGGAGAAGGAGAAGGTGAAGTCTGGAGGCTGGAGGGTGAAGCAGAAGAAGTAGAAGAAGGAGAAGGAGAAGGTGAGGTCAGGAGGGTGAATCAGAAGAAGCAGAAGAAGGAGAAGGAGAAGGTGAAGTCAGGGGGGTGAAGCAGAAGAAGTAGAATAAGGAGAAGGAGAAGGTGAAGTCAGGAGGGTGAAGCAGAAGAAGCAGAAGAAGGAGAAGGAGAAGGTCAAGTCTGGAGGGCGCAGCAGAAGAAGCAGAAGAAGGAGAAGGAGAAGGTGAAGTCTGGAGGGTGAAGCCGTAGAAGCAGAAGAAGGAGAAGGAGAAGGTGAAGTCTGGAGGGTGAATCAGAAGAAGTAGAAGAAGGAGAAGGAGAAGGTGAAGTCAGGAGGGTGAAGCAGAAGAAGCAGAAGAAGGAGAAGGAGAAGGTGAAGTCTGGAGGGTGAAGCAGAAGAAGCAGAATAAGGAGAAGGAGAAGGTGAAGTCTGGAGGGCGAAGCAGAAGAAGCAGAAGAATGAGAAGGAGAAGGTGAATTCTGGAGGCTGAAGCAGAAAAAGCAGATGAAGGAGAAGGAAAAGGTGAAGTCTGGAGGGTGAATCAGAAGAAGTAGAAGAAGGAGTAGCTGAAGGTGAAGTCAGGAGGGTGAAGCAGACGAAGCAGAAGAAGCAGAAGGAGAAGGTGAAGTCTGGAGAGTGAAGCAGAAGAAGCAGAAGAAGGAGAAGGAGAAGGTGAAGTCTGGAGGGTGAAGCAGACGAAGCAGAAGAAGGAGAAGGATAAGGTGAAGTCAGGAGGGTGAATCAGAAGAAGTAGAAGAAGGAGAAGGAGAAGGTGAAGTCTGGAGGGTGAATCAGAAGAAGTAGAAGAAGGAGAAGGAGAAGGTGAAGTCTGGAGGGTGAATCAGAAGAAGTAGAAGAAGGAGAAGGAGAAGGTGAAGTCTGGAGGGTGAATCAGAAGAAGCAGAAGAAGGAGAAGGAGAAGGTGAAGTCTGGAGGGAGAAGCAGAAGAAGTAGAAGAAGGAGAAGGAGAAGGTGAAGTCTGGAGGGTGAATCAGAAGAAGTAGAAGAAGGAGAAGGAGAAGGTGAAGTTTGGAGTGTGAATCAGAAGAAGTAGAAGAAGGAGAATGAGAAGGTGAAGTCTGGAGGGTGAATCAGAAGAAGCAGAAGAAGGAGAAGGAGAAGGTGAAGTCTGGAGGGTGAATCAGAAGATGTAGAAGAAGGAGAAGGAGAAGGTGTAGTCTGGAGGGTGAATCAGAAGAAGTAGACGAAGGAGAAGGAGAAGGTGAAGTCTGGAGGGTGAATCAGAAGAAGCAGAAGCAGGAGAAGGAGAAGGTGAAGTCTGGAGGGTGAAACAGAAGAAGTAGAATAAGGAGAAGGAGAAGGTGAAGTCTGGAGGGTGAATCAGTAGAAGCAGAACAAGGAGAAGGAGAATGTGAATTCTGGAGGTTGAATCAGAAGTAGCAGAAGAAGGAGAAGGAGAAGGTGAAGTCTGGAGGGTGAATCAGAAGAAGCAGAAGAAGGGGAAGGAGAAGGTGAAGTCTGGAGGGTGAATCAGAAGAAGCAGAAGAGGTAGAAGGAGAAGGTGAAGTCTGGAGGGTGAATCAGAAGAAGTAGAAGAAGGAGAAGGAGAAGGTGAAGTCTGGAGGGTGAATCAGAAGAAGCAGAAGAAGGAGAAGGAGAAGGTGAAGTCAGGAGGGTGAATCAGAAGAAGCAGAAGAAGGAGAAGGAGAAGGTGAAGTCTGGAGGGTGAATCAGAAGAAGCAGAAGAAGGAGAAGGAGAAGGTGAAGACTGGAGGGTGAATCAGAAGAAGTAGAAGAAGGAGAAGGAGAAGGTGAAGTCTGGAGGGTGAATCAGAAGAAGTAGAAGAAGGAGAAGGCGAAGTCTGGAGGGTGAATCAGAAGAAGCAGAAGAAGGAGAAGGAGAAGGTGAAGTCTGGAGGGTGAATCAGAAGAAGCACAAGAAGGAGAAGGAGAAGATGAAGTCTGGAGGGTGAATCAGAAGATGTATAAGAAGGAGAAGGGGAAGGTGAGGTCTGGAGGGTGAATCAGAAGAAGCAGAAGAAGGAGAAGGAGAAGGTGAAGTCTGAAGGGTGAATCGGAAGAAGCAGAAGAAGGAGAAGGAGAAGGTGAAGTCTGGAGGGTGAATCAGAAGAAGCAGAAGAAGGAGAAGGTGAAGTCTGGAGGGTGAATCAGAAGAAGTAGAAGACGGAGAAGGAGAAGGTGAAGTCTGGAGGCTGGAGGGTGAAGCAGAAGAAGTAGAAGAAGGAGAAGGAGAAGGTGAAGTCAGGAGGGTGAATCAGAAGAAGCAGAAGAAGGAGAAGGAGAAGGTGAAGTCTGGAGGGTGAATCAGAAGAAGCAGAAGAAGGAGAAGGAGAAGGTGAAGTCTGGAGGGTGAATCAGAAGAAGCAGAAGAAGGAGAAGGAGAAGGTGAAGTCTGGAGGGTGAATCAGAAGAAGCAGAAGAAGGAGAAGGAACAGATGAAGTCTGGAGGGTGAATCAGAAGAAGTAGAAGAAGGAGAAGGAGAAGGTGAGGTCTGGAGGGTGAATCAGAAGAAGCAGAAGATGGAGAAGGAGAAGGTGAAGTCTGGAGGGTGAATCAGAAGAAGCAGAAGAAGGAGAAGGAGAAGGTGAAGTCTGGAGGGTGAATCAGAAGAAGCAGAAGAAGGAGAAGGAGAAGGTGAAGTCTGGAGGGAGAAGCAGAAGAAGTAGAAGAAGGAGAAGGAGAAGGTGAAGTCTGGAGGGTGAATCAGAAGAAGTAGAAGAAGGAGAAGGAGAAGGTGAAGTTTGGAGTGTGAATCAGAAGAAGTAGAAGAAGGAGAATGAGAAGGTGAAGTCTGGAGGGTGAATCAGAAGAAGCAGAAGAAGGAGAAGGAGAAGGTGAAGTCTGGAGGGTGAATCAGAAGATGTAGAAGAAGGAGAAGGAGAAGGTGTAGTCTGGAGGGTGAATCAGAAGAAGTAGACGAAGGAGAAGGAGAAGGTGAAGTCTGGAGGGTGAATCAGAAGAAGCAGAAGCAGGAGAAGGAGAAGGTGAAGTCTGGAGGGTGAAACAGAAGAAGTAGAATAAGGAGAAGGAGAAGGTGAAGTCTGGAGGGTGAATCAGAAGAAGCAGAAGAAGGAGAAGGAGAATGTGAATTCTGGAGGTTGAATCAGAAGTAGCAGAAGAAGGAGAAGGAGAAGGTGAAGTCTGGAGGGTGAATCAGAAGAAGCAGAAGAAGGGGAAGGAGAAGGTGAAGTCTGGAGGGTGAATCAGAAGAAGCAGAAGAGGTAGAAGGAGAAGGTGAAGTCTGGAGGGTGAATCAGAAGAAGTAGAAGAAGGAGAAGGAGAAGGTGAAGTCTGGAGGGTGAATCAGAAGAAGCAGAAGAAGGAGAAGGAGAAGGTGAAGTCAGGAGGGTGAATCAGAAGAAGCAGAAGAAGGAGAAGGAGAAGGTGAAGTCTGGAGGGTGAATCAGAAGAAGCAGAAGAAGGAGAAGGAGAAGGTGAAGACTGGAGGGTGAATCAGAAGAAGTAGAAGAAGGAGAAGGAGAAGGTGAAGTCTGGAGGGTGAATCAGAAGAAGTAGAAGAAGGAGAAGGCGAAGTCTGGAGGGTGAATCAGAAGAAGCAGAAGAAGGAGAAGGAGAAGGTGAAGTCTGGAGGGTGAATCAGAAGAAGCACAAGAAGGAGCAGGAGAAGATGAAGTCTGGAGGGTGAATCAGAAGATGTATAAGAAGGAGAAGGGGAAGGTGAGGTCTGGAGGGTGAATCAGAAGAAGCAGAAGAAGGAGAAGGAGAAGGTGAAGTCTGAAGGGTGAATCGGAAGAAGCAGAAGAAGGAGAAGGAGAAGGTGAAGTCTGGAGGGTGAATCAGAAGAAGCAGAAGAAGGAGAAGGTGAAGTCTGGAGGGTGAATCAGAAGAAGTAGAAGACGGAGAAGGAGAAGGTGAAGTCTGGAGGCTGGAGGGTGAAGCAGAAGAAGTAGAAGAAGGAGAAGGAGAAGGTGAAGTCAGGAGGGTGAATCAGAAGAAGCAGAAGAAGGAGAAGGAGAAGGTGAAGTCTGGAGGGTGAATCAGAAGAAGCAGAAGAAGGAGAAGGAGAAGGTGAAGTCAGGAGGGTGAATCAGAAGAAGCAGAAGAAGGAGAAGGAGAAGGTGAAGTTAGGAGGGTGAATCAGAAGAAGCAGAAGAAGGAGAAGGAGAAGGTGAAGTCAGGGGGGAGAAGCAGAAGAAGTAGAAGAAGGAGAAGGAGAAGGTGAAGTCTGGAGGGTGAATCAGAAGAAGCAGAAGAAGGAGAAGGAGAAGGTGAAGTCTGGAGGGTGAATCAGAAGAAGCAGAAGAAGGAGAAGGAGAAGATGAAGTCTGGAGGGTGAATCAGAAGAAGTAGATGAAGGAGAAGGAGAAGGTGAGGTCTGGAGGGTGAATCAGAAGAAGCAGAAAAGGAGAAGGAGAAGGTGAAGTCTGAAGGGTGAATCAGAAGAAGCAGAAGAAGGAGAAGGAGAAGGTGAAGTCTGGAGGGTGAATCAGAAGAAGCAGAAGAAGGAGATGGAGAAGGTGAAGTCTGGAGGGTGAATCAGAAGAAGCAGAAGAAGGAGAAGGAGAAGGTGAAGTCTGGAGGGTGAATCAGAAGAAGCAGAAGAAGGAGAAGGAACAGATGAAGTCTGGAGGGTGAATCAGAAGAAGTAGAAGAAGGAGAAGGAGAAGGTGAGGTCTGGAGGGTGAATCAGAAGAAGCAGAAGATGGAGAAGGAGAAGGTGAAGTCTGGAGGGTGAATCAGAAGAAGCAGAAGAAGGAGAAGGAGAAGGTGAAGTCTGGAGGGTGAATCAGAAGAAGCAGAAGAAGGAGAAGGAGAAGGTGAAGTCAGGAGGGTGAATCAGAAGAAGCAGAAGAAGGAGAAGGAGAAGGTGAAGTTAGGAGGGTGAATCGGAAGAAGCAGAAGAAGGAGAAGGAGCAGGTGATGTCAGGGGGATGAAGCAGAAGAAGTAGAAGAAGGAGAAGGAGAAGGTGAAGTCAGGACGGTGAAGCAGAAGAAGCAGAAGAAGGAGAAGGAGAAGGTGAAGTCTGGAGGGTGAATCAGAAGAAGTAGAAGAAGGAGAAGGAGAAGGTCAAGTCTGGAGGGTGAATCAGAAGAAGTAGAAGAAGGAGAAGGAGAAGGTGAAGTCTGGAGGGTGAAGCAGAAGAAGTAGAAGAAGGAGAAGGAGAAGGTGAAGTCAGGAGGGTGAATCAGAAGAAGTAGAAGAAGGAGAAGGAGAAGGTGAAGTCTGGAGGGTGAATCAGAAGAAGTAGAAGAAGGAGAAGGAGAAGGTGAGATCTGGAGGGTGAATCAGAAGAAGCAGAAGAAGGAGAAGGAGAAGGTGAAGTCTGAAGGTTGAATCAGAAGAAGCAGAAAAAGGAGAAGGAGAAGGTGAAGTCTGGAGGGTGAATCAGAAGAAGCAGAAGAAGGAGAAGGAGAAGGTGAAGTCTGAAGGTTGAATCAGAAGAAGCAGAAAAAGGAGAAGGAGAAGGTGAAGTCTGGAGGGTGAATCAGAAGAAGCAGAAGAAGGAGAAGGAGAAGGTGAAGTCTGGAGGGTGAATCAGAAGAAGCAGAAGAAGGAGAAGGAGAAGGTGAAGTCCGGAGGGTGAATCAGAAGAAGTAGAAGAAGGAGAAGGAGAAGGTGAAGTCTGGAGGGTGAATCAGAAGAAGTAGAAGAAGGAGAAGGAGAAGGTGAAGTCTGGAGGGTGAATCAGAAGAAGCAGAAGAAGGAGAAGGAGAAGGTGAAGTCTGGAGGGTGAATCAGAAGAAGCAGAAGAAGGAGAAGGAGAAGATGAAGTCTGGAGGGTGAATCAGAAGAAGCAGAAGAAGGAGAAGGAGAAGATGAAGTCTGGAGGGTGAATCAGAAGAAGTAGAAGAAGGAGAAGGAGAAGGTGAGATCTGGAGGGTGAATCAGAAGAAGCAGAAGAAGGAGAAGGAGAAGGTGAAGTCTGAAGGGTGAATCAGAAGAAGCAGAAAAAGGAGAAGGAGAAGGTGAAGTCTGGAGGGTGAATCAGAAGAAGCAGAAGAAGGAGAAGGAGAAGGTGAAGTCTGGAGGGTGAATCAGAAGAAGCAGAAGAAGGAGAAGGAGAAGGTGAAGTCCGGAGGGTGAATCAGAAGAAGTAGAAGAAGGAGAAGGAGAAGGTGAAGTCTGGAGGGTGAATCAGAAGAAGCAGAAGAAGGAGAAGGAGAAGGTGAAGTCAGGAGGGTGAATCAGAAGAAGTAGAAGAAGGAGAAGGAGAAGGCGAAGTCTGGAGGGTGAATCAGAAGAAGCAGAAGAAGGAGAAGGAGAAGGTGAAATCTGGAGGGTGAATCAGAAGAAGCAGAAGAAGGAGAAGGAGAAGATGAAGTCTGGAGGGTGAATCAGAAGAAGTAGAAGAAGGAGAAGGAGAAGGTGAGATCTGGAGGGTGAATCAGAAGAAGCAGAAGAAGGAGAAGGAGAAGGTGAAGTCTGAAGGTTGAATCAGAAGAAGCAGAAAAAGGAGAAGGAGAAGTTGAAGTCTGGAGGGTGAATCAGAAGAAGCAGAAGAAGGAGAAGGAGAAGGTGAAGTCTGGAGGGTGAATCAGAAGAAGCAGAAGAAGGAGAAGGAGAAGGTGAAGTCCGGAGGGTGAATCAGAAGAAGTAGAAGAAGGAGAAGGAGAAGGTGAAGTCTGGAGGGTGAATCAGAAGAAGTAGAAGAAGGAGAAGGAGAAGGTGAAGTCTGGAGGGTGAATCAGAAGAAGCAGAAGAAGGAGAAGGAGAAGGTGAAGTCTGGAGGGTGAATCAGAAGAAGCAGAAGAAGGAGAAGGAGAAGATGAAGTCTGGAGGGTGAATCAGAAGAAGCAGAAGAAGGAGAAGGAGAAGATGAAGTCTGGAGGGTGAATCAGAAGAAGTAGAAGAAGGAGAAGGAGAAGGTGAGATCTGGAGGGTGAATCAGAAGAAGCAGAAGAAGGAGAAGGAGAAGGTGAAGTCTGAAGGGTGAATCAGAAGAAGCAGAAAAAGGAGAAGGAGAAGGTGAAGTCTGGAGGGTGAATCAGAAGAAGCAGAAGAAGGAGAAGGAGAAGGTGAAGTCTGGAGGGTGAATCAGAAGAAGCAGAAGAAGGAGAAGGAGAAGGTGAAGTCCGGAGGGTGAATCAGAAGAAGTAGAAGAAGGAGAAGGAGAAGGTGAAGTCTGGAGGGTGAATCAGAAGAAGCAGAAGAAGGAGAAGGAGAAGGTGAAGTCAGGAGGGTGAATCAGAAGAAGTAGAAGAAGGAGAAGGAGAAGGCGAAGTCTGGAGGGTGAATCAGAAGAAGCAGAAGAAGGAGAAGGAGAAGGTGAAATCTGGAGGGTGAATCAGAAGAAGCAGAAGAAGGAGAAGGAGAAGATGAAGTCTGGAGGGTGAATCAGAAGAAGTAGAAGAAGGAGAAGGAGAAGGTGAGATCTGGAGGGTGAATCAGAAGAAGCAGAAGAAGGAGAAGGAGAAGGTGAAGTCTGAAGGTTGAATCAGAAGAAGCAGAAAAAGGAGAAGGAGAAGGTGAAGTCTGGAGGGTGAATCAGAAGAAGCAGAAGAAGGAGAAGGAGAAGGTGAAGTCTGGAGGGTGAATCAGAAGAAGCAGAAGAAGGAGAAGGAGAAGGTGAAGTCCGGAGGGTGAATCAGAAGAAGTAGAAGAAGGAGAAGGTGAAGTCTGGAGGGTGAATCAGAAGAAGCAGAAGAAGGAGAAGGAGAAGGTGAAGTCTGGAGGGTGAATCAGAAGAAGCAGAAGAAGGAGAAGGAGAAGGTGAAGTCCGGAGGGTGAATCAGAAGAAGTAGAAGAAGGAGAAGGAGAAGGTGAAGTCTGGAGGGTGAATCAGAAGAAGTAGAAGAAGGAGAAGGAGAAGGTGAAGTCTGGAGGGTGAATCAGAAGAAGCAGAAGAAGGAGAAGGAGAAGGTGAAGTCTGGAGGGTGAATCAGAAGAAGCAGAAGAAGGAGAAGGAGAAGATGAAGTCTGGAGGGTGAATCAGAAGAAGCAGAAGAAGGAGAAGGAGAAGATGAAGTCTGGAGGGTGAATCAGAAGAAGTAGAAGAAGGAGAAGGAGAAGGTGAGATCTGGAGGGTGAATCAGAAGAAGCAGAAGAAGGAGAAGGAGAAGGTGAAGTCTGAAGGGTGAATCAGAAGAAGTAGAAGAAGGAGAAGGAGAAGGTGAAGTCCGGAGGGTGAATCAGAAGAAGTAGAAGAAGGAGAAGGAGAAGGTGAAGTCTGGAGGGTGAATCAGAAGAAGTAGAAGAAGGAGAAGGAGAAGGTGAAGTCTGGAGGGTGAATCAGAAGAAGCAGAAGAAGGAGAAGGAGAAGGTGAAGTCTGGAGGGTGAATCAGAAGAAGCAGAAGAAGGAGAAGGAGAAGATGAAGTCTGGAGGGTGAATCAGAAGAAGCAGAAGAAGGAGAAGGAGAAGATGAAGTCTGGAGGGTGAATCAGAAGAAGTAGAAGAAGGAGAAGGAGAAGGTGAGATCTGGAGGGTGAATCAGAAGAAGCAGAAGAAGGAGAAGGAGAAGGTGAAGTCTGAAGGGTGAATCAGAAGAAGCAGAAAAAGGAGAAGGAGAAGGTGAAGTCTGGAGGGTGAATCAGAAGAAGCAGAAGAAGGAGAAGGAGAAGGTGAAGTCTGGAGGGTGAATCAGAAGAAGCAGAAGAAGGAGAAGGAGAAGGTGAAGTCCGGAGGGTGAATCAGAAGAAGTAGAAGAAGGAGAAGGAGAAGGTGAAGTCTGGAGGGTGAATCAGAAGAAGCAGAAGAAGGAGAAGGAGAAGGTGAAGTCAGGAGGGTGAATCAGAAGAAGTAGAAGAAGGAGAAGGAGAAGGCGAAGTCTGGAGGGTGAATCAGAAGAAGCAGAAGAAGGAGAAGGAGAAGGTGAAATCTGGAGGGTGAATCAGAAGAAGCAGAAGAAGGAGAAGGAGAAGATGAAGTCTGGAGGGTGAATCAGAAGAAGTAGAAGAAGGAGAAGGAGAAGGTGAGATCTGGAGGGTGAATCAGAAGAAGCAGAAGAAGGAGAAGGAGAAGGTGAAGTCTGAAGGTTGAATCAGAAGAAGCAGAAAAAGGAGAAGGAGAAGGTGAAGTCTGGAGGGTGAATCAGAAGAAGCAGAAGAAGGAGAAGGAGAAGGTGAAGTCTGGAGGGTGAATCAGAAGAAGCAGAAGAAGGAGAAGGAGAAGGTGAAGTCCGGAGGGTGAATCAGAAGAAGTAGAAGAAGGAGAAGGAGAAGGTGAAGTCTGGAGGGTGAATCAGAAGAAGTAGAAGAAGGAGAAGGAGAAGGTGAAGTCTGGAGGGTGAATCAGAAGAAGCAGAAGAAGGAGAAGGAGGAGGTGAAGTCTGGAGGGTGAATCAGAAGAAGCAGAAGAAGGAGAAGGAGAAGATGAAGTCTGGAGGGTGAATCAGAAGAAGTAGAAGAAGGAGAAGGAGAAGGTGAAGTCTGGAGGGTGAATCAGAAGAAGTAGAAGAAGGAGAAGGAGAAGGTGAAGTCTGGATGGTGAAGCAGAAGAAGTAGAAGAAGGAGAAGGAGAAGGTGAAGTCAGGAGGGTGAATCAGAAGAAGTAGAAGAAGGAGAAGGAGAAGGTGAAGTCAGGAGGGTGAATCAGAAGAAGCAGAAGAAGGAGAAGGAGAAGGTGAAGTCTGGAGGGTAAACCAGAAGAATCAGAAGAAGGAGAAGGAGAAGGTGAAGTCTGGAGGGTGAAGCAGAAGAAGCAGAAGAAGGAGAAGGAGAAGGTGAAGACTGGAGGGTGAATCAGAAGAAGTAGAAGTAGGAGAAGAAGAAGGTGAAGTCTGGAGGGTGAATCAGAAGAATAGAAGGAGGAGAAGGAGAAGGTGAAGTCTGGAGGGTGAATCAGAAGAAGCAGAAGAAGGAGAAGGAGGAGGTGAAGTCTGGAGAGTGAATCAGAAGAAGCAGAAGAAGGAGAAGGAGAAGATGAAGTCTGGAGGGTGAATCAGAAGAAGAAGAAAAAGGAGAAGGAGAAGGTGAGGTCTGGAGGGTGAATCAGAAGAAGCAGAAGAAGGAGAAGTAGAAGGTGAAGTCTGGAGGGTGGATCAGAAGAAGCAGAAGAAGGAGAAGGAGAAGGTGAAGTCAGGAGGGTGAATCAGAAGAAGCAGAAGAAGGAGAAGGAGAAGGTGAAGATAGGAGGGTGAATCAGAAGAAGCAGAAGAAGGAGAAGGAGAAGGTGAAGTCAGGGGGGTGAAGCAGAAGAAGTAGAATAAGGAGAAGGAGAAGGTGAAGTCAGGAGGGTGAAGCAGAAGAAGCAGAAGAAGGAGAAGGAGAAGGTCAAGTCTGGAGGGCGCAGCAGAAGAAGCAGAAGAAGGAGAAGGAGAAGGTGAAGTCTGGAGGGTGAATCAGAAGAAGTAGAAGAAGGAGAAGGAGAAGGTGAAGTCAGGAGGGTGAAGCAGAAGAAGCAGAAGAAGGAGAAGGAGAAGGTGAAGTCTGGAGGGTGAAGCAGAAGAAGCAGAATAAGGAGAAGGAGAAGGTGAAGTCTGGAGGGCGAAGCAGAAGAAGCAGAAGAAGGAGAAGGAGAAGGTGAATTCTGGAGGCTGAAGCAGAAAAAGCAGATGAAGGAGAAGGAGAAGGTGAAGTCTGGAGGGTGAATCAGAAGAAGTAGAAGAAGGAGTAGCTGAAGGTGAAGTCAGGAGGGTGAAGCAGACGAAGCAGAAGAAGCAGAAGGAGAAGGTGAAGTCTGGAGAGTGAAGCAGAAGAAGCAGAAGAAGGAGAAGGAGAAGGTGAAGTCTGGAGGGTGAAGCAGACGAAGCAGAAGAAGGAGAAGGATAAGGTGAAGTCAGGAGGGTGAATCAGAAGAAGTAGAAGAAGGAGAAGGAGAAGGTGAAGTCTGGAGGGTGAATCAGAAGAAGTAGAAGAAGGAGAAGGAGAAGGTGAAGTCTGGAGGGTGAATCAGAAGAAGTAGAAGAAGGAGAAGGAGAAGGTGAAGTCTGGAGGGTGAATCAGAAGAAGCAGAAGAAGGAGAAGGAGAAGGTGAAGTCTGGAGGGAGAAGCAGAAGAAGTAGAAGAAGGAGAAGGAGAAGGTGAAGTCTGGAGGGTGAATCAGAAGAAGTAGAAGAAGGAGAAGGAGAAGGTGAAGTTTGGAGTGTGAATCAGAAGAAGTAGAAGAAGGAGAATGAGAAGGTGAAGTCTGGAGGGTGAATCAGAAGAAGCAGAAGAAGGAGAAGGAGAAGGTGAAGTCTGGAGGGTGAATCAGAAGATGTAGAAGAAGGAGAAGGAGAAGGTGTAGTCTGGAGGGTGAATCAGAAGAAGTAGACGAAGGAGAAGGAGAAGGTGAAGTCTGGAGGGTGAATCAGAAGAAGCAGAAGCAGGAGAAGGAGAAGGTGAAGTCTGGAGGGTGAAACAGAAGAAGTAGAATAAGGAGAAGGAGAAGGTGAAGTCTGGAGGGTGAATCAGAAGAAGCAGAAGAAGGAGAAGGAGAATGTGAATTCTGGAGGTTGAATCAGAAGTAGCAGAAGAAGGAGAAGGAGAAGGTGAAGTCTGGAGGGTGAATCAGAAGAAGCAGAAGAAGGGGAAGGAGAAGGTGAAGTCTGGAGGGTGAATCAGAAGAAGCAGAAGAGGTAGAAGGAGAAGGTGAAGTCTGGAGGGTGAATCAGAAGAAGTAGAAGAAGGAGAAGGAGAAGGTGAAGTCTGGAGGGTGAATCAGAAGAAGCAGAAGAAGGAGAAGGAGAAGGTGAAGTCAGGAGGGTGAATCAGAAGAAGCAGAAGAAGGAGAAGGAGAAGGTGAAGTCTGGAGGGTGAATCAGAAGAAGCAGAAGAAGGAGAAGGAGAAGGTGAAGACTGGAGGGTGAATCAGAAGAAGTAGAAG
Organism: Somniosus microcephalus; assembly: GCF_052327205.1. Classification (NCBI taxonomy): domain Eukaryota; kingdom Metazoa; phylum Chordata; class Chondrichthyes; order Squaliformes; family Somniosidae; genus Somniosus; species Somniosus microcephalus. The sequence goes on along the minus strand of NW_028225385.1, from coordinate 5,071 downwards.
AAGGAGAAGGAGAAGGTGAAGTCTGGAGGGTGAATCAGAAGAAGTAGAAGAAGGAGAAGGCGAAGTCTGGAGGGTGAATCAGAAGAAGCAGAAGAAGGAGAAGGAGAAGGTGAAGTCTGGAGGGTGAATCAGAAGAAGCACAAGAAGGAGAAGGAGAAGATGAAGTCTGGAGGGTGAATCAGAAGATGTATAAGAAGGAGAAGGGGAAGGTGAGGTCTGGAGGGTGAATCAGAAGAAGCAGAAGAAGGAGAAGGAGAAGGTGAAGTCTGAAGGGTGAATCGGAAGAAGCAGAAGAAGGAGAAGGAGAAGGTGAAGTCTGGAGGGTGAATCAGAAGAAGCAGAAGAAGGATAAGGTGAAGTCTGGAGGGTGAATCAGAAGAAGTAGAAGACGGAGAAGGAGAAGGTGAAGTCTGGAGGCTGGAGGGTGAAGCAGAAGAAGTAGAAGAAGGAGAAGGAGAAGTTGAGGTCAGGAGGGTGAATCAGAAGAAGCAGAAGAAGGAGAAGGAGAAGGTGAAGTCAGGGGGGTGAAGCAGAAGAAGTAGAATAAGGAGAAGGAGAAGGTGAAGTCAGGAGGGTGAAGCAGAAGAAGCAGAAGAAGGAGAAGGAGAAGGTCAAGTCTGGAGGGCGCAGCAGAAGAAGCAGAAGAAGGAGAAGGAGAAGGTGAAGTCTGGAGGGTGAAGCCGTAGAAGCAGAAGAAGGAGAAGGAGAAGGTGAAGTCTGGAGGGTGAATCAGAAGAAGTAGAAGAAGGAGAAGGAGAAGGTGAAGTCAGGAGGGTGAAGCAGAAGAAGCAGAAGAAGGAGAAGGAGAAGGTGAAGTCTGGAGGGTGAAGCAGAAGAAGCAGAATAAGGAGAAGGAGAAGGTGAAGTCTGGAGGGCGAAGCAGAAGAAGCAGAAGAATGAGAAGGAGAAGGTGAATTCTGGAGGCTGAAGCAGAAAAAGCAGATGAAGGAGAAGGAAAAGGTGAAGTCTGGAGGGTGAATCAGAAGAAGTAGAAGAAGGAGTAGCTGAAGGTGAAGTCAGGAGGGTGAAGCAGACGAAGCAGAAGAAGCAGAAGGAGAAGGTGAAGTCTGGAGAGTGAAGCAGAAGAAGCAGAAGAAGGAGAAGGAGAAGGTGAAGTCTGGAGGGTGAAGCAGACGAAGCAGAAGAAGGAGAAGGATAAGGTGAAGTCAGGAGGGTGAATCAGAAGAAGTAGAAGAAGGAGAAGGAGAAGGTGAAGTCTGGAGGGTGAATCAGAAGAAGTAGAAGAAGGAGAAGGAGAAGGTGAAGTCTGGAGGGTGAATCAGAAGAAGTAGAAGAAGGAGAAGGAGAAGGTGAAGTCTGGAGGGTGAATCAGAAGAAGCAGAAGAAGGAGAAGGAGAAGGTGAAGTCTGGAGGGAGAAGCAGAAGAAGTAGAAGAAGGAGAAGGAGAAGGTGAAGTCTGGAGGGTGAATCAGAAGAAGTAGAAGAAGGAGAAGGAGAAGGTGAAGTTTGGAGTGTGAATCAGAAGAAGTAGAAGAAGGAGAATGAGAAGGTGAAGTCTGGAGGGTGAATCAGAAGAAGCAGAAGAAGGAGAAGGAGAAGGTGAAGTCTGGAGGGTGAATCAGAAGATGTAGAAGAAGGAGAAGGAGAAGGTGTAGTCTGGAGGGTGAATCAGAAGAAGTAGACGAAGGAGAAGGAGAAGGTGAAGTCTGGAGGGTGAATCAGAAGAAGCAGAAGCAGGAGAAGGAGAAGGTGAAGTCTGGAGGGTGAAACAGAAGAAGTAGAATAAGGAGAAGGAGAAGGTGAAGTCTGGAGGGTGAATCAGTAGAAGCAGAACAAGGAGAAGGAGAATGTGAATTCTGGAGGTTGAATCAGAAGTAGCAGAAGAAGGAGAAGGAGAAGGTGAAGTCTGGAGGGTGAATCAAAAGAAGCAGAAGAAGGGGAAGGAGAAGGTGAAGTCTGGAGGGTGAATCAGAAGAAGCAGAAGAGGTAGAAGGAGAAGGTGAAGTCTGGAGGGTGAATCAGAAGAAGTAGAAGAAGGAGAAGGAGAAGGTGAAGTCTGGAGGGTGAATCAGAAGAAGCAGAAGAAGGAGAAGGAGAAGGTGAAGTCAGGAGGGTGAATCAGAAGAAGCAGAAGAAGGAGAAGGAGAAGGTGAAGTCTGGAGGGTGAATCAGAAGAAGCAGAAGAAGGAGAAGGAGAAGGTGAAGACTGGAGGGTGAATCAGAAGAAGTAGAAGAAGGAGAAGGAGAAGGTGAAGTCTGGAGGGTGAATCAGAAGAAGTAGAAGAAGGAGAAGGCGAAGTCTGGAGGGTGAATCAGAAGAAGCAGAAGAAGGAGAAGGAGAAGGTGAAGTCTGGAGGGTGAATCAGAAGAAGCACAAGAAGGAGAAGGAGAAGATGAAGTCTGGAGGGTGAATCAGAAGATGTATAAGAAGGAGAAGGGGAAGGTGAGGTCTGGAGGGTGAATCAGAAGAAGCAGAAGAAGGAGAAGGAGAAGGTGAAGTCTGAAGGGTGAATCGGAAGAAGCAGAAGAAGGAGAAGGAGAAGGTGAAGTCTGGAGGGTGAATCAGAAGAAGCAGAAGAAGGAGAAGGTGAAGTCTGGAGGGTGAATCAGAAGAAGTAGAAGACGGAGAAGGAGAAGGTGAAGTCTGGAGGCTGGAGGGTGAAGCAGAAGAAGTAGAAGAAGGAGAAGGAGAAGGTGAAGTCAGGAGGGTGAATCAGAAGAAGCAGAAGAAGGAGAAGGAGAAGGTGAAGTCTGGAGGGTGAATCAGAAGAAGCAGAAGAAGGAGAAGGAGAAGGTGAAGTCTGGAGGGTGAATCAGAAGAAGCAGAAGAAGGAGAAGGAGAAGGTGAAGTCTGGAGGGTGAATCAGAAGAAGCAGAAGAAGGAGAAGGAACAGATGAAGTCTGGAGGGTGAATCAGAAGAAGTAGAAGAAGGAGAAGGAGAAGGTGAGGTCTGGAGGGTGAATCAGAAGAAGCAGAAGATGGAGAAGGAGAAGGTGAAGTCTGGAGGGTGAATCAGAAGAAGCAGAAGAAGGAGAAGGAGAAGGTGAAGTCTGGAGGGTGAATCAGAAGAAGCAGAAGAAGGAGAAGGAGAAGGTGAAGTCTGGAGGGAGAAGCAGAAGAAGTAGAAGAAGGAGAAGGAGAAGGTGAAGTCTGGAGGGTGAATCAGAAGAAGTAGAAGAAGGAGAAGGAGAAGGTGAAGTTTGGAGTGTGAATCAGAAGAAGTAGAAGAAGGAGAATGAGAAGGTGAAGTCTGGAGGGTGAATCAGAAGAAGCAGAAGAAGGAGAAGGAGAAGGTGAAGTCTGGAGGGTGAATCAGAAGATGTAGAAGAAGGAGAAGGAGAAGGTGTAGTCTGGAGGGTGAATCAGAAGAAGTAGACGAAGGAGAAGGAGAAGGTGAAGTCTGGAGGGTGAATCAGAAGAAGCAGAAGCAGGAGAAGGAGAAGGTGAAGTCTGGAGGGTGAAACAGAAGAAGTAGAATAAGGAGAAGGAGAAGGTGAAGTCTGGAGGGTGAATCAGAAGAAGCAGAAGAAGGAGAAGGAGAATGTGAATTCTGGAGGTTGAATCAGAAGTAGCAGAAGAAGGAGAGAAGGAGAAGGTGAAGTCTGGAGGGTGAATCAGAAGAAGCAGAAGAAGGGGAAGGAGAAGGTGAAGTCTGGAGGGTGAATCAGAAGAAGCAGAAGAGGTAGAAGGAGAAGGTGAAGTCTGGAGGGTGAATCAGAAGAAGTAGAAGAAGGAGAAGGAGAAGGTGAAGTCTGGAGGGTGAATCAGAAGAAGCAGAAGAAGGAGAAGGAGAAGGTGAAGTCAGGAGGGTGAATCAGAAGAAGCAGAAGAAGGAGAAGGAGAAGGTGAAGTCTGGAGGGTGAATCAGAAGAAGCAGAAGAAGGAGAAGGAGAAGGTGAAGACTGGAGGGTGAATCAGAAGAAGTAGAAGAAGGAGAAGGAGAAGGTGAAGTCTGGAGGGTGAATCAGAAGAAGTAGAAGAAGGAGAAGGCGAAGTCTGGAGGGTGAATCAGAAGAAGCAGAAGAAGGAGAAGGAGAAGGTGAAGTCTGGAGGGTGAATCAGAAGAAGCACAAGAAGGAGCAGGAGAAGATGAAGTCTGGAGGGTGAATCAGAAGATGTATAAGAAGGAGAAGGGGAAGGTGAGGTCTGGAGGGTGAATCAGAAGAAGCAGAAGAAGGAGAAGGAGAAGGTGAAGTCTGAAGGGTGAATCGGAAGAAGCAGAAGAAGGAGAAGGAGAAGGTGAAGTCTGGAGGGTGAATCAGAAGAAGCAGAAGAAGGAGAAGGTGAAGTCTGGAGGGTGAATCAGAAGAAGTAGAAGACGGAGAAGGAGAAGGTGAAGTCTGGAGGCTGGAGGGTGAAGCAGAAGAAGTAGAAGAAGGAGAAGGAGAAGGTGAAGTCAGGAGGGTGAATCAGAAGAAGCAGAAGAAGGAGAAGGAGAAGGTGAAGTCTGGAGGGTGAATCAGAAGAAGCAGAAGAAGGAGAAGGAGAAGGTGAAGTCAGGAGGGTGAATCAGAAGAAGCAGAAGAAGGAGAAGTAGAAGGTGAAGTTAGGAGGGTGAATCAGAAGAAGCAGAAGAAGGAGAAGGAGAAGGTGAAGTCAGGGGGGAGAAGCAGAAGAAGTAGAAGAAGGAGAAGGAGAAGGTGAAGTCTGGAGGGTGAATCAGAAGAAGCAGAAGAAGGAGAAGGAGAAGGTGAAGTCTGGAGGGTGAATCAGAAGAAGCAGAAGAAGAGAGAAGGAGAAGATGAAGTCTGGAGGGTGAATCAGAAGAAGTAGAAGAGGAGAAGGAGAAGGTGAGGTCTGGAGGGTGAATCAGAAGAAGCAGAAGAAGGAGAAGGAGAAGGTGAAGTCTGAAGGGTGAATCAGAAGAAGCAGAAGAAGGAGAAGGAGAAGGTGAAGTCTGGAGGGTGAATCAGAAGAAGCAGAAGAAGGAGAAGGAGAAGGTGAAGTCTGGAGGGTGAATCAGAAGAAGCAGAAGAAGGAGAAGGAGAAGGTGAAGGTCTGGAGGGTGAATCAGAAGAAGCAGAAGAAGGAGAAGGAGAAGGTGAAGTCTGGAGGAGTGAATCAGAAGAAGCAGAAGAAGGAGAAGGAGAAGGTGAAGTCTGGAGGGTG